>NC_071530.1:14540779-15223279 GCF_026979565.1 Vidua chalybeata | reverse complement strand
AAAATCTTGTTCGAAAGATACTCTATAATAGAGTTCCTTCTCTGGAGTGCAGGTAAAAGCTCTTGTTCCACCATAGCCACATATGCCAGACTTGGGAAAGCTTGCTCATGTTGTAAATACCACTTCACTGGAAACAGCCTCTGGATGATTCCTTGCTTTTTAAGGAGGTGTGAGAAATGGTCTGAAGTAAAGGAAGCATCTCTGGGATTTGTTGTCTGGAGGCAGGTGCACAGGGAGTGGACAGAAGTGGCATACAAGTGGCATACATGCCTAAATAGTTTGGGTATCCAGTTCAGTTGTTCTGTTCTCTTAGAATTGGCTATGCTCTAATTAAGTAATTCTTGTCATAAAACTAATTAGCTCATTAAAAAATGCAGATTCTTTAATCTTAAAAGTTGTGGGGAAACCATTTTTGTTTGAAACAGTTTTTGAAACGAATTTAATTTTTTTTGTTTGTGCTTTTTGTTTGGTGTTGGTAGGTTGTATTTTTGCCATCTTCAAAAGCTGCTAACCCAAACCAAGCATGTCCTCTCTCACCCCTGTCTGCCTGGGCTCAGAGCCACCTCCATGTTCCTCTGTGAGCCCTGTGTCTTCAGGGAGTGAGGACTCATGCAGATTTCTATATTGCATTTCCAGCAAACTCCGTGTCTTCAGTGCTGGCTACAGGAAGTACATCTGAGTCAGCCACCCTGTCCACAGGCACTTGGAGAGTCTTGTGCAGAATCTGGGGTGGTCTAGTTGTGATTTATCTGATACAGGACTTGCCCAAGCTGAGTGTTTCAACTTTAAATGTTTTTTAATTTAGCTTCATAAAACTCTAGTTAGGAAACAATTCTACACATTCAGAATGCGTAGGTGTTAAATTCAGCCGGGTTCAAAGAAGTTAAATACAGCTTTGAAGTAAATTACTTTATGTAAACACAGCAGGAACTTCACATCCGTTGAACAATTTAAGTTCTGTAGCTTCTTTAACCCATGCTCCAGTTTTCTTAAACAATTGAGAGTATTCCGGGGAGGCCCTTCTGACTTCAGTCTGTTTTATTGCATGAAAATATTCTTCAGCGTGTTGGGAAAAAAAAAAGATAATTTTTCTAAGTCTTCAAAGAGACTTCTGATGTTTTGAGTCTTTATTACACTAGAGGTCAGTGTATGATGGGAGCTTCTGTGCTGTGGTATAGAGTTTCTTGCAGAATCCTATTTCATCAACTTTGAAACCAGATTCTAAGAGAAACTGTAGCCTGTTACTATGGAAAAAACTTAACATTGAAGTGTCTTGTGACTTTCTTGGCTAAAGGGTTTTTTGAGCTTCCTACTTTTCATTCTCCATGCTTAGCAAATATAAGGCAAATATCAGTAAGAGTACTTTGATGTGGTAAGCAGGAATGTGCACAGTCAGTTGCTCCAGTGTGCACCTCAAACATTCATCTTTCACTGCAATGCCATGACTTTTTGGTTCATATTTCTCTATGCCTGGGTATTACAGAGCCATCCTTAGATTGTGCACTGTACCTCTGAAGGGCATGGTGGGAGAGCTGCACATGCACCTATTATTTTTAGAGTAGGTGTCAGCTTCCTGAACACTGAGCTGGTCACTACCAGGTGGGCAGCTTCACTTTTGGCTGTTGAGGGAAGCACAGTCAAGCATGATTCTGTCATGATACTTGCAGAGATTCTTTCCTCAGCATCTCTTCTTCAGTTCTTCAGGTATTTCTTTAAACATCTGGAATGTGCAAAAAGCAGTTTGCTCCTGCAGACAGCATTGGGCAAGGGCACCAGAGCAGAACTCCAGCAGTGTTATATGATGTGAAATGTTACTGAAGGAGCGCCCTGCTGCCTGGGGCAGGCTGCATCACAAATGACAATTTAAGATGCTGGAAATACCCCACTAGGGTGGATTTGAGCTCTTGGATGTTTTTTATGAGAACTGACTACAAATAAAAGTGCCTGTATCCTGTAACTCTTGTGTAGAGTTCTTCTGAAATGCCTCAGAAAAATAAAAGAACATGGGATGTTAAGCATTTACAGGCTTGCACCAATGTAAAGTGTAAGTGCAGGCACAGAGCAGAATTTTGCTGTTCTTAAGTGATACTCTGAGTGTTCAAGAGACTTGGGCTGATGAACATCTATGTGGCCTTTCTTTTTGGTGAGGTGGAAGTGGAAGGAGACATAGTAAAAGGAAAACCAGCAGTCTGAAAATCTCCTTTGCACCTGGCTGCTGCCCAGTAGGTTGTGTTACATGCCTCTGGAGCATTAAGAATAACACCTCAGCTGAGATAGTGTGAAGGAGCTGCTAGACTCTGGTTTAATTGAACTCTCTGTGAGGATTCCTGGCTTCAAAGGGAAGATATTGCACTCTTCTACCTCTTTCCCAAGTTTTTCCAGGCTGCATTTTTTCTTCCTATAAGAAATGAAAATGTACTAAGGCTTTGCAGAATGGGGCTTTATCAAAACATCTCTGTGGTGTTAGGATTCATTTGGTTGGGCAAGAGCCTGAAAAGGTGATGGCTTTGCAAAACTGATGTGATACAAGTCATCAAGCAAGAAATAAAGCATGCTAAAAATTGCTTTCCTTTTCCTGTCCTTTTCTGATTGAAGGCATGCAGCCTTAATTTGTTTCAGTGGAACTGAAACTCATCAGAGTCTGTTCTGCACGTAGGAGCTCAGGAACTAGGAGGCTTATCTTGAAGAAAAGATGGTGTAGGTGTCCTGCAGCCAACCCAGTGAACAACCTGATGTGTGTCTGCAGATTCTTGCAGAGCAGCTATTTGTCTGTTGCACATGGTGACAGTCTTTCTTGGTTCAGCTGTCAAGTGTTAAATCAGTCCAAGTGTTGATACTCTCTGCACCTAGAAGAATATTTGTCTAGAAGAAATGTAAGTTTAATTATTCTCTTGGATCAAAAATGATGGATCTTCGTGGCTAAACAGATGATTACCCACTAACCCCTCTTTCTAGTTCATAACAGGAAGTGTCCTAGTGATATTTTCATGTCTCTTTCCTTCATGATGGACAAACTAACTCTGGAATCTGTCTGTTGTGTAATAAAGAGTCCATGAAAATGGCAAAAATTAGTATTTGGAGTGTCTTTTCCTGCTTTTGTTCTAAACTCTCAAAATGCAGAGGTTATCAGACATACAGTTCAAGTGGCTTGCCAGGAATTTCTCAGATGAACTGCAGAGAGAGTGCAAGAAGTTGCAGCCAAGGTCAGTCTTGATTAGAATTCAATTGCCAGTCCTCAAATTTTGATTTCAATCTCAAATGTTTCCTCATAGGTGGTCTGTACTTGTTAGGTCTTCTGTTTGTATTGTGTTCCTGCCAAAACTTCTCATAAGACTCCTAACACTATCAAAGATCTGTAGCATATAGTGACATAGGCAAATATATGTATGTATAAAAAACCCCAAACCACTCTGTCAAGATATTTCCACTCAAACCAGTTATTCAAGGTTCCTTTAAAAGGGTAGACTTCAAAGCTGCAGGCCTTCAAAACTGCAGCACCCTAGTCTTCTCTCTAGTTCCAATATACAAATGTAGCATTTGTCAAAAAAGGAGGAATTTGCCAAAAAAAAAAGGGAGGAATTAATAAAATGTAGTAGTGGGACAGTGGCAGTGTGCACCAGGTTTAATGTGTTCTGTGCATTATAAATGTCCCCTCTTCCCACCTCACAGTTGCTTCCAGGAAGTCTCTGAAGTAGTTGACCAAAATGATAGCTGGATTTCAAATCCTTTATTTTCTTTTTTTTTTTTTTACTACTGATATATAAAGAGGAAGAAAGTAGGAACAGCAGAAGTAATCAGGCAACACTATGGTTAAGTAGCAAGAAGGAATTTAGAACCAAGAATTATGTGACAGTGGAAAAACTAGTTTATCTTTCTTCCAACTATCCATTGTTACATCTTTTTTCTTTACCTTTCCTACCACACTGAAGTGCCCACTCATTTACCCTTTTAAATAGCAGGAGTGCTCATTTGAGGGGAATGGAAGCTGGAAATGCAAAAACAATAGCATGTGGTTTACCATATTCTTGGAATTTTAAGCTAGTTTCCACCCTGAAATACAGAGCTAAATGTGGGTAGATCTTGAAAACTGTCTTTAGTGCAATTGTTGTGAGCAGTTACATAACATTAGGGACAAGACTGATTTGCTATCTTACCTGTCCCTGTGCATTCTAAGGTAGTCTATGTTTGGGGGTCTGCTTGTCTTCCAAAATCAGAATTTTTCCCAACTCAGGCAAATTTTCTGTCTTATCTGTGTTTTCAATTAATTATTTTTGTTTTGACCTCTTCTCTAGATGCTGTTATTAGAGTCTGACATGTTCAGCAGCTGCAGGAAGCAGAGCAGTGACCTGACTGCTCTTGAAAGTTGTTGCTCTAGTTACATAGGGTAGCATGACTTCATTTTGTACCTCCTAATAGATGTAAAAAAAAAAAAAAAGTTGAATAAAGCAGTTGTGAAAGTGAAAACAGTATATTTGGCACCTAAACATATGCAGGTGAGCTGAGCCTGAGCTGAGCTAGAGTAAAAATGTTATTCTACTTAGCAGCTGAAAGAGGAGGGAGACAATAATTTGTGCAATAGCACAGAGTGCTTCAGGTGGTTCAGGTCTGCACTGGAGAACTCTTCACTCTCTGTGGAAAGAAGCAACTGCATATGGTACAGAATAGAGTAAGAAGCCCAGAGCAGTTGGTTATTTTAACTTTTTATATGTTCAGGGGATTGGCATCTTTAAGGACAGTGTGGTGCTGGGATAATTCAGCTAGTTTGAAACAATCTAACTTGAACACTTAATCAACATGAGAATCCAGATGGGCTGAATCACCCTGCAAAAAATGTTACAGGCACAGCCAGAGCTGTTTTGTATTTGCCAAAGAATAAAATAAAACCAGTTGTGGTTCAAGGTGTGGGGATCAGAAATCAGACCATGTGAGAGTGTTGTTTGCAGAACTGCTTGATAGGTCAAGTGTTCCACAGTAGAAGTCATCTTGGATCTGTCTCCTGGTTCCTGTGGTCCTAGAAAGAGAATTGGCTTTTTCAGTTGCATCCAGTAATGTTTAAAATATAGGACTTAGAGGGTAATAGGATTTTGGTAGATGCTTCTGGTTTTGTTATTATCTCCAGTGCTGCTTGACCTTATAGAAAGACTGAATATATATAATAATAAAGACTTCTTGTGGGGTGGCTAAGGGAAAGTTCAGTTCTTGTCTGTGTGAATGGACAAGGTAGCATTATGCTCTAAGCTGTCTCAGCCCTTGCAGTCAATCAGTTCCTCTCCTTTGTGCATCTGCCTGCTAGTTCTGAAAGGTTGCCATAGCCTGGGATGCATTGTGGTTCTTACCCATGTTGTGTTTGTTTCTTGTAGGAGGACTGCCTTTGGACTGTGACAGGGTGATGCAGTTGTACCTAGAGGGTCAGGCCTGGATGGCTGGGATTTAAGGTAAACCTTTGCTGAAAAATACATATAGATCTGAACCAAGAGCTATGGGTTGTTGGTTTGGTTTTTTTTTTTTCCTCCTTTTTTTTCTGGAGGTGCTTGTATCAAACATTTAAAGGAGGATCTGTGTGTGCCTTCTAGTGCATATAGTACTTTAATAAAATGCAGTGATATAAGAGTTAAGATTCCAGAGTAGCCCATAGGAACTCCAGAAAAGCTGATTGGTATTTAAATACCTAGGAGATGCTACTGCTGCCTTGGGAAGAAATGTTATTCAATAAGGAAGTAGCAATGAGAGTTCCTGAAACTTCTTCTGGGAATTCACTGGGAGGCAGCAGGCAGCTAAGATGGACTTCCTGTTCCAGCCTTTCTATTGTTCCTTCTTCCAAATATTGTATAACAGAGTAGCTTCAACTATTCTAGATCATGTACAATTTCTTCAAATGTAATATTTTATTACAGGTCTGTACTTTCTTTCATGTTGTCCACTCTTAATGTTGCAGACTTTTGATTAAATATTTGCAGTTTAGATTTGATTCAGGATTTTTATCAGCTCAGCTATGGAAAAGCATTTCCCTGTGTGAACACAAACCGAGAGCAAAAGGGACCTTTTTGTATGTGGAAGTGCATAGCAGGTTATGTTGGTCCCACAAAGGCAGAGCTTGCAAAATTTCTGTAAAGTGTGGGATTAATCTTGCTATTGGAGAATTGTGTAATTTTGGTTCCTGGAGAGATGTGATTTCCTGGACATGATCAGGAATGTCTCAGTGGTTTTGAATCAGCAAAATTAGTATGTGGATGATTTATCTTTTAACATTCCTTAAAGATAATTGATGTCTAATTCTGGTCATACTGCCAGGCATGAGCTGTCATGCTATTAGTTCTTTTGCCACATGTAGCCTAAGTTTTCTCTCAGAGGTGTGGAAGGCACCATTTCAGCTGTTGCTCCAGAATTATGTAAGAGCTGTTTTCCTTGCAACTTGTCAGAGCTTCTGAAGTCTGGGAGAACACTGTGTAAAGAGTAGAAATTTGAATGAAATCATCTTCTGCTGGTTTTAACATCTTACTTAAAAAGAAGGAAAGTGAGGGATTGGGAACAGTGCTTACTCTTACATGTGCTAGAAAGCCTGAAAAGTTGTAAAGCATTGCAGTAGAAAAGCAAAGCCTAACCTTGATTCCTGAAGATTTGAGCTTGGAGCATGATCATGAAAAACATGAACTGAATCTTGACAATTCAGGATTAAAGCATATTAATAAAGTTTCCTCCAAAAATGTTAGAGCAAGCATATCACATCACAGTTATTAGTTGCATGCTTTCTGTGCAGTGAATAATTTAATGAAGGTGAGCAGAAGTAGCGTGTTCTTGCAAGACTAAGGCAGGTACTTAAAATGATGTGAACAGTCATAGGAATTTTGTTTTTTAAGGGTAATATGGACTTCTTTTAACAAAGACTCAACTCAAGCCTTTAGAGAATTTCTTGCTGAACTTGTTTCTTTGTATATACCATCATAAAATGGTTGTAAGCTTCAGAAGATGATGCTATTAGACCATGTCAGTGAGTATTTGTCGGTATTTTTAAAAAATCAGCAACAAAACCCAGGTTTATTTTAGTAGAGAATTTACAGAACTAGAGTTTGTTAACAGTATGCAATTTACACACTTGATGTGACATAGCTGGACCATGTCAGATGACCAAGCCATAGGCTGTTTGGATATAGTCTTCAGATGAACGTGTTCATGTTTTTCCACAGCATCTTGGAATTCTGTGCAGTATTTACTGTACCTGTTACTGCCTTATAACATATATTCATTAAGCAGTTCCATGAAGCCATTACTTCAGATTATCTGACTGAAAAATTATGGGAAAAAAAATGGTGATTTCTGGAGGTCATGATCAGCTTTCTACTTCATTGCTGGAGTTGCATCTAGGACTGGCCAGTTGACTTTGGAGGCTGGGAAGTGTGTCAGATGAATCACTTATACCTTCTTTTCATAAGATTACAATAGAAACAGTTTATGGACAGGTATTTGTTTTTTTAATTTATAATATGCTAACTTTGCTAGCAGCATACTATTTATCATGTGCTGTCTGTATTGCATAGCTTCCACAAAGTCAACAAAGCCAAGGCTTCATGTGCAAATTCATGTGCTGTCTTGCTAGACACTTCAGCAGCCTTGCTTATACGTGAGGAAACATACAGTGTTCCTTCTAACACTGGTGTATTTTTAATTACATACATTTCAGCCAACTTTTGCTGGTTAATATGGCTTGAAAAACAGTGAATGGGTTAATTTCTGCCATCTAGAATAGAATTGGAACATTGGAGATGCCCAGCTTTTGTAAATACTATGCCTGTGCATCAGTCCCCTTCAGGTTAATGTTCTTGCTAGCCTAACTGAAAACTTCATCCTCTCCCTTTTGAAAATAAAGGCAAATAGATGTATTTCCTTTTTTTCTAGGATAGCAGTAAGATTGTTCCTCTCTACTATGGTTTCAGTTTTTATGGTTTTCATTTTCCAAATGCTTTTTAAGCTGAATTACTAATGCTTGCACTATTTTAAAAAATAGTGCATGCAGTTTCTCATAATCCATTGCTGACCTAGCAGTTGTGAGTGTTTGTTTTTTTTGGGTTTTTTTTTTTGGGGTTTTTTTTTTTTTGGTTTTTTTTTTTTTGGTTTTTTTTTGGGTTTTTTTTTTTTCTTTTATTTCTGTTTTGGAAACAGTTTGCTTGAACTTCTGCATTTAACTGTCCCAGGACAAAGGTACTGAACTTCTTGCAAAAGCCAAGCTTACAGGAAAAGTCATCCTGTCAAAAGCGGTTTGTTCTTACACAGCATATGATAATGCTTTTCTTAAAATATATTTGTTTGGCATAAGACGTGTTGTGCCTGATGTTGTCTGGCAGTGTTACTCACTCTCAGTTTACCTGAGGATGGGAGTGTTAATGTTGCATTTTCCTGGTGTCTTGTGCAGAGAGTTGAGGTCTTTAGTTGTACTTAAAGGTCTTCCCTCTACCAGCTCTTCCCCTTCTACCTCGTTGGTAAAAACAAGTGTTATACTATTTTCTCCATAAGTTCCTCCCAGTCTTTGGGATTGCATTACTTGAAGGCATCCTCAAACTGATTTTTGTCATGAATTTTATTTAGACCATTGGAAATTTTGAATGAAGATGTCAGGTGAAAAAGGGTGGAATAGGAAGAGTGCAAAAGCATCTTCCTTACTGCTGCATTTTTCTTCAGGCTAATAATTATTGGTAAAGAAGTTGGTATTGGAAAGAAGTTATCCCTGATTCAAATCCCAGAAGTTGACATATATCTCTGCACATGGCCTCTGCATGGCTGTTGCCAAATGTCCTTAGCTATTTTTTTATGGTCAAAGCAATGTCCTGACTATTTGAGAATTGTAAACTTTGGATGAAGCCATTCAGTTCAGTTCTGATGCTGCACTTCTTTCTGTAGTATGGCTTTTGAGGAGCAGCCTGTCCACCTGGGTCTCTTGTCCCTGATTTCCATTCACTGAAAAAATTCTTATTTGTTTCTGGGATCTGGATTACTCATGCCTCTTCCCAAAGCTTTTATGGCAGTGCCCTACAGAAAACATCAGACATTTTCAACCTTAGGAATGCGTTTCCCCCCCCAAACTGTAATGACTCAAGTGTGTTGCTGTAAAGCCACACTGCAAAGCAGGAGAGGGTCAATAAATCTGAGAAGAGATTATTCAATTTTGCTGCTTTTGCCAATTTCTTTGAATTGTGGATTCTGACTTCATCAGTAGCGTCTACAAACCTCCATGTTTGTGACTTGCAACTGATACCTTTTCTAAAAACAGAAGGAGGCAGGAGAGAGAGTGCTCTGTTTATTTCAACAACCACAAGCAACACTTCCAAAATACACTTGTGGTTGTATCCCAGAGTTATGAATCTTAGGTTATCTGGTGGTGAGTAATGTGGTGAGACAGTAGCCTAATATGTCCATGCTTTATTTAGAAAAGGTAGCTCTTATCAGAGGCAAGGAACACCGGTGTTTCACTCTCTGTGCTTGCTGAACCCCTAAGGACAGATATCAAATCTGTTGACTATGGTGCCAAGACACAGCACTTCCCTCTCGGGGTCTGACTGCAAGTTCTTAAGGATTTTGCAATATAGAAAGAAATAAATTCCTTTCTCCCTCCAGCTGCTCACCCAAATGCATGTTTTAGGCTGTCCTGTGGTTTGATCAAAGTTAACAATGGGTTGTGATATCTCTTGACTAGATAGATTTTTCTTTTTTAAACACTGTTATCTCACTAGAGAGGAGGTTCACTAACAGATTGTAACTGCTTTCCAAATTTTTCAGGCAGAGCGTAGATTGTAGCAATTATTACACCTAGAGAATCCTGGAGATTTAGAAAGTATCACTTAATTCTCCTCACTACAGAGTTAAACCTATAGAGTCTAGGAGTCTTCAGTAAGACAATAATCTTTTACTATTCTGCCTACTTAAAAATAAAATGGAAGAGCACAATCCTCCCTAGCAAAGCAGGAGATGCTCAATTTTGGGATTATATACAGTTTGCATTGAGGATAAACTCGGTTGGAGGGCAGAGGCTTTGACACAAAACGTGTGGCTTCATTCCCATGGACAGACAATGCAGCAGAACTGGGGATTACTGAAGACTGTGGGACTGTCCACCCTGACTTGCCACCTTCTCCTCGATTCAGAGGGCAGGGAATTGTTCCTCCCCGTGGCAATAACATCACTGTAATTTGTGTCTGATAGTGAAAGAACGAATGATTTATTCTCCCTTCTCTTTCAAGACAGAAAGTGTTTGTGTTGGGTTTTTTTAATGTTGTTGGTGTTTGGTGTTTTTTTAAGATAAATAAAAAATCCTCTGTGAGTCATTTTAGGCTCTCACAGAAACATGAATGTGCTAAATGGGTAGGTTCCCCTGGCTGAGCCAATGGGGATGGCCAGGCACAGGCAACACTTTTATCCCACGAAAGGGAGGAGGGGTGAATGAGCCAGAAGATATAAGCTGAAACAAAGCCATGCTGTCCTTCTGAGTCATTCGCATACACTGGATGGGTAAGGCTTCCTGCTTCCTGGGACACACAAGTGGGGTCATGATTCTAACAATGGATGCTGGTAAGTCGCTTTTTATTAAATTTGTCTGGGGTTTTTTCTTCTGGGAAGCCTCTCCTTCTCCTCCCCCCCCACCCCCAGCTGAAAAGGAGCTATCTGTAAACTAGGAAGCAGAATTGTTAAATAAGAGAATGCTGAACCCAGACTTTGCACGCTGTGTGCACTTCACTGTGTGTTACCCTGCTGTTATTTCTTTGCTGTTACTCACTGAAGCACATATCTTCTCCTGCAAAGCAAGACCTCAGAATCAAAAGCATGTCTGTTAATTTGTATTTATGTCTTCATTGGGACAGAATCTGTGGCCTGAGAAGTGTGTGATGTCTTCCTCTCTTTGATGATGGAGCTGATAGTGTCTGGAAGATACATTCTGGATGTTAGGCTTATTGTAAAGGGTAGTGGTTAACTAACATATTGTCTGTGGCTTCCTCTGCTCTGTGTTTACAGAAATTTTGTACTGGGGAGGAAGAAACTGCTGTATTTCTGTTGTAAGCAGCTCTGTGTTATGTGCTTGTAGTCAAGGAAGCCTATGTTCTATGAAAAAGCACATGCAGGATTTTTAATTTTTATTTTTTTAATTAGGTACAAACATGAAATCTTCAACATAGTTTCTTATGTGATGGAGAGTGAATGTAGAGTGGTTTCTATAAAAGAAACAAGCAATCCTTGTCTTGAGTCTAGAGAGGGGGTGTGTTTCCATGTCATAACTTGCATCCTTCAAATTCCACAGTAATAAAAGACCTTGGATTTTAATGGTTATGGATAGGGCATAAAGCACCAGTGATTGTGCTGTGGCAGCATGCTCTCGGCTGCTCTTTCTCTATACCAGCTGCAAGCATGCCTGCTGCATTTTTAAGAGCTCTGTAGAACTTCTGTCAGCAGTTGGTTCAGCTACTTTTTTTTCACCACAATGCTGAAGCATAATGTGACATGTTCTACAAGCTCTATTCAAAATTATAAACTTAGGCAGATCTTGCTGGTCTGTTTTATCTACTTGTAACATGCTGAGTTTACTCCATGCTAATGAAATGCTCACTGTCCCTCATGTATTTGAATTGATTCAGTTGAGTATTTTCTAGGTCCTAAAGACAAAAATGTCTGTGCCTTTGTATAGTTCTTTGACTTTACTGAGACTTCCAGAAGGTGACCCAGCGAGGTTCTTCATGCACAATTTATAGGAGACAGCATTTCACCCACCCACACTTAATTGAAGTCATTGTATTATTGCCTGTGTAGGCAACTAGTGACTCTTTTTGTGTTCAAGGTATGTTACATGCTTTGCAAATCAGTTAAAACCCAGGCCCTTTAACAGAGATTATAAAATTTAACACAAGTGTGAAGATGAATAAGATGGTATATAGCTGACAATTTTTCCATTATGTGGAAGCTGATGATTTTTATATTTTGACCCTTCCATTAGGGTAGCTTCTAGAAGCCCTTAAAGCAGTTTGCATAGCAGGAATTGGCAATCCTCTTCTACCCTTGCTTGAATAAGAAGGGTGGATGCCTAGATGTAGATATCCTGCCCAGTATTTTGGGAGGATGCCCTGGCAATGTTCGGAATTTACATGCCTGTGGGAGGTAGAGATACAGACTTTGCCCACAAGACACTTCTTCCCCTTTGAAGTACCAGAGTGGTACTGCAGTGGAGTAATTGATGTTTTGGGATGTAATGTTTTAGAAGGACTGGTGGGAGGTTAATAATATATGTTTGAAAAAATACCTTTTATTTGCATATACCTGTATGCTTGCATTGTGCACTGTTTCTTTGCACTGTGAGGTGAACCATGAAGATAATACTGCTCACCTATGTTTTGTTGGATCCAAACCTGCTTTTTTTCTCAGAACAATGTCACTGCACTGGTTTCTCAGTAATTACGGTGCTCTTGTAGTCCTAGTGGTAATTTTCAGTTATACCATCTTATATGGTTAGTAAACACATATTTTGGAAGCTTTTAATTCTGCGAGAATTCTTAAATTATAGTTCTCTATTTCTTTGTGGGAAAATGGTTCTAACTACCTGAAAGGAAACATTGTAATTCAAGGATTTATAACAGGGTATTCTAGTACTTCTCAAGTATATTTAGGTTACAGAAAAAATATGCAAGCAATTCAGTGCCTTATGCTTTAATAACATGGATAGTGCTCCATGAAGTTTATCTGCTTAGTTTCACCCACCTTTTAAAGCTGCACTTGCTGCTGTTGGAACTGTTTGCTTATTTTAAATTATGTGTTTCCTTTGTAAGTCAGGGCTGATGACTTCTTTTTTATGGGCATCAAATACTTAAGCTGTTTTTTAAGAGAGCAGAACTTGTCTTCCTTAAGGTAGTTGTAAGAATACTTGTGCATCTGTTTCAAAATTTATTTAATGGGTTTGATTCTGCTGTATTTGCCTTAGCAGCTTCTAATTTCTGTCAGGAGGCGGACTGAAAATGTTTTGGACGGGGGGAATAAAAGGGAGAGCTGCAAGACAGAGTTGACAGTATAATTGGATTTGAAGCAGCTACAGGCTGGGGCTGTTGCAACAGCTGATTTGATCCTTCTGAGTTTCAAGAGCTATTTATGGTAGATTAGCTGTATCAAAGCTCTACTGTTCCAACCATAAAAGGCTGGTCCTATGTGAAGTTGCCACACTGCATTTGGCTTAGTCCTCAGAGGTTGGAGAGCCTATAGCTTTTTATGTGGATAAATCCAGTGATGGATGGAAATACTAAAGGCAGATCAAGGACTAACACTGTTGAGGACTTCAGATGGCAGCGAACTCTTAAAAGGAGATTTTCACTAATAATTTTTTTGCTCTGATGTTTGGAATCAGCACTTGGATATAGCTCCTGCATATTTACTGCATTTGGTGAACGCATGCTTTTAGGAAAGCGCTGTTCTAAATTTATCTGACTTATCTGAATCATCTTGACTGCACATGTACTTGCCAGCCATGCATGTTGATATTTGGTAACTTTTGTGAAGTCACTTTTCTGTTTTCTAAGTGGGTGAGGGTTAGGTTCTTGGGAAAAGAATCTTAGCTGATGCGAGAAACTTCTTTCAAACAAGAATTATGAAGTACTTGGCCAAAGAGAGCTACAGGCATTATCAGTAACTATTTTGAGAAGACTTTGACCCCTTTTGCTGCATCTGTACCTTCTTTCTGTCCTCTTTGTGTAAAGGCAGACAAGTGGATTTTTTACAGGATTCTGAAGTAAGTAGCACCTCAGTCGGGCAGCTTGCACGCCGTTGCTTGAGCCAGTTGATTGTGAATATTCACAGCATTGTCAGGTTGAAATGCAAGTGGGTTTATTCCAGCCTGTGCATGCCAGTCCTTCAGCCTTCCTTAAGGCATTTTGTCTTTTTATTCTCGTGGTTTTGCTTAGAAGATGAGTTCATTCTGCTATGGATGGAAAGTCCTGTTGCTGGTTGGTTTGTGTGATGTGTTTCTCTTTTCTTTTTAGGTTTTATTACGTTAACCTTAGCCACAGTACTACAAATGGCTATAAGAACACTTCTATAACAACAAAACTTTCAGTGGTATTTTTCTCTTGTGTTTAAGAAGTTCTATAAATACATGGGAGTACTGTTGCATTGGATAACTGTGCTCTATTTTCAGCCTTGGAGCATTCTGAGGAAGACTTGCTCCAACTTTCCATTCTCTTAGTTTTAAACATTACCAGGACACTGCAGGTAGAAGAGGCAGAAGTTACTGGCACTGTTTTACCTTCTTCTCCTGCAGGAATATCTTTGCTCGCAGTTCCTTCAGCCATTTGTTTCAGAAAGTTTGCAGCATTGTCAGGTTGAAATGTGAGTGGGTTTATTCCAGCCTGCTTAAAGGGGGGGATCATAAAGGACAGGTGGATTGAAAGGCGAGTTTCCTTGCTTCAAGGATATTCCAGGTGCTATATTTTAATCACCAGAAACACAAGAAAAGTGTCCTTGACAAAAAAAAAAAAAAAAAAAAAAATTCCTTCTCAATTTCCCTTTCAGGAACTAGCAATTTAAGGCTACCTTACATTTTATTAGGAGTATAAATCTGTATTTCTCTGTCAAATGGATCTAGAATTTTTATTCTGAATTATATAAACCTTTGTTTTAGCCCTGGGAATACCAGAAGACAGAACAGGTCTGAAGCATTACTATTTTAAAACCACTTTATGAGTTTAATTATAGGAATATTGTATTGTAATAAACTCCCCCATATAGTGAATCTTTCTCCCACAGACTTTGTTAGATATATATATATATGTAAATAATCACCTGTATCTGCATATTTTATAGGAGATTGAATTCTACCTGCAGAAGCAGTGAGTACTAGGAAGAAATTGCCTGATAAATATACTCCTTCAGACATCTTAATTTTTGAGTTGTATAATATATCTGTGCTTCAGTCTGGTACTGAGTTTTAAATGTTTTTACATTGCTTCCAATAAAATGAGTATTTCCAATAAGCATCCTTTTTTATATGATCTGATTTGCTTTTCCTTTGCTAATTATATTTTAAAAAGCAAGTTGCTATAAAATGCTCCACCATTTTAATATGCCTGTAAACCTGCTAGAAAGTGTCAATGCCTTAAAGTCTTAAAACAGACCACAGAGATGTCAGATATGGAAGTTAGATACCGCAGAGTGTGCAGAAGCTCTTAACTTGAATTTCAGACTTAAGTGCACTAAGGGTGGAATGCAGGAAACATTTTGATTGATGAATAGTAACAATATCAGCTTCTCTTTGTGCAGCAGAGGTTTAAACTTGTTAGAACAGGTAAATTTTCTTCCCTGTCTCATTTTAAAAGTTAATTCTGCCTCTCCCATGTTGTATTGTCTTGATTGTGTTGCTAAATGACATTTTTGGCAAAAATTTCCAGTAGGAAGGAGGATTGCATATTTTCTCTGAGCTTTATTCAGCAGGACTATAGCTGTGTGCTTGACATGTCTTCACTAAATTCTTTCTATTTGGTACTGTATATGGGATTAAGGTAGGAGGGAACATAAAGCAGTTTTAATCTGTCTTTAACTATGCCATATTTACTTTCTTATACAGAGAAGAAAGATTACACTGTAACTGTACATGGAACTCCCCAGAACTGTCTGGTAGAGGAAAATGAAAATGGTAGTGCACATTGCTCCTTCACAGTGAGTCCAGGTAGGCTCAGAGATGGTGGAGGTGAGCCATTTGTGACCAAGACATTTAGCCAGGTCACTGGAATATTTTGCCAGTTTTCTGTTTGGAAAGTGTCTGTCTTACACTTCATAAGACAGTATGAGCTGAGGTTTCTCTTGTCTCTATGTTGATGAAGTGGTTTGAAAGCTGTATATAGTTTAGTACATTTGTTTATGCAAAAGGTGATTAAGAATGTGTGGAATTTGTGGTTTGTGGTTTTGGGGGTTTTTAAATGCAACACTGTAATTTTACTTTCTTAGAACATGTTCATACGATCAGGTATCTATGAAACCTCTAATATAATGAACAGAGGAGAAAATTGCACAAACTTATTTAGTTTAAATTGCCATTATCTGAGTTCGTGTTTGCTCCTCAATTGTTGGCTGTTGTGGATGGAAATTTCACTGTAATTTTTCAGGAGGCAAAAGCTGTGGAATAGTTTGCAGGATCAGGGTAGCTGAGATTATTCACTTTCCAGAGGCCTTGCAGTCTGCAGCTTGTTTTTCTTGCTGAATGCAAAAGTTTGTCTTCTGTTTTTGCATGGAGAAGCCTCCATTTGGCTACTGCAGGGGAACAGTGAGCTTGCAAAGGGATTAGTGTGCACAATGGTCTCACCTTGTTAATTCCCTGCTTTTCCTATATTCCCAGCCAGACACTTGAGAGTTAATAGACATTGGAAGGTCGTGATTTTTTTATGAGCAAAACATGTCCTACTTGGAGTCTGCCTTAAGCAGATAAGAATGCATTGGGTAACTGGTGGTAAAAATGCATCTGATGTCACTGATTCACGTGGTGGTGTGTTGAAGGGAGTCTTTCAGTACAGAGGGTACAACAATTATGCATTAACTCTTCAATGATTTATTTGGATTTAGTTGATGGAATGGTCTCTCTTTGCGCTAATGATGCCAGATTTCAGAGTTTAAAAAAAAAAAAAAGTGAAGTCAGTTTTCAATGACCCAGATTAAAATTATTTGGTTTTCCATGTCTCTCTTCATGTACACAAAAAAATCATCACAAGGAACTTGGACACCAAGCATCATGTGTCATAATATTTAAAGCCAGATACATTTCTAAAGCAACTTGAGCCTCCATCAGACCACTATGAAGGAAGTGTGCAATTTCCTAACAGAACTGAGCTGTTTGACACCAAAAAATGGCATGCTGTTACCAGTGTCTGTTACAAAGGGACTGCATTCAGGTGTTAATCCAGAGATTGTGTGCCAAAGTATGGTGAGAAGTAAATAATATTTCTGTGGAGTTAATGACTGCCAAATGTGCTCCTTGTGGCTTATACCTGTAAAACTCTTGGCAGTCAGCAAAGATGTGCAGGACTTCATTCCTGCTCTGTTGTATCAGCCTTAGATTTAGGCAAAATTACTGT
This sequence comes from Vidua chalybeata, assembly GCF_026979565.1. Classification (NCBI taxonomy): domain Eukaryota; kingdom Metazoa; phylum Chordata; class Aves; order Passeriformes; family Viduidae; genus Vidua; species Vidua chalybeata. Next base: position 15,206,201 of record NC_071530.1, on the reverse strand, counting down.
CTATTCCCTAAAATAAAACAAAGGTAGCACTGTCTCCCATCAGCTCTCTGTGGAAGGATGAAGGACTGTGGATCACTGTTTCAAAACAGTTGCACCAAATGATCTAGAGAATATGCAAGTCATATGTGCTTCACATGTGACTTTTTCAATCTTGCCCTTTCTGACAAGAAGCACAGTTAAGCCTCAGAGACAGCTAGAATAACTCTTTAACTCTTAGAAAATAATTGCCCCAACTGTTTGTATTAGAGAGAAAAATGGACAGTATGTCAATGTCATTTTCCATTAGGTGGCAACTGGCCCTGAAAGCAAGGGGAAATCCTACTGAAAGCAGCATTTCAGGCAGCTGTTGGCATTCCAGCGGTGTCTAGGGTTTGGTAAGGTTAACCCTGCAGCCACAAGTTAGGTCTGGGAGTTGAGACCTGGGTTCATTTGGCTTTGGTGTCAGTCATTGTAACACCTGCCTGCTTTCAGTTCCAATAAAAAAAAAAAAATCTGCCAGATGTTTTAACACAGGCAACTGGAGCTGAACAACCAACACAGTTGTGGCTCCAGCAGCACTGGATTTCACTTTTTTACTTCCTTGTGAAGAGAAGCAGCTATTTTTTGTGGTGAGTAAAGCTAACCTTGAATGATATATTTCTTATTGTAGTCAAACATCCAGGGTGTATAGTTCATTTGAAAAGCAGGCTCAAGGCTTTCGTGTTGGTAATTCTAAGCAACTTGAAGCTGAGGCAAGCAAAGCTTACTGCATGCCCTAGAGTTAGCTTTTACTAACCTGTTTCAAACAAAAAACATACTCTAACTCCGAGTTGCACTCAGCAAAGGCTGTGAGTTGTACACAGTTGTACACTTTGAAAACACAGCTCAGCCCCCATCCTTTCATTCTGATTGGATAGTAAGGGTTGGCTTGGCAAGTAAGGAAGCTTCACATTTTTAGATGAAGGTTGAGGTTTAGAATGGGAAACTTCATTTCATACCTGTAAAATTAACTCCGGTCTTTAAAGGCTGCATTACAGATTTAAACACCAAATTCTCAGGTTGGAGTTTCCCATATTTCTTTAAATTCCGTTACTTAAACTAAATGTTAAAAAATAGCACAGAATAAGTTTTGGTTATAGAGGTCTGCATACTAAAATACTCTGTTTATCCGTTCACAGATATGTAAAGGTATGCTGCAAATGGAATTGTGATAGATGCAGTTTCGACACTGTCAAAATGCTTTGTCAGTTTATATGTGGAATTATTGGAAACTGTAGCTCTGCAAAAAATCAACATTGCCTTTTCAGTCAACCAACTGTACTGAGAATGAACAAAACCATTAGAAGTTTTCTTGCGGTCAATTCTGCTTACGTAGCAATCATCTAGAATTGTGTTTCAGCTGACTAGAGTGTTTTGTACCCAAACACTTGTGGAAGAAACATCTGTTTGCAAAAACTGTTTGCATTTGATGTGTGGACAACTTTTATTTTTTCTTTCCCCTCTTGTTGACATTTCTAGAAAGGATAAGGGTCTTTTGGTTTATTTGGAGCAATAAGGACTAACTGAACTGACCACATATGCTGATAAAGGTAAATTTTAAGAAATAACATGTAAATCTACCCTTGACATCTGCCAAGGATTTTGGAGGAGTGGGGATCAGGCAGGTAGATATGTGTGTGTACACATCTGTAAAGGGCAGACACAAATGTGTTGCTGCCCTGAGCAGCTATGAGTGGTGCAGTGAAGGGCCAGGCAGGCTCAGAGCTGGTGCCAGCAGGGTTGGAGTGTAGGAATCTATACCAAGCCTTCATCAGGGCTCCTGATTGTTGTGTGCATCTGAAGGGTGACCTGTCCAGATGGAGATCTTGCAGTGGTGGGAATGGCATGTTTAAGATGTAGAAAACCCGGCTAGGTTAAGTTCTTTTAAAAAGTAGCCAAGAAATGGTTGTCTTGAAGTACATCACAGCTCAAAAGGACAGATTTGATGATTGCATGCTTATTTACAGCATAGTGTGCCAGATTAGAGATAAGTGTTCAGATCAGAGGAACTCTGAAAGGACCTGAAAGAGCTGTGAAGTTAAAAAAAAGCTCCTGTATATGCAAATGTTTGGCATTTCTCTTCCGATCAGAGGCTGGAAGCCTCTGCTGTTCAGTCATTAGATGAAGTCACAACCCTTTAGATGTAAGAGCTATGTTTAGGTGGGCAAAGGAAAATGATCCATCCTGGCACTTACTCAGAATGAGTCATAGAGGCCTAGATTTTCTGGTGTTAATTGTGTTTCTGGCTATATGGATTTGTAAGTGTTAAGTCAAAGGAGAAAACAGTGTCAACACTTCTGTCCAACATTTTGTCCTCTGAGTAAGTAATGTGTTCCAGACATATTAGTTAGGATTCATAGCAATTACTAATTGCAGGAAAAAAACATAAAATCATCCATGACACTTTTGTGTTCTTTGTAGCTGCCCTGCTTTAAGCCAGAGAGGCCAAGAGTGGTCTTGCTATTCATTTGCTTGTAGACTGGTGCTTAGGGCTGTCTTGAAGTGGATTGAGGCTTTAGGTGGATAAATTTCAAAATGAGATCTCCTCAATTTTTGTTTAAGGCCAAGGTTACCAATTTTGTTCTTCTGAGTTCTTTAGGCAGCTGATGGTTTGGATTGGCAGATAGGAATAGTGGAAGGGGCAACCTTGCTTTAAAATTCCAATTTAGGAATCCTTCCCACTTGCCTTTCCATTCCAAATTTGCTCCAGAACCACTCTCTTCAATAGCATGAGTTGAATACATGGCCACACAGATCCGGAAACTGCTCTGAAGTGTTTTTTTCCACTTCTCTCAAGTCCTCTGGGTTGCTCAGACCTGCTCTCCATGGCTGTGTCAGCGTGGGTGCTGAATTAGCAGCAGAGGAAGAGTCAGGCTTTGAAAAGAGTGGCTCAGTGTGGGAGTGAGCGTGTAGGATAGGTGAGTAGGGAACACTGTGTTGGCTCGGGTTAGATGGCAAGAGAAGAGGTAAAAACTGGAGGGCCTATGAGCTCTGTGAGGTTCCTCAGTGCTTTGCTTTCACCTCATCAGATGGGATGTCAACATTTAAATGTTTGTGATGTGAGGTCTATCATACTATGCTTGTGACAGTTTGTTTGCTTGATTTAGAGACTTAAGCAAATGTTGGTAAGACACATAGGAAAATGTGTTGTGCTAATATTCTAATGCAAAAGAGAACTTCTCTTTTATTTTAAGATGCTCTATTGATTCTTGGACTAAGTCTACTGCTGTGTCTTCTAGGCCAGCATTGAAACTGCTCACGATCTTCTTGCCTCTGTGTAATGCTTCTGGAACTGTCATGAGGACTTAAATTTGAACAGTCTTCTACTTGAAATTACTTAGTTCTGCACCTTTGATTTGAGATATATATAAACGCTTTTCTTGAATGACCAAAGCTCATATACTGCCTGTGCTGGCTTGTTTCGACTTGGGTATAAGTAAAACTGGGGCATAATCTTGAATTGCAGCTATGAAAGAATTATATTTGGTATCACAAGTACTTTACAGCTTGATTGAAGTCAGCACGAAAGTAGCACATTTGTAGTGAAATATTAAATGGACAAATATTTTTTATTGAAACCTAGGGCCCAGTAATTGGGTAGAATTTTATGAGTGACTTCAAGTGCCTGTGAGAAATTGAATGCAGACAATGAAATGTCATGACAACACAACTCCATGGAAGTCAATTGTCAGGAAAGAAGTGACTCCACACATAATCCTCTCAGCAAATGCTTCAGATAAATCAAGGACTGTTTGGCTCACTTTCTTGTACTTCCTGGTGTCATGAGTGGCCTTCCACAGCAGGCCACTTGCTCCCTTTGCAAGACTTTAGTGAGGCAGAGAGGAGAGAAGCAGGAGTTGAGAGAGATCAAGGATTAGGGACCAGGCATTGAGATGGGAAGGTAGAGGTATCTTCAAGGGAAGCACTTAAAGAATCAGAATGAGCTGAGTTAGAAGGGACCTACAAGGATTGTCAAGTCCAACTCCTGGCCCTGCACAGCACCATCCCCAAGAGTCACAAGAGGAGCTCTCTCATATTTTTGTTTCTTCTGTCTTGATTGGATAAATGAGCTAGTTTAAACAGGATCTTCAGACACCTCTGCTGGCAGCAGACAGGGTTGATATGCTGGGATAATAGTCTAAGATTTAATCTAGATATTGCATCATGGGATTACAACCTAGGAGGTGTAAATGACTTGTTCTCAACATGACTTCATTTACATGACCTGTACCCTGACAATGCCTCATCCGGTACCTGGGCATGTTTTACTCCTTATTCATATCTTTGACTCAGTCTGTGAAACACAACCTGCTGCTCAGCTTTGCGGTCTAAGGAATGGTTTGAGTTGAAATGAGCTTCAGGCTGATTAACACTTCTGAATGGCTTCTCTCTTGTGACATGTAACAATTAGTTGAATTACCATGATGTCTTTTGGTGTCTATGCTGCTTCCACGAGCACAGATTTTTGTGTTAAGCACTTCCACTGTTACCCAGGGAGCAAAGCATGAGTGTGTCTCTCATGTTGCTAAACTGGTGGTTAAAACCTAACCATGAAAGCCGATGGAGCTGAGATGTGCCCTTCTGCCTGCAAAAGGATGCCTCACTGCATCTCCTGCTGTGCAGACATGTGTGGCTCTTCCTCCACAGAGGAGCAATTTTGTCAGTTCACTGAAGGTTAAGTGTATTCAGTAGAGTTCAGTGAAAAACAATGTAGTTGGTGGTACTGTTCCCATGGCCATCAAGCTGTGCTCCCTGTGGGTGGTCCAGCAAGGCAGACAGGCTCAAAATGTTTGGAAATATGTACACAATTCAGGACCCTGAAGCTGGCCAACATGGCTGTCTATCCTACAAGAGTATTGGGTGCCAAAAAAAATTGGGCATTCAGCTTTATCCAGCCCATCATGTTTTTCTTTGTAGCTAAAAGTCTTTCTTAAAACTACCTGCCAAGTGTTGTAGCTGTTTAGTTTTAAGGGTTGACAGCTACCCAAACCTGATTTTATTGTAGGCTAGAGATTTAACTGGCAAGCCACTAAAAATAAATAAATAAAGGGGGTTGATGGTGCTGTAGGAGTTTTGCAGGCCAGACTCAATTTGGATTCTTTTCAGCTACTTTTGGAGCTCTTAGCAAAGCAACAATCAAGCTTTTGGGTCAGATTCTTGAAGTAAATTGTTTTAAACTTCTTTTGTTTTTTCAAATAATCATAATAGTTTAAAAAAACCCATTCTGCTTCTAGGGGAGATCCCATACAAGTGAAAGGTTCCCCTTCCCCCTACACTACAAAGGATCTCTCCTGGTTAGGGCAAACAGGCAGCTTGTGATTTTGACAATAGGTCTTTGTGTTCTGAAGACATAGCATAAATTATTCCCTCCCCAAAGAAGGCTAGGAGGCTAGAAAACAAATCCAAATAAGCTGGTTTCTCTACAGAAGCCAAACAGAAATAGTGTAATTGAACCACAGTGATGTGTGCTTGCTGTGCCCTGACCAGTGTCCAGGACTGCCTGCAGTGCAGAGCTTTCCCCCAGGCACTGGCAGGAATTCTCAGTAGCCTTCCCAAGCACCAGTCTCTGGCCAAAGCTGTGACCTGGGAGCTAGAGGAAGCATCAAGTGATGATGTTCTACAAAGCCATTTTATTTATGGTACTTCAGACTCTCTGGATTGGCCCATAGACCATTGTATCAGTCACAATTTTAGCCTGTCCCTTTTTACAATAGGATCATGATTACATCCTTCAGGACTTCTGACTTTTTTTTTTTTTTTCACTGTTTCAGTTGCTGATCTCTGATCTCTCCTCCCTTTCCCTTCAGGGGTTGTATCCTTTTTATTACTTGTTATTCTTTATTTACATTTCTCTTCTCTTTTTTCCTGCTGAATGGTCTACAGGTTCTCTTTGGAGATGCGTTTAAATATTGCATTTGCCAAATGGTGCTGTTGGAAGTTACTTTTCCAAATTTAGAGCTTTTCATTGTTCTGTAAATATTTCAAGCAGAAAGAGAAACCAGAAGCTTGGAATGTTCATTTATGACAGATCAAACCTCTTACCTTGTTTGTTCTGAGGCAGTGGTGCTGAGTGGAAAATAATCACATCATTGCATAAATTGTTGTAAAGTAAGGCTTGACAATAACTTCAGAAAGTTCTAACTAAATTTGTTTTGTCAGGAAATGACAAAAGTAGCTCCGAGCTTTGCTGAAAAAGGAGAAATATATGCCTCTTTGCTGAAAAAGGAGAAATATAGCTAAGGAATACGTAGGAGAAATGACACTATTTGTCTTTCTAGTTTTGCTATACAGTTTGCATAACTATTAGGAGGAAGCTTCTGGCTTAATATACACCTGGTTTAATGCATTAAATGTAGCCTTGAATTTCACATTCCTTACAAGCTGTGCTCTAAATATTTGTTGTGCTGTTCAGATTCATAAAAGCTTTTGATCTACCTGTACCATGAACTTTTATTGAGCTCTCCTTTTAGAACTGGAGATGCTTCACATCTGGGGATGGTTAGTTCACATGTCTGTGACATACAGTAATGTCCAAGCCAGTGGCCTAAAGCTTCAGCACTGTCACGATTTGGAAAACACAAAAAACTGTCAAACAAATTACAACTTGTGATATAGAAGAAATGTTTATGCCTCTTGGTAATGGACCAAAGTACAGTAATGTCCAAGCCAGTGGCCTAAAGCTTCAGCACTGTCACGATTTGGAAAACACAAAAAACTGTCAAACAAATTACAACTTGTGATATAGAAGAAATGTTTATGCCTCTTGGTAATGGACCAAAGTGTCACAAACTTTATTTAGCTGTTGCAATGTGCCAGTTCCATCTGTGTTGGAGCACTTGCTGAAACAAGCTGACTGTGGGGAATAATTGCCTGTACATATCTGATAAACTCTGTGGTTAGGGCAACTGTTCTCTTACATAGGAGCAGCCTTTGAAGAGCTGGCTGTTGTGTGCTTGGCTTGTAATTGCAGTACCATGTAGGAGGAGGGAAACAGGAGGAGATAAGGGAGAAACAGTTTTTATAGCCTAGAACCGATGATGCCTGTGAAGAAGCATCATATCCACTGGAGGGATTAATAGGCACCCTGAGCAGCAGCACTAGGTGTCTGCTGTGCACTTAATCTCTATAAATTGACCCAGATGGTTGGTTCAACTGCAGCCTTGATGCATTTTCTGACTTGTAATAAATGTGGAAGAAGCAGAAGTAATAGAACCTCTTTGAGCACTGACATGCCATTGGGTTTTCAAAAATCCCTGGAAGTGTAATGCTGGCAAATGAATATTCATAAACCAGGCTATTAAAATTTTAAGAGAACCTTGAGGGGATGATGATGATGTCAGATTCTAGAGTTAATTATAGAGGTGGTAAAGTTCTTGGCTAACTAGGCTGAACATGCTGTCACAATAGTTTTAACACAATACAACAATCAGAGGCAGCCACAGTGTTGGATGTAGGTTCTCAATCTCTTAATATATTCCTTGAACTGAAAGTCTAGCAGTGCAGGAAAGAGGAAGTATTTACATCCAGCTACTGTGGAAATAAATCAGCTTCTAGTGGTTGAGTTGCTGTTTGTCTTTTGAACTTATTTTTGTCACTGAATTGATTTCAGTTTCTGGCTCATTCACTTGTCATAAATTGTCCTGCAGGGTTGGGCTGCCCTGCTCTGGTGGCTCTCTTGAAAACTGCCAATTGTTATATGCAATCTGTAGTGTTCATGAGCCTTATTACAGGGAATACTAATACTTCACTACCTTTACTTACTCAAGGCAGCAATCAGTTGCTACTGCATTTTTTGACAGCATTGATTAAAACTCCAGGAGAAATGCCAATCCCTCATATTTTTTAGCTCACTTGGTTAGAGCATGGTGCTAATAACCATGGTTGTGGGTTCATACCCCATATGGGCCATTCAGAGTTGGACTCAACGATCCTTGTGCATTGTTTGCAACTCAGAACATTCAGTGATTCTTCCTAAGGTATTGTAGTAGTGCAATGGGCAAAACTACTGAACACAATTATAGCTACCCTGGAATCAGGAGGTTAAAGGTCTAAATTGTGGGATCTTACTGAAATTAATGTTACTGTTACACTTCTAATAATATTTCCTTTCTTAAATAGAAAGGGTGAAAAGGAAGAACACATTACTGTGTTTCTCAAAATTTGTACCACAGGACCCTTTTAATAGCACAATCCATAGAAGGAAGAGGACGAAAATAATTCTTGGAGTTATTTTTTTTTAGATGTTGTATAAAATTAAAATCTAAACCAAACTAGCTAATTTGGTTTGTCAAGAAACAGCTGAAAAAAACCTGTAAACATCGATGAAGCAGTTCTTAAATCCAAGCAAAAGGCCTGAAAACAACTGAATCTCAAAACAGGTTAAATTGATTCTGAAGGTTTAGAATAATTTAGAAAATCATTCCAACTTGCTTTGAAATTGAAATCTTTCTTCTTAAGAGGCAGCTCTTCAGCAGTCAGTAAGTCTAATAGAGATGCTTTGTGACCATGAATGTGGAAGAAGTTTTACATTTTGAAATGCATTTTATCAGAAATAATACTTCTAAGAGCTCTCATGAGTTCTGGGAGTGCAACAGGAAATTGGTAATGTCTAGTGAAATGTGATGCAATTTTGAGAGAAGGAAAATAATTTCTTAACCTCAGCTTTCAGCAGCTCTTGTTGTAGGGTGACTAAAGAGGCAGCATCTGCTTTTGGGTGTAAAACACAGGCTGCCTTTTTGACAGAGGCCTTCAGAGTGCTCTGAGAGGAAAGCATATTTATCACTTGCCTGATCCTGCAGTTTGCATGATTAAGTAAGCATGAGGTCTTTCACACTGCTCAGCCTTGAGTCCTTTTGCTTCAAGAGGGACTTGTGCCACAGAAACTGGGTCCTGCCCACCTTCTTCCTGCTTACTAATGATGCTTTAATAATGTGGCCTCTATACATGAGATCAGGTGAAAAAATAAAAATATACATCTGCAAGATGTATTTCATGATGGAAGACGAAGTTCAAGACTGTTGTGGATGAAAGGCTTTTGGATGTCACATGCTGGCAGCCAAAGCTATGCTGATTACATCCATGCAGGAGACAGGAAAGTTACTTGTCACAGAGTAAGAACTGAACAGATGCCAAACCTTCATCACAAATCTGTCCACTGGAAAGAAAAACCATGTTAGTTGGAAAGCTAGGGTTTTCCTTAGCAAAATAATATTTCAGTAAGTATTTCCCCTTCTTTCTCATATCAACCATCCATCAGAGGATGGATATGAGTGGTTCCTATCATAGAAGCCAGATGTCTCTGTGAACATTGTGGTCTAGAGAGGTTGGAAGTGAGAGGCTGGCTTAGTGTGGTGGTCCAAGTGAAGTGGATTTATTTTTTTCTTCAGTTCAACAGCACTAAGCCAATGCTTCAGGAGTGTAGGGAAAAGTGCAAGCTAAAGATTGTGCAGAGTGTGAACTTTAACTTATGGAAGAAAAAGGTTTTTTTCTGAAGATGATGAAAGTACCTTTCAATAGATACCTCCTCTTTCTGTTTTGCTTTCATGCCTTTTTGTATGGCTCCTGTATCTGACCTTGGCAATACTAGGGAGGAAGAAGGTAGGGAAGAAAACCTGAATGGAGCTTGATGGAGTCCCTTTTTCCAAAAGAAAAAAGAAAAATTTCTGAAGATATGTCAGCTTTTCTAGCTGAGATTTTTTCTTTGTGTGAGAGAGAGCAGGGTGGACAAAGAAAATGCAGATTGTGATCTTTCACTTGAGGTCAGGTTATTTCTTCAAATTCTTGGGGTCTGTTCTTCTCCCTTGGTCTCCTCTGCCTCTAATGTTCCTGAGGTCCCTGGGAGAGAGGAGTATCAGGAAGATGACTGGCCTCAAGTTTTACTTCCATTTATTTTTGTCAAAGTAGTCAGTGCCTGTGTAAAAATAATCTCTTCTCCCTGTCTGTGGGAAGAAGGGGGATGTGATCTCAAGGAGCCATCTTGCAGGTATTGCTGGGAACAGCCAAGTGCTAGCACCAGTGTGGGAGCTGCCCCAAATTCCTGCCTTTTGGTATGTTGATGGTGTGCAGCTTGAGTTCTACATCGAGTCCTTTGTCAGCACTTCAGCCAGCTCCTGTCCCCCTCCCTTTCATGGCCAGTTCTGCCTGTGCCTTGCATGTCTGTGGCCTCTGGTGTGGAGCTGCTGCTTGTGCTCCAGAGCAGGTACACTGCAGTCCTGAAGACAGCACTGTGCTGCAGGCAATGCGTGTCCCAAGAGTGCAGCTGTGTGAGCCTCATCCTTGCAGGATTTGTATGGGGCTCTGGTCTTCGCCTCTTTCCTTTCATGATTAATAAGTAATTACAAAGGGGTTTTTTGTTTGTTTGCTTTTTCAAACCGTAAACTCCACGCTTGTTTTTTTTTTTTTGTTCAAGGAGCACATGGCTGTATTGATTGTGCAGAGCTGCCTGTCATTTTGCCAAGTTGTTGTTAGCTTGCCTGTGGCCAGGCAGCATCTATGAAAAAGCCCTTCCTTGCCTGCTCCCGCATTGTTTCCAAATAAAGGCATGTCTGAAACCGGAGTTAAGCCTCCAACTGCTGGACCTTAAAGAAAGGACTTTTTACCCATGGATTGAAAAGAGGTGATTTTTCTGCAACAAAATGCTCCTTCCCCACCCCCTTCCCTTTCTCAAATTAGGCAGAAAAGTTGCTTTAAAATTTAAATCACGCTAACTGCGTGTTTTAAACTCATTCTCTCTGGCAGATAGCTAGGGAACCTGACCATCAGGCCTGGAGTCACCTCAAACTTACTAAAATGTCCAGTCTCTGTATATTTTATTATACATTTAGAGCAGCTTAAACAGAAAATGCTCATGTTCCTGGCAGCCATTTAAAAGTGATCCTTTTCTCATCTATTTGAGGAGTGGGCAAAGTGAATGACTACCTACCTGTAATGCAAGGTAGTAGTTTGAGTGACTTTGGTTTTTTTATTATTTCTTAAGCCAGCAGTACTCTTTATCATGGTTTAATACAAGTTTGAGGTGGCATAATAGTGTTTAGCTGTGTATGATCTAAGGACATAGCTAACATGAGGTTGTTAGGAAGAGGTAATTTATTAGACCAGCTGGTATGGGGGGAAAAAATGAGCCAAGCTTGCAGGCACACGAGCACTTCATCAGGTCTGAAATAGAAGCAGCAGATTTCAAGGTTAAACAGAAGTTATGAAAAACTGCTCTGTTTAATCAGACATGCACTGAACTGCCAAAGAGGAGCTAGCTGGTATGATATTCCTTCAGGGGAGCAGGGAGGGTGGGAAGATGATTGTTGTACTGTAGAAAGAGATAAGGACTTCACAGCCTGTTAAACAGGGGGAGGCTAGAAAACCAGTACCTAATGAGCCCATGACTGTTCTTAGTATCTTGGGGATGGGAAATTTTAGTTCTTTGACCTCTCTTTGTAAAGTTTTGGTTTTGTAGGATTTTTGAGAATCATGATTGCCACATCAGTCATTTGTAGACAAATAGTTGGTTTTGTCTAAAGGAACTTTATCAGACAAATTTAGTTTCAGGCATTCTTTGTCAATTAGTTGCCATCCTTAGCCTACACTGCTGACTTAAGTAGTTACTTAACACCAAGTTCATATTTGTAGAGATAATGGCTAAAAAAAAAAACCCACCAAACAACGAAACCTCTATTTTTATTGGGTTTTTTTAAGCACAAAGTATTTACTTCTAAAATCTGATTTAATCTATTCTAACAAAAAGTCCTGAATGCTAGTGGGCTTTTAAAAAATCTATTCTTTTACTCAAGCAGAAGCCAAATTCAGAGTTGAAATGTTTAAAAAAATAGGTTTCAAGGCTTTGTAGAATAACAGATGCTTTACTTGTGCTGCTATCAGAGTTGGCAATGTGCTGTTTCTAAGATTTGAATTAGGTTATCTTATCAGTGTGATTTCAGTCAGATCTGTGATTTTCAGTACAGATCTGATGATGCACTCACTGTCAGCATGTATTGGACTGTACACTGTGGAGAGCAGAGGAGAACTACTTGGTACTCTTTAGAAAAAGCTTTTCAATATTTTTCTGTAGTGCTGTATCCTAATTTGATAAATATTATAGTTAAAGCTATGACAGATTAAATATGTTCAAGTAGAAGTCACAATTTTCTCACTTGCTCATCTGACTTCTTAGTTATGTTTAATGGGCTGTCTGTACAAATGCTCTCTAAATTAACCTCTGTGTGTATTTTAAAGTTACAGTATCTGCCTTTATCATGCAAGACTGACTTTCAGTATCAGTTATGATGGTCAAAAGGATTGATGCTGTTGTAGTGGTGTCAGGAGTCCCAGGAATCAGCCTGTTCATTTTTCTGAGTCCCACTGCTGTATGTTAGGAGGGCAGAGCTGTTTACTCAGCTGTGTCCCGTTTGTACAGCAGCGACTGGATAGGTAACCCTGGAATTTAACCCAAGCCCTGGGTAGGTGGAGGAGGTCAGAAAAGCTTAATCTAATTCAGATAAATTACTTGCCAGGAAAGGGTATAGCTGTACTAGCATTTGTCTTTCTCTGCCAGAAGACAGCTTCCTCCTACCTGCTGAACCAACAATTTGAAAAATGTTGTCAGGTATTGGGAGCAGGTACACAGCAAGTGGGAGAGACTGCAGCGTCTTCCATGATCCTTGATTTTGTAGCTATGATGGCATAGCTATGCCTTAGCTTAGATCCTTAGATCCTTGATGGCCTAGCTATGCCTTAGCTTACTTGAAGGTAGTTTTATGGAAACTTTTAAAGATTAAAGTATGTTAATATATCCCTTCCATGGGGTACTTGAGTCACAGAACTCTTTGATCACATGGCTAGCATTGGAGCTAAGGTTTTTGTAGTTTGCTCTCAAACTTGTCAAGAATTTGGCTGTGATTAGCTATGAATGCCCTCCACCACTACCACTTTAGCAGTATTGCCAGTGCTTTAATAACACGTCTTACGAGTCTCAGGAAATATCCTGAACAACTACACTGGACAGCAGATCACCCTTAGACTCAAGGGATTGGTGGTACTGAGTATGGCCTCTCTGTAGCAAGTTCACAGGGAAGGAAATATTAGAAGCTAAAACTAATATATTGTTTTAATACTTGACCAAAAAAGGAGTAGCAGTAATTAGACTGATATGTGGTGTGGAACAAGTTACAGAAAAGCTGTAATCTAACTGGAGCTTGATGGAGTGTGATGGCTCAGTTCTAACAGATAGGGGCTTTGTATATTGGCTGCATGTGTGTAAGTAGCTTTTATTTATGGCAGAGGTAGCCAGAATGCTCTGTAAAGTTGAAATATGAGTATTTCTAGGACTCCATCCTGATTAATTAATAATACTTGGGCTTGGAAAGAATTAGCTGGCACAACACTTGATGGGATTAAAAATGGGAAGGGGAAAAAAGTTAATTGAAGCAATTTCAGTCGATAGAAATGGGCTAACTCCATTGTAATTCTTCCAATTCAATTGGAGCCCAAATCTGTTCTGAGATATTTTTTCCAACTCCAATCTCTTCATGAGGGTAACTGAAAGGAAGCAAAAGGCCTGCTGCAGTCTCCAAATTTAAAAACTGAAAAATTCTGTACGGAGCCCTTGTTTGTTTTTCTCATGATAGAGGTTATTAAAGAGGAAAAAAGAGTCCACGAACAGAAGCACTTAAGCCCCGTAGATAAGAAAATAGAAATACAATGTTAGTTTTATTTTTGTGTAGTGAGGGATAAATTTGTTACAATATTTAACAATGTTTGCTATTGGATGTTGCCATTAAGTTGTTTTCCACAAAGTAGAGACACAGTCGTTTGCTTCACTGATTCCAAAAAGAAACATAAGTAACAGTATGACTTCCACAGAGAAATAACTTTTGAAACAAAACATGAGAGCAGTCCACACTAAATGTATATTTCTGACATTCCTAGAGCTGATTCACATTGGCCTCCCTCCATTTACTCCTTTTTCTTCTCCCTGCCTTTCTGTTTTTGGAAGTAATTTTTTGAGATTACTTACCAAGTTACCTGACTTCTGCTGTTCTTTTTATCCTGATTGTAAGACAAAATGACAGGACAGATGATTTGTGTGTTTTTTCTCACATAAAATGTTCTAATAGTCAATAGATGAAAAAAATCTTAAAAAAACCAACCAATTAAACATTTCTTCCTGTAAAACCCAGTTTCTATGCACCCACAGACCCTTGAAATACTAGAAGCTGGATGCTCACACACTGTTCTTCATAATGACTTGCAAGAAATAATGATAATATTTAGCCAAAAAAAGCTCTCAAAAAAGAAACCAGTTGAGAACTTACGTATGCCAAATTGTTTAATAGAATACTTTCACACATATGCACACATACCCTTAAGGGTGGAAAGTGATAATTTGACTATAAAAATGATATTATGGTATCCCAGTGAAATCCCTATATAGTGTCCTCACTAGAGCAGACCTCTAGTTTTGTTCAGCCTTTGTTAAATAGCATTCTAGTGCTCCGGATCTCCTTGGATAGGGTTTTGTTCTTTTCCTGTATATTGTGAACTAATGCAACTCCTGGACTTAGTCCAGCCTGTGCTGACTTTACATCTGGACTTTGGGTATAAGCTGCTGATTATGGCTTCAAACTTCTCAGGAAAGAAAAATAAAGAGCTCAAGAAAATGATGCAGCTTTTCACAGTGATCTCATGCATGGCCACATGCTGTCCGGAATTTAAAGTTTCTTGTGCTGGGTTTTAATGCAGGCATACTTTCCATGGCAGTCTGAAATACTGCTGCAGTTTGACTTACAGCCATTGGCAAACAGTATCTTTACAAGACAATCTGAATGTCCTAAAATATAGCCTTCACTGAGCCTTTTTTTTTTTTTTTTTTTTGTTTACTTGACTGTTTATGAACATGATTTTTTTAAGTCAAAGCAATCTGTGTGTATGCTCAACTGCACTACAAATAGTTAAACCATTTAGAGAAGCTGCTGGATTACTTAACTCTTCTACTGCTGTATTTTATTCAGTTTTTCCATTAGCACTTGAAAGTCAGGCCAGGCATAGAAAGGCAGTGAGGAAAACGAGCATCTTGCTTGGACTTCAACATCCTTTGTGTGGAATGTAGATATAGAACTTAATAGTAAATATGCCAGTAGTGCTGGTGGGCTGAAATGAAGCACCCAAATGGCTCCCAGAGGCTCCCTGGTGTAGGAAGGACTATCTTCATGCCATAAGAATGCCTTTCTTTAGACTCTGTGGGCAGGACACTGTGCCCACTATGTGTGAATAAACTCAGTGCATGAATTTCATGTGTGTCTGTCCAGTACATGCTCTGTCAAGGTACTGAGGCTCATGAATGGCTGCCTTTCCTTGCTTGAATCACAAACTGTGGGCCCAATCTTTATGGTGCATGTGAGGATGATGGAGCATTTAATAATGAAGCTTCTTAGGGTCCCTGTACCCAAAATTCCCCAAGGCTTGCAACATCTCATTTCCCTTGAGAACTGCAAGGTCCAGTGTTTGGAGACAGTGTGGTGTGGTGGCAGAGAGAAGTCTTACTGCAGAACATAGCTCATTTCCCTGCTGGACTTTGCAGCCCCTCCTGAGGTCCTAGGGACTGAGAATTCTGAGGCATCACCTGGCACAGGGCTGTGTCCCACTGTGATAGGAGATGTTGCACTGTTCTTGTCACTGATTTTGATGATTATGCACTGTTCCTCAGCAGGGGTTTTGCCTCACTTTTAGACAAATACCTTGCAAGGCAAGGTATTTTTTCTTTGCCTCGCAAGGATCTAGTCCAGCACCCTTTCTGTAACTGGTTGTTGGTGTATTACTGTAACAACCAATGGTCATTAAGACATCAAGGGAGTCCTTTCTTTCCAGCTCTTAATTTGTTCAAGCTGCCTGTCTTTTCTCTTGTTTAAGGGATGTCTCTTTCCATTACACATGCTTAGTGCCTCTCTTGAAACAGTGCAGCATTCCTTTGATGCTATTCATGGGACAAGCAAGTTGACTGATGAAGGGAATTTACCTGCAAGAAAAAAATGTCCAAGAATATCAGCGTGTTTACACTGTGACCTTCTGGTTATTGGCTGCTCCACAGTGTGCTGTTGAAGTTAAGCTTTATGCATTGCAATTGGTTCAGCTCTCACTAAAACAGCTCCTTAATTTCCTGTGATCAGTTCTCTCCTAATAAAGTGTGCTAGATTGGACAGACCTTTACTGAAATCTCCTGGAGAAGGAAAACAAAACCCTTCTCAAAAAGATAGCTGGGTTTGTGCAGGAGATAAAATGAAGTGGGTTAAAAGAGCCAGTGAGGAGACTGGGTCTCTGGTGGGAGACTCTGCAGTGAGAGCAGAAGAGCTGGGGAGAAGTGAAAGTATATTTGGAAACACTGAAGAGTAGAAAAGCAGGGGGATTACCAATAGCATGGGGTCCAGGAAGAAGGTGGGAGTATACAGAAGGCAGCAGAAATAAAATCAGAAGTGAGGGATTGAGAAGGATGAGAGCTAAAGGGAGACTAAAAGGAGTAGAGCTGGCAATGGTGGTTCTAGTCTTGGGAAGAGGAACTTTGGAGCAAATGCAGCTGAGCCTCTCCATGTGTCAGTAAAAGCTGGGGTGTGACTGAGCACTTCTCTCCAGCCATCACACGGGCATCAATATTGCACCAGCCCTGGGAGCTGTTCCCTGTGTGTTCATGAGGTGGCTCTGGGAACCTGGACTATAACAAACCTCTTGGCTCCCCAAGCAACTGCCCTTGTTATTTCATTTGTAGGCTGTTTTCTCTGCTCACTTCATTTCAACAAAGTCATGATGTTTTACTTTCGAGCTTGAACTGACCATCTGTAGACAAGGGGAAGAACACCTCCCCGTTACCTCACTGAAACCCCATCTGTCTTCTCAGTGAATGTGTGCCTGCAGCACATAACTGCTGATTACATGGTGGATGTGTTTCCTCTCCTGTGACCGAGAGCTGGGGTGGCAGCTGATTCTTGTAAGGTGGCCTTGTAAGGAGGAGGTGGCCTTTTTGGGGGACTGAGTGTGGAAAATATGCTTCAGCTTTGATTTAAGCAGAAGTCTTATGTGAGCAATTATTCTGTTCTTTCAGCATCACCTTTGCTATGCATGTACAAATTTTGCTGAAATTGCTTTTCTGGCCTGTACTTGAAAAATTCAGTGAGAACTTTCCTCTCTAGCTCTGCACCAGTCAGGTTTAACTGACTACAATAACTGTGCTTTGTCCTGAGCAGTGAAAAAGCCAGGTTTCTTCAAGAGGGTGACTTCCCTACCACTTAGGTATTCTTTTGCATTTAAAATATTCAGAATACAGATTTTAAAAAATGTTAATTCTACCTTTTCCCCCATCTTTAGCACAGGGGAGGAGATACTGCTGTATTTCCAAAATTCCTTCCTGAAGCCTGTCTTGGAATTCATAATGTCTGTGAGCAAAGATGAAAAATGGGAGTGTTAAAATGGAGAAAAGTCAGCTGTAACATTATCTCCCATTTAAAATTAAAACAGTGAAAGCATAAAAGCATGGGAAAACCTTTGCTCATGTGCAGTTACACAAATGATCCTAAATTAACTGGTGACAAATAGGCAATCACCTGTGAGGGTGTCAGAGTGTTCCCTTCCAGATGTGCCTATGTTTATTGAGATTCTCCTTTTTAACCAAGAGGAGAAGTAGTGTTCCTCTGGTACTTTGGATTTGTCAGTGTGTTTTCAAAGAGACTTGAAATGAATGGGTGAACCCATTTCCTCTAGCAAAGCAGTTTCCTCTAGCTTTTCTCTCATCCCAGTCTGAAAGTCTGTGAAATGTGACTGATTTTCATAGTTCCTGGATATCTTGACTTCTTCCTAAAACTCCTAACAGGTCTAATGCTCACACAGCAGTACTTCTCGTTCCTTGTGTGTTGTTTAGTTTCCTCCAGCATTCATTATTGATATTCATAAGAGCATATTGTGCTGCTGATCTAAGCAAATTGGACACAAAGTGAGCTGGCTTATTTTAGGACTCACCTTTGTGTAATCATGTCTGACTGGCCCCTTTTTGAATGTGTGTGCCCCATTTCTTTGTATAAGTGAAGCATATTTTGGGTGAGAACAGACTGAGGAGAAAGTCAGCAATTCTGAGACAAGATCTGTGTGTGCACCTGGGCACAGCTTCAGCCCAATGGCTAAGCTTACAAACTATCAGCTGTTTTTTTTTTTTTTTTAATGTACTGTTTTAAGAGTGAATGGGCCATATAATTTATTTTTAAAATTATAATAGCATGAACCCCAGGTTCATAGCAGGAACAGGACATAACTGTAATAGTTTGGTTACTTCATTAGGGTGAAAATCATAGTTTAGTTTTACTCCCTGTGTTCAAGACAAATTTCGAGCTGAATCATATAATAAATACATCATTATATCTGATAGTATTGGGTAGGTATTTAAACCTTACAAGGTGGTGTTGATGAAGGATGGAAATGCATTGTCTGCACTGACCTGAAGGGAGAAGCCACTGTGCGTGGCCCCTCGCAGGAGTCTCGTGGCAGTGCCGTGGTAGGAGGTGACCTGTGCCGCTCTCCTGTGCCTGCCAGCTCTAACCGCAGAGCCGTCTCCTGGCTTTCCTCAGACTCTGCTGGGAAAGAGGGTATGACAGTATCCAAATCTGGCATCTTGAAGTTGCCTTAGGGGTGGTGTAAAGGAGAAAATAGACTGAATCACAAGGGAAGCAGCAGCAGAAGAGGTTTTTTATTTGGCCGGATAGCTATTTTTGTGGAGGGTAAATCATTACTTTTGAAGCCACCAGTCTGAATTGCACTGAATCTTACCATAACTGATCAAGAGTAATAAATAATTAAATAGTAGCACTCAAATGAGTATCTCTGCCTTGCTTTCATCTAGTTCCCTTGGTTCTGATGTTTGACAGGTACCTGTCTGCTGCCTTGGAGCTGTGAAGGTGGCTGTTCATACCTACACTGCTGCCCTACTTTCGAGCAATTCATGCAGTGAGAAACCTGATTATTTTTTCAGTCGAGTGGTCCTACAATGCGCTGTGGTGGAGACTGCACCTGCACTCCCTGCAGTTCCATGCTGCCTGTGGTGAAACCAAAGCGTGTCCCCCTCAGCTGTGACTGGTGGCTGGGCTTCGCCTGCCGGGCAGCGCCGATGTGCCACGGGTGCCCTGCAAGCGCGGGGATGGCGCAGCGGCGGCCCGGAGCAGAGGAGAGCTGGGAGGCTCCAGCTGCCGCCGGCTCGCAAGGTAAACACTGGTGACCTCTAAGCCAGCCAGTCAACTCGCGCCTGGCCTTATTAGGCAAGCTGCGGAGCCGTGTCTGGGGACGGAACATGCTGCATGAGACGCGCAGCCCAGAACGGATCCGGCGCAGACCCCGGGAGATACGACCCAGTACTGCGGTGCTGACAGCGAGCTGCTGCTGCCTGAGCCCAGCTGTCACTGACACTGCACTCTGCCTGGCAGATATCAAGAATTGTGCTAGAGGTGGCTTTAAAAAAGTGAAATCCTTTTGTGTAAAAGTTAGTAGCTCTTCCTGGCATGTTTTTTTTTGTGCTTGGTTATAACCTTAGGATGCCAGTTCCCGCTGTCAGTCCATATACTGAAACACTTTGCGGACCTTTGCTGGGAAGTGTGTCTTCATTCCTTGCACTGCCTGCTTTCAGAGGAATACTGGACTAAGAGGAAGTAATTTATATTTTTTAAATGACTTTGGGACTTGTTTCTCCTCTCTTATTATGCAGTTTCATGCCCTTTATTGGAAAACTGATTTTTACTGGCTAAAACAATTTTCTCACTCCCAGAAGGAGAGGTATATTGGCACCCACTTTCTGTGTACAGACCGGGACTAAGCTAGGTTGCTTCATACCCACCTCATAAAATCTGACTTTCACATGGAAGAAGTCTTTAAAAAAGTATTTACGTTTTTCCTTTAGTGTAATCTCTGTAGATTAAGACAAACAGATGCTGTGCAAACTTTCCGAGGCAGCTCTGAAAAGGCTTTTCAGGTCTGACTTGTGATTAACTTCCTGGTACCCCCCTGAGCACCAAGAATGTTGGTGATTTTTGCAGGGGCCTTGGAAGCGAATGAGGGCAATAAAGAGAAAAACGCCATAGCTGCGCCATGAATTTAAACTTGCTCTCCAGAGAACAGACTCCAGAACTGCCGCATCACTGGGTTAGCTTTTCTTTCCTCTTTAATTTTTACTTAGTCATGCTAGTTGCAAATTAAGCCTGGTACATGTACCTTTCTCATAGTGCAGTGACAGTACTTGCAGTTGAGCTATCCTACCTTGACCATCAGCTCTTGAATAAAGCATACATTTTTCTTTATTTCTTTTAATAAATATTTAATTTTCTGAGAAAGCATTGCAACATGCCATAAACAGGATGGGAGCTGGGGTCATGGATTTCTTGCCTGCAAGGTTGCCGTCTGCCTGAGGCTTGAAAAATTATATTTCAGGGTAAGTATGCAGGGATAGGATGTGGCCTGTGAAATGTCACATTGCAGTGGTAGACAAAATTGGTGTTTTCCTTAGATGACTATCATGAAGAGCCAAAGAGCCTTGTTATAAATTCTTCCTTGGGGTATGCGTGCCTCTCTCTGCTCCCTTATTGGGCTTTTATACACGTGCAGAGGTGTTCAAAAGCAGCCAGGAGAAAACTCAGTAGTGTGGCAGGGCTTTTTGTGGCACCTAACTGCATGGGGGCACCTGCTGCTCCAGGCAGGGAGACAGCCTCGTACTGGTTGCAGACACTAGAACTGTCAGAAGATGGGGAAACCCGTCCTAGAAACCTTGGCTGCTTGTTTTTGAGGGACACAAGTTTAGCAGTCTCCCAGCAGCAGTTTAAGCCTGGGGCCATCTCAGCAGCAAAGCTCTCGTTCACTGCAATAGCAAAGAAGAAGCTGAGGCTTCATGACTCCAGTGAAGGATGTGACACCCTGTGCCTTCACAGTCTGAGCTGCAGCTGCTCCATAGAGAGCTGTGCCGTGAAACGCTCTCCAGTGCTGTTTCACTGGGTAAAACACCATGTCTCCTCAAAGTCCTTGAGCTGTTTAATGATTGAGATTGTGTGCATTGCTGGGAGAGGAGTTCCTGCCTTATCCTCCTTTCCAGCTACTTGCTCAGTGCAGAAATGGCCGTGTTCACACCTGACATCTTCTGTTACTGCTTTGGGCCCAGAGACAAATAGGTGTGACTGAATTCAGATAATGTGCCCCACTGATAGATCTGATTACCACATGGAAAAAGGGCATGTGGCCTTTGAACTTACTTGAAGGAGCTCCTCTAGTCTGATCCTACTTCTAAAGAGGAAAACCTTGGACATCTTTTAATTATGCTACAGTCTTGTCATGCAGTTTTGTGAACAGTGATATGAGAGGTAGGGATGTCAGGGGACGTTGGATTCATGTTCCTTATTCTGGAATGATATTCCTTATTTTGTGTTACAAAACTGAAAGATACCAAAATCTCCTTTTAGGAGTAATTAATTGCTGAAATTGAGTGGAGTGAAATCTGAAATATTAATCTGGAGATTGGTGCAGGTACAATTCTAGTGCAGGTACAAAAATACCTGTTGTTCTCCCTTTTCCCGTCCATATTCCCATCCATATTCTTTCAGCACATTTTGTACTACAAACCTCAGTCCCCTTTATAAATCTTACTAATCAGCTTTTTTCATCTTTTTTGTGTATGACCTGTTTTAAAGTGCGCTACACAAGCAATGCAGTGCTGAAGTTAAACTGAAGACTTGTCCAAAACACAATCACTGGCCAAACATAAATCATTTTGCCAGGATGATTATTTGGAAAGGATTATATTTGCTTTCTGCTGGAGTGATGACACCATGTCAGGAAACTTTATCCTATTTTTAAAGTTCATAAGAATGGCCTCAATTTAAGAAATGAGAAAATACCACTTCCCCACATACATGGGGTTTGGATGGAGAAGACAAACCTGACTGGCGTTGCCAACCCAAAATATGTACTGTGATTGCAAGGTGGGCTGCTGGGGCACGACTTGAGCTTTTAAGTGATTGTACTACTGAAGTTATCTTCTGGGAGATTTTTGACCTGTCCTTCGGCTTTGGGCTGACTTCTTGAACAACTTGGCAGAGATTGCTGGAGACTGAAAGGAAGGGGAAATAATAAAAGGGAGTGCCTTGCCACTTTCTTTTGGAAAGATATGCCGGCATACCAAAAACTGACAGGGGGCATGGGGTAGGCGAGAAGCTTGCAGCCTCAGAGGGGAGGTAAGATGGACTGATGGAAAAGAGTGGTCTGATTTACCCAGTCTTCTGACCTTCATTCCTGCAATCATCCACAGCATCTCAGATCTTGGCATAGCTTATTTTGACTAGCTCACCTTGGCCAGAAGAGCAGTGGAATAAAATTCATGAGCTCCTTTAGATTTCATGAAGAATGGATGGGAACCTGACTTCATTATTGCATTTATACAGATCATCTCAGTTTTCTGTGCTGTTCAGATTCCTGTGTACCTAACTAGCATATTTGCAGAAAGTTTCATGCAGCCACTGTAGCTTTTCTTTCCTCTGCATTGTTGATATCTTAAAAATTTTATTTTATTTTTAGGTTTTCTTCAAACAGCTGTCATGGGCTTCTTTGATTTTTGCTTTTATGAAAGCTACAAGTCACAACAACGTATCTACCTCTCTTTATCACTTCTAAACACTTCTAAATATAAATTTGTAAGTGATCAAAATTCAAGAGGAAGAAAGGCCTGATCTTGGTGGGACCTGGTTTATAACTCCTCAGGGCTTTGGGGCTGGCAGGCCTGTAAGTTGGGAAGTGTTTTGCAAGTCGTTTAAGCTCCAGCTTTGATTATAGCTATTAGTTTTGCCAGACAAAAGGAAGATATTTTCCTTCTCTTCCTGTGGGAAGCTTCAGAACAACATTTAACTGCCAGCTGGTCTTTCATGAGCTGTCTCAGATCTGAAATGTATACATGCTTAACCTCGAGCTCTAAGCCCAGATCACTGCAAACTTAGCTTCCCGCTGGGCTGCCCCCTTTCTGATGGCTGAACTGTTGTTCTCTCTGTGTTTGCTTATGTTGGAAGCTGCTAATGCTGAAGAATTAATGATGGCAGAGGGGGACCAGAACATTACTACTGATTTGTTACACAGCCTTGATAATGTAGTTTGGCTGAGCACACTTGTAGGTACTGGAGACTGGGTCATTTTTGAAGGACAAATTACTCTTCCTCCTTTCTTCATCTAGTATTTGGAGATTCATTTCTTTTCCTCTGGGAAAGGTTTATTCTTAAACCTGCTGTTTTCAAACAAGCAGCAAAATGTTAAATCCAGGACTTCTATTCCTGATACCCTTGGTTGACTCTGCTGACTTACTGTTTTTGCACTGTTTTCTCCACTTCCAAAGCTGGTTAAGGGCCAGCACAGAGACTCCTCTTGTGACAGGTGGTCCCTTTTTGGTGGAAAGGAGGGACAGAAGTGGTCAGTTATCTACAGTTCAGTATTCCAAATGATCTGTGTGAAGTGCATAGCATTGCTGTAATACCCAAAGGCTCCAGCATCTCAGAGTTTTAATATTGGAAGCACATAGCCCTCATCTTGAATCAACACTGAATGAACTCTGGGATTGCAGATTCTGCACAGCAGCACAGTTTCAGTATCAACAGCAGTGCTAGAAAAATTAAATCATAGGTCATGTGCACAGAGCAATGGCTGGTGATCACCTTCCAATCAAACATGAAGAGATCTTGAAGCCAAACTCTAGGTATTTTTGTGAAGAACTTGATACAGATTTTTTTTTTTTAATTGAATATTTTATTTTCCTTTATAATATCTATCTTTGGTTCCATAGGGTAGCCCCTGGATTCTTGACCAGCTGTATATAGTAGGAAAAGGAGTCTATTTGCACCAAAGCCTATCAGAGATATTTCTTCCCAGGTGGTAGCCAGACCACTTGGAGAGACTGGCTTCTTACTGTGTACTGTAGGCAGAATCTGAACAGCACAAGCAAGAGCCTATTTAAAAATTACACAATTGTGAAAGGCATTCCAGAGTTTTCCTGTCTTTCTGCAGCTCTCTGTGCTTTCCCTTCTGCACCTCATTCACTGGGACAAAACGTTGAGGATGATGTATAGCAGAGGAATGGGGGAGCCTGAAACCCACCCTCCACAAAAACAACAGTACCCCTCCTCTCTGTTGTAGGGGACATTGCCAGACCCAGGGGTGACATTTGGGCTGAGCTCACCTCTTTTGTTAGCCAGAAGAGTTGGTCCTTTTCCTGATCGTAGGATCTTTTGCCTTTTTCTTTGTTCTTTTCATTCACCTCCTGAAAAGCACACAGTGAAAATAAAAGGGAATATTTACTAGCACTTCAGTTGTCAGGCTGGGTCACTAGGGGAGCAGGACCTAGCAGAGGTGCTGCAGCAGGAACGATGGCTAGGACTGTCTTTCTTGGCAGCCTTGAGCTATTGCATCAGCTCAGCTGTCAAGTCTAACTTCTCCTTCCATCTTGCTAAACATTGCAGACACAATATTTATCAAATGAGTGGTGTTTACCTGAGCTTTATCAGAAACTTCCCTTACTGTGTACCAGATGAGTTACAGGTGCTTAAAAATGCTCCAAGTAATAATACCTCTATTTACAAGATCAGATAAACAGCATTCAGACACGCAGGGTTGGGAAAGAAGGTTTTTTTGGGAGCAGGGTCTCTTGTTGCTCTACCAACACATATCCTGGTCCAGAATTTCCCCATTAACTGTTACTAGCAGCTCCTTAGTTAGTTCTGTCCCATCTTATTTTTGTATTTTAAGCACACCTGCACTTATGCCTAGGCCATAAAGCACCAGATTTTCATGTTAATTGCAGGTTTGGATTAGTGCCAACAGATTACATTTTTTGTATATTTTAGGCTCAAGTACATGGAGGCCTTCACAGCTGGTCAGGAGTGCACAGCAGTGTTGGTTTGTGTTCTGTTGGTAGTGCTGGGAGTGGTTAGAATTAAACACTAGAGGTGGCAAGGTTACAGGCAAAGAGAAGAAACGTGGTATGTACCATCAAATATTTCTGAACAGAGAGGGTTACTTGGTGGGTCAGAGGCTTCAAGGCCATATTCCTTGTGTTGGGTGACTCTCATTCCAGGGAGCTCTGGACTGCTGAAAGATCAGCTAAGAAAAGGTGCTTTGATGAGGTTGACTCCAACATGATTTATGTTTTTAAAAATAAATAGAGTCAAACAAATATCAGGTGCATTAGACAAGATGGAATGCATGCTCTTCTATCCATTGCAGTAACTTGAATTTCTTCCTAACATCCTACCCCTCTTCAGCTTAAAGCCATTACCCCTTGTCCTATGTACAGGTCCTTGTAAAGTCCCTTTCCTGCTCTCTTGCAGCCACCTTTAGGTACTGGAAGGTGCTCTAAGGTCTCCCTGGAGCCTTTTCCAGGCTGAACCACCCCAGCCCTCTCAGCCTGTAATACTGATAGCAGCTGAAATCTTTTGGAAGGGAAGAAGTCTGTTGGAGGGAAGCAGATCGACTTCCCTGTTTGTTTGGATGGGGTTAAGTGCATGGACCTGTTTCAGTCACACATTTAATACTTCTTTGTGTCTGTGTTAGACCATCAGGTAGTTCAGTGTGGGCGACTGAGCCAGGGTTATTGCACCATTGCAAACAAATATTTCCAGACTTTAAAAATTAGCTAAAAGGATTCCAACTCTTCAATCCAAAATCCATCAAATCTGTTTAATAATAATAAAAAAAAATGGTAGCTAGACAGTACTTTAGTGCAATTTTTCACCTTCTGTCTCGAATTAAAATATTTGGAGCTGTGGTGTCTGTTCTTAAATCCCTACCCCCACCAGTAATTTTGCTCATATGTTATCCATAAATCTTGTCTGTTTTAAATGTTCCAACTAATAGTTAGGCAAAACATTTAAGCACAATGCTATGATTATCAGAGTCCATTTTTTGGCAGCCTGGGTGGTGCTTTTCTTAAATAAGCACTGCAGTTTATCCTGATTAGAGATATGAAGGAATTATTCCTCTTCTCGACATTTTTTCTGTTGTTGTTGGAGTTTTTTTTATTTGTTTGGTTTCTTAATATGAGGAGTCAGGGGCTCTACATTCGTTTTGCAGGAATATAATGTGCGATTTGGCTGGATCTTTGAAGTGGTAATATTATAAATCTCCCAATCACCATTGCCCAATCTGTTTTAGCATTCATGTGCCTAATTTCTGTTCGTAATCTGATTACTGGCTTGAGCTGCTCCGGCTTGCAGCCTATTGCTATGCATTTACTGTACTCCCTGGGACGCGATAGCCTGACAGCTCCAGTCCTGTGCTATGAAAAATCTCTACACGATATTGCTAAGACAGGCCTAAGGGCTGTGGCTGCTTGAGAATTAGCTGCTATTGTAGTTTCTCTTTGCCGAATCCTTTGTTTGTGCAACCATGTTCAGAAATCCTTGGATCTCCAGCTATTTGGGAAATGTTAAATACTCTGAGGAGCAAGGTAAGAGTTCCAAGAAGATAAAAGAAAATGCAGTTTGTGTGTGTTTAATCTCTCATATATATGTCTGCATGTGTAAATGTTGTTTGACTGTCTCTCCTGCAGCTGCATTAGGTACTTTAGCAATCAGTATGCAGTTAGTCACCTAGGCAATTTTGTTATTTCCTAAAGGACACTTTTGAAAGATCCGATTAGATGGATCTTTTAATTAGCTTAGCATGCCACCGACTTAGGGCCTTTAAATATACTAAGTAATGCTGGAAGGTTATATCTACTTTTTCTTTTCAGATTGTTCATTTTAAATTTCCTACATATTAAATTTAGGATAGTGGTTTTATTGGGTAGTTTGTGCCTAAGAGAGAGGGAACTCGACTGAACAAATGGTTAAACTTGTGAGCAAGTCTGATTTACACTTCAGTAAAGATACTCTTAATTTTGAATATAAATATTTTAAATTGCTATAATATGATTATGAACATGTTTAGAATTCTTCAGTAAAAAACAGAACAAAATGCTGTTGTAAATATTTTTCTTCTGTCTATTGAGTACAGTGAGGTTGTTTTTTTATCTTTAAATTAACCATTGAATAAGACTGCTAAACTGATGTTTCTTTTGTGGGCATATTTATTGTCTTTTGATGCAGAGTTGTTTACTTTTCCTCCTGTGTTTGTATTTAAGACTTCTATATTGTGGTAAGTTTTTATTGGGCTTTAATCCCCCCACATGGTGTTTAATTTGAACAGGAGGAAATACATAACATAGCAAAACTCCATAATAGAATTTAATTGTCTGCCAAGGTTTTCTGTGTTTGGGATGTGGGGTAAATTGGGATTCACCCCTGTGAAACACAGCAAACTTTTATGACAATTTTGAGGCATTAAAGATGTGGTGTGTACAAATGTTGCTGAATGTGTTTAAGGGGTGCAAGAGCCAAACCGGCTGATGTGCCCCTCCTAGCAGCCCTGCTCCCAGGGAAGCAATGCAGGCTCCTTTCTTCTGTTCTCATATTCCCTCCCCAGTTTTGGCTGGGCTAGGCAGAATTTCTCTGTGGTCTACTTGTGGTTTTCATGGTGGACAGCTGTTCCAGTGCCAATAATTCTAGGATGGGTTGCATCCTGTTAGAACAGCTATAAATTTAAGATATGCCTGGTTCTGATTAGCTAAGCTGATACTGAGCTGGGCTTTGAAAGTTAGTGCATAGTCCTCTCAAAGTAATGTAAATCTCGCCTTTTTAGAGGATCCATATGGCTCAGAGTATTCTTTTAATGCTGTATTGTAAAATATAAAATACAATGATTTATATACCATTCACACTGTTTTTCTTACAATATTCTGTTTTGATCTAACAAGATGTTTTTGTGTAATCTATGTGCTTTATTCTCCATTTAATGGAAAGAGAAAATGAATGTTAACAAAAACAGGAAAAGTTGCGTATTAAAGACTGTTATTAGCAAAGCTGCTTGAAATCTGCACTGACTTGTAGCAGATGCCTAGAAAATGCCTTTTTGCACATTTTAAGCTTCTTTATCAAGTTGTTAAAATAATCTTTTTTTTCTGTTACTTTTTAAAAGTTTTTTTCAATCTTTATACCTGTAGAAGTAGCAGAAGGAAATGGAAGAGGGTAAGAAGATTTTGAAATGCTCAGACAAAATGTACATTCTCTAAATTAAGACCCATATTGTCATAAGTTTCATTAAAACCTTTCTGCAAAAATAAGAGACATTCTACCCAGACTTAAAATACTGCGCATAAGCAAAAAAATTTTTTTTTTGCAGTTAGGTCTTCCTTGAAATAGTTAAATCTCAGCTCTGAGGTAGAGTAATAGGAGTGTAGCTGCAACTGAATTGTTCTAAAGTCTGGACTGTGTTCTAAAGTCTGGGTCTGTTTTTGAAAAATAAAATGATTGCTGTGTCAGTGACCAACTGTTTATTAATGTAGGGTCTTGGGTAGTAGATTTAATACAGATGGGGATGGAAGGCAATTTTTCATTGGGAGTAAGTTGTCAGTAGCTCCATGTGTTTTTGCACAGCAGTCCCAGAGCAGGACCTGCTCCCTGGCTGGCAGTGCTCTGGGGTGTCTTGCTTGCACCCTCTTGAATGGAGGGAGAGGGTGCTTGGAACCCTGTTCCCCCTTGCCACTGGTCATCATTTAGACCCTCTGGTGATGCACTTGATTGCAGAAATGAAAAAGTTTAATCTAGGAGAGGGTGGGGAGATTGCCCATTGCTTTTTATGGTTCACACAGTTTTGGGAAGGCTTTGTCATACATGCTTTTTTAACATAAGGCTGCAATTTTGCTTGCAGTGCAAACATGAGTTCCTCTGTGAAATGCATGTTGTAAGACTATTCAGAAAAAAAATGGGAGCTTCCAAACAGTAGACAATCTTCAGAAATATTTCTGTCATGGATGGGGTAATACTGTTGCAACAAATCCTCAGCTGGACATCTCTTGGCTTCTGCAGTGAATATGCAGTTTTTATACTATTGCCAGGCTGCAGCCAAAAAGGCTCTTGCTGCTTGCAGCATTTCTCATTTGCAAAGTGCTTCATAAACAAGTCCATTGCCCATTTTATAAGCTAGGAAACAGTGAGTTTAAATGATCACCTCAGGCTGTATTGCTACACCACAAATATTAGGACATGGCTGTTCCATAAAGTGTTCCACAAAGTGTTGATGCTTTTGATGTGTCTATTGTCTGTACTCACTTTTGCAAAGATTTGGTTTTTCACCATCTTGGACATGCCAGCTGGTGCTCCTTTGCTCAGAGAGAAGGCCTCTGCACAGTCTTTTGCAGGGGAAAAAGGCTGTGCTTGGAAACTATAACCTAGTGTACCAAAAGTTCCCCATTTATTACAGCATCTTCACAATGGTCTGATTTTTTTTTTCTATTTCACAGATTTTGCCAAAGGAAACTCAATCAGATTTAAGCCTTCACGACTGCTCCTAAGGAAGAGAGCGTTAAGGTAAGGTCGAGTTTTTCTCACCCAGTGAATATGGCTGGGTGCAGTAATTTTCCTTCGGTGCTTGAATCTACATTTATTCTTTTGTCAGGAAAAGTGGTTATTGGTCCTCTCACAGGACCGAGCTTTTGTACAGAGCAGATGCTCTGATCAAGCATTGAAAACACCAACTGCCTCTAAAGTAATGTTAAATTTTCTAGCTGGCATTGCTAAAGGGGAAAGTCCCACTTTGCACTGAGCTTCCTGCCATTGCAATGCCCATTTTAATGCCCATTTTTCCTTGCCATGGCATGGACAGTGTACAGATATCCAGTGTGAGCCAGCCTGGAACACTTAACCTGTCTGTAAAAGCGGGTGGCTGAAGTGGGTGAATTAATTATACATCCTTGCAGGGAGCAGTCTTGGGGAGAGAAGAAGGGGACCCTGCAGAGATGAGTGGACTGGTGGTGCTGCTTCCATGCAGGGCTGTGGCTGCCTCGTGGTCTGCATTCTTAGGGCACAGTTGCACAAGGCTGAGTAAGGGGATACACTTATATAGTTAAGCAAGAAGGCAGGTCACATTGCCTCTCTCTTCCCATCATGGCTCCAGCTGCCTTGGATGTCCACGTTTGTGCTTGCTGGACTCATTCACAATGGCACAGAGAGGAGGTCAGGAGGTGGGAATGGACCCTTGCCCCCAGGAACCAGCTGTTTCATTGGCTCAGCTGCACATGAACCCACCTGCCATAGGTGCACAGGCACATGTTTGCAAACTTCTTTTCAGTCAGTGCACACACCTAGAGCACACCTGGTTCCCTGCCATGTTGTTTCTTAGGTCCTGCAGAAGATGGAGGGAATGGGTGTACAAGACACACTGTGCTATGAAAGCAGCTGGGGGAAAGTAGCAATGAGAGTAGTAGAGAAGGACATGACTGTAGAGTGGGCCTTTTTCATAAAAGTCCAGGGAAGGAAGTTCTCCTGGAGGTAGAGAAAGAGGAGAAAAGTGAACAGCAAGCACCTAGCTGGCAGATGTACAAATGGGTTTTGTACTTCAATCATAAAATCTCAGTATATGCCATAGTGTTAATTGGATGGCAGGTCAGTGTTACAAGTGGCATTTGGATCAAACTTCTGCTTGCCTTTGGGCATGTAACTAGGTTAGTGGGACAGCTATTTAGAAACCATATGCTGCTGCTGCAGCAGCAGATGAAGTTTTCAGCCTGGAATCCCTGATGTACAGCATGCAGCTCGCACTTTGGAAGTTTACAGAACAGTACAACTACTGAGACTGTCAAGTACTCTACTAGTCCTGCATTATACATTGTTTTTAAAGAAAAAACTATTGAGACTGTGAAATATTGTTGCCTGTGTTTTAACAGGAATCATCTGAATTCCTGAACACGGGAGAGTGTAATGAGTTTGTTGGGGACCTGAGGCCAAGCCACACACAAATCCTGTGTGAAACGAACTGGTGGAACCTCATGCTGTTGATTGCATTTCATGAATGCAATCATGATCAAAAGCTATATTTCAAGCAAGCAAAGGACAATGAGTTCCTCTTTCAATATCCAGATTTATCGGGGACTTCAAGAAAGAATTCTTTCAAACAACTGGTTAATTTTCTTTTTATTTACAGAAACACATGTATTCCCTAATTATTTTAATAATAAATGTGCATAGTGCATAACTATTGAGTGCAAAAATTCATAGTGCTGCTGCTCAGAATCTGCACCTAAATGTACAGAATGGCTAGATATAGTTGTGGTATTTCTAGAAGAGGGTTTTGGATGAGTTTGAAGGTACAATATATTTGGCAATCCAAGTCTGACTATCAGACTCTGCTTAAGCAACTGAATTGATGCTGCGACTGCTCCTCTAGCAGAGAAACTAATAAAGCAGGGAGAGGTCTGGAAAGATCCCTTTGAGGGAAGAGGGAAGTCTTGTTAAGGAATTACTTATGAGTTTGTTTTTTAAAACACTTATAAATGGTGATGAGTAGCCTCCTGTAATTTTTTTTTTTTTTTCTATTTGGAATTACCTTAACATCACTGAATTGCTTTAACATCATTCCAACTCAATTTAGATTACTAATGAATGTTCTTATTGAACACTGTGACTTGTCCTAAATATGCCTACTTTCATTTTTAGAACTAATTTGATGTATGTGTCTATAAATACTCAATTGTTTGGCTTGACTCTGTCATCTTCAGAGCAGTGCTGTCTCTGAATCCTCTGTGCATGGGAAAGCAATGTAATTATGCAATGGATTAAAACATTTAGGTGTTCTTGTGTGCAAACATTTATAACAAGCAATTCTACCTGCAGCTTAGCAAGAGAGAGCAAAAAAAGTCTCTGAAGAGATCAAACTCCTAAATTGTGGATAAAATAGTATATGAAAATTATTAATCTTTAAAAAATAAACAGTAGTGGTTGACAGTCTGTCCTGAGGGAAGTGGAAAATGAAGACATAAGGGAAACTGTGAAGGGACTTTCACAAAGCAGATAACCTGTGATGCTGTCTAGTGCAGCGAGGGTTAAGCTTAGGAAGTTTGTGGTTATTTAAGGAATTTTAATGAAATCTGCCAGTGAGCAAAGGCTGCAAGCCACCCTCTCTATAAAGGAGAAGGGAGCTCCCATACAGGAAAAACTGGATGACCTTGAGGAGTAATAGAAAAAGGATGTAATGTAATAATACTAAGTGCACAGTTGTGCATTGGGGGCTGATAAATTTTTCTGTCACTTGCAACTGATGAAAGCAAAGCCTTTGCATATTAGTTTCTCATGCAGGATTGAGCAACCAATACAGTGCATATGTAAAAAGGCAAATGTGTTGAAGATCCCAGCATTCAGCTAACTGTATAATAATGCTTTCTCTATTAAAAAAATTGTATTTTCATAAGATACTGCTAAGACCCAAGTCTGGAATCAACCCAATTCTGTTCACCATATGCAAAAAAAATTACTTAAAATTGGAATAAGTAGAGGACATTGTAACAGATAATCAATGAGACTGAGAGCCTGTCCTGAGAAATCTGAGTACATGTAGATAACCTCTTTTAAGAAAAATAAGCAAGGTAACTGACAACACTGGCAGGAGAACAAATGGATAGAAACCCAGTGACAGACATTTAAACAGGGTTTAAAGGATCTCTGCCTTCAAGGTCTCTAGAACTCCCTGGAGGGGAGGAGCAGGAGTGAATGTAACTAGTTTAGAAGCAATCCAATAATACGGTTGTTTATAGAACCATCAGGCTAGTGCCAGTCCTGATTCCATGATTTTACCCTTGGAAATTCACGTGGGAATTAGGCATAGTGGTGGGTGTTCACTCGCAGTTCATTTAAACAAGGATTTTGTTGTTGAGTGAATGCTTTTCTGTACAAAGCCCCTTGTTTAGGGAAACTTAAGGTGCTGCACTGTCACAGGCATCATGAAAGCAAGTGGAGATACTGCTAAATAAAGCCCAGGTATTCAAAAGTCATGAGATGGATCCTTCAGCTCTTTTGTCTTATGTAATTAAGTTGATTTGGCAGAAAAAATATGGGGTTGGTTTATAGCCCTATACCAATATTATTTACATTTTTCAAACTCACCCTCAGCTAAAAGGAGTAGAAACTGCTTTCACATGGGAACTGGGTATCTCTCCATCCAGGGTTCTCCAGAAGTGTGCATGTAAGAAAATAATATATTGTGAGACTAGTAAGAATTACAAGTGTTGGCAGTGTGGGGTCAGGCATAGAAAAACATCCAGTGAACTGTCTGAGTCTCTGCCCAGTCTCAGATGACACATGGATCCATTTGCTTGTGGCTGCTGTGTGCTATTTTTTCATTGTGTTTTGATTTTTGTTTCGTTCAAATACCATGTGTTTGCTGTATAAGGACAAACAGTTCTCTCCAATGGACAGTTTATTGCAGCTCTCCATCTTCTATTTGTTATTTTCTGTAGTGGCTAACATTGCTTTTCTTGGCAGTACCTGGAATAATTTTTCTAAGTGAAGTTGTTGGAGACAATTTGCAGTAGGTGGCATGGTGCCTGGTTGTGACACAGCCCAGTTTCTTCATTGTAATTTTAAGGGTTTTATTCTCCACTCAATATCTTAAAAAGGGATGTTATTTATAAACCATATATTTATAAACAGGAATACTTATGAAACATATTAGTCAATATGTGTTAAAATTATTTTCAATGGGAATTGTTTTTTGGAAACAGTGAATACAGAATTCATACACTTGAAAAAAAAAGCTGCCATTTAAAATCTGTCCTAAGGAAGGATTTCCCAACAGTAAGATTGTGCAGTTTTTCTTATCAGAATAACATTAAATCATTCGGCACACCACTACTGTGACAAAATGAAGAACCTGGCATCACTGTGAGGATTTATATCTGTTACACTTGTCTACACAGTTTACTAAAGGTTTTAAGACCATTATAAGTTTTCTTATTCCCAGCTGGGATAGTCACAATGGCTGAATACAATAATTTGTTCTCTATTTTTATTGATTGAAGAAAAAAAGTCTTGCTGTGCAAGGAGGAACATAACACTTCCTCTAAAAAGGTCTCTGTAGACAGTTGGGATCTAGTTTAGACCATTATGACACCTACATTTTACAGTTAAAATTTGTATATTTAATGAAGATATTTAAAGAAATATTTTATTTCATATAAATGGGCAGTTTTCCTGTTTTGAAAAGACATGGTATAAAATTAAATGATCTGGAACTCCTATTAGCATATTATAAACTGTGTAAGATCCAGAGAACAGTGCAGTAACAACAACAGAGTAGTCATGCAGAAGGCTTCTAGGTGGAGTGTACATGCAATACTGCATTTGATGACATGTTTTAATATTTATGAAGAACCATTCAATATAGATTATTTTAAATGTACTTGCTTAGTAGAGCATTTTGAAAGCAGTCAGTAATTTAATGCAAAAATGTGTCATGGACAGTTCTAAACAAGTTTCAGATTATATTAGGTTTGGCTTTCTGAGTTTCTTTGGGTTATTTCTTAGCTCATTCTTAGGGAAAATATTTTCTTTGGTATCTCTGTTAGACTATCTTGCAGTAAATTGCTTGTGTCTTGGGTTTATTTGATTTGCAGCAGAGACATCCACAGTTCTGTAAACCAGATGTTGCTTTCAGTTTTCAGAAGGAGTTCTCAGTTGAAGATAAAGAAGAACTTGCGAACAGCACAAAGGATATTGATGCTAATCTCTTAGCAGTACTTCCCAAAGGTAGGTAAGGGAGGCATATTGTGAGCACAAGTGGTGATTTAACAGCATGTGAAGTTTCATCTATGCAAGTACAAGGCACAGTTAATATCACTTGGACACAGATGTTTTGTAAGTGAGTTTTCCCTGTGAAGTATGAAAGAAGCATGAAGGATGATACGGGATGAACCACAATGCTCTTTTACGAGACCTTCCTACATCCCTGCTTCATAAAGTTCAGCTTTGTTTACCTGGTTTCAGTAGGTTAGTAGTTGAAATCCAAAACTTCAGAGAGTTTCTTTTTACAGTTAGATTAATCCTGAGTTCAAAAGTGTTAACTTGCCTTGTTAAGAGTCATCGCTCTTTCCAGGCCTTTGGTGGTTGGTGGAGTCACTGTGCTTGCATGACCAATTGACTGCACTTGAATTTTTGTCTTGCATACTAAAAGGCCTACAGTACATATGGAGTTTAGTTTGGGGGATATTTTATATTTTCCAGACTTCTATCTTAGTCTGAGTAGTTTCTGAAGAAAATAGCAGTTCCATCTTTATCATTTGACACAGTTGAGGTAGAGGCAGGAATTAATTCTCTTGAATTATTTAGAGAAAATCATAGTGTGCTTGACCCCCAAAGGGTGACATTTGACTGAAGAACTATGAGTAACTGGCACAAAGATGTTCCTTTCATTGTGTTGTGGAATCAAAACTTGGATTAAAATTGTGTTTGTGTGTATGTTCTGGTGGTATTTACTCTTTTCAGACAAGCTACAAGGCTAAATGCACTAATTCCAACATAAAGGAACTGGCTTACTCTTTTAATGTCATTTTTTGCAGAGTTCCTCTAGAAAGGAGCACTTCTTCCAGCATAACATTTAAGTGCTATTTAAGTGACATGCTTGCTATTAATTATAATCATTACAGATGTTCAGAAAAAAGCATTGTTGGCAAAATGATGGAATAGAGTGATGTGCATTTATAAAATACAGGCTTCTGAAAGCACCAGACAGTAATAATCCATACTCCCTCATTATTCCTTACACTTAGCCTTACAGCCATGTGGCCAGCAACTTAACTGAGCCTTCACTTGAGAGGCCATGTTTGTAAGTTGCTTCTCAGTGAACTAATTTCTATTCCAGGATGTTTCTATTTTTCAAAAAAAATATTCTCATAATGAAGGCATCATATTTGGTGTGTACCAGACTTAAGAAACAGCAGTGGGAGCTTTTGGTTGCAATCTAAGGGGACTACTTAAAGTCCAGGGCTTTTTGAAAATCCAGGTTATTTTCTAGAGCCTTTCTAGATCCTAATTTTGATCCAGGTTTGCATATGTTGAGAAATTGAAAGAATATGTTTACTTTTCAACTGATACAGACTTAACTGAGGCCTGCAGTTGGGCACTGAACATGTCAATGCACCTTTGCTGGCATAAACAGAAGATAAATGCTTTTCCAGCCTAGTTTTAAGACCATCACCTTTCCAGTCATGGAAAGGAGGAAGTAGGAATGAGGCTGGTAGGCTTTGCTGTTCTATTAAATTTTCCTCAAAATGAAAATTTGTGGTACCTGTTTTGCAATGGTTATTTACCATCTCCGAGAAATTAATCCTCTGGCAGGTAACCTTTTGATCCATGTCTATCCAGACTTCATAACTGTACATGCTCCCCCTCTATTAGAAACTTTCGGAAGACTTAATTGAGTTTTTACAGCTTCTGTATTGTAAGAAGAAGACTGCTGTCACATGGATGCAACTTTATTCACATGTCCCCTCTGCAGCTGTCAAAAAGGGCTTTCAGCATAAGCATGTTTATATTCTGTAGCAGGTTTCTGAAAGATTTCTATGAATATATATTTCTATAAGAAATATTCCACCTTAATTTAAGGAGTTTTTAAATTATAAGATGCGCTCCAAATGGACTTTTTGTTTTTCATTCTGGGACAACATGGGGAGCAATACTGTTTTTCCTAAATAATGGTATTCCAAAGTAAATTTTGTTTCGAAGGACTACAGTTACCAAAGTTAAGATGCCTCTTGACAGTTTACCTCAGAGGGTATCCTACCACAGCATCCTGCTCAACATCCTAAAATAAAGTCTCAAGTTCAGAGCTGTTTCTGAGATGTGGCTGTTCTTCCTCTTGCCCTTAACTGACCAATGGTGTGTTGCCATGAAGTAATCTGCATAAGGAGCTTTTACTGTGAAATTAATTATTTTAAGCTTCTTAGTCTTTTCTTGTGTGCTGAATCAGATTTTTGTGCTACCTTTTAGGTAGAAGTGTTGCTGTTTTTTAGCAATCCCATGGTGGTGTGATGGTCATAGGAAAACATCCCATGGACAAATGGGAGCTGGCACCAACATACTCAAATTGTAAACTAAAAAAGAGAAACCTGGTCACCTAAATTTGCAAGGGCCAACCACTGTCCTTGGGAGTGAAATGTCTCCAACTGGTTTTTATGTTCTGAAGTAAAATACTTTATGTGTCAGAAAGAAACCACTAGGCTAGAAGATTTTCTGCATTTTGTCTTCTTTTGGTTTTGCTTTTTTTGTACTTCTTTTCGCCTCCTTACCAAAAGGAGAATATTGCTGGAACTGCTTTCACAAAAAAAAAAAAAAAAATCTGCAGATGTTGGCTAACCTAGCTGAAATTACTTCTGTAATCTCAAGCTTGGAAAAAGTGTAAGGCTGCATAAAGTAGTCCCATGCTATTTTTGTCCCATGTTGTTTGGGGAGGTGTTGGGAGACATTTTTCATGAGACCAGTGCTCTTTTTAGGACTGCAAAGTGGTAGTAGAATCTCTGGAACTTCAGCTAGCATGTAGCAAGAGAGTGTTGAGCTAATGCTTTAGGAGTTCTTTGGATGTTCCACATTTCTTGTATGTGGACAACTTGTAGTCAAGTTTCCTTTTCTGGGGGTGAGGGGAGAGAAGACTTTCACTAATAGATGAAGCTGTGCTTTAGAGATTTACTAAAGCTGTGTAAAAGACCTGTTCTCTGATGATGGTTTTGGTGACTGTATAAATTGGTGACTAGGAGAAAAAAAAAGGATCAGGATTTGGACTGAATGTGATTTTAGTAACTCTGAGCTCTGGAGGCCTTTGACTTGCCTGAAGACAGACAATTATGGGTTTTGTTTTGACAATGTTGTGTATACATAGCCAACAGATGGAACAGAAAAACTCTAATAGCTAGTGGAACATAATTAAACAGTAGATTTGGGGAGGTGAGAGCAAAGTCTTTATGAGAAATCATTTCCTTTGGTGTGGATCTGAAATGAAGGCTGGTTTCAAGTGGGTAAGTTCTCTGTTTAATACAGTTCCATTGCCAGCACAGCTTGAGTAGACAGGGCAACAGTGGAAACTGCTCATGCATTGAGAGAAGAATCTGTGAAAACACAACATAAGGGCTCATCTTTGCTTTGGTGTTGGTTCAGGATCAGAATGTGTTAGTTCTTGCTGATCCTGCACATTTTATCTGTAGTCCTACTTTCAGGCTTTTCACCATGTAAGGTTGATGTGACAGTCAATGTCAACAGTATCTATGAGGTGTGAGCACTGGTATTGAGTACAGCAAACTTCCTGGATGAATCAGCTGAGCTGGAGTCCTGACCAAGCCTTGCATGTTAAATTCTTGCAGTAGAGGGAAGGCAGAAAAGGTGCACCTGACCTTAAAAAGGATGGTGTTGCAATAATATTTATCTAAGTATCTAGAGCAATGAGATCTGGTAGCAAGAAAAATAAGCTGATAGGTTTACCTCTGCAGTGGAACAATGTCAGCTAGACACTCCTGACTCATCAGGTGCTTCTGATGGCAATCTGCCAATTTAGCAGGCATAGACTTTCACTTGCTTTAACTTTTGATCCCTGGGTCAACAGGGTTAGAACCCCAGAGGTGCACTGGCTCAAGAATAGGTGCACATAGCTTTCAGCACCACAATTGCCAAGGCCACAATACAGGGATGTCTGGATGTACATGTCTGTGTGTTAGGCACACCCCACCCCAGTCCACTGCTTCCCTGGACAGCCTGGACAGTTTCTCTTCCTGGTGGTAGGAAGTCACATTGCACTTGTGTAGCACTCACAGCCCCAGTGTGGTTTGCACATGCACATATGTGTGTATATATAGGGATTACTTCATCTATTGTGCCTCCCCTTGGTTCACTACTATTTTGTGGATTGTAGCAGCTGTCTGCTGGCACTTAACACCAGCAAAGGGTTCAGGGGAAGAGAAGGAAAGTATATCAAATTAAAACAACAAAGGAAAGTTGGGAAAGTTAGCAAAGTAGCAAGTGATTACTATGCAAGAGTACCATGATGGTGCATGATAATTTTCACTTCAGCAATGAGTCACTGGGGTTCTTGGGATTTGATCAATATAAGGGTGTGGAGGAAAGTAAGAAAGAGGGAACCTATCTTCCTTACTGTTTCTCTTTAAACCTAGTCAGTCCCTGACCTTTGAGTAGGAAGGGTAAGCAGACTTTCCATACTACCTGGTTTTGAAATTGGTTACTAGGGCACATAAGCTTGACTTCAGCTAATCAAAATGCAACTTGTACAGTACATACTAGCTCTTGAAAACTGCTAGTTTGGCATAGCAGATTTGGGATTAGCCTGGAAGTACGTGGAGGGGAGGAGTACTTGATGGTCACACCTATGTGCCTAATGCACTTTTGACAGCACAACCTTAATAAACTAGGAAAACAAGGAAAATGCTCATTTCCTAACAACAACTATTTCAAACTGCTGAACTTTATTTGACTGTTCCTTCTTATTCTAAAGCATTTTAGCAAGTTTCTGAAACTTATTGTTTTATAAGCTACATAATCTTTTGTTGTCTCAGTTTCAGAATTAAGGAAACTCTTTGAACCAAACAACCGAGATTTTTTGGAAATGAAAAGGTAAAGGAAAAAAGTGTTTGGCCTGTAAAACAAAACACACGGCTTGTTTTGTTACCTCCTCATAGAAACTCTGCCCTCGAATCTTCAAGATGCCTGTTTTCACATTTTTCACATATTTTTCAGAAAAGAAAGAATAGCTAGGCGCTTAGAGGGAATTGAAAATGATACACAACCTATGCTTCTACAAAACTGCCCAGGATCAGTCACACACCGTTTGCTAGAGGAAGATACACCAAGATACATGCGTGCAACTGACCCTTACAGCCCCCACCTAGGTAAGTGGCACGTGGCAGTCAGTCTTGCACTGCTGAATTCCTTCATGTTTGCTACACTATCAGCTAGAAGCTCTTCTACAGAAGAGCTTTGTCAGGTTGTTGGGGTATTTTAAATTTGCCATTTAAGTCTCCAGTTGTCTTATTTGAAAAAATAACTATTTGAATTGAGGACTATTACTTATTAAAGAATTATTCCTAATACATATTTCTTAGTTGTTTTTATGTGCTTTTGGAGAAAAAAGTGAAAAAATATAATGTGTCTGCGCAGTCGCTGTGATTTGTAAGAAAATCTTTTTGTAAGAAAGCTTTTAGTTCACTCAGTTTGAGTGGTGGGTAGGGTACTTGGAGTTTTGGAAAGGACTTGCTCATATATGTTGCACTTTTGACAGGAAGATCAAATGAAGAGGAGGAAACTTCAGATTCTTCTGTAGAGAAACACCCCAGATCATCCAGATACCGATCAGAAACCACAGGAGGTAATACAGAGCCCTTGTACAGTACAGCAAACATGGATGTCCAGGAACTAGAGTCAAAAGCAGAGAGAATAGCTAGGTACAAGGCAGAGAGGCGACGCCAGCTGGCAGAAAAGTATGGATTATCTCTTGAGTCTGATTTGGATTCTGACTACTCATCCAGATATATACGGGCAAGGAAAGATCCTGACAGCGTGGAAAGAAAGGGAGTGAAAAGTGAAAGGCAAGATGATGAAAACAAGGACTATGGCAGCCTCTATTTTTCCAGGACTGAGACAAAGGCATCAAAGAGTGTAATTTCTGATTCCAAAGAGTACTCCAGCCGTGAAGATAAAGATGACCTCTCAAATGAAAAGGGTGTTAGAAAAGCAGATGACAGTGCCATTAGACAGGCTTCTGACCCTTCAGCAACCTTGGATAGTTCTGTCTCCCTTTCACTTTCTGGACAAGACTCTTCCTGCTATAACGAAGTGCCAATACCACCAAAGCAAGCCCCCCGAGAGTCCCTCTCTTCACCAAAGCGGGCAGCCTCACCGACCCACTTGCAGAATGACCAGCCCTTGCACAGTAACAGCAGACAAAGGTAAGTATGATTTCTATTTTTTGTTTTGCTGTAGATTCCTTTATCTTAATCAGCTTCTGCATCAGTCTACAGTATTAATGAGAATGTATTTATTGCCCTTGAAGAATGTATTTAGTTGCTTTGAATGTCTCAGACTGGATTAGTTGGGTTTATTGTATCACAGTATACAAGGAGGTGGCTATGTATTTCTCTAAATATGAAGTGACATCCTTGTCACTTTATATTTATAGAATTTTTGCTAAAATTAGGCCCTTCGTGGGGAGGACACAAACTAGAAATTGAAGGAGTTATGGTTCTAACTCTCCTTGGATTTTGTCTTTTGGTTTTTTAATAACCTGTTAGAGCAAGTCTTTACCTTTCTCTCCTCTATATCTTGAAATTGTCGGCCGGGACCTTCTAAGTAGAGGCAAGCTGCTTCTCAGTGAAGATTTGACTATCTTTCTGATGGCTTCTGTCAAAATAAAACAGTTTGCAAACTTAAAAGCTGAAGAGTGTCTTGGGTCAGTTGAAATAATAGTTGATTTGTTTTCCTGATGTGAAAGTGTAAAAACCTTTTTGATCTGTGGTAGTCAATTTTTCAGATAATATCAGGCATATATGTGCATGAAGGGGCAGAGGGGAGAGTTAAAATTCTATGCTGAATTGCTTTAGACTTGACAAATTTACTATGGTAATAGGGTAACCAGATTCTTCCAAAAGGAAAAAAAAAATTAGTTTTCACTAATTTTACATTACCATTTTTCAGTGTGGTATAGAAATACTGTCAAATTCCTATGCTGACTGAAAACAATGTATGACTAAGAATTTTTTTAAAGTATGATTTTTTCTAAGTGCGAGTCTTTAATTTCTTGGTAGATGGATAGATAGAAAATAATATCTGTAAAACCTTAAAATGTTGCAACTAAAAATGATGCAAATGAGAACTTAATTTTAAATATATGCGCATAATGCTGAGCATAATTCTGTTTTAAGAAACTGAGGTAGGTAACTGGTATAAACTTTTTGTGCTTGGTATAAACTATTTATGTTTTCCATAGAGCACAAGAGCTTTTCAGTTTCCAGTTGTGAGAAATTAGGAAAAAAAGGAAAGACACCAATCTGGATTATTAAGGAATCAAATGCACAGTAGTGAGCAGAGACAGGTGTTTTGGGAAGAGTATAGGGACACTTCTCAGTTGTGTAGAGATGAGGTTAGGAGGGGCAAGGTGAAGCTGGAACTGAATTTGGCAAGGGATGCAAAGTATGGCAAGGACTTCTACAGGTATGTTAGCTGGATATGGAAGGTCAAAGCAAAACTGTTAACAACGGATGAGAAGAAGGCTCAATTACTTTTTTGCCTCAGCCTTCAATGGCAACCTCTCTTTCACACCTCATGAGTGGGTGGACAGCAGGGAGGTGACCGGGGAAGCAAAGTCCCTCCCACTATAAGAAAAAAAATCATGTTCCTGACTGCCTGAGGAAACTGAACAAAAATAAGGGTACAGGACCCAATTAGATTTATCCTGGAGTCTTGAGGGAACTGGCTGATATATCTCCATGATATCTGAGCAGTCAGGTGAAGTCCCAAGTGACTGGAAAAAGGGAAACATTGCACCCATCTTTAAAAAGGGTAGAAAGGAGGATACTGGAAACTACTGCCCTGTCAGCCTCACCTCTGTGCCTGGGAAGATCATGGAACAGATCCTCTCAGAAACTATCTAAGGTACATGGAGGACAGGGAGGTGATTTGAGACAGCCAGCACAGCTTCAAGGCAAATCCTGCCTGACCCATCTAGTGGCCTTCTATGGTTGACTGACTACATAAGTGGACAAGGGGAAGGCTACAGATGTCTCTGTCTGTGCTTCTGCAAGGCCTTCTACACAATCCCCCACAGCCTTCTCTCTAAATTGAAGAGCTATGGATAGATTGTTCAGTAGATGAAGAATTGGTTGGACAGCTGCATCCAGGGAGTAGTGGTCAACAGCTCAGAGTCCTGATGGACATCAGTAACAAGTGGTGTCCCTTAAGGGTCTGTATGGGGACCAGGGTTATTTAATGTCTTCCTCAATGACACAAGGGGGTTGAGTGCACCATCAGCAATTTTGCAGATGACACCAAGACGAGTGGTGTGGTTGACACTCCTGAAGGATGGGATAATCACCCAGAGGGACATGGACAAGCTTGAGAAGTGGGCTCATCAAAGTCTCACGAGGGCTTTGGTTAAGACCAAGTGCAAAGTCCTGCACCTGGGCTGGGGCAAGCCCCAGTAGTACCAATACAGGCTGGGGATTGAGAACAGCTTTGCCAAGAAGAACTTTGGAGAACTGGTGGATGAGGGGCTGGCAATGTGCACCAGCAGCCCAGAAAGCTAAATGTGTCCTGGGCTACATCAAAAGGATCGTGCTCAGCAGGTTGAGAGAGGTGATTCTGCCCCCCTACTTCACTCTCTTGAGATCCCACCTGGAATGCTGTGTCTGTAATCCTCAGAACAGGAAAGACATAGACTGTTGGAACAAGTCCAGAGGAGAGCCACAAAAATAATCAGAGAGATGGAGCACCTTCCCTATGAGGAAAGGCTGAGAGAGTTGGGGTTGTTCAACTTGGAAAAGAGAAAGCTCCAGGGAGATCTGATTTCAGCCTTTCAGTGCTGGAGGAGGTGATTATAAGATTGGGATAGCCTTTTAATAGGGACATTCCTCCTTTCTGATAGGACAAGGAGGAATGGTTTTAAACTAAAAGAGGGGTAGATTGATACTAGATATAAGGAAGAAATTTTTTACAAGAAGGCTGGTAAAACACTGGCAGCGGTTGTCCAGAGAGAAGGTAGATGCCCCATCCCTGGAAGCGTTCATGGTGATGTTGAATGGGACTCTGAGCAACCTGATCTAGTTGAAGTGTCCCTGCTCATTGCAGAGAGATTGGACTAGATGGCCTTTAAAGGTCCCATCCAACTCAAACTATTCTGTGATTCTGTGAGTAAGTAAAAATATAATACAAATTGCTCACTGCATTATTTCTCATTTCATATTTTTTTCTGGATGAGGCGTGGGTCGGTATTTGCATAAAACAAATTTCCCCTAATTGCTGTCTGTCTATCTTTTGAAGGAAACCATCTGCACCCACTAAGATGTGGTGTAGTACTTAAAGCAGCCAAGAACTTAAATGTAGGATTTGGTCTCTTGTTTGAATACACATGTAGGCAGTAGCTGGTATTTTAAAGGCCATGTTGTCAAGAGCTCATTCTTTAATACCCCCGACACTTTCAGTGCCAGTGTGTACTCCCTGGTATGATATTCAGAGATGGAAGAATAACCTCTCTGAAACTCTTGTCCCTGATTCTGAGTGGTAAAAAAGTCATTGTGTCCATGCAGTCCATTTAAAGTTACTCTATGGTGGTCTCCTATAAAGCTATTTGCACAAGAGAAAAAAGGCTAACTCCAGTTTTTCAGGTGACTGCTGTTCTGAAGTCAGTTCCACATTATATACAGGCTATAAAATCAGTTTCGTTAAATTTAAATTTCCTGAGTTTAAATTGGAAAATAAATGCAGCTCACTTTGGAATATATGTGAAAGCTTTTGTGCCTTCAGTACTAAGATTTAATAATTAATCCAGTTACCCATCACTGAGAGGGTATCATTTGACATTGCCTGCATTTGGCTCCTGAAATGGCTGATTAGATTCAAAATGTGGCTTGCGTTCTTCTGATTGCACTCTTCAAAGGATGAATGATCAAATACAAATAATTGCTGCTTGGGCCGTGCCCACTATAAAAATGTGCCAAAGTACACATTAAGAGAGAAGGAAGTTCCTGTGCTTCAAAACAATTCCAGCTAGCTACTTCTAGTCAGCTTCTGTGAAAAGGTTTTGCCTCCTATTTGGTCAGTTCCGTTAGGGATTCAGAAACGCTTGGCAAAACAGAAGGTGTTTCACCAGTTGGTGTTTGCTGTTCTAAGATAGATTTGGATTCAATGACAACAGTGGGTGAGTTCTCAAATTTAAACTTACTTGCATCAAATACACTGTTATCTCC
The DNA here is from genome assembly GCF_026979565.1 of Vidua chalybeata. NCBI lineage: Eukaryota > Metazoa > Chordata > Aves > Passeriformes > Viduidae > Vidua > Vidua chalybeata. Next base: position 15,161,335 of record NC_071530.1, on the reverse strand, counting down.
AGAACAGTTGTTGATTTAACCTTTTCCAGCTATTTTTCATAAAAGAGTAGCTAAGAAAAATTGAAGTATATGATCTGGAGCTTAATTTGGGGTTTTTATCCCAAATGGCTTTTCTCCAATGGAAAAGTTCTTTCAGATATAGCTATAAGTAATGGAAAGCATCCTGGATGCTTGTCACCTCTGAGGACTGAGTTTGTAAACGTTTATGTGGCAGGACAGGTTGTGCTAGCAAGGTTAAAAGTACTTGATGTGTTTTACTGTTGCTGGGGGATTGTAGGTGAAGGTGAGCATTAGGAAAGTATTTGAGAAACTTTATATAGGAAGCCTGCAAACACCCTTTCTTGCACTGCTTCAGGGCTTTTAAAAGCTCTTCTTTCTTTTTATGCTTTCAACTCCAAAATGTGAACAGAGTAAAGTCGAGGCAAGATTAAATTAGGGGTCACTTTTTTTCCTTAAATTTTTCCTTTTCCAAGTCACCCAGTGACACAGTGTCTTTGACTTGTGCTAACCAGGTGGGCATTTCTGAAGCTCTGTGATACAGGGTTACAAGAGGACCGAGGGATTCCAGATGCTCCTGAGAATTCTTAGAAATATGATGTAGCCGTGTAAATTTTTCACTTCATTAAATTCCTATTGCTCCTTTGTTTTGGTTGCAGCAGTCTTTACCACTTTAAATCACAAATTAATGGAATAGTTTTAACAACTTTTTCAGATGTCCTTGCACAAACTGACCTGCAATGGCAAAGGCAAAAATAAGGTTGTGTAGTTGCTTCTCGATTTTTGGACAATGTGTACTTGGTAAAGTTACCACTGCAGAATCTTTACCATTTAGCGTATTTTGTGTATATTTGTGGGATTAAATAATAATTTCTTCCCCAGTTTATCACCTTTGAATTGGATTAGTGTGCGTTTGCTTTTGTTTTCTAGAACCGTCCTCTGCAACTGAGGAATCAAAAATAAAAAGGAGTGGGGAAGGGAGATTGGGAAAAATAATGGGAGCATGTGTTGGGATCTCAGAAATTACCTGAAGTTTTGTTTTCTGTAGTAGTGCAGGGAAAGCAAAACCTGAATGGTTTCTTCAGAAAGATTCGGAAGGGGACACATCTTCACTTATCAGCTGGCCCTCCAGGTATCATAAGACATAGCTGTGTGGCTAACAATCAGACTACAAACCCCCCCTTTCTTTCCTTTTACTGTCTACATTTAACACTTGCCCTTAATTTTCCTTTAACAGCAGCAAGTAAGAAAGTGGTTTTTTTTGTGAATAAAAAGCCTGTGAAACTTTTCTGAAGCATCTGCTTTTATTCTAACGTAGAACCAATTGGTATTATGATGAAGAAGTACAAATTCCTCAAGCTTCTTCCACAGCTACTATCATTCTGGCTTCTACTAGATTTTATAACTTCTTATTTTATCTCATTTTGTGCTCTGAAAACCAGCATATTTTTATACTGTACACCATTCCCTCTCAGCATTTCTTACAACTAACTCCTTGAATTCCAAAGGAAATGGTACAAGAGAAGTAAAAAAAATTACATGGAAAAGTAAAACAAAATCTTGATTAAAGCTACAGGCAGATGCTTTCTCCTGTTTTGGTAACATATACAGTGAGCCCACTATGAAAAGCATTGCAGGAAAACTGTTTTTCATGTTCCTGATTAAAGTAATGCCTATAACCCAGTACTAACATCAGTGTGGATGTTCTGGAGAATGCTTGGTACATGTAGTTCAAAGAATACTTCTTCAGACTTAACACACTTGATGTGCTTAAGCAGCTTTCCCTGACAAGCGCATCAATCTTCAGAGGTAAGAAGCACCAAAATATTAGGAAGAGTGGTGTTTCAAATAACTTTGAATATCCTGAATTATGCTCTTAGATAATTTGCCTTTTTTTCCACTGAATCTTATTTTTTTTCTTTTTTCTTAATGATGTAAACTCTGAAAAGTCTGTTGGTAGCAAGCCTGGAATTGCACATACTTTGAGCTGGATTACTTACTTTCAAACAGTAGTTTGCTAGCTTGACTCTCTCTCTTTCCTCAAAACTAAAATTATTTTTTCATACCCATTTGGGAGGGGAGGAAGTACAGGGCTTTCATTTTTAATACTGTGTGTGTTATCTACAGCCCTGTAGGCTGTCTGAGCCTTGGCAGGGCTGTGAAAGTGCTGGAGAGCTTTACCTGCAGTAATAGACCCAGAGCAAAGGCTGCCCCTGGCTGCACATGCTTGCCTCCCACTGTGCTGCTGTATTCCATTTAGAAAGGTTAAATAAAACTCTGTTTTGCATGGATGTTGCCCAAGTCCAGAGGTGTTTCTAGAAAACACACTGAAGTAAGGTAACTTTTGGGAACAAGTGTTTTTTTGCAAGTTTTGCATGTTAGAATGTAAAGAAACATTTTAAAACAGAATGCCTGTTTAAGTTTTTAAATCCCTTTTTCCCTGCAAGCTCTCTGAAGAGCAACAGCCATGCCATAGTTTTGCTTCTGTGTTTAGGACTTGCCCTTTCAGTGGTTTTATTCACTTACTGAAACAGGTTACACTACATGTGATTTTTCAGATGTCTTAAATGATATACAAAAACACAAGTAAACCAGTCTCTGGCAAAATATCTGAAGGGCTAGGTGGAGATAACATGTCTTTTTCATTCCTTTCCCCAATGCAACAACATCTTGGTATGATGTACCAAGCTTCCTGGTGTTTTGACATCTTCAAATATCTGACTGCTAACACAGCTACCAGTAGAATTTGCAATTTCAGGCTGAACCCAACACTGTGATAATATAAAAAGCAGTTTTGATCATCTTGTTTCTTTGAGACTATGGGTATGTGCTGTTTGGTAAACGCACTTGTGATCTTATGAGAACATGCTGTATGTTCCCAGAGCTTGCACAGTTACCTTCTCAGGAGTCATGCATGTCTGTGGCCCATGAATCACTTGACTGTTTTTGAGCAGTGTACTGCTAAGACTTGGGGGGAGGAATGGGTTGCATCATAAGATTGCTTAATTTTAATGTATTGGTTTTTATTTTACTACAATGTTGCTGTCTGTACCCACAGTAGGTGTCTGTGTTCCTTTCCAGATTGGGTATTGCTGTTCACAGCTTTAATCCTTTTTCTTTCTTAAAGAGTAAAAGTTAGAGAGAAATTGGTGAAAGAGGAAAGTGCTCGTGGAAGCCCTGAACTTGTCACAGACACAGTATGTCAGAGAAAATCCCATCCAGTGCCAGCCCACTACATGCCTCTTCAGACAGAAACGTCTGCCTTTGACAGGGTTGTAAACCAGCCCATCAGTTCTGTCCGCCAGCCAATCCATGGCTATATTCAGCCTGCTGGCATTGCTCACACAGCTCAGCTGATGGCAGCAGAAGAACCAGCAAACACCCCTGCTGGCAGCCTCCTCCCGACAGGCAGTGTTAGCCTTGGAACAAAATCCTCAGCAGCCACTGCATCAGAGAGTGAAAAGAAGGAAGCACCTGGTTATGGAGCAAAACCTGCTGAAGAAGATCCCTTAGAGGGTGAACAGGCTTCCAAAGGCAGAAGGCCAATTCTGCCATCCGAGATTCGCAAGCAAGGGAAGAACCATGAAGGCCTCTTTGGTGGAGGAGAATTGGAGACCCCTGTGGGGAGTTCCTCCTTTGCAAGCAAGCCGAAAGTTAACTCAGAAGTTCAGAGGGAGCTGGAATGCAATAAGAGGCAAGCCCCTGAGCAGCAGTTTAAGACCCCTGAGAACGTAGAAAGGAGTGAAGCTGTTATGTACATACAGAGCGGATCTGTATTGCAGCCTGACAAGGCAAAGGCTCCTGTTTGGAAAGTGTCAACAAAGCATAAGGTCCTGACTCGCTCCATGTCTGACTATACTGTGACTACAAAGCTAGAACCTTTTAAAAGTAAGGAGAGCATGGAAGCAAATCCACCAAATGGTGAGATTGGCATGGTTGACACAAAAGTCTCTGTTGCCCAGCTCCGTAATGTCTTTCTGGAGTCTGCTAATGCCAACAAGAAAACAGAACTGTAGGTGACATTTCACTCGTATTTTCGTGTGAAACTTGCACGTCCTTGGCAAAATTACACCCACTCAACAGCAGTTGTCGTTCGGCATTAAAGCACACAGCTTAGCTCTCACCAGTGTGTACTGGAGGCTGAGATGGTTTGAATCCTGCTTTTGTGCTTCTGCTTGCTAATGGGAGTTGTGATGTGGGGTAGCTGGAATGTGTTCGTCTGCGCATGGAACCGGAGGAGCATGCAGAGTGATCTCTGGGGAGTTGTTGAGATGCTTACATCTATGTTTTACTTCTCTCTCCTATTTTCTTTCCTATGCGCTCTCTGTCGTGCAATTTGAAAGTGAATCTCGGTTTGAGATGTCAGCAGCAGGTAGTACTGTGTCTGCCAATGGGGACCGTGAAAGAGGGCCACGAAAGGCGAGGCGCTATTTTACTCCCGGTGAAAATAGAAAGACTTCTGAGAGATTTAAAACTCAGCCTATAACATCAGCAGAACGAAAGGAGACAGATAGGTAGGCATGTACAAAGCTTCTGTGTAGCATTCTGGCGCAGGTGGATATTAACAAGGTTGGAACAAGATTTGTTCATATATTAGAATAAACGTTTTGCAAGGTTATTGTTTGTCTTTAAAAACAATTTGTTGTAGCTTCTTACAAAATGAAACCCAAACCCCTGCCCCCAACAAAACCAATTTGTTGCAAATTCCTCCCATTTGAAATAGTGAACAGTGAATCATCATAAAGTTGTCTGGTTCAAATGTTAAATGATTTTGGTTGTATATAAAGGATTCCCTTTCCATCTACTCTGCTTTATCATTTACTCTCTTTGTAAACCACCAAAGGTACCTATTTTATGTTAAAAAGCTGGTAGCAAATCATAGATGTTTATTTTCTATTGCAAGGTGAACTAGAAATAATTTTCCTTGACTGTATTTAAGTTTGGCTGCAATTGCTTGCATTTATGCTTTATTGAAGGATGTTCCCAAGTGGACAATGCTGAAACTTGAAAAACAGATAAATTCTCCCACTCTTAAGATTTTGAGGTCCTGCTACTTCAGATTGAATTTGAATTTCACTTTTTATGTCTTGTTTCCAGCTAACTTTTTTCTGTTTGATAATTTTTCACTAGGTCAATTTTGTATGCAGAAATACCAACTGCTGACGGTATGTTGCTGTACTATTTTCCAAGGAAGAAATGGGATCTGATGTGTTTTATTTTGTTTTAAGAAGAACTGTTTGATAATGCAAACAAAATCCACTTGAAAATATCTTTACCTATATAGTTGAAATACCCCATTTCCTTGGGCCATATCTACTATAGACTTGATTTCAAGCTCATTTCCTGTCCAAAAGTCTGTCTGTGAATACCAAACTTCAAATGGGAGTCAAGCAGAGAACGGCTTGAAACTTTTCAATATAGTTGGGGTTGGGTTTTATCCTAATTTAGACAATAAATAAGGTAGTTGTTGGGAAAAAAATTAATCATTGGTCAGTTTTAATCACTGGTCTAGGACTTGTAATTTAAACAAATCCTTTAGTATATTGTGAAACTGATGTTGCTAACATGTCTTTTGGCTGAGGAAGTTGCAGAATGCAGGTTATTAAATTACAGAATTCAGTCTGCCATCTTGCTTCTCTTTCCCTCTTGTCACCCTTGGCAAGTCTGGCACAAATTAAGTAGGTAATCTCATGAGTAGCTATATTTAGATCTAATGCCTTATGCTATTTGAAAGCTGATATTCCTTGCAGCTCTGAGATGCTGGCTCTTGTATCTGGAGGATTCTGATTTCAGCTCCTGAGGATACCAATTTAGCCTCTGAGAAATGGGGACACAAGGTGGTAATCAGAATGGCCAGCTAGTAGAACATAGATAGTACTCTTCACTCACCCTTAAGACAGTCTTTATTTTCTTAGTCCATGTGTTTTCATAGACTGATGCAATAAGTTTGATTATTCATCAAATGTTGTTTAGATAGTTTGAAATGACTTGAACTGTCCTGAAGACAAGTCTTTTGTTTGCAAATCATGTCAGACTACATGTCAGACTGAATTGCTCATTTGATGCAATACATGTAAAAACAGGTCAAGTTTACACAGCTGGGTTCACAATAAGTTTTTTGTTAAATGTGAGAAACAGCCAGCTTATTTGCTGGCTTGTAATCATTCATATTAAAAAAATATTACTCTTAATATGAGATTGATTTATTATGTTCAGCCTCCTTTTTTTTCTCTTTGTGTAGATGAAGAAAAATTGGATGACCGAGCCAAACTAAGTGTAGCTGCAAAGAGACTCCTTTTTAGAGTGAGTACTGCGTTTTCTAAATAGGAGGTTGAATTAAGCATTTCAAATACAAGATGCTGAAAGAACCCGAAGTGCATTAAAATAAAGTATAATGCAGTTAACCAAGTTCAAGCTATATAACTTTTGTTTTTTACTTCATTCCCTACCTATGCAGTAGACCTGTTGCCTGTTTTCAGAATGTCATTTAGAGAGAAGTGTGTAGTTAGTTTTAACTTCGTGGTGCATACTGTGTGGTTGCATCTTGCTTCTAATTCAGATAGGGACATTTGGGAACTTCACTGCTGTGCATGCAAGAAAGCTAAGAATAAAGTATTGTTTCAGAACTTTTCTTCCATGGTTTTAATTATGACATATGTCCTGTTAGGAAATGGAAAAATCATTTGAAATGAAAAATATTCCCAAACCACCTACAAGAAGTTCGGCAGTAGAGAGAAGGCTGCGGCGTTTGCAGGACAGGTCTCACACACAGCCCATCACCAGTGAGGAGGTGGTCATTGCAGCTACGTAAGTCCAGTGCATGTGTTGGCTCTGCTTCTGGCTCCTGCTTTCAAATCTGGGAATAAGATCCATATCTGTGGTGCTTGTAACTTTGTAGCGAGGAAAACATTTATTGCTAAGGGCCTTGAGAGCCACAGGGGAAACTATATTGAAATTCCTTTTTAAATGCAGAGGGACTAGTAAAGCATAACTTGTATGAACTGTAATTTGGCAGGAAGTTTCGGAACCTGTGGATTAGGTAAACGAGATTAATCACAGCATTGTTTCATAACCCAAATGAATAAAATAGTTTGTGCTGAGGGAACTCTGCACAATTTCTTATGGAATGTATATGTATTGGGGAAAACTTTTTACACCCTGAAATCTCAAAGGTACTTTTTGGAAATGCTTTTCTTGCACTGTACTCATATATCATGATGTTTTCCTGAAAAAGGGAAAATCATTTTGGGAGGGAAATTAAGCTACAGTGAATCGAATGGATGTTCACCTAATGGTCAGCTGTTAATTTACTTTATGCGTTAAGAATAACTTCAAGAGACAGCCTGTTTGTTCCTCTAGGTTTTTAGTTCTTTCAAAGTATTTGGAATTACTTTGCAAATGCCACAGCAGATAACTCAGTTAATTAAAAATGATTGCTGTTTGGTTTTTTTCCGTTTTGTTTTGGTTTGGTCTTTTCTGTAGTTAACACTTAATGTATTGCTTTTCTTAATGCTTTTTTCTTCTCTCTCCCTGTGAATTTTCCCTCCTTGGCAATTCTTTAAAGTGAAACTACCCCTGCTTCACGTTCTGTGAATACCCACACAGTAGTGACAAGAGTACCTAGTCCCACTGTAGTTAAGAGCACTGTACAACCTACCAGGTACTGGGGGGGTAAACATGCATGTTACATGGAGCACAAGATTCCTCAATAGCAGATGCATCTTTAAAGTCTTGAATGCCTTTTCAATGTGTCAAGTGAATACTTGTTTCAAGAACATTTAAAACATTCGTCAACTTCATTTATGTTTGCATGATAAAGCAATGCAGCTTTTTTTTTGTCAAGTGCCTGTTTTCAGGACCCTTCTAACCACACTTAACCTGTTGTAGAAGCATATTCTTCTGAAAGAAAGAAAGTAATTTGCATGTGAGCAAACATAGCAGAACCCTCTTTGCTCTTGTAATATTTTTTTGTATGGTAATGTCATCCTGAGATGAAAATAGCACAGCTGAGTGCTTGATTTCACAAGCAGTACATGTCCTTTGTCTGTCTCTACATGTATTTTTTTAGCTTGCAAAATTAACGGAAATATAAGAAATTGCACCACCTATAGGTAAAGTTGCAGAATACTGTTCTGAATGAGAGAATTTTAGCAGAGGCCATGACAGAAAAAAATAATTAGAGAATACTACTAATTCCAAAATGTGAAAGAAGTTGAACAATAATATTTTATAGTAAAGGTGAATAAAATACATTATTGTAGAGACAAATGCAGTTACAGCTTTTATGAATGAATATGTCTGCCTTCAGCATTGGTCAATTTTCAAAATCAATGGACTGTGTTTCAAAACTAATTTTAGTTGTTGATTTATCCCAGATAACTCAAAACAAAAGTGTGAATTCTGTTCCACTTCTGATTAGAAGAGTCATTGCAATTTATTCTAACTTAAAAGCAGCACAATCTTGGAGTTCAAGTCTGTCTTTTAAATGTTTTTATCATATATGGTCCACAAATTGCTATCACTAAAATTGAACTTTATATAAATTACACTCTAGGACCTTAAAGGCATCTTAAATGTCTCTCCATAGCTCTGTGCTCTGTATAAAGAGATTGTCTGTAAAATCTCTCTTCAATCTTGAGTTCCCTCATAAAAAATGTTGTGTCCTAATCAAATGAATTCATGAATGAAAATGTAACTTATTTTTAAATCTTCAGCTGTTGAATTAGAATTCATCATGCCAATGTTGAACCACTGCATACCCACTTAGGCTGCTACATTACATTGGCTATTGTGCTTCACTAGCAGATCTTCTGCTTCTATCAGGTTGGGATTTTAAAACTGTACAATGGCTTCTTCAAAACTGATTTCCAGTTCTGCTTCTTCAGCTTGCAGGCATCAGCACACCAAAAAATTTTAGCTAAAGAGGAGATAAGAGCAGCCAAAGAGGCGATGGGGCAAGATCAGTCTGAGGAACCAGATTCTTCCACCTTAAGCTTGGCAGAAAAGATGGCTTTGTTTAACAAACTGTCTCAACCAGTATCCAGGGCCATCTCCACAAGGAATCGGGGAGATATGAGGCACAGGAGAATGAATGCTCGTTACCAGACTCAGCCAGTCACTCTTGGAGAAGTTGAGCAGGTAAGTGCCATCATAGCTCTTTTGCATTTCTTTTTATTGGAGAAAAAGGCTTCAGTGTAAGATACCATAAAGGCCGGCCTTTCCTTTGCTCTGAACTACACACAGAGGAAAAAGTTTGTCAGGAAGCTGCCTTCTGACATTGAACATTCCCTGAAGTGTTCAATTTTTTTTGGTATGGCTTTCTTCTTTTTTTTTTTTTTAAGTAATTTGAGAGTATATCAATTCCTGCCTAGTGCAAGTTGTACTTTTCAAAGTGTGTGTCACTTCCACTAGAATTTTACATGTTATCTAAAAGTAAATTCCTGATCAAAGGAGTAAAAAACTGAGACACACATAATTTTGCTTTAGGTGTATTTTCAGGGCATTCTGGAGCTTTGTCATGTGCAATTTTCAGGCTCTTTCCTGAAAGCACAATATATTTTCGTTATTAGTAAGGACACAGTCTGTCATTTTCCTCTGGGAGAAGGAGGCATTGATTTTTATCTGTATTTTTTCCCTAAAAGCAGAATACTTTTAAAATTCAGGAAGTCAAAGAGAAATTATTTAATGTGCAGTGAAATTTGGCTTCCTGTTCTGGAATACTTCATCTAATTGGAACTGCAAAGGAATGCTTTTTAGTAAAGCCTCAGCATAAGGTGGCCCAGAAGTGGTCTTTTAGATCTCTTCACAATAGCAGAAACAGCAGTCCCTTTGCATTACAGCTTTGAAAGAAATCACTTTTACAGTGAAGCACAACTCCTGTGCATGTCATATTTCTATATTTCTATGTATTTGGGTAAATACATCGAGTGTATAGAGTGTTAGAAAGTTCCTACCGTTTTCTTTCTATATGCTCCATTCATGATTATACATTTTCCATATTTTATAATAACAGGATAATGAGAAAGCAGGATTTATCTAAACATATTGGTGCAACGCTGTACAGATTATAATTGTACTTTATGCCTACTTCACTTGCACATGAAGTAGTAATAAATGCTTGACAGATTTATTTAAGCAAGATTTACAGACCTTACATAGTCCTTTTTCAATTCACTTTCCACATGCCAATCACTGTCACAGCATGGCCTCTTTAATGGCTGTGTCACTAACTTCTTTGGGGGCCAGCACGGTGGTGAACGGAAAAGGGCTGAAGCAGGTGGGGAAGAAGTGAGAGTCACGTTACTTTGTCAGACTTACAGAGCAAACACACTTTTCAAGCAAGGAAAATCAGAGGAAGCATGTTGTGTCATCTTTCTGAACCTAGCAAATGAAATCAGAGTTGACTCTGAAGCAAGCTCAATGAGAGTGTATTTTCAAAAATACTTTCTACAGTGAACTGTTCATTGGAGTGTTGGGGGGTTTTGAGATGCAGGTATGGTTTTTCTAGGAAGAAGCAAAAGATAGCTATCAAAATAGATAACTAGAGGTTATATTCCTAAAATGAATATTTGAAAATGTAAATATCTTGTAAGTAAAACTGAATTCACTTTTCTGATCTCCTCTAAATTTCTAATTCTGATAGATGCAATGGAAAAAAAATAAACTGGTAACTATTTTCTTAATCTTGCATTGGAATCTTTGAGCTAACATATTCTTTACTCTGCTTTCCAGTTTGCTTAATGAATGACTGTTGTCCCTGCTTTATGGAATCTGCATGCACGTTTTAGGTTCTGAGCTGATTTCCTCCTACTGGTTCTGAGCTGATTTTCCTCCTTTCTGTCCTTTTGCACACTGTTCACTAGCTCTGCAGTTTAAGAAAACAACAAAAAAACCCTTCTCCAGATGTGTATGAGGCATGTTTGTCACTCTGTTTCATAGCTTTTGTGTACTTTGGAGAAGATAAAGGAAAGCTCTGCATTTCAGAAAAAAAATGCATCTTAACTGCATCTAGGAAAATTTCACAAAATTATTATGTTAGAAGAGTAGAAAAGAGAATTGTTCTACCATGGGGACTGGCAGAATACATTTGGAAGTGTTTTTAATGTGCTTCTTAGGCTCAAATACTTTGCTCATGACAGCCAATGTTTATATTTGAGGAAGTCCTGCATGAAGGTGATTTATGTGGAGGGAGCATCAGGAATGTCTGCCCTGGTTTAGGACAGCACGGACCAGTCTCTCCCTGGCACTGAGTGGTCACCAGAGCTGGGAGCTGCAGAGCTGTGTAAGAGCAGAGCTGTGCCAAAGCTAATGAGTCCTGCTGAGATGCAGAGGTGATTAGCCTGGGCACATGGCATGTCAGCCGGCATCTGGAACCTGAACTAATTCCTTCCCACACTGCTGCAGGTCCTGAGCCCTACACAATGTCAGGTTGCATGTTCCACACACATCCCTTGTTACTAAAGATGTTGCTTTCACATGCAGTTGTTTTTACCTTGTGTGGAATAACCCATCTGCAGACAAATTACAGGGGCATTGTTGCTTTCCTTACCTGTTCTTGTCTGTACTGATAGAGTGCAATATTTACATGAAAACATACCTTGGATGAACTGATGTGATAAGGCTGGTTTTTGGAATTGATAATTTCAGAGCTTGTAAGTCCTTTTTGGCTTCTTTGGATTTTTTTTTTGTTTGTTTGTTTTTTCCCTTCATAGGTACAGAATGAAAGTGGAAAGATTGCTCCCCTGTCATCTGCAGTTGCAACATCAATTTCAGCCATGGCCTCTGCCCTTGCTCCGTTGTTCGGGGACCTGCCCGGGAAGCCAGGGACTGATGGAAGAGGGAGTGCTGCCACCAGGTTCCACCCTGCAGCAGAAAACTTGGACTCATTGGGAAAACGCACACACAAGTCAGAACAGTGGCAGCCCTCAATGGAAGCACTAGAAAGCAGAAAAGCATCAAAGAAACATGAAGAAGAAAGAAAGAGGTTTCTGGCCCATGAAGCTAATGAAATTAAAAAGTACAGCTCCTTTGAGGATGAAACCGCACATCCTGTTCCTGAAAAAACAGGAGACCACCATAAAGAGACAACATACAGCTTCCTGAGGAAGGGCAGCTTGGAACTGTTTGGTTCACAAGCACTTTTTCAGCCTCTGGAACAGAAGGAAATCGATACTGGCATGCAAGGTAAATGGGAAGACAAAAAAGGCCAATCCTTTGAAGCAAAGGTGGATTTGGAAAGTGTTATGAAAAGCAAGACTTGGCAAACAGTGTGGTAATTACTTGCTGTTGGTGTGGTCTCATTCAACAAATGGTGTTTCAAGCTTTATCAAGGCTGGTTATGTTTCCTTTTTCTAACACTGCTTAGAAGTACAGAATTATCTGTGAAGTGTTAAGTTTTACAAATAAAGGGGATTTTTTTTCATTCTTTCAATTTTTCAGTCTTTAAAGATGGCTCAGTTTTATTCAGATTTATTTACTTTGAAAGATGTGGTATCACATGCTGAAGCTAAGATTTATTCTTTCTGTTTTTGCTCTTGCCCCTGCCCTCCAAAATTCAGAACAAACTAAGCTTTCTGCTCTGAGTCAATTATCTGCCTTTAATTTTTGCCTTATTGTGCATATAGAGTTATGAATTACCTACATATGTGCATACATAACTAGGAGTGGATAATTTCCAGATAATTAATTTTGCAAAACTAGTATTATTTTCTCTTTGATGTGGTGATGAAATACAAACCAGGAAATTCTCAGAGCAATTACATTTTTATATGCACAGCATAATTTAAACTTAAAAAATAAACTTGCCCATCTTTAAATAAAGTACTTTGGAAATAAACAGTGAATTTTGTCATTTCATAAATCCTTCTATTCTGCTGAATTTAGAAGGATGTTTTATTCCTTTTCTGTTTTATTGTGATGGGTGACAGGATCACACTACCCTGTAGCATTAAAAGCATTTTTGTGTTCATCCTGTGAAGTTAATTTATTTTGAATTTAATGGTCTTCACACAGGCATAGAGAGGAAGGTACAGTTCTGCCTGTATTGCTCTAAAGCAGTATCCATTCTGTCCAATTAGCCTTTGGTGACTGCAGGGCACATGGAGACTGGGATATAATAGGAGCAGTCATATATCAGAGGGGTGTTGTGCTTATAACATTTCAAAAAGAAAAATGAAGATCACTTATATTTAATGATAACTGTAATAGTGCATTTATCTTTCTTCAAGGCAGTTTTTTCCTGCGGTTTAATTGCAGCTTGAAAAAACAAACCCAAAAGCGCCCCCAACACCCTCCTAGAAACTAATACATCTTTTAAGCTATTAAATGGCCTAGTATGCTACTCAAACATTAAACTGCTTTACCAAATAGTTAATTTTCTTGTTTAAATTTTGTCTGCTTCTCTTCCCCTGCTCTTTGTTCCCTGTCACTTTCATCTGTTCGTTTTCCTGTAGGTGTGATGAGGGGAGCAGCAGTTTGTGCCTCACCCATGTGAAGTTCAGAACTGTGTATTGAACATGAACATGATGTTCTGTGGCTTCATGTGAACATCAGTCACAAATGGCTAGTCCCTGCAGCAAGTAATGCTGCACAATTAATCTTTGTGCCTAGCTCAGCCAGAAGTTTCTCCCTGTTAGAATAGTATGTGATATGAATGCTTAAAATACAGATTTGCTTCTTCAGTGTTAGTAATGTAAAATGTCTTTGAGGATAGAACTAATTCAGCACTTCTCTTTTGAATGGGCAGACCACGCTGAGCCTTCTTCTGAACTCACCAGCACATCAGCCATGAGGACAATTTCACAAACTGCAGCTGTGGCATCCTGTAGACTGCAGGAGCTCTCTGAACAATTGGAAGGCAAATTTTATAAGAATTCCTGTGAGATGTTTTCCATGGGAGAGAGCAAAGCACAAACAGCTGAGGATGTCCTTGATAATTCCAGCAAAACTATGTCAATTAAGGAAAGGTACTTAAATTTCTCTTTTTTTTTTAATGATCCCTATAAATACAGTCATTATATTGATGATGGTATAAAAAGAAGCTTTAAAACTGTTTCTAAAAAAGCTAAGTAGTGATTATTATTATTACTAACAGCAGAAACATGCAGCTAATCTGCCTGACATGCTTATAAAGCAGATGCTGGTGAATGAGAATTACCATTCATGAGAACATAAAAACCTGATTTTGAAAGAGCCACCTGAATAATCAATTAATATTTCAGAAAATTAAAGTTGGAAAATATACATGTTCTAATTGCACTTATATACTCAATATGCTACTCCAGGTTCTGCTTTCAGTTATACAACAGGTATAATGTGATTCTGATTTATTTTAATAACCATTTCTTGTTGGTCTACAGGAGTCCCTTAAATAAGCTAACTAGAAGGAGTCACAGATAGACTCTCTGATATTGCCCACTTCAGAAGTACTTGGTTGCCAGTTTGACTTTTTAGAACTTACTGCAGGGATTTAAAAAGGATAGTAAGTTGGTCAGGTTTATAGGAGTACTAGAAATACTTTTTCCAACCCAAGATCATTCTGATCTGAAGCAAAATGTTATGTCCTGCACTTGGGCAGAGAGTGGGAGTTCAGGATTGAAGTGCCAATAGCTGCTGTAGTACTTGTAAAAGTTTTCCTAACTTAGTTAAAACTTTGAGAGTATAAACTCAGTCCCAAACTGGTAGCAGTCCAGTGAGTGAATTACGATTATTTGGCCTGTCTTTGCTTCAGTTTCTCTGCATGAAAGCAGAACCAATAAATGAAAAAGCTGCCTGATTAAACTTTCACTGTGTAAAAGTATTCTCTCACTTAATGAGGGGAGTGTGATATTAGGCATTCTGAATCTGTTTTTTTTTTCTTTTAAACATAATTCCAAAGTTTGCTTCTCAAATTCATGTGTTTCTAGGAGGTACGTGAGTCACTCTCATTTACAGAGCATCCCTGCTCCCTGTCAACCCCTTTACACAAGGGGTTGTGTATGCAAGGGGGTGCAGGGGCAGCTACAGCAGCTGTGCAGTCAGTGCCCTTTTTGAAGGCTGTATTTACCTTTTTCAGTTTGCTGTTGTTTTGTTTAAAGCAATTCTCATCCCCCTCCCCTCCTCTAAATCTGTCAATTGTCTTGGCAGATGAGGTTTAAGACCACTAACTTCTGGTTTATAGGTGGTAAATTATCTACCATCCCTGATCCTGTTGGGGAGAAAGAGGTTGGAGGAAAGATACAAATTTTAGTAGCTATTTCAGTCCTAACTTTAGTGCCTCATCTGAGTTGATCTCTTGAGGAACTGAAGCCTATCAGTCACACAATCAGGAACCGCTTTCATTAGGACTCCAAGACTGTCTACTCAGTCCCAGGGCTGACAAAAGAAAATACCTGCTGTCTTGTTTGTATACCCTGATTCCACAAACATCCCTAAATGACTGAGCTCGTATCAAAATGTTTTAGCCTTCCAAAATACCACAGTAGTTTCCTTCTTGTCCCAGAATTAAAAGACTACAACCACTCAGTTTCTTTTCTTGGCTGCAGGTCATGCCAAGCATTCATAAACATCAAAGAACATTTCTGCTAAAGATTAACTATTACACTTGTATTTCTTTTTCCTTTCATGTTCACTAACTTCATCTTCCCATCCAGTGGATTTTTCTGGCTGTGTCAGACATTCTTTCACCTTATGGAAGAACAACTTTTCCACACATGAAATAGTATTTGGGCAGGATGCATGATTGCTGGTCTGGATGAAAGTGATTTTCCACAAAGACTTGCTTCACTGAACTAATACTATCCTCGTAGAGTGGATGTATGGCTGGCATTTTCAGAATTGCCTGTATTAGATAGAAGAATGAAAATCATTATTTTCTAAGGAGGAAAGACACCTATACTCTCTTCTCCTGTCTCTGTGCATTTATTGAGACCAAAGGCCACCCTGTCAGCTCCACTGTAGAAGTCAGCTTCATGCCATGATCACCATTTTAAAAAGCTACATCTGATTAATTTCTGGTTAACCTCTTACCATCATTCTCACTTTCTCAGGAAAAATCTAGCCTAAATCTAGTTTTCAACCTTTTTTGATGTATGGATGCCTGAGTAGTACTTTCTTACACAGTCTGGTTCCCACTATATTGAATTCATGCACTCTTTGAACAGTCAACTTCCTTTCTGTAGTTACATATCTCATATTGCCCTCCAGGATTTATGATTTATCCAAAAAGAACTGGTCAAATGCAGCCAAGGGAGAACATGTGAAAACCAAGCCTATGTCCAGTTTATTCTAGCTCAAGGAGACAACTAGTAACTAAGATATTAAAATATTGCCACAGAAGAAAGATGTGTCATTTTGGACATTTTTTGCCAGGATTTTTTCCAAGGCCTTTCATGCAACTCTTTTTGTTTAGGCAAAACCATTGTTCAGGTCTCATTTCTGTTTCGCTTCAGTATTCACTATCCAGCCTTTTGCCTCCAGCTCTGAAAGCTTTTGCTTTGAGGCCACCCTGACACCTCTGGGATGAGGATCATTCTGTCCTGATGTCACACAGTTTATCTCAGTAGCAGGTGAAAGAAGGATGCAGAGCAAGCTGTCAAAGACGTGCAGACACACTAAAAGCTTATTCTTTCAAGAAAAGAGTAGAACTTATTTTCTTCATATTGGAAAAGGAACTTTTGGAGGCAAAAGCAGTGTGTCTGAACTGTGAAAGTGACTAATGAATGATTATTCATTATTTATACAAGACAATGAAACTAGTAAGCAGCGGGCCCTAACCAAATCTAAGGATTAGCCCTAATATTTGCCTTATTTTCTAAGACTTTCCAAAGAATCAGCTGCTCTGTACTGCTGAGCTGGTGGGCTTACTTTTAGGAACCAATTCAGTAGTTCTTGCATCTTTATTCAAACAAAAGGGTGTCCTCCATTCAGTTGTTGCTGAGTCAGGGCAGTCTGACTTTATGGCCACTTCTGTTGTTCAAAAGAAATGCATGGCTTTAGGTTTTACACAGCAGTGAAGTTTTTATTGGCATACAGGGCATACATGTTTCTTTTAAGTGATGATTTCATTGCTCAAAAAAGGCAAATGTATGTTCTCACTTGTAGGAGTCAGTTGTTTCATTGCACATACCAGTGAAGAATGGAGGGCTGCTATGAAACCATCCTTATGGCAGAGAAGAAAACAAAATCTCCAAAGACACAGAAGTACTCTTAGAATTATAGATTTTTCTCTCCCTGATCAAGCAGGCTCTTTGGGTCAAAGGTCTAGAGCAGATACCCTGCGGTAATGTTAGCTTTAAAAAAAAAAAACAAACAAAAAAACCCACTTTTTTTTCTCCTGCCTGCTATGCTGAATAGCTGTAAACATTTTTAAAAACAAACCCAGCTTAGACCAAAGCTGACCAATATGCCTTCCAGCTTCACAGATCATTTCTAAGCAAAACTGACTTGAGAGAACATAGCTACTGAAGATAACTCATTGCATGGTGGCAATTCAGTCCCATCTTGGTCTCCTCCACAGTTTTACACATGCATGGATGCACTCCAGAAGATTAGTTCTGGGCAGTGAAATCTTGTGTCCTTTCTGCAAACAGTGACCATGACCTCAACTCCTTATTGTGAGTCCTTCTCACCCCTACTCATCCCATGCTGTGAGGTATGAAGCAACCAGGCAATGTGAAGCCTGCCAGCACTGCCTGCCTGGGCAGGAAGAGAGGAAATAACTGCTTTCTTGAATACTAACATTCTTATTGCCATTGTATTCTGTAGATTTACTGTTTTCTGCATTCTTAGTTTTTCTCAAGCGACTGCCTTAGGCCCAACTGATCATCCCCAAATAGGTCAGTAGCATGGTTGCACCCCCTAGATTTTTGCAGGAGGCAGCTGCCTGAAACTTGGCTTCTGATTAGACCTCTTTGGTTCTACCCTTTCCTTCTCCTCAGTTTGGAGCCAAGATTTGCTGTGAGAGTAACAGTAATCACATCTCTGAAAAATAATTTCGATATCTTGTGGTCAGAATAGGTTTGACTACTCACCATGTTCAAACATTAATAGGGTTAAGGGTTTTGTATAATTCTTACTGAAATGCTGTAGATTTGAGAAAGGTATGTCGTAAGACTTAATTAAACTAAAAAATTATTTAGTAGATCAATGCAACTGTTTGCAGAAGTGCTGCAGATAACACATTTTATGGATTACTAAGAATGATTTCTGAAGGGTAGAAAACTCATATAAGTGTTGATTTCTGAGGAAGTTAAACTGAAGATCATCATGCCTGTATAGACCTTACATTCCTGACTGACTTCCCCTATCCCCAAAAGTAGGGATTTCTTTTGACAAATATAATTCTAGTAAAATGAATCTACATGTTGTCCTCACTGCAGCCAGTCAGAATTTTGCTCAAGATTAGGAAACAGTGCTGTGAAAAAATCCTACTTATTGAGATTAATGGTAATCCATATTTTAAATATAAGACCTTCTTTAAACAAGTTGAATCTTGCTGATAGATTTCACAGCTGTAGGGTAGTTAGCACCAGGTTATTAGTGCATTGGTGCTGCTAATTTGTGTCAGGGCAATGCCTGGGCTAAGCAAGGAGATACAAAGTGATCCCAGGGAGTCTGATAAGTAACCTCAGCCCCTGGAGTTGTAATGAAAGCAGGAACTGCAGAGTTGTCCTTTGATGTGCCTGATGACACCTAATTGGTGTGTGCCTGCAGAACAGACCTCTTTCTTCTTGGGCTTTAAAGAAAATAATTTTTAAAGTATTTTTTAATGAGTACAATGAAGACCAAAGGTAGGATACATATTCTTAACTTTGGACATCTACAGGATAAGTATCCATAGCCAAGCTACTCACTTGCTGTGCCTTAGTGACAGAGTGGAGGGAGAAAAAAGCAGTTATTAATCTGACCTTTTTATACATCTACTTTAGGATGATCTGTGTTTTACCTTGGTCTCCCTTGACTGTATTGGCAATTTCCACTGATGATACAAATTAAATGGAGTGTCTGTCTCAGGTCTGGATGTCTGTTTTGACAGATGATTGCTATTCAACATGTACAATATAAGGTTTGGTGTTTGTTTGTGAGCTTTTTATATGTGTATGAAATGTAAATAACTTAGATAATGCTAGAAAACCTAATTTCAGATTATCTTGAATGCAGCATTAGTGAAACAATAAGGTTATCTTTTGAGGATTATGGGAAGGACAGTGTTTAAAGCTGCTTGTTGGCATGCTTTTCCTTATAGATTGGCATTGCTGAAGAAGAGTGGTGAAGAAGACTGGAAGAGCAGGCTCAACAAAAAGCAGGAGTATGCAAAAGTGCCTGTCGCTGATCGTAGTGGGCAGATGCAAGAAGTTGAGCAGCTGTTGAAGAAGGTAACTCTGTCCCTATTTGGGAGGAACATCTTGCTTGAAATGCTTTTGCTTTTTGAAGATGCATCCAAGAAGACAGGCATGCCTAATATTAGCTGCTAGCTCCTGCTGCTCCTCTTGTTGTCAGACTTGTTTAAAAACAATTCTCCCAGTGTGAGAGATTATTTAATGAGGAGGTCTTCATTGTCCTGGGATGTGCAATAGTGCTAACAGTGTCTTCACATCAGAAGATAATGAACCAATAAGTGGGTCTGTAAGGTTTCTGCAGCATGTACAGGTACAATGATTTAAGCCCTTTCTCCTGCCCCTCTTCCCTCTCCCCATTCCATGTTCCCACATTGAAATTGCCTTATTACTTAGTTCTGATATTTTCTTATGTACGGGTGAGTTAGTAAAAATGTCACATTCCTAACACTGTCTTATCTCTGTGCATACACTGGGGTTTTGACTAGTAATTTTGGATCCTAGAGCCACTGAGGTAATGCAGGTGCTAGAGCATTCATGAGCCATTTGGCTTTTGGTTATCTTGCATGATGATCTTTGCTGTTTGTGAAGAGCCAGAACTGGCAGGACCAAGATTTTATCTGTCTTAACAACAGGTAGTGAATGGAGAGGGAGATGGGTAGAAAGGTGTAGAGGAAAGGGACATCCACATTGTTAGCACACTCTGATTATGTCTATACATGGGTAAATTAGGTTGCACAGCAAGAGCAGATCTGTAAATTGGAATAATTACTGCTGAGGATCTGCTACCTGTGCCATACTTGCTTGTTTTGGTTCAGTGAAATTTTGTTGGAGACTAAATTTAGCTTGGTCCTGTGGCCTGACTGCCTAGCAGAGGTGGTGTTGTATGGGGATCTTGGAGTGCACTTCAGGGCTTGGTTTCATGCAAAAGTCTGTACAGTCTGCAATGTAAAGCAAAGTGCAGAAGGTGAGGATGACTGGGAGATTTGCTTCAAAATGGACTGTCCCCTGGCTCAAAGTACAGGATGAATTGGAGATTTGTTTCTGTTCTGAGTCAGATGAAATAGGCTGTCTCAAAAGCCTTTAATTTCTGTAGGAGTACTTCACAGAGGACGGGTGAAAATAAAAATTGTGTTACAACATTTGCTAGTGGGGATGGTAATCTTTGGAACCAATTATTTAGTTGTTTACTTCTACTAAATAGTATAGGCAAACAGTAACGAAAAGTCTCCTGTTCTATCAGTGCATTACAAGTAAGGACACAGTTTGTCATTATTGAGGATAAATCTGTGCCTGAACATGTGAGTCATCAGCTATGTTAACTGGACAGAAAAGAATAAAGCTGATTTTTGCAGTTTGGTTTGTGGGGTTTGTTTTGGTTTTGCCCTGTGGAATTGTTCAAAAATCCAGCTGCTAGTTTGAAAGACGTCCTAAAGCAAAAATAGTTCCAGGGAGGAAGTCAAAATTGTGGTCACATTTTTAACAGGCTTGTCTCCAAAATGACAACTGTTGAGATCAGATAACAAATGAACTCAAGCTAAAGACAGTGGGGTTGAGAAAAAGCTTTAAACAGCTGCCAAGATTTAGGCAGAGACAAACCCTTTGTTCTCTCTTCTCACCCCTCAGCACCCATATCCTCCCAGCTGTGTTACCCTGTGCAGCAACTTCACTCAGCAAGCAGAGTCAGGCTTTTAAAGCAAGTAAGGGAGCATGAAGTGCTTGAGGGGTACAAGCTTTAAAGTGACAGTGCTAGCAGGGGAAGTTTCTGTGACACTGGGTCACCCACTCTGATAGTTCATATTAGCTCTTGGCTATTTAGAGTCTAAATCAAAGGATCTTCATGTCTGCCTGTGGATGAAAACTTGGGTGTGTAAGATACACAATTCCATGAACATATTGATGTTTGGGATGCTGATTCATTATGTGACACATGAGAAATATGTAACCTTTGCTAAGGTGACCACTCTACTTACAAGACACCATGTCAGCTGCCCTTAAAATCTAGAAATACTGGTTTTGATAAGCAAACTGTGTGGTGGCTGTTATCCTTTGAGGACTATGAATCACTGTGCTATTGACGTCTGTTTGTAGAACTTTGAGACTCTGCTGTCCTTGAGAATCTTAAGAGTTTTCTGTTGCTGGATTACAGTAAAAATGCAGGAATTGTATTGATTACTGAATTTTGAGCTAGTTAGACAATTTCCACACATGGCAGTCATCAACATCATGGCAGTCATCAACATCATGGCATCAACAGCAAGGGTGTGTAAAATTCTGTCAAGCCCTGCTGGCTCAAAACAATGCCTGATGTTTTTAGTTGCAGTATGGTGCTCCTATTAAGTAGTCAGACACCTTTTTAGTTTTTTTGTGTGTGTCTCTTTCTTAAAAGGTTACCTAAATTGTTCTGGAGATTTGATTATTGAAGCATAGCTGCAGAAATTAGAAGTTATCAGAGTACATTTAGATTTCATATAAACAACAAAAGTGGAAAGATTCATACTCTTAACAAAATAGCTACATTAAATAGTGCTGTTTGATCACTTCTAGTCAAAATGCTTCTGCTTGGTGTGTACATGGTGAAATATTTATCCAAATGTGTTACAGTCATTTGTGTGTAGACTAAACTGTAGAAAAACACCATAAAATTCATGGAAAAGCTGACAGAGCAACCTCACCAGGAAAAAAAAAGAGACTAAGGAATTAACACAAGCAGATACAGATGAGGGGGGAAGCTGAGATTTACTTTGAGGTCCAGCATCTGTTTTGATGATTGCTGCACACCGGTGGAAATTTTTTGGAAACTGTAAGACTTCTTAAATTATTCATATATATGGTAAAACATATTTGGACAATTCAAAGAATAGCTCTAATGTCAGGGGAACAACTGTCTTACTGGATGAATGTCTTACTGGAAAGAAATCTCTTTTATTTGGGAAAAATATTTTGGATTTAGTATCTTTGTTTTCATCATCTTAGGCTGGATGGAACACTTGCAGTTCGTTGGATTTCTTCATGAGTAGAAAAATTAATTAACTTCAAAATCTTTCCATAATATCAAAATAAGAAGATTTACTGGAATAAAAATTTCTGGTTTATAGTGAACCATTTTTAATGGAGTCTCTGATTAATGTGATTTCCAGCTGCATTGCAGTTGCATTAAAGCAGTAACTGACATTTGAAACACTTCATTCTTACATTATGTTTAAATTGCAGCTCAGCACTGGTGTTAAAGGCTAGGGCTGAACAGTCATTTCAGAATTACTCAGAGATGAAGTGTGTAAAAGTCTTAAGAGAGGGTAAGCCCTTGAAAAGTGACTTTTAGGCAATAAAATATTAGTCTTTTGCTGTGGTAATAGTTTTATCCATTTCATATATGGCATCCACCAAGTGCTTGTATCACATTCTCATCAAAGCTGAAACTAATTATTAGGCTTCATTTTGAGCCACTCTAATAAGCTGCATTTATCCATCCACTGTGCCATGTTCCCCATTTGCTTTAACCTACACAAAGGAAGAGAATTAAAGCTGATAAAGCCATATCTAATCAGCTTTGGGTAAGCCCAGCTCTGGGGCAGGATTTATTGTAGGCTGTGTTTAGAATGGTGAACTCACCTTCACTGAGTACTCTGGGCTTAGCAAATCCTTCCAGATGGCTTTTGAGTCTCCCAGTTTCAGCAAGCATTCTTTCCTTTCATCCAGAAAATAAATGATTTGCTGTTTTGCAGGGTCTGATTAAACTTGCAGCAGAATTATTCACATTGTGGTTGACATGGTTCATCAATTTAATGGTGCATGAAAACAGAGACATGTAAAAATTATTGGCAAAGTGTATCTTCCAGCTGTGCTTTTTGTTCTGTGTTGGGTTGTAGTGATATTGTTACTAACTTGGATAATTCCTGCATGGAATGGCTTTGGTAAACATGCTGTTGTATCATGACAACATTTTTGATCTCTGCTTTCCAACAGGGAAAACATTTCTAGATGAAAAGACTTAGTAAGAAATAAGGGAAAGAGGAGTTATTTCTCCCCCATTTCCATTTCTGGTAGTCCATTTCTTTTCTAATTCCTTTGCTCTGCTTCTGTCCTTGTCATAGGAACCTGTATATGCTTCTACTTATTCTCCTGTTATACCTGCTCTCCATAAATTTCATCCTTTTCTACCTATTAATCAGGTGAGCAAAAGTCTGCACGATTTAAATGCTCAACAGTTTCAAGTACGGACATTTTACCAGTGTTTTTTAACGTATGAAATTAATAATCCTCTTAACTGATTAACCAGTTCAGTAAATGTAGCTTTAAAGAAACATAATGTTATGCCACTATCCTGTGTACTCTTCTTCAATACACATTGTGCTACTATTTCTCTTATGGTTGCTTTTCTAAAAGTTCTATATCTGTTTTAGACTGTATATGTGAGAAAGTAAAGGAAGGAAACATTATTGCATTCATTATAATACTGAAAACTTGTAAGTTGCTAAAAAGGGTGTATAAAAGGAGTAGTATGGAACTACACAGCATTTATTTTAGAATAAAATGCTGTGTACCCTGACCTCCCTGTAAGTAATGTGCATGTACAATGTAAGACATATTTCATCATCTAATTTACTGATTTCATCATCTAACTGATTTCATCATCTAACTTACTGACTGTAAAAAAACTGCTTCTGTTGAGAGATGACTTTCCCATAGTGCTTTTCCCTAGTACCTGTGTAAAGGATGTTTGCCTTGGCACATCCTGCTTCTATTCTCTGACTGTCCCATCTTCCTTCTTATCTTCTCTCTTTCTTCCTTTAAGGTCTGTAGTACTAGTTTGAAAGAATCAAGCTCTCTGATTTCTGATGACCGTCATCCTTGGAGATGGAAGGTGAATTGCTATATAAAATTTCTATTTAATTTTTGGATGGAGGAGTGAGACAGAAAATTACACTCAGATTGATGATGCACATTCCTAATTTGTGTTTGCTTGGGAACAGAGTTCTGCTGCTGCTCCAGTAAATGTTAGAGAAACTTCATATGAAGTGTTCTTCGACATCATGTCTGTACCTCTGCAATTCCATCACAGATAATTTGAAGAATTAATAGATAATGAGAAATATAAACTTTCTACAGACAGAGCAACATAACAAAGTTCTCTTTGAGCAGTAGAGACCTTGATCTGAGCAAACCATACCTGGTTCACATGATCAGAGGTAAAAAATGCAAAGGTAGAAGTGAGCAAAGAAACAAGCTGCAGAAAACCACAAGTAAGCAAGGAGAGCCCATTGGAAGGTCTCAATAGATCTATGTTACACTTCATTGTCCCTTGCCTTCTAGCTCGCACTTGTGGTTCCTGTGCTATAAGGAATCCATTGGGTTCTTCCTTCCCACAGTCTATGCTGCATGCAGGGAGCTTTCTGACCAGCATGGGTAATGGCAGTGAATTCAAGAAGCAGATACTGCTGGGTTGGGATGATGAATACAGAAGAGGCTACTGGATGTATTACAGACATTCAGGCAACTGATATTTACCATTTCCACATTCACTTTCATAGCTGTTTCTGAATATGATCTTTTATTATTTAATAATTTATTTTTTAAATTAAACATTAAATTTTGGACTATTTTGAAATTTGTTAGTGCTACCTCTTTCCTATAAGCTGTGTATTTAATATAGCTTATTTACTTCGGATCAGCTATTAATCTGGTTGTGACAGAGTTCACCAGCTTTATGTATCTAGAAGATAACAGTATAGTCTAACTTAATAATAACCCTCCAGTAATGACAGGAGGCCCTTTAATGAGCTATTCATTCCATCTCTCTTAAAAGGAAAACAGCAAAAATAGTGTTCATTTTCCATTGACTCTGGTGAGCTACGTCCTTCTCTCTTAGCAAGCTGCTTCCTTCTAGCAGAGTGTCAGGGTACATGCAGACTTGTTTAGGTTTTTTTTCTGGCACAGTTAGTCACTTTGTTATTTGCACTAAACAGGAGTTGAGTGTGTTCTGTTTTCCTCAAAGCAGTTCTGAACAGAAAGGCATATGTTTGCATGGAGTTTTTCCTCCATGTTCTCTTATATGGAGGCCCATATAAAGTTGCAGAACAAAACAACACAGAGACATTTTACCATACTTGAACAACTATTGGATTCTCCTTATGCTTTTTTGTCTTAGGAGCTTAAACTAGAGAAGTTACTTGTATTAAAAAAACAAATAGATACTTTTTGAATCCTTCTTTTATGTAATTTACAGCATTCATTTTAAATAGAACCCCCTTTTGAAAAACAGATTTTTTTTGTGTGTTCATTCTTGGTTCAGACTCCCCCAGGTAGGGGCAGTCTTGATCTTCTACATAGAAAACCATGAATTATCTTATTTCTTGTATTAAAAAAAAAAAAAACAAAACAATATAAACAACAAAACCAAACAGCACACCAGCATGCTAACAGGCCACTCTTTCTCAGTTCTTGTGACCTAAAGGGGACACTGCTTGGACGGCAAAACTGTAGGAGCATTGCCTAGATGTGGCCCCTTCCTTAGCATAAACAGGAGAGTGCCTGCCTTACCCACAAGAAACGTGCTACAGTGCTAGAAAAGACCAATATCATCATCCAACCTAGCCAAGCTGTGGGAGAAAGTAATCCCTGTTTCTAACTGTTCTTGCATTGAGTCTATAAATCCTTCCCAGACTAAAAACAGGATCTTTTAGAAAAACATGCAGTCTTAATTCTGAACTGTCAGCCTACAGAAAATTCTTGGCAATATTAAGTAATTTTTCATATGTTATTCTGCTGTGTTAAATGTAACTCTTAACCCTTTCTTCAGTGAAAATGCATACTTATCTGATACAATCTGAGGTGTTGGGGTTTTTTTTTGTTTGTTTGTTTTTTGGGTTTTTTTTATTTTTGTTTTTTTTTTTAATATTCAGCCCTTTCCTGAAACCTTTCAAAATTGTCAGCATCCTGGGTAGAAGGATAGAGTCTGGAAATGGATGAGTTATTCCAGTACAGATTATCTGTTCTGAACAACTTTCCGTGGGAGTTTTTGTCTCTCTTCTTTTTCTCTCTTCCTAATTGGCTGGGTTGGTGGGGCTTTTTTTTTGTTGTTTTTTTTTTTGTTTTAGTTTGTTTTGGGGTTTTTTTTTTTTTTTTTTTTTGGTTTGGTTTGGTTTGGTGGGTTTTTTTGTTTTGTTTTGGTTTGGTTTTTTTGGTTTTTTTTTTCCCCTTTTCAAATAACATTTCTCTTAAAAGCCTGGTTTACCAAACTTTTCCGATATCCTCTTTTGTTTTTTTCAACCATCTATATCTTCATCATTCTTCTGTATGTTGGTGTTGTCTTGAAGGTCTTCTCAGGGGATAAGACTACATCCTTCATTTTCCATGTTCATGAAAACATTTTGTTTTCACTACATGGCTCTTTCCTGTTTGGTCAGTTAACCAGTTTGCAGTCTGTAAGCTGCTCTGATATTTTTATATTGCTCAAAAAAACCTGCCCCAGAATGTCATCTGTGATTAACTCAAATATATTAAAGAAATCAGAGGTAACAGTGCTAATATATTTAATCATACTTGAGCTCATCAAACTTACCATTTTGATTAAACCTGTTTTCCATAATGCCATGTGGAATGGCATTAATTACAAGCTGGTTGTTTGATTCTTCACTGATTGTCTTTGTAGCAGCCTTTCCATAGGTGTCTGGAGCAACCCACAGCTTGTGTGACCCATTCCTACATGCTGTAGTTTTATTTCTAAATATTGTCCACGTCTGAGCTTTTATCCTATTTGTTTACCCGTTTTCAAAGGCTTTTTTAAAAAATTTGTTCTTGTGTTTTGGGGCATCTCATTTTCCAGCTATTTTGTCTAAGGTATCGATGAACACATCCATCTATTTTACACAATAAATTAGAATATTTTGTTGAAAGTAACCACTCTTTAATGAAAAAAAAATGCATTGGAGCTGATTTATCCCTAAGTTTTTATATGTTATTTTTATTTATTCTTGATATACTAATTTTTGGGTTGACTTTTTTACAGTTGCAAATT
Organism: Vidua chalybeata; assembly: GCF_026979565.1. Taxonomy (NCBI): domain Eukaryota; kingdom Metazoa; phylum Chordata; class Aves; order Passeriformes; family Viduidae; genus Vidua; species Vidua chalybeata. The sequence goes on along the minus strand of NC_071530.1, from coordinate 15,134,008 downwards.
TGAGGTTCTTCTTTCATATCATAATTTGGGTTTTTTAACTTAGAAATGAAATTTGGACTTAGAAGCTACTTGAGTTTTAGCTTTCTTAACATATTTTCTCCGAACTAGAATGTGCTTTGACCAGTTAATTCCAGCACAAATGCTCCCTGTGGCAATTTCTGAAGCTTTCTGTTTCCAACTAGCAGGTGGATTTTTTCTGAAATTTCTTTTGACTGTTGCATTGGCTTATATTAGCTTTCTAGCTATAGAAAATTATTATTTATTTAATCATGGCATATGCTTCTGGTTTTCAGCAGCACTGTTAAGGGAAATTAAGTTGATTGGGAATTGCTTGGTGTCTATTTAGTTTATAATTTTTTAGTTAATTTGTTCATTAATAGATTAAGGTAGGAGTCTTCATGCATTAGGAAGAGATCTAGTATGGAATTTCTCCAAATTGTATAACATATGTACCCAGTCTGATCTTTTTTTTTTTTTTTTTTTTTTTTTTTTTTTTTTTTTTTTTTTTTTTTTTGTTAGGAACTCCAAAGATTCTTTGCCCAATGGAACAGCTTGAAATCTTCCATCATTTAAAATAAAATTTAAAAAAAAAGTCGGTTTCTCCTCCTGTCTGACAGCTGTTTTCTTTTATCCTTTGACACAGCTCCAGAATTACTGACAATCTTTCTGGCAATTCATGTGTGTAGTGATTAACACACATACTTTCTAGGTTTGCATCTTCAGAATTTTCAGTAGTTCTATAGACTATGAAGCTCCAGGTACTTGCTGGAGACAAAATCCGAAATTAAGATTCCTGTAAGGTTAAAAACCCAAACTCAAATCCGTATTATTTTACTTCTTTCTGCTTCTCCCTCACTTCCCTCATATTGTAATGGAAGTCAGCATCCTTACTAAGTTAAAAATATTTTGTGTATTAAATTTTACTTGTGGCTTCATTAGGTATTTATTAATTTCTGCCCAGGTCTTCTTTAATATATTGTTGTGGTATTTTCTACCAACTTTCATCCCAGAGGTAGCTGTGCTGACACTGGAATGGGTAGAGACTGGAAGAAATGAAAGAGACTTCTTCAGTGTTTTTCTTTAAAGCATTCAGAGGCTTTGACAGACGAGGAAATGATACTGGATAGACTTGGATGTTGTTATTTCTATTGAATGTTTCAGAGTTCTAGAGAAAAATCAGAGTATTTAATCTTGATTATCATGGCTTGCAGTCCTATTGTCTGGCTGTCCAGCTCTCTGCTGCAGAAATATATGGAACTCTAGAGGGAAGTAGTGGAGGCCTTTCATGGTCCTAGTCCTTGTACAAACCTTTTCTTGGCTTGTCTTCATTCTTCTGGCTGATGTCTATTGATCCTGGTAAATACTGAAAGCTACAAAGTCTCTGTATTAAATCTCTGCAGTCACAATTGTTTTTATATAAAATGACTTATTTATTTAGTCTGATTGATTTTTAAGAAAATAAAAAATAACAATATATTCTTTGTATCTTGAGAGGAGAACAATGTTTATGTTCACAAGCTGGTGCATACTTTTGCGTTTTCCTTCTGTGGTTCTCTGACCTAGAGTGGTATTAAAGCTTGAGATTTTAATTTGTTTTTTTCAATTCTAGCAGCTAGGTTGTGAAGAAAAATGATGAATGGCATCAACTTGGAAGTAATTCTAGAGTTGACAGTCCCATGCACTAAAAATACTTCTATGTTTGACTTCTATGCAGTGTAATCCCTGAAATGTTGATAGTTTTTAAAGATAAGTATATTAAAGTAACAGTCCTTTGGCCTGACCTAGCTGCATCAGAGTATGTCAATTCAGTTTCTTTCCTACTTAAAGTACCATCATCAATCCATCTGTGTGAGAAGGGCACTGAGGTAGTGCACCTTCTGCTTCTAATCACTCCAGCTGTTGGCTACCAACCTCTAAAGCAAGAAAGGAAAGCTAAGGCTGACCGAGGAAAAAAAAAAAAAAAAAAAAAAAAAGAAGGAGTGGTAGAGATGATCAGTCCTTGGAAAAATATTTAGTAGAGCAAGCCTGATTAGGAATCACCCACTGAAGTTACACCACTTCTCTGTTTTCTCCTGTGCCACCTGCAGATCTGCACACTTGGAAACATCTGCTCACAGTCAGTAGTGATCTCACTTGTGTAGCAAGTCATGGTTCAAAAGAACAAGGCCTGGAAAATGATTTCATACACAGAGTGAATAGTTTGCTTTGCATAGAGGAGTGGCATCTGCCCTGGCTGGTAGTCTCAAGAAAAGGTCAAAGAGCACAGAGCTTGTTCAGACCAAAACCTTGTGCTCACAGTGCAATGGGGCAGCAAGACAATGAAGCACTGCAAGACACTTCACTTCAGTCCCACTCCCTTCCCTCTGCATCTGGCAGCTGAAATGTTCAGCCAGTCTCTAGAAGGTTTTTTAAACATCTCTTTCTTTCTTTCTTTCTTTCCCCCAAAAAGCAAAGAATGGCAGATAACCAGGAGAGTCAAATGACCATTGAGGAGAGGAAACACCTGATTACAGCTCGAGAAGAAGCCTGGAAGTCCAAGGGTAAAGGAGCAGCCAATGACTCCACACAGTTCACTGTAGCTGGCCGAATGGTAAAAAAAGGTCAGTGATTAAATGATCCCAGTATAAATGAGACATCTCTTATCTGTCTAGTCAAAATAAAGTCAAACTAAAGCTATGCAGAAACAGCATCTGTATTTAGCAAGAGGAAGACTGTTTATCTTCAACTGAATATTGTGTCATGAGGCTTTAGTTTCTTGTGGGTGTGGTATTGATCCATTTTATTCTGCACTATTGCACTGCCATCCACTTATCACTGGGCTGTGTCTGGCTGGTGGAAATCTATCACTTGAACAGGCATATATGTTTTTGTTTTCCTTCTAATGCAACCCACAGGGCATAGTTGGATTATTCTTTCTTACTTATTCTTCCTTTGAAAACCCAGCTGCACTGTCTAGAGAATAGTTGTGAAATCGAGTTGTTTCTGTTGCTGGCATTTCCCCCACTCCTAGGATCACTGGGAATATTTAGCAAACAAGTATTGTTTTTATGGATGCTGTCTTGGACAACAGCTTGAAGTGTTATGTTTGGCTGAAGATTCCCTGGTTCTGCATAAAACCACAGAGTAGAAATGACAAGGGAGCAATGTTGACTTTTTTGGGATCTCTTGAATTCAGTCACTGTTTCCAGATCTAATCATTCTTCTAAAGTGGACAGGAATCTCTGAAGGCTGTACATGGTAGGAATGCAGCTGTTCACACAGCATGCCTGGGAAGATGATAGCTTTGGGAGGAAGGCACCTATACTGATCTTTTGTGCTTAATGAGTACTAGGTTTTAGGTTGTTACAAGGACTTGATTATTAAACACAACAACAATGAAACTTGAATTTAAAAAAATCATTGTAGGGCAAGGACAATATAGGAGTAACTGCTTGCAATCCAAGCCACAATCTGTCGTCAGAAAAACAGATAAATGGTATTAGGAGTTAGCTCTGTTAGTAACGTATTTTAGCTGCTGCTTACATTTTACATAATTTTGCTGCTAGAAATGACAGTTGGTCACTTTTTAAAGAGTAACCCTTCTTGGAGGTCATCCAGAAAAACTGTTTAGTTGTCCACAGACCTGCTCTTTAACTTTTTTTTTTTTTTTTTTTTTTTTTTTTTGGGAAATGGTTTGGTCTTTGGAAAGGAAAAGAAGGTGGTAGCATTTGCTCTTAATAAGAAAAAAATTATCATGAAAGGATCTCTTTAGGTGCTATGGTGATTCTTTTGAAGAAGCAAGGTGATGCAATGACAGTGAAATCAATAAAAGTAGCCGAAGTGGGATTTTAGTTACATGCCTACTGGTTTATATCTTGAAAGAATAAATTATCATTATGAGTTTTTAATTTAAGAGATTATGACAAAGCAATGCAAAATAACATCTTTGTTATATGCATGTGCACAGATGCTGTATTTTAATTGCTTCTTATGGCTGAAAATTATTCAGTCCTAATTGGAAGGTGATCCTTTCCTAAGCAGTTCTCTGTGTGGTCTTGTGGATTAAGTGCTGGTAGAGCTACTTAAGAGCTGTGTCCTCTTGAGTGTGTCTTGAGGAAGGCTTTATCCATTGACTTAAAACCTGCTGGAATTTTGAGTCTCTTAGGTAACAGGGGAAAAAATTGCTTGTGGAAAAGCTACCTAGTTATATTCCAAATTTAATTTGGAGTTTAACGATTATGACAATTATGTTGCTACAAATTGCAGTAAAGATAGTGGAAACATGTTTAGTGTATGTTCTCACAGCACAATATTGGTTTAATCTGATCAAAATAACTAAAGGCTTAAACTTACATGGCTCAGTAATTAGTAAGCTATGGCTAAGTGGAAAATAGATAATGGAGAAATGTGTAAATGTCTGTTTCCCCATTTACTGAAAGTCTAGGCAGCAAAAGTTAATAGGTACAATTGTTTGCCTTTCTACCTAATAAAATCTATGACTCAATAGAGTGCAGTTCTCTTACTAGAGCAGTGTAGATTCACATGAAAAACTAAAACTCCATCCTTATTTTATCCCCTGGGTCCAGAATGAATTGCTTTATGATAGTTACTGAAAAGGATGGAGGAGAGTATAACAAAAGGAGAGGGTAGTGCTTGATACAGTGGAGACTCTAACTTCTATTTCTACTTCAATTTCCATGTGTTCTTAAAAACCCAACAGGGCCCAAGAATTACTAGGAAATCCAGGGACAACATTCACAAGTCAGATGCATCCTGTTATATCTATTAATAGAGATGTGCTTAAATTTAAAAAAGGGGTAAGAGGTTGGTAGAGGTGAAGGTGCCTAGCAAGATCATGGTGACTTCCCTGCTAAACTTATCTTTTTGTTCAGAACACTTCCATGTTTTCAAATGTTTAAAATGTAGTTTGTGGTACCACTGGAACCCAAAATGTAGACCAAATGAACTGCTGCTAACTTGAAAAGGAGCAAAATTACTGTATTCCAGAGAAAGCCTATATTTTGTGTTAGCTTGCTAAGAGACACTTGGAAATGAAGCTTTTTTCTTGTAAATGGGTGGGTTTCTGAGGCTACTGGTGATTAAAGGAGCAGGCAGGGCCCTATGCCATCTCTAATACAATGGCTGGGGAGGCTGGGGAAGTGTGCTGGCCTATAGGAAGTAGCCAGGCTCATCTGCTTTCCCCAAATAGCTTCTCTGTCATCACTATAGGAAACACAGGCTGACTCATGGCTGCATTTCCTATGTTCTATGTCCCTGTGCAGGCCTGGCTTCTCCAAGTGCACTAACACCAGTAGCATCCCCTTTCCGGCAGAAGTCTACCACTCCAGTTACAAAGCCCTTGGAAGGTAAGGAATAAAAATGGCTGAAATGTGTTCAGGCTTATTTACTTCCTGTCAGTTAACAGGTTTTACTTTCTGCTTTGCTTAGAAATTGAAGCCAGGCCTGATATGCAGTTGGAATCAGATATGAAGCTTGACAAGTTGGAGTCATTCCTGGGAAGGCTGAATAACAAAGGTTGGTAGAGTTATTAAGGGTGGCAGTGTATCCACTCTCTGACTTCAGTAAATTGATTAAAGTGCCCCTTAGTTAAAATATCTGGTAGCAGAAACTGAATTTTTCTTTGCTCAGACTGCAGTTACTGATAATTTTATTTTTCTGATTCAGTCTTTGCTAAATTTTAAGAAAAGCCTTTCACAGTTTTATTATAAGTGTACAGTAGAATAAATCACAGATGCCTAAATTCTTTAATTCTCTAGAAACAATGTACACATCCTTCTGTAGGGCAGAATTTCCCATGAGCACACAGCCAGTCTGAACCATATTGCCATATACAGTGGAACATCTTTAAATGTAGTTGAGTCCTATTAAAATCAAAATAGGTTACTAAGCTGCTCCCAAGCACAATTCATTCCCTTTCCTGCTTTTTTGAAAATTGACTCTCTGTAGCAGCTCATCAGCTTCCCTGTTCAGCCTGTTGGCTATTTATGAAGCTCTTTAGAGTTGTCTGGTGTTTCCATCTCATATGTCTGTCCTCCATTTGTAAGACAAAAATCTTTATTACATCTTTATGTAGTTTGTAGTGCAACAGATAAGATAAACAAATGTATTCACATTTCAGTACAGGAGGCACTGGCATAGGATAATGACTGTGCCACACTCACTAGTCTGAAGTAGTGACTTTTCCCCTTGTGATTCTAGATATTTTCAAAGGCAGGAATTACACAGTTGGAGGCAAGATGGAATATACAAAATCCTAAAATGCTTACATCATCATACTATAGCAACTCATTTATAGTGTCCAAGTTTTCATTTAGCCTTATTTCCCTACCATTTTGTATGATTATTGCATATGAGTAGCAGTTACACTGTTGTAATATTCTTTATCAACACACTTTTCTACCATCAATTAAAAAAAGCTAACACAAAAAAAAACCCAACAAAAACCAAAATACCACAACCACACTGAAAAAAAATTACCCAAACAAGCCATGTTTACCTTTTCTAGAGTTAGAAACTGTAGTATGGTTATTTACTGGGTGAGGTGTTTTTTCCTGCAGTTTCTGGGATGCAAGAGACAGTGCTGACAGTTACAGGAAGATCTGTGAAAGAGGTGATGAAGCTGGATGATGATGAAACATTTTCCAAATTTTATCGCCATATGGATTTCCCTTCCTCCTCAGTGCCTTTGGACCTTGATGAGGACTTTGATGCCATCTTTGATCCTTATGCACCAAAGTAAGAATTACTTTTTCCCCTTTGTTCTGAACGCAGACACAAGGGCAGGCAGTGTTCAAACTGTTCAGCTCTAAATCATCTTTTAGGTATCTTAGTACTGGGCACATCCATTTTTTCTGAAATCATGCTCCTGGCTGAATTGAGGAACTGATCCTGATTTCTTGTCATTAGATGATTCTGTTCAGAAAAATTAGCTGATGATGATAAGCAGTACTTGTTTTTCAGGTTGACATCTTCTGTAGCAGAGCACAAGCGTGCCGTTAGGCCCACGCGCAGAGTCCAGTCCTCAAGAAACCCCCTGAAAATGCTTGCAGCAAGGCAAGATATTCTTCATGAATATACTGAGCAAAGACTGAATGTTGCCTTCATGGAGTCAAAGCGAATGAAAGTAGAAAAAAGTAAGCTAGCAGGATGATTTGTACAAGACACCATCTTGCCTTTTTTAAATTAAAAAAAAAATCCCAATGCAAAAAACAGAACTGAAGGAATGGAATGCATTCTCTGAGTGGCAATAAATTGATTGAGGTATAAGGTGAAATGTAGACTGTCTAGGAGGCCTGGAGAGAAGGGCATGTGTGATTTCTTCAGGGAAAGCTACCTATAGCCACCTCCTATACATAGATTTAATTATTTATTTTTAGCACAGTGACCTTGTGCAGAGAGAGAGAGAGAGCCATGATGCCTGCAGGGTATGCAGGGTGAGGACAGGAGATCAAGGAAAGCAGTTCCAATTTCATCATGCTGGGGTGAGAGCTGGCAAATGTAGATGAATTTTTGTTCAGATACAATGGCCTCAATTTTGGGACCTTACTTTCTCCCAGAAAGTGGAATTAGCCTTCTTGACTCCTTATGATTAATTTCCATAAAGGATCAGTGCATTGTGGCAGGGATTACATGGTGTTTTACTTGCGAAGTTGCTTTCTCCTGACAACCAGACAGCAAAGACATCATTGTAAAATTTATTCAAAGATTTGTCCAGCCACTCTTACATTTTGGGGTACAAGTTTTACTTACTACACTTGAGTAAAGAAGGATCATCTTTAACCATTAATTGTATTGATGAAAAGGCTAACTATATATGTAATACTTTGTTGCCATCTCATGAGAAGAATTTCCCTGAGTTATAAATTCATAAAGTGTCTTGTCTTGTCTTTAGTTGAGCAATAAACAAAAGTAGCCAAGAATCTGGGCTGTAATTTTACAGTAAAGCATGAGTAAGACTTTGAAATGTAAATGGGTGTTGCATCACACAGTCTCAGCCAAATTTTAAGGGAATTATAGTTAATGAGCCTTGTCTCTGTGCTGTGTTTTATTGTTAATTACTTATAAGGCATTGAAGATCTTCACAGTGCTTCACAAAACATTGGTTAGGATGGTTCCTAGCAAAGTTGGTATTCCTGCCAAATAGCATAATTCTGACATTGACTGTGTACTCTTGGATATCTAGAAATTTAGGTAATCCTAAAGCCACAAATCTTTTGGGGTAGTGGTTAGTCTGAGTTCAACCTGCCTTTACTGTTGCTATGGACAAGAAGAAAAAGTAGAAACAAAGGGCAGAAATTATATTCTTAATGCAACAATCAAATTTTTATTATAATTTTGTTATTTTTATGTCTATCTGTCTTTCCTTCCATTTTCTTTTTATGTACAAGTGTCCACGAATTCAAATTTCTCAGAAGTAGCACTTGCTGGCCTGGCAAGCAAAGAGAACTTCAGCAACATTAGCCTGCGGAGTGTTAATCTAACAGAGCAAAACTCTAACAACAGTGCTGTGCCATACAAGAAGCTAATGCTCCTGCAAATTAAAGGTATGCTAGAACTGCTTTTACTTTCCATAAATAATAGGCTGAATGTAACATGTGGGAGTTGGTACCACATTTAGATGCTTAGCTTGTTCTAAATCTTCAGGATTTATGTCCAAAACCTGAAAAAATAAGTGGTAATTGTGTAAAAAAAGTTAAATCTTACAAATAGGTTTGCATTGGTCCATTGGTGTGTGTTTCCCAAAAAGAAAATAGACTATTTCCCAAATTCTGGCTATCCCCTGTGGAAATTTTTTAACTGTCCCGTTCTTCCAGTGCTCAATATAATTTGGAAATGACATGACAGTGTTCTTGCTCTACTTTCCCTTACAGTGCATAGTAACATATCTGATTCTGCAAATAGCTAGGTTTTGGAAAGCAAAATTCTTAAAATTCTTGAGTTTTTAAACTTTTTACTGCCTACAGAAATTGTGCTATGACTTCACTTAAGCAAATGTAAAAGGTTCTGGAAGTTTGCTGCTGTCTGCCATTTACTTAATTCATTTCTTTTCAGAAGGACACAGTTGTTAAAGCAAGAACAGGAAATAATAGAAATATTAGTTGATAGGAGACAACATGTATTTTGTTTTCTGTGAGTAAACTCTTTTTCCACAGTAGTAGTCTTTTAATTATTCTTAAACAGTCTGTTTCCACATATTTTGCTACATGTGCTGGGATTGTTTGTGTTTCATTCAAAACAAATTAGATTGTGGCATTTGATAGTAGTAGTTGAAGGAATATAATTAGCTTTGTTTTCTCTTTAGGAAGAAGACATGTTCAAACAAGATTAGTTGAACCAAGAGCCTCATCACTGAACAGCGGAGACTGTTTCCTGTTGTTAACTCCACATTTATGTTTCTTGTGGGTAGGAGAGTTTGCAAATGTCATAGAAAAAGCAAAGGTCAGTACTGTTGTGAGTTTTTATTTATTATTTATTTTTAGAACCTTTGCAGTATATGTCTCTGATAAAATTGAGCATTAGTGCCAATTCTCTCAAAAAGTGGCATGTAACTGATAGTCCGTGACAGAGAGATATGCAGGATTCCTGAAAATATGTTTTTGGTCATGCATTGAATGAAAGCTGACATTTGTGCAGGAGTGTGTAGTTTGTGAAGCTGCAAGAGAAAAAAGGATATCCTCAGGATACAGACTGAACTAAAAAAAAATAGTCTGAATTGCAGGATGTCCTTTTCTTTCCCATGTCCACTGAGAGCAGTCTTGCTTTAAGGCAAATGAAAGAATGAATGCATTTCTGTAACATTTCTTCGTGTCTGTTTATTTAGTGCAATAAATAATAACCATTTCTTCTGCTATTTGCTGTATTATATCTCATTTGCCTTCTCACTGAGCAAGAATGTTGCACAAGTATTCCAAAGACTTAAGCAATCCTGTTCAGATAACTGTTAATCTCTTAGGCTTCAGAACTTGCAACTTTAATTCAGACAAAGAGGGAACTTGGCTGTAGAGCTTCTTATATACAGACTATAGAAGAAGGAATAAATACCCATACCCACGCAGCCAAAGACTTCTGGAAACTCCTTGGTGGACAGACAAATTACCAGTGTAAGCATTGTTATAGTTACAGTATCTGATGCTCTACCGCAATAAAATAGTAGAGTTGGTTCTCTTTAGTAAAGATAGTTGGAGGTTAATTTTTTTTTGTTATTTTTGACAATCTTTCCCTTAAGCTGCTGGAAGTCCTGAAGAAGATGAAATGTATGAAGCTGCAATAATAGAAACAAATTGCATTTACCGCCTCGTAGAGGATAAACTCATTCCTGAGGATGACTACTGGGGAAAGGTGCCAAAATGTACCCTGCTACAACCAAAAGAGGTATCGTGCCACTTACTGCTCCTGTGGTAACTGCAGGAACATGCTACTGCTAATGACTTGCAGTAACTGCAAAGTGGAGAGGATCGCTGGAAGCTGGGTCCTCTGTGTTTCTGAAAGGCTTCTGCACACTTTGCTGTCTAGAGTTGCTGCAAGGTCTCAGGAAATTACTTCACATTATCTTCAAAGTAAAATACCATTTTAGGAAGTGTAAATCTTTTTTGTCAACAGTGGCTTACCCCAGAGTCATGAAGTGCAAAACAAGTAACACTTTGTAAAAACAAAACAAAATAAAACCTGCTTTTATTTCTATCCCTAGCTGACTTTTCCTCTTCCAACAACCATTTCACCCATCCAAGTCAGAATGAGAGCAGGTTTCTAAAATGAGGACATGATACATTTGCTTGAAAGTATTGAAGTCGCTGCCTTTTTGCCTATATTGTGTGTTCTGTCATCCTTCCCTGGCTGTAGGACAAGGCATAGGTCTAATTGTCAGAGAAAGCTGCTGAAACTGGATAGCTATCAGTAATGCAACAGAACCAGGCTTTAAGCAGTAAGAGCTCTCTAATCTGCTAGTGACTTCAGCTACCTAATGACACACCTCACAGCATCCCCCTACTTGCTTCCAGTCATCCTCAAATACTGGACAGCTCAATGCAGACCACTGGCCTGTCCTTACTTGCATTGCAGTGCTACTTGTTAGTGTCACTGAAGAAACTCATTTTTAGAGGAGTTTCTGTTCAGCACAAGGAAAATGGAGGATCAGGGTATCACCTAACCTGATGATAGATTTATTATTCTGTTGTTTGGTTTTGATTGTAGGTGCTGGTGTTTGATTTTGGCAGTGAAGTATATGTATGGCATGGAAAAGAAGTTACTTTAGCACAAAGAAAAGTGGCATTCCAGCTAGCAAAACACTTGTGGAATGGCACCTTTGACTACTCCAATTGTGATATAAATCCTCTGGACCCCGGAGAATGCAATCCCCTCATACCCAGGTATTGTAACTCAAATTTAGTCTCATTGCAGATACATCATTTTCTTGCCCTTTTTTCACATTGTTTAATTTGATTCTATATCTTTTGTTCCATTGCACAGAAAGGGACAAGGACGCCCTGACTGGGCAGTATTTGGCAGACTCACAGAACATAATGAGACGATACTGTTCAAAGAAAAATTTCTTGATTGGACAGAACTGAAGAAACTCAATGAGAAGAATTCTAGTGAATCCCTTCACCAGAAGGTGCATATAATAAGCATGCTAGGTATTTCAAACTAGATGACTTAGCTGGGATGGCAGCCAGGGACGCTTGTGCTCAAGGATCAAGAGCCCATTTTTTATCTTGTGGGCTTTGACCTAGGGGTCAGAACATCACCTCCTACAGTGAACCCACAGAGTTCTTTTATATTATTATTATTATTTATAGATTATAATATAATGATATCTTATGTGTTGTAATAATAATAATAATAATAATAATAATAAATTATCCAGGCAGCTCAGTGAATACTGCTGAGGTGGCCTTGACAGGGCTTCAAACAATGACAAGATACTAAAGTACTGAAATATGCACGAGTCAAAATGTTTGACTGGAACTGTGGGGCAAGGAGAAAAAAATGCTGTGCTCAACGAAATCTCTTCTCTGTGTTTTCTGACAGGAAGAATCCAGATCTGACTCTAAACCATATGATGTCATGCGAATGGTAGCTGTGCCTCAAACAACTGTGGGCACGGTCTTGGATGGAATGAATATTGGCCGGGGTTATGGACTGGTAGAAGGAGAAGATGGGAGGCAGTTTGAAATTATCACTGCCTCTGTGGATGTCTGGCACATCCTGGAATTCGATTATAGTAGACTGCCTAAGCAAAGCATAGGGCAGTTCCATGAAGGAGACACATATGTGGTGAAGTGGAAGTACATGGTGAGCACTACAGGTTAGTGAACAATTCCATTTCATCCTGCTGAAACATGCAGGAGTGCAGCTAAAACTCCCGCTGTGAGTGGTGAGATCCAGACCTAGATTTCCATGGATATGAGACAGTTTGAAAGGTTAGGGATGCTAATTTAGTCTTTCTAGGTCATTAAAATGTAAATTTTCATTTTTTGTTTAAAAGAAAGCAGTAGAAAATAAAGAAGCTGTAGTTATTTTTGATACACCAGATGTAATGCTGTCCATCTCTGCTTTTACCCACCATTGGTGGAGTACCTGTTCACAGGACAGTTCATTAAGCCAGAATTATGCCCACAGCTTAACACCAACATAATTATGCAGCTGGACTACTGGCAGTGGTCTGAATGTCTTGCAAGAGAGGTAAGCTTAGCAACAAGAAAAAGCTTTTTTGGTTATGGAGATCAATAACAATGACAGGAAAAGCTCTTACCAGCTCATTGCCCTTGCTATCCCTTTTGCTATTGCTGGAAACCCTTTGATCTGGATTTGAGGCTCAGCAGTGTTCTGAGAGCAGCAGGCAAAGCCTGAGAACCAGTCAGCTCCATAAGGCCATTGGAACTCTCCCTCTGGCACTAAACTAAGAATAGGTGGATTTTGTGGTAAGTTAAAAACAAATAGTCTAAAACTGCTTGTTCCAAATAGCAGTTTATTAAAGTCAGTTGAAAGCACCATGACAGTTATACAGCTTCAGGCTGTTAGCCAAAAAATGTAGGTAGGTCTTAGTCAGGATCGTTGAGATCAGATACTGGCAAATCCAAGAAAAATACAAAAGCTTGTAAGTCTTGGGAGAAGTGGGTAACACTAGTACTGAACTGTAAACAGACTCATAATCCAAATGGATGAAAACATATTCCATCACTCCAAAACAGAATAAATTTTTATGTAGGAGGCAGTATTTTTATGGGCTGAATGTATAGATAAGAATGAAACCCATAAATTTTTAAGTGAGTAGTGTTTTGAGTATTCTCAGCTTGAAAAAAACAGGATGCTTTCTTGTAAGTGTTTCAGTTGGATGCTGCTCAGCACTGCTGGAATCAAGGCAGATGTTATAGCTTTTTTTTTTTTTTTTAATCTGTTTTAAAACTCTTGGGTTTTTTAAATTTTTTGATTTAATTCTAACTGTTTATTCCCTATTCACTGTAAAAAGTGCAATATTCTGTAAGTGGTTGTGTTGTGAATTTCACTTACTGTAAACATTATTTGCTTATCATAACAACTAAATAACGACTCCTAAGGAAAAAAAAAAAAAAAGCAGCTGCTCTCCTGCTGCCAAAGAACAGTGTGTAATGTGGAAAATCAGCCATAATGTGCTCTTCTGGTAACATTACAAGACATGCCATTTCACATGCAAATTGGCTCAAATGCTGTCAGTTATTTTTCTCCAGATAGTACCAGGTCTTTCTACATCCCTTTCTCCAACCAACATCTCTGCCTGTGGGCTTACATCCACCTGAGGAGACAATGCCAGCTCTGCATGGGGACACTCTGGCTCGGAGACCTAATGTTCCTCCAATTGCACATTTTTTATTTCCTGTTCTGGATGGGATAGTGCTGAGCTGGCAGATGAGATGAAACCATGTGCTGTTTAAACCTATAGCCAGAATACTTTCTTCAGCATGTGCTCTCTGTTTCACAGTTGGAAGCAGACAAAAAGGAGAGCAACAAGTACGGGCTGTTGGAAAAGAGAAATGTGTGTATTTCTTTTGGCAAGGAAGGCACTCCACAGTGAGTGAGAAAGGAACATCAGCACTCATGACAGTGGAACTTGATGAAGAGAGAGGAGCACAGGTGAGCTTCCTAGATGGCTGACCTGGTAAGATTTGCCTGTCTGGATAGCCATGAACACTAAACAGGAATTCTCTTTTTTGCCTCCTCCCTTTCTGTAAGCGTGCTCTTGCCATTACAAGTAGTCAGATGTCAAAATTACTTTTGACATTATTCCAGTTGCCAAAGACACATAAGCTCCTTTATGGATTGTCATTCCCAAATGCTGCTTCTAAGGATATTTCTGAAAAAGGCTAAAGGAGAAGGTCTTTTCTCCCTTCCCTGAAGGAATAGGTGCAGCACAGTTACACAGATTCATGCCGTCCTTTCAAGTACATGTTTGGATAGCAGGACTGTCTTCCAGTGCTAAGGAGAAGCACTTTCTGCAGGCCAAGGCAAAAAAATACTTTGGAAATTTTCAATTTGCTTACTCTGTAATTACATATTAATTGTATTGTTTGCAGAAATTCTAGCAAATGCAGTTTGAAGCTGAGAGGACAGGTTAATTTACTTTGTCTTTAGGCAGATTTGGGCTTTGCTGTGGCTTCACTGTTACCAGCATACAAGATGGGTAGTTTAAAGTTAGTTTCTGTACCTTGATCCTGCTTTAATTAGTTTTTTAATAGCAGCATAGAAATGACCAGCAAGACAGAACTTCATAGAGGAGAAATATAAAGGCCCTTGATCAAGAGTGTGAGTCTCTGCAACATAGCTGAATTGGCTATATCAGTTTCATACTCCAAATGCAGTGTTTACTGAGTAAAGAACATGCATGTTATCATAGAAATGAGTTTTATAGCAAGTTTTGAACCTACTTCGGTTCCTATGTTGTCTCCATAATGGTTTCAGTAAACATCAGTCAAGGTAGACTGGTTCTGCAAATATTCATAAAATTCAAAAAATGGTTAGTTTAAACCAGTTTAAATTAAAGTTGATTTGGTATTCCATTATCCTCTGAAACTCAATTGTTGGATTCCAGCTAGAGGTTTATTTTAATATGCAGACCACATATGGAACCCATTGCATGCTGATATATGGTAATTTAAACGATAGTCAGCAGTTGTAAAGTAGAAGGAAAGCCATCTTTGTGGGTGGCCATAACTATATAATTTTTAATAATCCATAGAGACCAGTTTTCTTGGGTCTGTATACTTGCTTTATTTTTTTAATGAAGAGTGGTGCTTTCAATTTCCAGGTACAAGTGCTTCAAGGGAAAGAACCACCATGCTTCTTGCAGTGTTTCCAAGGAGGGATGATTGTGCATGCTGGAAGAAGGGAAGAGGAAGAAGAAAATGCACAAAGTAAATTATTGTTAGTTAAGAATTTCTGCCCCAAAATCCTTTTTTAGCTGTTGTGGAGGGCTTTGCATTCAGTCTCAACTACTCTAGACTGTAGAAAGGAAAAATGAATGCCATGAAACTCTTGAGACAGCTTTGCAATGCTTTGTTTCAAGGTAGCCTTTTTCTTCTTCGAGCAGAGAAGGGATTTTGTCACCCTAGAGCACGTTGACTTGATTGTACTGATGTACATATAATTTTTTTTTAGTTTGGTTTTATTTAAGCCAAGTGCCCATTTGCTTTAAAGTATGTTCTTTTCTACATAGTCTGGGGAAGAAAAGTGTTTTTATGAGCAGTTCTTCTGCTCTAAGCTCTAACATTTTATTACCCAATCATTGTTTTTTGTCACACAGTTATTGAATGCAGTTGTTGAGGTAGGAGAATTTCAGTGGAAGTGTAGCTTGGAGATGCTCCAGTTTTCACTTGACTGTGACCTTATGTTCCTGAGGTCCAGGGGGGAAGAGGAGCTGAATAGGAGGAATACTTGTTTGTTTCCCTTCTTCACCACATGAAACAGCAGAATTTGACTCTTCTGCTCTGTTAAGCTCTTCAGCTCTCAATACTTACACTCTTGTAGCAAGGTTTTAGAAGGCATCTTTTCTGCACAGGGTTTCTGAAGTAATGTTAGCCAAACCTGGTGCTTAGCTAGTTCATTCTGTCACAATGTAGGCATGGAGTAGGTGAAATTCATTCTGTATGAGAACAGCTGTTCCAGAGCAGAGGTTTTGAATTTTCAGTCCCATGTGATTTTATAATAGTGCTGCACTGTTCCTGTCTGCTCCAGGTGACTGGAGGCTTTATTGCGTGCGAGGAGAAGTTCCTAATGAAGGAAACTTACTTGAAGTAGCGTGTCACTGCAGCAGCCTGCGTTCCAGGACATCCATGATTGTCCTCAATATCAACAAAGCTCTCATCTACCTGTGGCATGGCTGCAAAGCACAGTCTCACACCAAGGATGTAGGAAGAACAGCAGCCAATAAAATAAAAGAACAGTGAGTGTCTGATATATATTTTGGAGATGATTATATAGACTGCCAATTTATTTAAAGTAGTCTTACTCAAATAAAATTTGAAATAAATAAAGCTGTCCTCTAAGTACAAATGCAGCATGTGCATGCTTGGTCAGGAGGAGGAGTGAAGGTTAGTTGGTTTGGTAGAGTGGAGAAAACTCATATCCTGTAATTGCTTTCACTGGAGGTCAAATGCATTTATTAATAAACTCATAGAATGGTTTAAATTGGAAGGGACCTTAAAGACCATCTAACTCAAATCCCCCTGCTATGGGCAGAGATACCTTCCACTAGACCAGATTGCTCAAAGCCCCATTCAACCAGGCCTTGAACGCTTCCAGGGATGGAGCACCCACATTCCTCCTACTGTACTAATTACAGTTAAAACAAAGTCATTTTCCATTTGGAGTGAGATGCTAAACATCTGAATAGCAAATTAAAGTGCATTCGATAGGAGGACTAGAATCCAGCCTTGTGAGTAAGGAAGAGGAAATTAACTTGGGAAAGCATGCAAGGAGGACAGCAGCCATTACAAAAGCAGGCAGTGATAATCCTTACTGAGAACTCATGTGAGCATCTCCTTCACTCTGGGAATGGGATCCAAATGCTACAAGAATAGCTGTTGAAATTCCCTGTCTTGTTTTTTGATAATCTTTCAAAGTTCCTATCTTGGCATGAAGTGTGCAACAAGCCTATAGGGTACTTTTGGGGTCCACTAATGCGAGCAGCCAGCAGGTTTGTGTTAGCTGTGTTTGGGGCAGGAACAATATGAGTTCACTCTTCCTTTGTGTTTTGTAGGTGTCCGCTGGAGGCAGGGCTGCACAGCAGCAGCAAGGTGACAATTCATGAATGTGATGAAGGGTCAGAGCCCTTGGGATTCTGGGACGCACTGGGGAGGAGAGATCGGAAGGCCTATGACTGCATGTTGCAAGGTAGACCTGTCTTCCTGGATTTGGCACTCACATTTTGCTCTACTAGTCTACAGTGTTGTCAGATTGAATGTGAAGTTTTTGAAGAATTTTTTGGTAGTTGAGTTCTTCAGAGAAATGCTTCCAAAAATCTCACTGAGTTAGGTAATACTGTTCTAGAAGGAAGGTACTGGAAAACCAAGTGTTTCATTTTGTTCTCCCCCGCTTCTGCTGCCCCTCTGTATTCAGGCAGCACAGAGCAATAGTTAACACTGTTACCAATATATTTTGCTTCTCTTCTGAAGGGATTTAAGAGGCAGTTCTGCTCACATTCCCATCCAGCCTTTGCTTTGAAACTGCCAACAAAGGTAGCTGGGGAATTGATTTACCAAGTGGAAAATTTGTCAGCTAACTCTGCGATGGGCTTGCTTCACTTGAGCTGCAAAACAGCAGGTTATGAAATGGCTGATAGTAACTAACCAGGATCAGATTCAGACTGATGGCAGCCAGCCACTCAGCTCTACTTCTTTACAGCTGTTGCTAGTCCCTCAAGACATCTGGTTGTCTTTCCTCATTTTTCAAAACCCAAAAAAATTTACAGTCACTTTTAAAGTGTATTGTTAGTTTTTAAAATTAAGTCTAACATTTTTTATTGTGACTCTTCTTAATTTCTGTTCTTTAAAGATCCTGGAAAGTTTAATTTCACACCCCGCCTGTTCAGCCTCAGTAGTTCATCAGGAGAATTCTCAGCCACTGAGTATGTTTACCCTTCAAGAGACCCTGCTGTCATCAATTCCATGCCATTCTTGCAAGAGGATCTTTACACTGCCCCACAGCCAGGTATGTGCTTTAAAATGCTTAAGTAACAAGAAAACAGATGACTGTATCTTGCATCGGGCAGTGTCTCAGTAATTGTAAACACTTCTTACTTGATATATCACAGGAAAATGTGTGCATGTGATGCTTATACAGTACTAAGCAACACCAGTAGTTTTTCCATGATGAAGATGCTGAGAAATAATCAAGTGTATGTATGTATGCCAGAAGCTTGCTGTAAAAATACATTGTTTATATCAGAGAATCAAAGTCCAGCTGACGTTTAGCTGGATAATTAACAAAGGGATTGGTAAGATGTGAAATGATCCTGTTGTGATGCTGACAAGCATATAAGACTGGGGTTGTTCATGGGATTACAAAAACTAGTAAGTAGCTAATGATGGATTTGTTATTTTCTGACTGTGTAGCACTCTTCCTTGTTGACAATCACCATGAAGTGTACCTGTGGCAAGGCTGGTGGCCTGTGGAGAACAAAATCACTGGATCAGCTCGAATCAGGTGGGCTACAGACAGGAAATGCGCCATGGAGACAGTGCTCCGGTACTGCAAAGGTAACAGACTGCTGTGCCCGACTGCTCTGAGTGTGTCACACTTGTCCATGCCTTCTATCCTGAGCTGAAAGTGCTCCCCCAATGTTATCAATAAACATCAGTTTATTTGAAGATACATTGCCCACTCTTTCTTAGCAAACCATTTGTCTAGTAGCAGCATTGTTCCCAAATTGCTGAGATATACTCTACTGACTCTGCTCTCAGTGGAAAGGCTTTATTTATTGTGTTACACCTCAGAATCACAAGTTAACAGTTTAAACATTCTCACTTAAGCCTCCAAGCTTAAGCTTAGTTGGTTGCTGGCAGGACACTTCTGCTGAGCATACCACAAGGTTTCGTTTACCTGAATTTGGCTAATTTCAGACCATCACACTCTGCTTACTCTATTCTAAGTCTGCTTTTTTAAGATAAGAAAGGTGTTGGGTTAGAAGTAGCTGTTGGGGATTTTCAGCATATATGTTTTAATCTTTGCAGTCAGATACAGTAAAAGACAGGTGTAAAAATAATGAAAAACATGTTAAAAGTTCCCATATTAATTAAAAAGAAGTTCTGGAAAATTTATTATTTCTGCCTTAAGCTGCTTCAGCTTTCAGGAAAAATTAAATACCCTTAGGAGGTAACTTTGAAGAGTGGGTGAGATTGCAAAATACTGTACCTTTTGTAACTTCTCCTCCTTTTTTGTATTTTGATTGTTTTTAGGAAAAAATGTAAAGAAACCCCCAAAATCCTATCTAATTCATGCTGGCCTAGAGCCTCTGACGTTCACTAATATGTTCCCAAGTTGGGAGCACAGGGAAGACATTGCAGAGATCACAGAAATGGTAAATCTTTTCATTGGATAATCTGTTTCCTATTGCTAGTAATTGTGTCTTGTGTTGTCAGTAACATTGGTTGTTTCCGCTGTCAAGCCCCAAGATCCAGAGGATAAACTTAGAAACACAGTTCAGGAGTCTGCACAGGGGCAAAAAACCCAACACCACAGCTCAATTCTGACTGGGAATGTGTATATCAGAGGCATTGCTTTTTTATTTTTCATGTAACTTCTCATATTCTTTTTTGTTATAAACAGAAGGAAAGCGTTACCTGAATCATCTCTTAGAAAGAGATGTGCTGGAGTTTGAGCTTAATAGAATAGCTGTTTCAGTCATGCAGCAATGTGCAGTTCTGTCTGTTCCCCAGATTCGAAGTGCAGGGGAACAAAACACCTTTCAAAGGATCAGCTGGCTCCAAGGTCTTTGTTACTGACTTCCTCACCTGGGATTCAGAGTAACAGCCTAATTACATGTGGCTGCTCTAAAAGCTTTCAATCAAGGGGCATCTCAACACAAATGACATTTTCTGTTTTGTAAGTCTTCTGCAGCCATCCTTTGTAGAAAATGCTGGCTTCATGACTAAACACAGATTTCAGCCTTAAACTGAGATTCTGGGAGTACAGGATGTCCTTCTGCTAAGGGCCGACCTGTTTTTTAGCTGTGAAATTGTTGTAGGGCAGGTCTGTTGGCCTCTGTGCACACCTGAACATACAGCTTTGTGCTCAGGCAGGGCAGGTTATCCCATGCCATCTGCAGATGGCCATGGGCACAGCTGCTGCTTTCAGCATTGTGATCCTGTTCTGTGTTATCTCCTTTCAGGATGCTGACGTTTCCAATCAGATAATACTTGTAGAGGACGTGCTGGCCAAGCTGTGTAAAACAGTGTATCCATTAGCAGATCTCTTAGCTAGGCCTCTGCCTGAGGGAGTTGATCCACTGAAGCTTGAAATTTACCTTTCAGATGAGGACTTTGAGGTAAGGAGAGAATAGGTGCACTAACTAAGGTTACTCTCTGCATCTATGCCTAACCATGCAAGAAAGTAATTTGCTGGTTGTGCTACTTATCAGTTGTTTTTGATAATAGTACATCCTTTCATTTTAAATGCAGGTTGCATTAGAGATGACAAGAGAGGAGTACAATGCACTGCCATCTTGGAAGCAAGTTAACCTGAAGAAGGCAAAAGGACTTTTCTAAGCTGTGTTTATGGAAGTGAGCACTAAAGGGATGTCCACTCTCACTTTCTATGTCCTATAGAAGAATTGTACCCTACATTTACAGAGCAAATAAAAATAATCCGAAGTTATTAGTGACTACCTATCTGGAGGTGTGTAATATTATAATAAAAGGCCAAGAGAACTCTTTGAAAATGGAATTAAATTTTGACTCTTAAAAGTAATGTGTTTAAGCTCCGTTCTCCTATGCACTTAAACAGTAGTTTATTGAGCTACTGCTGCAGGTGTCCTTTGGCTATATCCAATACTTGCCATTTTTTGTTTTTAAAGAAGTTCTCTTTGTAAAGTGTTATTTTGTTAGTTTGTGGATTACAAAGAATTTATATTTATATAAACACATAGAACAAGTATGTATTTAACAATGCAATATGTATTCACTTTCAAGACTTCCATGTCAAAACTACAGAAAAGTAGCTGGATGGCAGTTGCTTGTACCAAATTAGCTATACCACCAATATGTATCTCCTTTGCATTCTGAAAAGTTTCTCTTTGCAATAGTTAATGAATTGTTCTCAGTGCTGCTTCAGGTGCTAAACCGAACAAAGCGTTTGTATTTATAGCATGGATTTCTTGAGAAACTATGCGAATCAACCTTTATACTTTATTATCCAAAAATGTATAGTGCCTTGTTTTTTGTGTACAGTTTATATACAAAAAAAAAGATTGGTCTGCATTTTGAAGATGGCTTAGAACGGTCTTCTACGTTACTTTTATAATAGTAGAAATAAAAACATCTCAGTTTCTAATCCTTGTTGTAAACATTAAACATGTCTTTTGTGATATAAGAACTGAAAGTAAAAGCTTCTGAATAAACTCTTAGCAATGCTCTGACTTGTCATTAATTTGTACTGTAATCTGTACTAGCATTGGAACCTTCTATAACATAGTATTTTCGCAAAATATTTTAACCTTTGATGTCAGTGGGTATTGTACAGTTATAATTTGAGAAACAAATAATGTAGAAAATAATCAATGTATGAGATAAAGTTGGGCAAAACATTAGTGCTGATTGTTGGAACATGTCAGTCACACAACTCTGTATTCTTTGAATTTCCCTGTTTTATATACGAAACCAAAATTATTATGCTGGTTTTCAAAATTTGAAAAAAATCTTTTCAACCTTTGTGCAATTGGGAGTAAAATTTGAATTGAAAATGAGCATTGTGTCCATTCTTTCAATAAGCACTGAAGATAAAATTGTTTTTACTCGGTTAAGTAGGACATTGAATAGAATCTTTGAGTAAATAATTGCTTATGGTTTGAAATGTTTTTCAAGCATTTGGCATTTCTATAATAAGCTGTGTGGTTCTCCTCTGGTATCCTAGTGGGTTTCACATTTTCATTCCTGGCTGCATAGCTTTCCTTCTGCCCTGCAACCATTTAGAGCTGCTCATGGTGATACCGCAGATTTTAGCTTTTCTTGGGGTGGTGCCTATTGCTGCTCTTGTCATTCTCCTAGGCCAAGGGACTTGCAGTGGGATTTTTGAATGTGTGAGATGTGGATTTCTGCAAGATCTGCAATAAGTATTGCTCCATAGTTGAAGTGAATCTTGTTTCGACAGATGAGTTGGTAAGTTGTAACCAAGTCTTTAAGTAAATTAATTTAAAACTTAGAAATATACAAGTACTATTCACCTGACATGAGATTTTACAGGTGAATTTTCAGCACTGGAGTATTTCCTTTCATGTTCGGGTTTCTGTCAAGAACTGAAATGAAATAACCCAAAAAAAAAGTGTTAGGGACACTATTCAGAGTATGTAAGAATGCTTCTTACATACGTGCCAGCAAAAAGCTGATTAAATGCCAGTTCCTCAGAGGTCCTCAGCTGCCTTCTGCATGTGATACACTGTTAGTTTGAAAATGCAGGGCTTTATAGCGACAAGTTTATTTTTCAAGCACTGAGAGGTTTCTGAAGTCGCTGCTGTATTAATCTAAGCATTTTTGCACCCATATATTTTCCTCTTTCACTCTCCCTGGTGATAAAATCAAGCAGGAATTAGGTTTTGATTATTCATGTTCAGTCTGTACCATGAGGGTAGCAGGTTCCTCTGTTTTGATTTTTCTCTCCAACAGAGAGCTGATTTGCATAGCATGATTGACCTTGTTTTTCCTTCTGGCAGGGTAGTATCACTTGCTTTTGTTTCTTGAAAACATTGTCAGTCCTTCAAGTGCTGCTGAAGGGCAACATTCACCCACCTCTAAAGCCTTTAGAATCTCATCTGAAAGACAAGAGGAACCAGCAGGGGGGCTGCAGGCACTGAAACAATTAGCTCTTGTCAGATCTCAGAGTTCCTGTAAATTTTACACTATTTCGTATCTAATGGCCAAGTTCCATGAGCCAGGACACAGAACCCAACTTTCTATCTGGGTGCTTTGCTCATAACATTGCCTAGGAAAGCTTTAAGATTATGCAGAAAATACTTTATTATCCATTATATACTTGTTACTCATCAAAATGTTTTCTTGAAATGTGAGGCTGACAACAAGAAGCAAATCAGTGTAAGGCCTTAGACAGACCTGTAGATTATGCTTTAACTTTCTGCTACCTTCCCTCTCCACTACAGCAATGCCATTTACTGGTTTTAGAGCCCTGCATGGGAAATAGAGCTGAAACATGTTTTGTGTGGGTAGGGGGAGAGGGTTAGTTTGCTTGCTTGCCTGGGTTGCCTGGTATTGTCTGCTTGTTTCAAATAGACACCCAAGAACTCCATGTTTAGGCAAAGTTTCTGGTGTAGGGAGTCTGCACATGGAAAAGGTAGTGCATTGAACATGGCATTCTGTGTTTTCTGTCAATCCCATAGCTTTCAGGCATTGAGTCATGATTATATTTCCTATGGTTTTAAACTGCCCCATCCTGACTCTTAAAAGTATTGTTCTTTGAATACACAATTATTCCTGCCCACATAAGGATTTGTTAGCAGTGAAATCGGCTGGAAACCTGAATAAATTAGTATGCCAAAGCAGCAAATAAACCATTATGTCTGAAAAATCTGCTACCTGTATGCAGCAGCCGGAAGAGGAAAGAAAATGGGAGATAGCTAAAATGAGAAAAAACCAAAACAATATTTAATTGTCTGGGAGAATGTTCTTCTGTCTACCACTCCCACCAGTCTCCCAAACAGATACTTAGCTGAGGAGGAGCTGTGGACCCATGTGCAGAACTGGTGAAAGCTGATTCTGAACTTCTCTGAAAGCCTGTGGTGCTTTTGTGGAAAGGGGCAGTGGCAGGCTGCTGTGGTGAGTCCCAGTGCTTGCGCAGCCCTGCTGGGATAGAGGTGGGACAGGCTCCCCACAACCCTGCTTAGCTGCACTATGGGGAAGTACAGTTCGACCAGTCTCTGCTTCTAACTCCCAGTCAATGTTTCCCTTTTGGATCAAGTAGTAGATGAGGAGAAATAGCTCAGTAACATTCTCCAAAGTGCCTGCTTTCCACTGAGGAATGCAGGAACTGTTCCAGTTCACTCCCAGTATGATGATGGTCACCACCATCTGATGCTGCAGGGAATTCCCTTTTGAGCACAGGGTAAGGACTGTGCTCAGCCAGTCAGTACTGGCTCTGAATACACTTTCCTTCTCATGGGGCAGCAGCATGGGGTTGACCACACAAGCCTGAGATGCTACCCCAGGTAGATGAACACTTTTAGCTTTCCTCCTGAGATTGGATTGGGGAATTGATGGGGATGAAGGGATTTGGGGTGCAGTGCTTGAAATGCCAGGTTTGTTTTCTCTCCTCTGCTCTCATATGCATATATCCTGTAAGATTAATGCTGATTTCTGTTTCTTCATGCAATTTGATTGGTGGAGTAAGAGGAGAACCTGGAAGATCAGCTAATCTGAGAGTAACAGCTAATTGTAACTCCTGCTGCTATCGAGGTGAGGTAGTAGCTAAAACTGCCCAAAGAACAGCCTAGAGAGTCAGTGCAGTTTCCTCATTCATACTGGCTCTGTGGATAAGTTTTATTGAAACCTGTGACTGTGGGGTAGTGCTGTCACAGTGTTAGTTTTCTTCTATCTTAATTCTACAATCCTGGTCCTATAATAATAATAAAATATTTTAATCATATTTCTTCTTTCACATTAAGGTCTGTGTAGGTTGTACTGGTTTCTTGCTAGCAATATTTTTCTGGTCTTGGAGGTGAACAAATGCAAAACCTCTCTGTGGGCAAAGGCACAGCCCAAATAACTGAGTGGTAAGTACAACCAATCCCAGCAGAAAAGGGATGCAGCAACTTGTTGTGTGACTCACAGGTTGTCTTACTGTTTAGCAGCCCCAAGCCCTGCTCTGTATTAAGAATGTTTCATGTGAGATTTTCCAGTTTGTGAGACTCGGGGGTAGATGTGGGAAATGCACAGCAATATGACAGGATTTCACCAGCCATTCAACTGTCAGCCCTTTCCCATGAGTGGGACAGTCCTCTTCCACGTCTCTGTGCTCTGGGGTCACTGAGAGCAGTGTGGGCTGGGAGCCAGTCATGTGGGGACTATTCCAAGAGCTGGGAAGCCACTGAAGAAGCAAACCCAACCAGCCCATAATGCTGCATGCTCTAGAGCTGAAGCTAAGTCAATTATCTCTGTTTGTGTTCCTCCTAAAGTGCAGCATATTTCAGAGGAATGGTGAAAAAGAGGGAGTACCATACACTCCACACACCACCATGTTTTCTGCAGCTGGTACTTTGCCTTTGGTTGCTCCCTGTTGTTTATTCCTTGGAGAATTGGTGCAGTTTGCCCAAGTGCCCAGGCAGCAGGCACACGAGATCAGCAGCAGGGACTGCATCTTCACATTTTCATGGCAAATCTTATGCTCTTCACAAGGATATACAACTCAAGGGGCAAAGATATCCCCATCCTGTTTCTACTCTGTCATAAGGGCAGCCCTTTGACATGTTCACATGCAGTCCTGTTCCACTGACAGTGCCACTTTTATAAAGCTTTGTAAATCACTCCTGCTCAGTGTAGCCTCTTGGACTAGCACAGAATATATTTTCACAGCAAGGACCAGACTCTGGGCAAATTTCTTACATTCTGTTGCTAAAATATACGATGTTTATGTAAAAGAAACATTAATTTTCTGCTCTCTCATTGCAGCAAGGAACTGGGGTATGTGAATAAAACTTTCCTTTATCTATTCAAACAGAAGACAGAGTCAGTTGTAGAGATTCATGGTAAAAGGTACTGATTGTGCACCTGAGGTCCTTGGCTCTGCTACATATGCTGCACACACAGACCAGGCCCTGTGCTGGCAAACCCTTGCAGTCATGTATTTCTACACTTCTGGCTCTACCAAGCCGGCCAAGCTGGAAGGGGCCTTGAGGGGCTGCCTGCACCACAGCTGTAAATGTTACCTAAACCATCCCAAAGTTCTGCTCTCTCCTCTGCAGGTACCTGCCCATGGAATTGCCAAATTACTGAACCAGAGAAAAGTCTTAGAGTGCTGAAAGAGCAAGGGAAGTCAGGAGAAAACAATCTGTAGTGACCCCATTTGCTATTTTACTAACTGATACCTGCTCCACTTCAATTTTACACTCCCCTATCTCTCTCTGCAGCCTGTGTATTCCAGGATGTGCTAACCAGCACATTCATTTTACAGTGGCAATTGCTGAGCCACTTGTGCTTCGTAGCAGAACACTGATGTTTAATTCCTTTAATTTATAAATGTGCTGTATAAACTGTTAACTGTTTGCACATGTGGCTATTAATTGTCTTTAAGCAGCCAGTAAACATATAACCTCAATACAATCACTACCCTTGGTCGTGGCAACTGCCTGTGAGGAAAGGCACCTGCTTCCTACTCCCAAAATTGGATGCTGTATATAATAATGTTGTTGAAGTGGCAACACTTTATTATTAGTGCCTCTGTTTGCTCACTCTGTACTTTATAAAGTGATCATGACTTATAGACAGAAAAATAATTGATTTGGCTTGGTTTATCTACAGGGGCCCAGGCAATATTTTATCGTTTCACTTTGAAAGCTGTTTTTGAACTCAAGTCATTTATGTAAGTCATTTCCAAGTAAAATCTCTGCTAGTTCTCCTGCTTTTTCTTTTTCCAACTGTGACTGCTACCCTCGTTTCACTTTAGTTTTACAATTTCAATATGTGGGTGTTTTTTTAAACAATTCTAACTTTCATATTTGAGGAATATGATTGCTGGTACCTTGCTGTACAGTTGTAGGGGGTGTATTTCCCCCTACACCCCACCCCACCACCACCACCTCAGTTCTTTCCAAGTGGTTTATTAATGATCTCTGAAATATGATTCTCTATTTCAGAAAAGATTTTCAAAATCTGGCTGCAAACCAGAAGCAGAATCATACTGCACTGCACCAGTGCAATAAATACTAAGGAAGGCTGAACATTTCACAAAAGGAAAACTACCAGAAAGCATTTGAGGTTTTGACTTCATCCAGAAGCCTCTGATTTACTTTATTACTAAAATTTCCAGCAAAACAGACTTAATTTTGGCAATGCTTTCTGTTTTTGATAGAGCTATGCATTCTGCCAAGACATGGCTGCTGGATGAGCAAAGACTTCCAAGACAGTCTCTACAGTAACAAATGCAGAACTGAAGGCTGGAAGTGACATGAAGCATAGAAAGTCCAACCAAAATTACACAGAGCAGCAACAGGAATGAACTTTGAAAATCCTGAGTCTGAGCAATAGAGGGATAACCTGGAGCCCTTCAGGAATGACCTGTGAAGATGAGATCCTCTGGAACCACTGTTGGTCTTGGTACCAGTTTGGACAGATGCCACTGTAGAATATCTACAGTTTGTCTTTAAAATATATGCCAAGACTTCATAAGGTGGGGTTTATGAAGAGTCCATATTGGTTGGATAAACAAGATACCACCTGTCCCAACACACCTCACTTGTTGATGTTCATACACCATAAGACCAAGCGCTAGAAGAATATGTGGTTTTGTATTTTGAGGATCTTACCACATCTGCCTCATTTCTGATGACAGAGAAGAGGCAGAGGACTGTGAAAGCCTGGTAGCAGCAGATTTGTTTCCATGTTCTATCTCTAGAATGAGATGGTCCTTATCAAACACCATCAAGTGTGGAAGTGGAGCTTCTGGAAGCACATTCGCATGTGGCCTCCCCACTTTGTCCTGGAGGGATCTCTTATGGGTTGGTTCTTTCTGAAGCCTTCCCCTTTTTTAGCCAAACTCTTCCAGAAGAGTTAGAAAACCTTTAAAGCACCTTTTTCCAAAGAAGGGACTGAGCCATGTGTGGGAAAGCAGCCAGGGCCCAGGAAAGGCTGGTAGAGGATGTATGCTAATGAGGAAGCTGTCCTGGTAGATGGGATAATGATTGAGCCTTCTTAGGAGGGAAGAGACGAGGAAAAACCATTGGAAAAGTGCCAGAACAAAGTGATTAAAAGTCCTTTCATTTTCCATTACGAAGTGGCTGAAGGCTGTCAGCCTTGTTTGAATTTAATGGGAGCTTATCCTTGACCCGTGCTCATGCTGCATCACATGAGTTACTGCCGTCGGATCCTGCGAGAGCAGGTGCCTGGCCGGGCGGATGAGCGGCTGCTGCACCGCACACAGCGGGCACACAGTGCCTCCTGTGCCGCACAGGTAACGCAGGTGGGCAGGCAGGGCGCTGTGCTGCTGCCCCGTTCCCACCTCTGCTCACTCGGAGCTGCCTGGTGCCTGACTGTGAGAGCATCATCCCCGGCGAGGCTCTGACTGCCGTGAGAGCATCATCCCCGGCGAGGCTCTGACTGCCGTGAGAGCATCATCCCCGGCGAGGCTCACCCCCTCCTCTGGCCGAACCTGAGCTGGACGCAGGTTGTTGTGCTGCCGCGAGGCACTTCACCGGGTGCCTCCCGTCTGGCGTGCAGGGCTGGAACGGGAACACGCAGCCGCCCGCCCCTCGGGCGGACCGAGCGCCTCTCGCCGCAGCGAGGGGTCCGTGTTGCACGGCTGAGCAGCCGATCGCTCGCGCTGTGCGCTGCCGGCCGCCCTTTCCCCTCATGCGGCCCCACGGGCCCTGGAAGCAACTTTTTGCGCCGGCGTTAAGCCCCGCGGGCCGCCTCAGCCCGGCCGCGGCTCTGCCCTTCTCCCGCTCTCCTCCGTCCCTCCCGGGCGCCGCCGCCATGTGGCCCCGCGGGCGGCAGGGGGCGCCGCGCCGCCGCCCGCGGGCCCGCGCTGCCCTCGCTGTGCGCGGCGGGGCCCGGGGCAGCCCCGGCCATCGCCACACGGCGCCGGGAGAGCTTGGTGTGATCAGCCCCGGCCATCGCCACACGGCGCCGGGAGAGCTTGGTGTGATCAGCCCCGGCCATCGCCACACGGCGCCGGGAGAGCTTGGTGTGATCAGCCCCGGCCATCGCCACACGGCGCCGGGAGAGCTTGGTGTGATCAGCCCCGGCCATCGCCACACGGCGCCGGGAGAGCTTGGTGTGACCAGCCCCGGCCATCGCCACACGGCGCCGGGAGAGCTTGGTGTGATCAGCCCCGGCCATCGCCACACGGCGCCGGGAGAGCTTGGTGTGATCAGCCTCGGCTATCGCCACACGGCGCCGGGAGAGCTTGGTGTGATCAGCCCCGGCTATCGCCACACGGCGCCGGGAGAGCTTGGTGTGATCAGCCCCGGCTATCGCCACACGGCGCCGGGAGAGCTTGGTGTGACCAGCCCCGGTCACAGCTCTGCCCTGCGGAGGGGCTCGCGGCTGGGGCGCGAACAGGGAATGCCGGCTGCCACTGCCTTCCCAAGGGGCCCTTCTCCCGTACCAGGTCACGGCTGCGTGCCCTGGGCTCCGTGCCTGGCTCGACCCCAGGCCGGCGGGGTGGCAGAGCAGTACCAGCCCGACTTTGGCCGCCGTGTGACCCTGGCACTGCACTACGAAATGGCTGCACGGGCCCCTCATCAAAAGTCTTTAGCAGCTGCATTTGCCCCTCTGACATTCCACCGGGGTGTCTGACATACCCTGACCAAACCTTCTTCCCATGAAGGCATATCCCAGCCTGGGGAGGAGAGCTGTGGTTGGCATGAACCACATTCCTTCATGCAGAAGCACGTGAAAAAGGCAAAACTGTATTTTGGCTGTGAGAACTGTAGTGGCCCTTTGGGGACCATGGCACAGGGCACAAAGGAGAAGGAAGAGAACTGAATCCAGGCTGACAACAGCGCTTCAGCGGGGGCAGTTTTAGGGACGAGCATTTTTCCTGGCAGCTGATTAAGCAAGCCGGTGCTGAGGTCCTGTTTCATGTGGCAGCTCCAGGAACGACTTCCTGGCACACCCAAGGTGTTGTGGCATTCCTTGCTCTGGAGTAATTGTGAAGAGTATAGCTGCTCTTTCCTTCTCCCGGAGGAGGCTCCCTGTTTGGGCCAGCCAGGCTGTGGCTGGGCACAGAGGCACATCCCAAATGCCAAATGCCAGGTGCTAGGGAATTTGTGATTGCTATGGGTCAGTAAGGAAGATCCACATCGCTCCTCCTCCAGCTCCACCAGCCACAAACCCACACACTTCTTGTGGTTCTTCCCTACTCCAGCAAAATAGTTGGCACACTGACTAGAAAAGCAGCAGCTTGCAGCTGGCACAGATCAGCCATGACTTCCTGGCCTCAGTGGCTTCACTTTGAACTTGCTCACTTGTTGCCTCTTCCTTCCCCCCCCCTTTCTCACAGAGCCTCACAAAGAGAGCTGGCAAGACTGCCCACCACCCCAGCGGGCACCACTCACCTTGCCAAGCAGGCCCCCCTCCATGTCCCCTTCCTGCCACCCCCCAGCTGCTTTGCCCCCATCACCATTGTATTCCCTTGCCTTTGAAACTGGCAGGAGACATCAGCTATGCTCAGATGATGAAAAGACAGGGAGAAGCACCTGCTCATGCTTGAGGCTTGGGTTTAGAGCTGTGCTTGTGCTGAATACATACACCCTTATTTGGGTGCCTACATGCAGAAGAGCTGGAGGGGGGCTTTTCTTCAGCTGCTGAAATATTCAGCTAGATCACAGTGCAGCAGTTTGCAGAGAGACCACCTCTCCCATCTCCACACCACCACTGTCCCAAAAAAACCCTATTATTTTTAAGCAGTTTATGTGCTGAATGCTCAAGTGTTTTTTTACCTTACAATGCGAATACTGTTAAAGCTAAACAGGCTAACCAACAGCAGACTTCTTTACGCACTGCGCAGTGACAGCATGTGTTAGTTACCTGCATACATCGTGTCTCTTGAAAGCATTTTGGGACCACAAAATTTCAACCTGTAAGACACATTTGGATACCTAGGAGGAGTCAGGCAGTCTTTAACATGAAGTGGGAAGGAAAGGAGATTTTTCCAAGGCATGGGAACTAATGGAGTAAGGGTGAACTACTTATGGTTGTTGGCAATTTCCTTGCTCACTTCCAAAGCATAGATCCAAATGAGTGACCAAAACAAGCTTGAACTTTCCTCCCTCTCACTTTTATGACTTTTTTGTGGGGAGGGAGGTGGGTCCAGCACATTTGGCCTGAAGCAAGGTACTGTTTATGAGCCCTGCACACCCCAAGCCAGGCAGCAGCCAAGGGCTGCCCATGTGCAGAGAGTTGGTAACAACACAAGGTGCAGCCTGGTGTCACACAGGCTTAGCAGTGGGTCTGATGGCAGTACTGACAGATTTCCCTGGCATTGCACATGAATTAATAAGCCTTGGGTTTGTTAGCTTGGGCACAGCACTGCACTGACATCAGGGGACCTGCACTGGTTCCCAGCCCACCAGCTGGGATGCCTCTGGGCTGTTTTTCCTGATTCTGGTGCTGGGTAAGCACAGACAATTTAAGGGCCAAGACTCTTACATCATTCAAAGTCCCCCTTCCTTACTTTTTGTAATACTTACTAAGGCTGAAGGCCCAGTAGTTCCTCAGCTTTTGCTCCTGTCTCCATCTCAAGAGGAGATGGACAAGAATGAGCAAGCTAAGGGAGGGCATGGGAGCAGCTATAAATGGCTTTGTCACTGTGCCCACTAGAGTGCCCTGCCTGCCCACTCTTCCTTTTATCCATTTTCAGCCATCAGACGTGCAGAGCATCTTGCACCTGAATCCATCCCATGACTCCACACAGTGGATAAGGGAAGGTCTGGGAAATCAATCACCTCTGCTCGGATCTATAGTCAGCAGAACTAACTCTGTTTGTTTCAGCTGCTGGATTCCAGGACTGGAGTCACCTGATCCAAAAGGCAGCAGGCGTATCATCAGGTGAATTGTATCCAAAAGGTTTTTCCCTTACACCACTAAATAAGAGCCCATGGCTCCACTAGAGAGTGAGCAGAGAAGAATCCCACCATTGGAATCCACAGGTGTTTTAAGTTTTCTCAGTAACCCAGGGCACTGCACTGGATGTCTACCCTAAGCCCTTGCTATTGCAGCAGGAGTCCTCAGATTCCTGCCTAGAGCTGTGCAGGATGTCCTCCTGCCCTCCCTGAGGGGACCCCAAGGCACAGGGGTCTCCACTAATGTCCTCTGCACAAGTAACATCAGATCTGGCTGTGATTAGGCTGGTAGAGGCAGCACTGCCTTGCCTTTGCCCCTTAACACCGTTATTGCAGCTGAGGAGAGATTTGGGGGTGATGTCTGAACTGACAGGCTACAGAGTTGTTACCTTCCAGGTCATCTTCCTGACCATCTGATGTCAGTCTGCTGGTGCAGGGGGAGAGTAGAGGGAGCCAGGCTCATGCAGGGGAAGTTAGGCAGGTGACTCCCGTGTCACTTACCAGGCACTTCAGTGCTGGGTATTAAGGGTCTGTGGGCGACATCCCATCAGCCACTCCATGGAGCTGACCCTGCTTGCCCAGTGTCAGGCAGCTGGATACCGGGAATGCTGCATGGATGGAGTCTGACTTAGTAAATACTAGTTTTCAGAGTCATCTGTGATCTAGTGAAATGTAAGCAGTTTCCTGCTAAAGAGCCCCTTTTTTAAAAGCTGGGGTGGTGAAGTTAGGAACACTCACTTTGCCCCAGCAGACACAATGCCTCAGTCATTAAGTGCGATCAAGTCCCAAGGAATTTGAGCAGTGCAATGATAAAAGACCATGAACAGCTGCTGAAAGTGTTCATGAACCAGGAGTAACTTTACATAAAGAACTAAAACAGAAATAAAGCCCAGTTTGATTAAATGGTCAGATTCAGGAAAGCAGGTCACCTCCTGGAAAGCAGCTTATGTAGGTGTCAGATGATTCAAGCTATTTCTGAAGAGGGAAAATATGCAACAGCTTCCTGGCTAAAGCACAGGCCACCCCACTCCCAAGTAAGGCCACAGATTTGAGTGACTTGTCATTGCTCCTTCAGGCCCTGTGCTCTCTGGGAATGCTAATGCTCCTCTGCCTGATCTCTGTTTCCAAAGCTAAAATACACAACACACGTGCACTCACACATGCAAACAATTCCCAAATTGCTAAGATTCATTCACCAGCACAAAAGCAATTTCAAAGGTGAAATTCAAAGGTGGTGAACCTTTCCACTCTTGGTCACATCATGCCCAGAACTTCATTCCTTAGCACAGTGGCAAAAACCCCTAATTGAAACTATAAACACTTGGTATCTGAAAATCAGGACACGTCCATTTTTGTGTCTAACCTCAAATAATTGCTCGGAAATAATACCTGATGATCTCCCCTGAGGACCTAAGGGCACTGTGATGATCTCCCCATAGCAGATGGAAACCTTTGAGCCCCTGTGACTGCATGGGTCAGCTGGCAACTGCTGCTGATCCTGCCCATGTAACCAGGTGAGCTGGAAGAAATGAAGTTATTTGCTAACTCATGGTTTGTCACTATGACTCGTGAGAGGTGAGATCTTGTGGCCTGGGTGATTTCTTTGCAAAATAGCTGGCAGAGAGCCTGGAACACATCCTGGTTCATATCTGCTTTCACTGTAATTTGGCCCAAGCAGTGAAAAGCAAATGAGGGAGGATGTAGCAATAATATGGGGGAAGCTGGAGATGTTGGAAATATGTGCAGGAAATAATCAAGTTAGACTGTGCCTGGGAAAACCAAATTGATATATTTGGGAAAATAGTCTGAAACACTACTGCTCAATAGGACAGAGAAATCTGGAAAGCAGGAACATCAATAGGCAGACACTGCTGCACTATGGCCCAGGACAGGTCCATGTGATTTTGGGCTGCCCACTGAGGTATCTTAGTGCAGAGTGGGGCATGCTGGGGCTGCAGTAGGGCTGCTGCCATCGTAACTGTACACTCCATGCCAGGGGTGATGCAGACAGGCTGAAGGCTTTCAGAGAGCACCACATCAGATGAAAGGTGGGAGGGAACAGCTGCGTGAGGAAAGCCTGAAAGAATTCAGCATAAACAACTTTTCCAAATTGTGACTAAAGGAGGAGGATCTAATAACCCTCTGCAAGTATTTGAAGGCTATAAACACCAAGTGAGGCTCATGTGGGATAAGATTAGATGTAATGGGATAAATGTATGAGCAAGGTAAAATGTGTTTTATGCAAGGACAGAGGTACAAATTAATAGAAGGTGGTTTCCCAAAGGAGGAGTAGAAGTCTGATTAGTGTACACAAAACTGCTCCAGGTAGAAAAAGGAAACAAGGCCATGTGCTGTTGAGACAGTTCAGCAAATAAGAAGTGGATAAGGTAGCCTTTACCATCAGGTCTTTTGCTGTGAGGCTTGTTGTTCTGTAGAAAAGAAAAACTTACATTCATCACATTGCTTAAAATCCCTACCAGAACCAAGCTGAGTACAAAAAAATAGGTATCAAGACTCTTTTTATGCAGTGGTGAAGATCATTGCTCATCACAGTCTGGAACTTTCCTTGCTTGCACAACGAAGGAGGTGTTACATCCTGCTTTGTGTGGGTTTTGTGGATGATGGCCCTAAGGACATAAAAAGGGATAGTTAACTGCAGTCAGCTATCACCTATGTCACTGGCAGCATGCTGGCAGTGCTGAGGTGACTTCATCCCACACTGCATTCTTTGTGGAAATTAACATACAACATACTGGGAGTGTTTGTTGGCCAGGTACCAGGTGACCAAGCTGTTATTGCTTCCTGGGGTTGCAATGAAAATCAAACCAGGGAAGGGTCGCTCCTGTTCTACAGTTAATTTTTCTTCACCATAGAAGTGAGGCATAGTTTTTCACCTCATGTTTATTCAGAACCTTTGGAGGCTCTCTCTTGTACAGGCATTTTAAAGGAAAAAATCAGGACTTGGATGCAATCCTATCACCTGCCAGTGCTCTCTCCATTCCAGCCAGGAGAAAGCTAGGCAGGAAAGGGCCTTTTTTCCCACTCTGTCTCTCTCTTCCTCTCCCATTCCTCTAAATCTTTGTAATCTATAGAGGCCAGGGTATTCAGTGTTGTTCAGACCCTGTATTTTGGCTCATTAAAATGTCGACTTACCACTGCACACCCAGGATGCTCATTCCTATTGACATTGATGGACAATGAAATCGGTGGGAGTTGGGGAAGTAGAAAAAGCCCACAACTTTCTTTATGGTGAGATTAGTGATCAAAGTAGCTTTAAATTATGTTAAACTCCTCTAGTGTCATTAAGCAGAGTTGTCAGGCTGTCCAGTCTAACACAAGCACAAAACATTTCAGGAAGTTTTCTTGTGTGACTTGGGAAGAAAACGTGTCTGACACTCACCTGTGCTCTGCTGATGAGCTGTGCCAAGCTTTTATGTTGCTGATGATGGGTAAAACATGAGGAAAATGGATTTTGCTGATGTGTTTCCAGGTTTTATAATGCATCACACAAACCATTTAATAAATACACAGTAAAATGGAAAATAAATTGTTTTGAGAGAAGCCTGAGGTAATCTGAAAGCCAAGCACAACAAAGCTGTCACTCAGCTTCTCTGGGATAAAACCCTTCCTTCCCTTATTTTCAGACTGCAGAATTGAGTAAGCAGCTACTACAAACTCAGTTGTCTTTTACCTAGTTGCTTCCAAACCTTATCTAAGGTATTTCTTATATGTAAGACTGGTTACAGAAATAATGCACAGCCTGAAAATAAGGTTTGATAAGAGCTAAATTACAGTTTGGAAAATTGTGCTATTGTGGTCTGTCACCTTCCTCACATTTAAAAGGATTTTTGTACTTTCACATTTGGAACAATACATAACCTGCCCATAGATGAGACTTCTATGGCCCCAAATATGTCTAATAATGTTTCTAGTTTAATTCTAGAAATTATTTTAATGAGGATTGTCTTTCTTCTAATAAACCAATATAAAAGAAGCTCATGAAATACAATCAAAAGGTTCCTCATGTAATAAATCATTTTAATATTTTATTGTGTGTGAAAGAGCAGCTCAGCATTTCTGTGTATCCCAAACATGAACTACTTTTCCAAAATACTAACGAGAAGCTGTGTTTTCCCAGAAGAAAAGCAAAGTGGAAATGTTTCTGCTTCATTTCTCATTTTCTGTTGCATCAGGCATATCTGAGGTTGGGGCTGGCATGGACAGCAGTGCTGTTCCAGTGCAGGCATGGACACAGGGTCCTTAGAGAGTTCTCAAATAAGTGGTAAAAGGGGCAGTGCATGTGTGACACAAGACACATTTAATTAGCATGTTCAATAATTGCATGTGTGTTTCAAAGCACTGCCAGCTGAGCAGGAAAGCAGCCTAACACACAGTTTGAAGGAAACACTCATATTTGCAAACTTTTTTTTTCCCTTAAGTTGACTGTTGCTTTTTGGACAGTAGAGGGAAATCTGTTTTTTTCAGAAGCAGGACATACATTAAAGTCCTTTATTAAATCAGCTGGCTGAACTACAACTGCCGAAGGCTATAGTAAGAACTCGCCAGTTCTCTTTTGAAAAGCACTGTCTTGTTCTGGGCATGGTTTAGGCTATACAAGTTTATTGCAGATACTGAACTCTGGCTGTAGGGTAGGGGCACACACTAGCATTCATCATTGCAGATTCCTGGGACACTGAAAGGCTGCCAGAACAAGTTACCTTGCTCCACGTGGGCTCAAGTGAAATGGAGATTTCTCTCTTTAATTTGTCAGCATCTCAGCCAGATGAACTTGGAAACTCAACTTGCCAAATTCACACAGTTTGAGAAGGTTCACATTAAATCTATGGGACCTGACTGTGCTTTCCAGAGCTTCTCCTGGCATTATTCCTGTAACAATCCCTTCCAGTTCCATTGGCCCAAAAGCCTGACAAAATAAATTCTAAGGAAAGTGCCTCCCTAGTCAGATAAGTTCCAGCCCCTTAGCTGTCACCTGGTGTGAAGCTGGCCCAACACACACCCACTCATTTCTCTCTTTTGGGCCACCTTCACTTGCAGGCCAAGCAGCAGTGTCCTGTGCAGGCAGCAGAGGGCAAGCAGGTATCTACCTCACCTGATATCAGCCAGACACAGGCATGGTGCCACTGCAGCTTCTGCTGCCCTGCAGACATTTGTACCTGGGACATAAAGGACTCACACTTAAAAAAAAAAACCATAAGGAAACCAAAAAAATCCAAACAAACCCATCACCCTACCAAGTCTGGTTTTAGAGACACCAGGAGTTAAGTGTAACCATGTGTATAGGAATTGTAAAGACCTTCTCCCCCAGCACTCTGTTAGAGCATCACTGATTGGGGGAGCAGGAGTGCATCCTCATGGGAAGGTCCCAGGGAAGGGAATTAATGCTCCTTTGGACATTTTGTTCCTCCATGATTCTCCTATTGTGGAGTGGCAGCCAAAAACAAAGAAGAGGGACCTGTAGTGACTGCACAAGGGGCAGCAGATTTGAACAGTAAGAGGGAGTGTTTAGGCTGGGCACCAG
The DNA here is from genome assembly GCF_026979565.1 of Vidua chalybeata. Classification (NCBI taxonomy): domain Eukaryota; kingdom Metazoa; phylum Chordata; class Aves; order Passeriformes; family Viduidae; genus Vidua; species Vidua chalybeata. The sequence continues at coordinate 15,096,500 of NC_071530.1, read as the reverse complement.
GATGGAAATTTTTATTATGAGGGTGGAACAGGTTGTCTAGAGAAGTTGTAGATGCCCTGTCCCTGGGAGTGTACAAGGTCTGGTTGGATGAGGCTTTGAGCAACCTGATCTAGAGAAAGATGTCCCTGTCCATGGCAGGAGGGTTGGACTAGCTGATCTCCAAAGGTCCTTCCAACACAAACTGTGCTGTGATTCTTACAGCCACTGCAGCAGAGTGCCAGTGAGAGGGGAGCTGAGGGTGCTGGACACATTGCAGGATTGGACCAGGTATAAAGACCAGACCCCACAAGGCAGTCTTGATCAGGCATGTTTTGGTCATTGAGTGCTGGTCATTTGGATGCAATGCACTCTAGAAACATATTAATGTCAAGGTCCTGGTGGCTGAAAGCTGATGAATATGAGAAGACACCTGGGGAAATCTGAGAGCAGCAGGAAAACAGGAGGCTGGAGACAAAACTGCAATTTTTAAATCCCTTTCTTCTCTAGAGTTTCACAGTCTGCTGGGTTTGGCCTAAGTTGACATGAAAGATCTGCTGTGTTTCCTGTTACACATGAAAAATGACATGCACTCCAGTAACATCAATATTATTATAATTTTTTTAATCTGACTTCACATGTAATTTTTACTAAAAATATGTATTTTGAGATTTATAGTTCATCTTATCCTGGTTTTTCTCATTGAGCGTGACCAGAGTTTTGGGAAGAGTGATGAGATACTGCACCTCCAGGCAATGCCCATCACTGCCCAAAGTTAGGTCAGTAGTGCCAATGGGCCACCTGCATCTTTAATAATGTCAAGCAGCTTCAAAACACTGACATCTGTTTGTGAAGTTTGAAGTTTTAAGTGGTTTCTCAGATATGCAAGTGAACACTCTCTACCTGGAACCTTGCTTGGAAAATATTTGACATTTCTATAGCAGGCATTTTCTCACTTAGGAAAAAATTATCCAGAGAAAATAAGAGCTTTGCTGCTTAGCCAATTCTTACACACACCACAAGTGAGCTCCCCTACCCTCTCTTTTCTCTACATTGTCACGTTACTGTGAGAGAGGGATACACCACCACCATCAGTCTGCTTGTGGGCTTTTCCCTCCTGCAGGAACTCTGCTCCACTGCTCACACACTGACATATTTTGTTTTATTTTTGCTTGACAACTCACTATCAAAACAGTAAAACTGGGGAATTTTTGGTTATTTAACTAAGGATACTTTTAATTTCTCAATTATGTAACAAATCTTGTAATGGGATCTGAATTTTTGCTCAAATAACAAAATCCCTGGCATAAGTTCAATATTTCTTACATTTTAAGCAGGCCTTTATACAGTGTTTTTACAATATTTTAAAGGGTCTCATCTTTTTTTAATAGCTTTGTGGGGATTGGGCTGTATAATAACATGAAGACTTGGGTAAAATCCAATCCAGATCAGCTGCTATTACAGAAACAAATCAAACAGGGTTGATTTTTTCTCTGTTCTCTTTACTCAAAACAAGAAACAGGACTGGAGCTGCATCAGCTGCCAGTGAGTCAGAGGTTAACCCAAACATATAAAATCTGCAACTGGGTTCATCCTTCCCCCCCAAGGCCAAGAAGGGCATGCATGTTGCAGTCTTGGAGACTCACCCATGCATGGAGAGAACATGATTGCTGTGTATGGCTATATAACAAAAAAACCAAACCTGCCTTATATACCAGATCAGGGTGTTTGGTGGTGAGCTGATTATAAAGCCAGGAATCAGTACTCTGCTCTCTCAGCAGCTCCAGCATTCAGCAGCTTGACAAATCAGACCCTCATGCTTAACTAAATCACAACAGCAGCACCAGCAACCCCAGCACAGGTCTGGGGGGAGCTCCTGTTCCTGCTCTCTCCAGCATGGCTTTCCCAGCTGCAGCCCTGCTTCAGGCCCCCTGCATCAGCACTGGGGAGCAGAGCCTCATACACAGCATGGTTCAAACACATATTTCTTCCTTATAAAAACATAGAACAAGATATTTGGCTTCTGTTACCACAAGCTTGTGGTATAATTAATCCACCCTATCTTGCATTTTTAATTATGTCTGCACTTAAATATCAAAGTCTTTCACAACCCCAATAGTTTTAAGATGCAGGGAAAATATTACAGCCATTTTCACAGGGAGAGAGGCTGTGGCATAGAGCCTCTGAGTAAGTAGGCCAAACTTCAGAGAAAACCTGGAGCATGACTGAGAACAGAACCCAGATGTACCCAGACTCATGCTTCATTTTAATACAGCATTAGGATCCCTCTCACTCATGATGCCAGTATAATGGTATTTCCTCTCCTGGAATGGTGTGTTCAACTTTGGCCAGCACCTCTCTCTCTCTGAGAAGCTCAGATAGAGAGAAGGAGAAAAAGACCAGAGAAGCGCAGCCAAGGCAGGTTCCCTTGTGCAGAGGATCTCCATACAAGGCAAGGAAGAGGCACAGGAGGCTGTAGAGGACTGTGAGGTGCTCTGTGCCTGGTGGAACAGCAGGCAGAGCAACAGGCTGGCAGCACAGGGCTGGGCTTCACCCAGCCACAGAATAAGAGAGCTTGGTGATAGAATTTGGGGTCAGCTTGGGTCTGCTTCTACTTTCTGTCTGTTCTGCGGTAAGCCATTTAACACTTAAGGGTTTGTCTACCAGACTGGGGAGAACTTTGGCAGGGTGTTTTACAATGCAAGTTTAACATGTGCCAGCTGCCTTGAGCTTACTCCCCAGGTCAGTCCAAACGCAAGGCAGAGCACTCATGAGTGGCTATTCCAAAGATATATATATATATATATAAAATATATATATAATTGTTATATATATATATAATTGTTTGGGTTGTAAGGGACTTTAAAAATCATCTAGTTCCAAACCCCCTGCCATGGGTAGGGATTCTGCTCACTAGATCAGGTTGCTCAGAGCATCATCCAACCTCGCCTGGAACACTTTCAGGGATGGAGGGATGGGGCATCCATGACCTCTTTGGGATCCTGTTCCAGTGCTTCACCACCCTCTCTGAGTAAGGAATTTCTTCCTTACATCTAATCTAAACATGCCTTCTTTCATTTAAAATTGAATTTTGTCTGTCCCTTGTCCTGGCATTATCTGCCCATATAAAAAGTCCCTCTCCCTCCCTTTTAGAAACCCTCTTTAGGTACTACAAGTTGCATTAGGTCTTCCTGAAGCTTTCCCTTCTTCAGCCTGAAAAGTTCCAACTTTCTTGGCCTCCTCTTTGTAGGAGAGATGCTTTGTCATGGTTTAAGCCCAGATGAAATCTAAGCACCACTCAGCCACTCATTCACCCCTCCCTTCCCTCTGCATCCTCCCACAGTGGAACAAAGAGGACTGAAGTAAAACTCGTATGTTGAGATAAGAACAGTTCAAGAATTGAAAATTAAATAAAATACAATAATAATGGTAAATAATGGTAATAAAATGGAAATAACAAGTGATGCTCAGTGCAACTGCTTACCACTTGCTGACCAATACCAGATCCCCTTCCTGAACCCAGATTAACCCCACTTCCAGGTAACTCCCAGCAGTTTATGTACTGAGCATGACATTCTGTGGTGTGGAATACCCCTTAGGTCAGTTTGGGTCACCTATCCCAGCTATGCTGCTTCCCAGTTTCTTTTGCACACCTCCTCACTGGCAGAGCATGAGACAAGGAGGAAAAAATAGTCTTTGACTTAGCAAAAACCATCAGTGTGTGATCAACACCATCCTCATTCCGAATCCAAAACACACTGCAAACAGCACTGTAAAAGCTACTGAGAAGAAATTAATTGTACCCTACCTGTAAACAGCATAGTGCTCCAGCCCTCTGACCATCTTTATGACCCTCCTCTGGACCTGCTCCAATAGGTCCACATCTTTCTTCTGCAGAGGACCTGGATCCATCCCCAAACCTGGGTTCAGTGCTCTGTATGCATATCCAGGTACAAAAGGGCAAAGTAGAGGGGGAGAACACTTCCCGTGATCTGCTTGCCACTCTTCTTTTAATGCAACTAAGATTTGGCTTTCTGGCCTGCAAGTGCACACTGTTGTCTCATGTCCAGCTTTCCATCCATATGTGTCATGATGAATATGCTGTGAAGTCCCACCTTAGTACTACATACAATGGTCCTTACAGACATAAGCACTTAGGCAAGAAGAGCAAAGTTCAGCTTTATCAAACCTGAAGACCCTCACATGCACCGTGGTGGTAGAAGTGTGAAGTATTCTTTTTTCAAGCCTTTGTAATTCCAGAATGACCTATATTAAGTACTCTGGCCCTTATGGCAATGGCAAAATGACATTTACTCATAAAAAGATTTTTAAAACTTCGAAGACTTGAAAAATAGATCCCATTCAGTGTGTTAGAGAAAAACCACCTGGGAAGATTTGAAAAAAATTAGAAGAGTTTTTGACCCTGTATAATTACTTCACAGAGCTCTTCTAGTTCATGCTTGCAACCAATGGCCAAATGTTAGAGCTGGGAAGAGGCACAGTTTTACTGAGGTCACTGGTTTTTGACTCCAGGCCTGTGTAAGAAGCAATAAAATGCAAGTACACTGTGCACTGTGCTGTAAGGTAGCTGAGCAGAGCTCACACCCCAGGCTTGGAAAATTACTGTCTCCACAGTGCAGGGAAGGACCTGAGGAGCCCCCTCACCCCAAACAGCTGCAGGGCTGCATCCTCTAGGAGCAGTGAGCCTGTGCAGGAGCAGGCAGCATACCTGATTCAGGAACAGTGGATGTCACACCCTGCTCTTCTTCCTGCCTGCCTTGCAAAGTGTTGTGACCGCCGCCTTCAGCCACACGTGAGGAATTAAATGAAGCCATGCCTGATGTCCCAATGGAAGCCATGGCATGCTCTGTGCAGAGCTGTCAGACGGACCACGGTGTGATGGTGGCATTGTGAAAAGCTGCCTTCATCTGGCAGACACAGACAGGCACCACTGAAGATGTCAACAAGGCAAAGCTCCCCAGGACCATACTCAGCATCCCCAGGTAGCTGCAGGCAGAGGTGACAAACCAGATGCTGTCAATCCATCAGCATTTTTACTCACTTCTATGCCTGGCAGTCCTATCGGGCTCTCAAGCTGTTGGATCATGCCGGACAAAAATTAAGCTCTCCAAGGAATTTGGCCCCCAGATGAGTGTCTTTTCAGGTCATTCTTCATTCCTCCCAAACACAGACTGTGAAATGTAGTCTCTCAGCTCCCAGATACTTTTATTAAGCAGCTCTTCATTGTACCTGTGCCACTGCATGAGGGTGTCATGAATTTGGCAATGGGCACAATCACTAGACAGACAGGATGAGTGCCTTAAGCACAAGGCCATCAGACAGAGATGGTTCAGCCCTCCAGCAGCAGAGTAGTCCAGGACTGTCAGCATTTGTCTCTGTTTTAGGAGGTGGGGGAGGCCAGGAGACCTCAGAGTTGCATCAGAGCCCAGGTCTGCTTCATCTTTTTGATCCCAAACACCACAAATTCCAAAGACACCCTCTCCTCCACCATAACCAGATTCTTTATTGCCTCTGGAGACTGAGGTGACCTTCCCTGACACCATGTCCTTTGACTTGTATCTTCATCTCCAAGAAGTCCTGCTTTCCATCAGGGCATGCACAGTGGTCTTGGCAATTTTTTCTCTCCTTAAAGCCATAGGCTATCTGTGAGAAAGCATATCTTCCCACATCTGCATGTTTGGTACTCACTTTGAGATATACCTATGGTTCTGCTTCTCTGCTTTGTGCACATATTAATGTGAATGTGGGAATTCCATGCAACTTGAGACAGAGATTTCCTTTGGTAACCACAGCCATGATCTGCCTTAACCCTGTAGCTCAATGATCTCCTGGCAGCCTGTATCACTCATTGTTAGTTTGTACAGATCTTTCCTCTACCACTCACCATCTCGTCCTCCCATAAACATTTGTCAGGTGTGTCTAAAAATCTCTTCTGCCATGGTGCCAAGGAAAAGCCTTCTAAAGACTACTGTTTGCTGTTTATAATGCTAATTCTCTATCAGTTCCCTCAGACCCAGGCCTGCCTGTGCTGTAAACTGCCTGGGCAAGACAAACACTTGTTCTTTCTTTGGCACAAGAAGATGATGGTCCAGAATGAGTGATGTTCTATGAGACAATAATAAAAGAGATAAACAAATAAACAGACTAATGCAGGGGTAAGTCCTTGCTAGAACACTGGTAAGAAAGACCAAGTAATTCCTCTAAAAAGCAAGTTATTCCAAATATCATCTTCTTTTACCCAAATCAAGTGATAAGGTCTTGCACTGGTTTGACTGACCACACTTTCTGTCATCACTACCTCTTCAGCTTCTGATTATCTTCACTTTCAGAGCCCACGAACATAATTCAGTTAGAAATAAAATTTAATTTACAACATCAAAAACAGTCACATTTGGAAACAGTCTAATTTCCTAATGCTCAAAAGCACATCACGTTATAATTTATCAACCATCACATTTTTAACTATGTCACATTTTTAACATTTGTCATAAAATCACCATTAAATGGATATCTAATGACTTCTAATAAATGTCAAAATGAACTTGCAGATGCCTATTCAAAATATATTAGGAGCCATTAAACAGCAATTAAAAGGAAGTTTCACAAATAATATTTTATATTAGATATGTTGTAGAGCCAAGCAAGGAAGGGACAGTGACATTTTGAGGACCTTCTGGAAATGCTCCCTTGAGCCACGTATTTCTGCAATAATGGACTGCATTCCTCCCTGGAGAGCATCCCATGCTTCCTGGACATCCCTGCCTGATGAGGTCCTGGGCACTTATGATGTGGATGCTGTAATTCACTGCTTTAAGGTGCAGCATGAACAGTATGTGAGGTAATGGCATCATTCCCACTCTCCCTCATGCCCTTCTGCTCCAGGGGCAGAAAGCTGTCCCAGACCCTCCCCAGCATTGCCCTCCAGGGTGTTGGAAAGTGCTGCAGCAGGCAGGGGTGTGGGGCAGGAGGGGATAGCTGCCAGTGTATGGAGAGAGAAACAGACACTGACATTTTCTGGAGTTTGGAGGGGATGGGTAGAGGCAGATCTCCAGAGGGGTACAGAAGGCTTGGGGGACAATGAGCAGAGAAGGGGATATGAACAGCCATTCTCCCTCTGGAAGTGTGAGGTGCATGAGAAAGAGGGCTACTAAACTGGGGAGATGGACAACTTGAGGCCACTTAGCATTGAGGTGTGCATATGCACTAAACCCCAAAGTGTGCACAGCTTCAAGGAGAGAGCTCACACCACTGGACTTCCTGCTCTGCCGTCTCTCTCTAGTCCACATAGTAACAAAACTCACCTTGTGTGGCTGGTGCAATCTGGTATGAGCACATGCTGGGCTCTCTCAGGAGGGCACTGAAGGTCACCTTTGCCTTCTGGCTCAAGGCTCTTCAGAAGCAGCTGTGCACTGTGAGGCACTGTTGGTCCCTGTTTTTCCTGTGCATCCATGCTGCTTCTGTTCTGGAGCTGTGGTTTAAAAGGTGCATCTTACAGGCATATTGAGTACACATGCACATGTAAATACAATTTATATAAAATATACAGTTCGTTACAGGTATGATGGCCTTAGTTTCTCTTGTAACCCAAAGATTAATTTCTATATAATCATTTAGGTTGAAAAAAACCTCTGTGATCACTGAGTCCAACTATTAATTCAACACTGCCAAGTAGACCACTAAACCAGGTCCCTATACCTTGAAAATGACTCACAGACATGTAACCTTTAGGAGTAAACATTTAACATTCACATAAATGTTAAACATGAACACTAACAATAGCAATTCGTAACAAGAATTTGTTAGTATTCTAACAAGAAATTGTTAGTATTCACATTCCTATATCACTCCAGCTACAGTTTAGAAATAGTTAAAAAGATGAACTTCATCCCAGCTTGCTCCATTCCAATGCCAGGTTCTCTTTAAAAGAGCAGTTTGCTTTCTCCCTCATTTTTTTCCCACATTTGCCCTCACAAACAGGAGGGAGTGTAGGATTGGACTATACGTGACCATTAATCCTGCTGGGGTTCAGGCCAGTGCAGTGAGAATTAGGTAGGCAGGAGGCTGTGGAGCCCAGAGGGGACAGCGCGTTCTGGCGGGGTCAGGAGCATGAGCAACAAAGCAGCATCTTACACAAGGAGGTCTCAGGAGCCACTAATAGAGCCATTGTGTCAGTACACAAATATGTTGTTATGCTCCACCTTCTGTCCTGTTTGTTTCTTACAGTACTATGGCTACTTTCCTCTCCCACTGACGTAGCTGAGAACTGGTCCTGACACAGAAAAAAAAAGAAAAAAATCTCATTCCCCCCACCCTCCCCATTAGTCACACAATAAAGGACCTGTTTACACAACTGTGGAAGAGGGTGTGTATTTGCATATTAAATGGGATCAAGAAAATATATAACATATGTTGCAAACAGAACTAATGTCTAAACACACATGCAAACCTGGGCTAACGGGTCCTGCCAAAATATTTTAACCATCTGTTTTTACTTAGCTGTTTTTGAACAAATTATGTTTATTATGTTAATTTATTTTACTGTCAACAACAGCAAATGACAGAGTTGCTGCTAAACAGCATCATTATATATCATATTCTGGCATAATACCAGCAGGCTCTTCTAATGCGACAGGAATAAATGCATATTAAAATGTCAATTTGTTTAAAATCTAGTTCAGGATTGTAAATACATCTGCACAAATTTCTCATGTTCCAACAGACACTGTTTGCATGCAGACTATTTTAAGATAAGGTGCTCTGAAAGGATCTGAAGAGGCTAGAGCACAGAGGTCCTGCCTGTACTCCTGGCTCCAGCTTTCAGGTTGATCTCAAGAGGGGAGGAAGAGAGGACCAAAGTGGGAGCTAATTCATGTTTTAGAATATATTTATTTGCAGCATCCAGGAAATCTCCCTTAGATGAAGAAAAACTGAAATTGAGATAGCCACAAAATAATATTGATCTCCATCCTAGGTCTACGTCCTATTCCGCAGGATGCTGTTCGTGCAGGAGCCTTTGTCCCCAGGCTCTTCACTGGGCTGTTGCAGGCAAGGAATACCCAGTGCTACAGGCAGCTGCTGCTGCAAGCACATGTCCAGCAGAAAAGTTCAGTGAGGGGTGCTCTGGAGGCCCCAGCATCTCAAAAATCCCCCAACAGTTAAGTTACATGATATTTTCTGGGTCAGCTTTTCTCTTTCTTGATCAAATAATTTTCTGCTTGTTGCCCAGAAGCAAATAATTATTTCAGCAGGATTTTTCTTGCTGACCTCCCTAAGAGGAAAGATCTCTTCTTTGGAAGGGGAAGGTGGGTCTGCAGTGGCTTCCTTGCCTTTCTGGCTGCCTGCCTTCACCATCCACAAGTTCAAAATCATTCCTCTCCTGATTACCAAAGTCAGCACCTGTTCTCCTAAATCAGCCTGCTTCCCAAGTCCTGCTCCCATGTAGACAGCTGCTCATAGTTTCTGTGACAAAAACAACCCTTTCTCCAAATAACTGATGCTGAATCCCATCTTCTCCTACATAGGCAGTGTGAGCTCCCCTCTGGCTACATTTCCCTTCCAGTACAATTCATGGGATAGTGTAGACTGCATTTTGCCTCATCTTCCCTCAGGACCACATTTGCTGGGCTGACCTTCCTTCACACAGTGAGAGAATCCTGCTTGTCCCAGTTCTGGGCTGTGCATGCTTTTACACCACTTCACAGGCAGGTCAGGAAAGTGATCAGAAAACTCCAACCTGCTTCACTTCATCCTTTGCAGTCATGGGAAAATAGCTTATGGCTCCATACAGCTGGAAGCACAGATTTTTATGTGCTCCAGAAGACAACTAGAAAAATTGGAGCACTGGGGAGTCCTCTGGGTTTTCAACCAACAACCATAAAGAAGACAGGCTGACTTTCCTGCCTAAATATTCTTTCTTTCTTTCTCTCTTCTGCCCACATCTGAAGCACTGAATCATGGAATCAGTAAGGTTGGAAAAGAACTTATAAGACCATCACATCCAACCATCAACCTGGCACCACCACCAGGCTCACCATTGAACCACATCCTTAAGTGCCACATCCACATGTTGTTTGAACACTGCCTTGGATGTGTTCCACCACTTTTCTAAGCAGTCTGTTCCAATGTGTTACAACACTTCCTGTGAAAAAAAAATTCCTAATATTTAATATAAACCTTCTCTGGGACAACTTGGGGACATTTCTTCTCATTCTGTCACTTCTTACCTGGGAGAAGAGACTGACCCCACCTCACTAGGACCTCCCACACACTGCCCTGGCCTCCATGTTGTGCAGACCTCTAGGGCTGTCTGATGATGGCAGCTGTAAACACAGCAACTGGGACAATGTACGACAGGCTATGGAATTCTCCCTGGTGCTTTTATACAGATCTCGAAGAGGAGAGCAAAATGAGCCTGAAGCCTTCAGAAATACTGAAAAATCAGAATACAGCAAGATTAAAGAGGAATGAGTAGAAAAGTTCAAAATTAGACCATGAGCACAAGTAATGCTTTCTGGCCATCACAAACCATCCTGTTTGCTCCAGGAGCTGAAGAAAAGTGTGACATGCAAGCCAGTGACAATGTAATACGTTACAGGATATGTCACAACATAAAATACAATCAGACCACAGTCCTGCAAAGACCAATGCATATACAAAACTATGCACGTGGATGGTCCTGCTGAGGCCTGAGGAATTACTCTGGTGCAGATGGCTGAACACATGCACAAAACCTTGCAAAGCCAGAGCCCAGGAGAGGTATGGTCAAGGAGGAGCTTTCTTGCTCTGAACAGTCCTAACACAGTGTAACAATGCCTCTGATGTTGAATTGGCTGAGAAGCCATCAGTAAAGAAATACAATATTCCTTTCTGGGGATTAAGGAGCAGACATCTTGGCATAAGATATGGCTTAAGACAAAGAACAGGTTCCTTTTGATTAACCTCAGCCTTTTGAGAAGTGTAGCAAAGAAATACTGTCCACATGAATATTTTGATATCTCACTAACAAATATTGTAAGCCATTTCACCTTTGTTTAAATGCATTTCTTTGTCATGACAAGGGCTGTTCATGCAAGATGGTAAAGGAATCCTTGTTTATAGCATCGACAATAGCACTAGACTTTGTCAAGTGCAACGACATGTAAGAGGCAGTGCCATGCAGTGCACAGCTTAGGGGAATTCCCCCTCCCCTCTCTAAATTCTGGTTTTATGAAGAGAAAGGTTACGTAGTGTATAATTCAGGAGTTGAAGTCCTGAGAAAATAAACTTCAGTCCAAGTACTTGTCCAGCATACAACAGATATTCCATAAAATGTATGGGCTGATTTCACGCATATGGCTGCTCGTTTTACAAGGGGATGATTAAGATGGTCATGGTTATGTTGGCTTTTAGTCCACAAATGCCTCAGCTGTTCTGGATTCATTTAAAATCATAATGTACCTCTGTGTGCTAAAAGCAAGCAGCCAGCACTGCTCTGCTCTCGCTGTCCTGCAAATCCAGCCCTTTGCTTGTGATGGTGTTTCCAACATGGTTCATTAGTCACTATTGACTTATATGGTCCATCTCTTTCTTCTCACAGACTGCCTTCTCCCTGTGCTCTGGCACCAAAGGGACCCATGGAGCAGACAGGGCTGCCTTTGGGAAGAGATGAATTTTTTATTGCAGTTTGCTGGCTTCCACCCCCCTTCCTGACGCCTTTCTTATGCTTTGATATCTCCCAGTTGGCATTTTGCAGCCTGCCTCCTGAGGGATGTCAGCCCACCCTGTCCTGGCCTTCTAGCCAGAGCACATCAAGCTGCTCTGTTGGCACTTTCAGAGGAGTAGTTTGTTGAGAAGAAGTGTTACCAGTGGAAATGCAGTTCAAAAGGGATTTTTCCCTTCCTACACTGAAAATTCAGCATTTGCACCTCAGTCCAAAAGAGAAGCATGTCCAGCACCATTGGGAGAACCAGTTTTTCACACCCAGGAGTGGAGAAGGCTTTTGTGGCATGGTCTGGGTGGTGCAGCTTCATGCAGTGTTATTCCACATGCCCTCCTCAGGAGTCACACAGACAGTAATTGAATGGGCAGGCTGTGACTCACAAAACAGAACCACCTTTTCCCATTTTAATCTGTGTGGGTCATCTTGGGCTTTTCAAGCACATTCTATTTGATACTTCCTGCTTCAAAGGTTTCTCTTGCTGCAGCTGCCTAGCATCCTTTTCGCTCACCCTCCTCCATATCTTGTCCTGCATTTAGTTTATCTCTTCACTCTATAAAGGAAAGGCATTTATTGCTCCATTCACATTAAGTGATCATAATGTAACAGAAATAAACTGCTTGTTCCTATATAATCATAGATTGCTTTGCAGAACACAGGCTTCAAACAGCAGAGGTAGAAGTCCACCATGTTTTCTTCTGAAGCAATCTTCGTTCCTTAGAAAGACCAACAAAACAAACCCTAAAACCCCTAAGTCAGTATCTTCCCACAACTGCAGCTGATTTCCTGTGTAAACTAAAACCATGTGATATTCCATAAATGCTTCCAGCTCTAAATTACAGGAAATGAAAACCATCATGGAAAAGGAAAGCTTTGGACGAAATTCCCAGATCAGATATCGTTGTAACTCTATTTCAGTCTGATTACAGTTTGGATGCTTTCTAAAATACCTGTTAGTAATTAAAGGAGCTGATAACAGCTGTTGGAGTGCAACATCCCCCAGGGCCTTGTGGTGGGACAGAAACATCTTCCACACCCAGGGCAGTGCCCCAGAGGTGCCACAGATGAAATCATGAGCTGAATTTGATCAAGGGAAGCATTTTAATGTAGCCATTCTGAAGGTCAGGCTCTGAACTTCCAACTGTGTTACATTGCACGTGCTGCACACAGTAATACTTTGCAGTCAGCTGGCCACACACCCATACCCACATGTAGGTGCTGTTTCACCCTCAAGGGCTTCATGGCTGTGCAGCTCTTCATTGCTTAGAAACACTTTTTGCAATAAGAATGAGTTGTGCAAGGGAATATGAGCCAGTGCTGATACAGACCATATACATGGCAAGAACATAAGAAAAGAGAGGAACTGTTCTCACCCCATCCCACCTGAATTTGGAATATGTGCATGGTCCTTTGGGAGTGGTGCTGTCTACTGCTTCTCAAAGCTTTCTCAGAGCCGCTGTAATCCTATGGAAAGCTGACAGTCCACGTCATCCATTGTGACATGCACCATGCAGTGTGAATGTGCAGATGTGCATTTTTCCCCAGACAGGGCACCCACAGCCCCTCAGAGCTGCAATGAAAGCACTGCAGAGTTAACAGACTGAGGCCTTCAGGTGGCTCTCTGTAGCTCTCACTTGTTGATAAGTCAAATGGCCAAGCTGAGATTTATGGACACTTGTCTCAGTGTTCTCATCTCATAAATGACTGCAGAAAGGGGATTTCCATTCCAGTGACCAGCACATTCTTCTCCATTTCTGAGGAGTGTCTGTGTCCTTCAAGGCACTAAATCAGCCTGCCACTGCTAAGAAATAGGGGCTTCAATTAAACAAATTAATTGCAATGTTCTACAATCTCTTAATTGATTCACCAGGAGATTTTTTTAGTTTGTTCAGCCAAGATCATGATAATTTTCCTATTGAACTGATGCAGTGAAAATAATTATCAGACTGAAAAGAAGTTGAGGCAAAGTACTAATTTTAAGGAGAGTTTTGGGTACACTGTCATTCATTTCTTATTTCAAATGTCACAGGAGCAAAGCTTTACTTTTACTGGGGAAGGGAGTCTTGCTGGGTGCCAGACCAATGCCTGTACACCACAGTCACCCTTTTAGATATTTTAACCATTGCTATCACTTCTTCACACATAAAACATTTGGGGTAGTCCCTAGCACCTCTGGGTGTAAATTATAGCTGTCCTGTTCCTGGTACTATGAAAGCATTTCTATAAACCAGAGTATCTCAGCAGCCATCAATATATCATTCACATCTAGGCTTGCATTGATTTCTATTTTGTTACCAGAATAAGACAGATGCTTCAGCAGGGCAGAGGGTCACCTATCCAATGCCAAAGGCACCAGGACAATTTGCACAAATTGAGGACTTCAGCCAATACTTTTCATAAGCTGTTCCTGCTGAATGTCCCAAATTAGGGGTTTCAGTGCCAGAAAAATCATTTAAGTGAACAGGTTTGCCTTGTTCCCTACCCAGCAGACAGTTCTGTTAGGGTAGGTCATTAGTTATTCCTGAGGTCATTAGGTTATCGCATTGAATCTTAATCCATCTAATTCATCCCAGTGCACTCCCATTTGTTTCTAGTGCTTGCCTTTTAAAATACCATTAAATCATGTCACAGGCCACCTCTGCACCTGCCAAGAAAGCTGCATGCCTTCTCCGATTTTCTTTTGCTGATTTTCTATTTAGTATATTCCTGGAGAAGACAGCTCATTGCAAATCCTCTTTCTCCTGTTTCTCCTTCCCAAGTACACTTGCTCACTCACTCTGGGGATTTTAACTTTTACATACCCAGCTTAGCCCTGGCTCAAGTCAATCAGTGTTGTCCTGAGCAGATGCCAGTGGGTTTCCATTGCCTCAAGCTAGTCTGGGTGTCCCACTTTCTCTTGCTGAGGTAAGTTATTAGGGCAAAGAAAGAAGAAACTGTTTGCCTTTGATAGTGTAATGCAAAAATAAAGAGATCCCAGTAAAACCTTCCCTTCTTGTTCATAAAACTCTTTGGTAAAAAATTCTTAGAAGGATACTATAAATAGAGAAAATCCACTGAGATTGGTGAACAGCTTTAAACCAAACATAAATTAGTAAAGAAATAGCATTGTCAGTTGTAGATAGCTTGTAGTGAATTAGACCAGGGCTTTTACAGAACAAAGGAACCTAAAAAAACCCCCTAATCTCACTTTGACGGGAAAAAGTCTCTGATCACTCCACCTGCCACTTCTTTCTGTGCCAAGAAAAACTCAAGTATACACCAAAAACACTGAAGGAGAGTTGAGTGTTGCACTAAATTTATGGAGCACTAGAGACTAGGGTTGAATGTGCTGACTGAACTTATTCTAATAACTTAGATGGGAAAAATCCATACTGCAAATCACCTTACTTAGGTTGACTTAACCAGAACTATTTACCCAAGAAAGAAAAAAAATCATGAGTGCTGATTGCTTTCTCTGTCACCCAAGAAATACACACAGCCAGACCCTGATCATTTTTGCTAGCTGCAAAATAACACAGAGGGGGAAGGGGAGTAGTTTGTTAGACCAGGTAAAGGATTTTTCACAGAAAACAAGGAGGATTTGCAGAGAGCTGTGTTTGTGCATGTGACAAATGTTTACCATTGGTACAAGGTTTGAAGGCACACAGGGAATCAGGACATCCTGGGGGTGTGCTAATGTTGTCTAAGTCATCTGGTTAACTTTAGGGAGTGCACTGGCCCGTGTGTTTCTGAGCCTACACCACTTGGCCAGACCTCTGTGCTCTTGGGCCATTCCATGTGTCCTATTTTGGACCATAACCTTAATGTTATTCAATGCCAACTCACATCCTTACCAGGGCCAAGGGAAAGGAACTCTGGCTTCCCAAAAAGAAGGTGGCTTCTGGTCATAAAAACATGGCAGCATTGTCCACCATTGTTGGTTTTCTTATCTCATTGCTGTTTACAGTAAATTGTTCTCAACCTGTGATCACTGCCTTTTAGACTTCCCATCGGGGTGGGGGGCAAAGGGAGTGGCTCATGGTCTTTTTAGTGAGAGGACTAAATTGGGGAATACCATTCCTAAGCCATGATACCATGCCTATGGCAAACACTTGTTTGCAGTTGCTCACCTCATGTACACATGCTGTGGATCTTGGTTTGGGACAGTGGGCAAGGGGCACGGTCTGGAGGTGGATCAGCTACACAAAGGCAGGGGGTGGATGGGTTCATTGCCAATGACTCTAGGGCAAAAGTCACCTACGCCCTAAATTATATTAGCTGAAGAGAGCAGACCCTAATTTAACAGGGCCAGGCCTTGTCCTCAGACTTAGTCCAGTAAGACACACACATGTAAGTCTGGTCTTCCCTATGGTGAGGGAATGAGGAGTTAGGAAGTACCCTTGGGAGGACCTGGGGAATGTTAGGAAGGAAAGGGGTGAAGGGGCTAAAGCTAGAGCAGGTCCTGGGAAGACTCTACACAAAAGACGGGCAAAGCTACTTTAATTAAAAGTTCAGGTGTCTTGCTGGTGAAGTCAGAGTGTCTAAGGGTAGCCTCTGCTGCAGCCATAGTCTGTAGCAGCTTGTTCAGTGCCTTAAGCCCACAGGAAGGGAAGTCCCTGCTGAAATTGCAAGGGAGGTTTCCAATTAGCACCAATTGAGGCAAGTTATTGGGGGGTTTTCTTTGTGCAGACACACCTCCCCTGGGGCACAGCATGAGACCACCCACTCGCATTGCATAAACCACCAAAACACCATTAAACTCATAGGAACCATTCTCAATCACTACCAACCCAGACTAGATTTGAACCATCCACCGAAAGGTGAAATGTTAATGCGAGCTAATTTTTCAAATCATTGCTGTAACATTAGGAAGAAGCTCTGGTAACCTTTTGGGGGCTGCTGACTTACTGCCTAGTGTTCATTTGGCTGATCCTACGGGCTACAGTCATGATAGGATAGTGTCCCAAGAGAGCAAATAAAATCCAAGAGGTACATTTTTCTTCTCAGCACTTGCCTGCTATAACACTGAACCCTTCATTAAAAATGTGATAAGCCATGCAATATATTTTCCTGTAAATTATAGCCTTTAATCTTTAATGTTAATGACAGAAATTTTACCATTAGCAGGACTGTATTTTGCTCCACACTTTAAACATTCTTTAGTAACTATGTTTTCCTGCCCTCTTTCAGACAGATGGTAACTATTTCAGCTTGAATTCCTTTTTATATTAGCATAAAGAGAATTTGAAAAAACAAACTAAGGTATAATATAACTAAAATAGAAGAACTTACAGCACTGAAATGTGAAACGCTTTTTTCCTAGCTGTGACCACCCTTTGACTTTGCTGTTACTAGGTGTGTGCCTTGAAACCAAAGTCAGTTTTGTAAATACTGCTGACAAGGAGGAATCAATCCACTTCAATCCCCAAGTCACACTGCCTAAACTTGGGCTCATGTCTTAGAGGACAAATTATTGGCTTATCAGTTGGAAAATTTGTGTATTTAAGAAGAATGTGTGAAAGCCATTTTGGAGAGTAGTGCTTGATCCAACAATTAATATTAAGGCTGGTAAAGAAGGAATTCCTGAAGTTTAATCCCAGCTACATGTTTCTCCATGCCCTTCACACGTGCCCTTCCAGCTTCCCTTGCAGCTTTGACCCCTGTAGCTGTTAAATGCAGATTATAGCACTGACACCTACATGTTGCACCAGTTTTGCAAGGAGTCATTACCTGTGGCACATCTACTTACAAAGGTAGCATCACATTTCACACAGAGCTACAGCCAACATCCAGAAAATGCTGTAGGATTGGCCACAACCCTTTCAAAGGTAGGAGAGGAATCTTGAAGAAATACTTCAAATCTGAGATGGGGACCAGGAACTGAGGCAACGTATTTCTTTTTATGTGCCAAGCATAACGGGGTCCAGTCTGCTGGCACATGATTCCTGTGCCCATAATGAATGGGAGAAATGGTGAAAGATTTCAGTCCTTGATCCAGATAGACTTTCCTTTAAAAACAATATTTGAAGCACAAGGCTTGGGGGTTTGTGTCCTAGTGTCCTCCTACTGTTGCCCACCCTTCCTATAGGCTGTTCCTTGGTCCTTGGCAGTGGCGAGGGTACCTAAGGTGCCAAGGTGTGAGCTGGCCAGAAGCCACCTGTGGATTCAAACAGCCAGTATGGGAGATGGCCAGGGAAAAGTGACCTGCATGGCTGGCAGTGGTCTTCATGGCTCATGAGCTTTCTGGAGGTGGACAGTTTTTAAGGAAGGAAAAGGACATTTGTGTACCTTGGCCTCTGGTGACTTTTGTTCCTTGGTTAAGGGTATGAAGGGGGATAGAGCTCCATGCAATGACAGACATCAGTGATACTATGTGATCTGGCAAAAACACGTAAAGGCATCTGCACTGTTAGATTAATTTTTCCCCCAGTTTTTTCACGCTAAATTTAGTCCTAAACACCACACATTTTAGACATGAATGGACCTTCTATGCCTCTTATCTGTAATTTTTACTAATAATTTTAAGACCACAAAACTAATATTTGAAGATCAGCAGTGTCATATCATTTTTGGAGGAAAACTAAACTTTTCAAAATTCCATTTAAAAATCTAGCAGTGGCAATATGCAAGGGCTGTAACTACTGAAGGTCCTGCAATACTGGAACAGTATTGTTCCAAGTAGGCATTCAACGAGGAAGATGCTCTCATTAAAGCCTTCATGAGCCTTCCCCAATAAATCACTATTGTTTCAATCTTTCATTTTCAGTAACAGGTCTATATTATAAGGTTGACATCATAAATTTTAACTGCCACTGAGTCTGTGTTGTGATTGATAGCATCAATGTTTTTCTGTTACTCAAATTTGCAGCTATTGTCAGTGTAATTCCTGCTACTGCTACTGCTACAACCAGAGAATGTTGTATATTACACCTAATATTGGCATCTTTTTCTCAGTTTAAGGAGATTATTTTTTGCAGCTGTAATGCAGTAGCATTAAAATGTAGCTGCTGATCCATATCTAGCAGAGCAAACACTAAATCACCAATAGGCTTAATTAGCACAAGATAAGAAAATTTTGCCCTCCATGAAGTTGCAAGGCTTGTGCTTGGGAAGTGAGGTAGACATGTGGACCCTCCTTGTCATCATCAGCTTTGTCACAATTAATTTTGTTACATAAATTTCCTGTCTGGAGAGTTCTATCTGTGTATTTTCCTGTAAATCAGTATGCACTTTAGCATGGTCAGTAAATAATAATAAGTATTAATTTTAGGCAGTTCTGATTTTATCACAGTGTACCTGTCAAAAGCCAAAACCTTACCTCATCCTTTATTATAATATTATAAAATAATTATTCATATTTCCAATCTTTTACCGGACATCTGAATATAAATAATCTCCCATTTTTTGTCTCTTGGACTCTCAACAGCTTTATCTCTGCTACTAATGGCTTCTTATGTCTCCAGAAAGAACAAAGCATAAAAAAAAGAAGATAATGATTTAATCAAAGACAACTCAAATGGCAGTTTTGCTGTGCGGACATAAACAGAGTTAATGGTTCTCTCAGGACTCCTTTTTGAGAACCATAAAATCCCAACACTTAAGAAATAAGAGTTAATACACACTTTAAGAAGTGTTTTTCTAGTTGAGGAAAAGACTGAAGTCTAATACATTATTGGCTGAATCTTAAAACATTTATGATGGTGGGAAGACAGGGTTTTATTATACATTTCATCTTCACTTCTTCATTTATTCTTACAATAAAATCAAATCATCAGTAACAGGCTGATATTTTGGTGTCAAATGGAACCTAAACCACACACGAAAATGGAAAATCATTCAAGCAATATGTGAACCTTTAGTGATTGAACCTTAACTAAGTAATGGTCTACAGGAGGTGCCACTTGGGTATTTTATCTTACTCCAAGGACTCCTTCTCTCATTTTAATAAGTGCTAGCTACTGGCATTAACAATTATGCCAGTATATAAACAATTATGGGGAAGTCTTCATGCCATTGGCATTGCTGGACAGTAGCATTTTCAAAATGAGCTTCCCACAATTCTTCCTTTCTACCTGGGAGAAAACAGTACAATTAAAGCTATCATACAAAGGAGATGCTGAGGTGTCTGCTTACTATCCAGCTGCAAAAACATGTGCATTGCTGAGACAATTTACTTCAAGACTCCTTTCTCACTTTTTAATGGTGTTAACTGGAAATGATTAGGAAATTTGCAAGTGCAAATTCGGTCTGGATTTCTTGAGACTAACCAAATGAAAGGTGAATTTAGACTAAAAATAGTATAAGCAGCTTACAGGCTTATAACTATAGATGAAAGATTATATTTTGTGTGGGAGTTTTGCAGGGAACTCAGGCAAAAGTGTTCAATGTCACTAACCAGTTTGTCTCTTTCTATTACAAAAATATTTTAGGACACAAAACCTCAGCAAAGAAAGCTGGAAATTCTAACATCTACTGGAGTACCTAATTTTCTTTTAACCCTGTACTGTTTTGCAAGCACTTTCCTAGTTTCTATTCCAAAAAATAAATAAATGCTACTTAATAGCATTAAGAGCATCGGTCTGCTCCACTGGCTGGATCTGGATCAAACAGTAGAGATCAAAAAGAATATAAATGTACTTGATGTTCCATCATATCCAGAAATAAACTGCATGCAATAGAAGGACTAAAGTGAGGAAGCATATATGTTGAGTATTTTTATTTCCAGTGTTCCTTCACAGTTACTGGATTAACTCACCCTTCATTCCCTCTTTACTCATTCAGATCTTGACTCTTTTATCCTCTGCTGGCAAATTGAAGGTCTGCCTTGTGGTCAGAGGTCACTGAATTAATCACTTTAAACAAGAGATTTGCTGAGGTTTCAGAATTTCTAGTGTGACCTATTTCTCCTTTCTGTTTTCCACAGCTTTCCCCCTGTTGTTTGTAAAGGAAAAATCTGTGGAACAAGATCAAGAGTCAGAAAGTGCCAGGAAATGAGTGGTCTTGTGGCCCAGCTTACAGGAAAGTGAGTGGCTCATATTCCCAAGCTGGGATAGCTGCCTTGGTTGCTGACATCTTTCTAGTGCAGGATCTGGCTGCTGCAGTAGAAGGAGGTAGAGATGTGGGCTCTGTGGCAAAGCACTGGATGAAAAGTTTCCTCCTAATGTTAAAATTGACATCCACCCCTCAGTCCCATAGGTGCAGAGAGAAGAGTTCTACCCAGTTACATGGTTCAACCAACTAGAAATGCAACCTTCTTAATCTTACACCCAATATAGGTTCCAAATTATCATTGTACAAGCATTGGGGTCCTTAGGATATGGTGTTTTTTTCTGTTTGGTACCAATAATCAACTCTGCAGGGAGCAAATCACCAAAATAAAATAAACTCTTGACCCAAACTATTTTGGAGACTTTTGGAAACTTTTTGGAACTGTGACCAGACAAGATGAATCAAGAGGAATTTGTGCCTGGTCTGCTACAGAAATTAAGCCATGACACCTCACTAGTACAGCAGCGCTGTTGGGAGAGGGGTCTGGTCCCTTCGGTGGAGACACTGCAGCAGCAGTGTCTGGGCACAGGGATATGTGTGAGCTAAACTTTCACCAGGCTCTTCTGGACAGTGTGATGTGCCCTCTTTTGTGCACTGGATGTGTCATTTCCTTAGCTAAGTAGCAACTCTGGGGACAAAACTGCCTTCCTGCATGTGTAAACAGCATGCTGAATATTTAAGTCTGCACCTTATCTAGAGAACAGGCAAAAAGAAAAGTATAGTATATTTTGGCAGCAATTTATGCCACATGGGCAAGAATATGCCAGTTGTAGGAAAGCCATCCTATTGGTTTTTTCCACTTTCCACTCCATCTGAATCCAGGTCACCAGTGCAACTGCCAATAGATGTATGCTT
Source organism: Vidua chalybeata (assembly GCF_026979565.1). Lineage (NCBI taxonomy): Eukaryota > Metazoa > Chordata > Aves > Passeriformes > Viduidae > Vidua > Vidua chalybeata. Next base: position 15,074,926 of record NC_071530.1, on the reverse strand, counting down.
GGGCAATGTGGAAGGAGAGTGTTAGCAAGGGTCCTGGGGTGTTGTGGGCAAGAACTGTCCTTGGATGTCAGACAGCTCCTAGTACCTCATTTATTGACTTGTTCAGTCCAGAGGCTTCCCCTTTTGCAGCCATTTTCTCTCTTCTAACATAGAGAGGGCCAATTTCCATATGCATTAACATTCCTGGGGCATCACAGGAGCAGCAAATCCTTTGAAGGGTAGAGAAGTTCTTTCTAGCTATTTCCCCTTGGAGCCGATTCCAATGCAAATCTGCATCTGAACAACTGTTCAGTGACTAATGCAAGAATTGTACCTTGACCAGTTGCAATATTGCACTCAGGATTTTTTTATATTCTGTTTCCACTGAACCAAATAGGATTTAAAGAAGTGCTGAGATTTAGTGAAATGAGGGTTGTGTTTGGAGCCAGGGTTCAAGCATTTTCCTTTCTTTTATGGTCTAGTCAGATATAGGGAACACACTTTAAAAAATAGAATTTCTCACTCCCATGCACAGGGGAGCCAGCGTAGGTGGGAAGAAAAGGTCACTGCCTGCTCAGCCTTGCCCCATTGCACCATTTCACCTGCTGGCATTGCTCTCAGCCTTTCCACAAGCATTAACAGCCTTTTACTGGATTACTCTACTTTCTATCCTGCTACACCTTTGATCTCAACTACACCTTGAAATATTGCATTTAAAATGTAAAATAAAAAAAAGAACTAATTCCATTAACTCAAAATAGGTCTCTAATTGACCTCTTAATATGGTGTATTTAACATGACACCGTACCATTTTCATATGTAAATGGGATGATTCTTAATAATTCAGTGCTTCCATTTTCATTCTATAGAATACATCTTCAAGGGAGTTGGGAGAACGTTGTGAATTTCTGTCATTTATCACTCTGCCACAAAATTAAACTGTGGCTGCCAACATGAAACAGTACATTTTACATCTGCCTTCCTATGCTTTGTTCTTGCAGTGCACAACTCCAAAACCTATGTACTTTTCTTATAATAAACATATTGGAAACTTGAATGTGAACATACTTTTTCCTAATCTTTTCAGTAGTAGGAGGAAGGTGCTGACAAACAGCATTTCCCATCGCAGGATTCAGCTCAGACTCACAGCTATTCTGAGGAATAAAATGTACACAGAGCACAATTTGTTAATTTGATTCCATGTTGGGCTCGTATGCAGCATCCCTCTGTGCCACCTCCCTCTCCCCAGCCAGCCCATCCTCTCCACCCCCCAGATGACACTTCACATTTAATCTAAACCTTCTCAGATTATGCAAACGTGTGATTTGCTCCCCCACTGAGGTCCATTGCAGTTGCTTGGACCTCAAATGAGAGTTTGTTTAAACAATGTTAAGCCTGCAAACCTACATGAAAAAACCTGGCCTAGGCTGTCAGCAAAGCCTTTAATGTGCATTCAGTCTTGCATTCATCTGGGATCTGTGTATGGTATTGATTGATGTTTTATTACTGTTTGGTAGATAAAAATATTTAACTTAAGAACAACTCAATTGCGGGAAGGGCTTTATATAGTCATCACAACATGCTTTTTCTGCTGCTGTGAGTGTAGGAGGCAGGGTAGTTTTCTACTACTTAACATGTAAAGTCTAACATATTTTAAGTACGTGATCAAACTGCAGCTTTAGAAATCACTTTAAACATAAAAAAACAAAGAAATAAATCCATAGTCTTTTGACAATTTCCCTCAGCTAAACTATTCCAATACGCTACTTTTACTTTTATTATTTCTTTCTGCCTTTGGCAGCACAGGTCTTTTCAACCAGATAGGGTATAATGGACCATGAAAGCAGGATACATCCTCAGAACCCAAATGTCAGCAGCAGTTAAGGTGAACTGCTTCATTCTAAGGTGCAGCGAGTTATCTTCTGCTTCACTGGAAACCTCAGCACAAGTGTGAGAGAGGAGCTGGGAAAGGAGGTGGTTCTTCACCGAGATGGATTGTGACAGCCCTCAGGCCACTGGTGCCTCCTCGTTCTATGAAACAACAGCTTTGTTAGAGAAACACAAGGGAAGGTATCATTGCAAGATTTGCACTATTTCCCCCTCTCACAGACTGTGTATTTTACACAGCTGACAGTGCATTTGAGTTCAGATGTGTGCCAGCAGGACATACTGGAAATTGTGCATCCAGACCAGAGGATTTCTTAACCATAGGCCTCTGACATCTGCTGCACACTTGTTACACGGCTGGAACATGAACAGAGCTTTTAATTTTGCTCTTTGATATTTGCATTCCTGTTTTTAAATGCTGTTTGTGTAATTTATGCCTTGCAAGCCCACAGAAGTTGGGTGGAAAGGAACTTCTTTATTTGAACTCTCTGAAGTGCAATATTTCTCTTGGCTTAATTTTTCCCTCCTTCTAAGCTTATGAATTATCATCTGACAAATTGGATCTGTTCTTTTCCAGCAAGTTATTTGAACACATACTTGTAGCTGTTTTTAAGAACAGTACAGCTTTCAGATAACTTCATTGTTATTTTATGTGCCAGATGTGGTTTGTTTTCCACAGTTGGAGAATTAGAAAAATGTTGCATAACCACAAACATCCATCTATTCTTTTACAAATAGAAATTAAAATCTACAGATAAAAGGTAAGTGGATCATGCAGAACCCAACACTGCCTTATTTCACTTGTCTCTTTATGCTGAAATGAGTTCAGGCTTGCAGTCACCTTCCTGCCAAAATACAAGCTCGTTGCTCATCTTCCCTCTGCCTGGGCTTCCCCAGCCACCCTGCTTCTCTGCACTCCAGTGACCGCATTTGACTTAGCATGCCCATTGACCAGAAGCATCGAAAGAAATCCTTCTTTATTCAAACCTTCAAAGCAAGTTCAGTAAGCCTTTTGGTTACTCTCCACTGACTACGTCACCCACATTAGCAGATTTACTTTTGATATTTAGAGTTTCAGTAAAAGCTAGGATGTGCCCTGAATTTTATCCATATTCTGTGCAGCCTCTTTTTATTTCTTTCTTTTGGGAGTTGTCACACAGAGGAATAGCTGGTGTCTCTAACTTTTTATTAAGTGCCCTGAATACCACTTCTGGGGGCTGAGGGATGAACCCATGCAAGGGTTCCCCTGGCTCCACAGTGAGACTGTACACTGTGAGACTTTCTCTCTCTTCAAAGTAGGTTAAATGCAAACAAACACATTTAACTCAGCGGGGATCCAACAGGGCAGCCAACATGTGCATCCAGCTGTGAGCTCTGTGAGGTCTGGGTGACACTGACTTTCTTCAAAGGAAAAGACAGAAACAAAATGATTTTACAAATTCCATGAAAGCTGCCTTTGCAAATGATGACTGGAGAAACAGAGGTACCAGTTTGGCAGAAAGCGCCACCAAATTTACTCCCAAGCTCCACGATAACAGCAACTCATCTTTCTTTGGGAATTACTTGTCTGTGTGTATCTCTGTGTGCAGCACTTGCCACTGTGTGTTCCCTTTGCAGAGCGTCCTGTCTCGCCAGGGTAGGAAAAGCTGTCATGGTCCATGCTTCAGCTGAGGACAAGGGGAGGTAGCCCAGTGCAACATGCAAAGCCAGACAGTGCATAAATTACAATTACTGATGAGCCAAATCTGCAGAAACCTTCAAAGCAGCATGCTCGAAACGTTGCTCATATTTTAACATTTTAATTAAGTAGATGTTTTATGTGTTCATGCTGTAAGTACTTTATGACCACTGACTCTGCAGTCTTCTGGATTTCAAACCTCAAAGAGGTAGAAAAGAGAACACCCCACATACAGGAGAAGAAGAGTCTTCTTCAGATGACAGGACTCGATGTTTTTCTGGTTTATTTTTAATTTTATAAATAGAATTGATCAGGCATTGACAGACCAAGTCATTATGGCTTCAAAAAGTTTAAATGTAAGCCATTTTGGCATTAGAAAAATACTTAGGTACACATGCAACATTTTCTGTTTTCAAGGTGTCACAAATGTTAATTAACAAATGAATTTTGCTTGCCTTAGCTAGAAATGTCCCCTGTCAGTCTTGGACTTTCCCCCAAAGCCAACAGCAAAGGCCTTTATCATAACTGCTGCAGCAGCACTGGGCACAGATCATGTCTTGACTAAGGGGATATGATGCAATAAAAAGCTTTATAGATAATGAAACCGTCTCCCTAAAGCAGTACATTGAGAGGAGACTGACACTGTTACAGGAAGTTATGCATTACCCAGCCCATGTTTCCATCAGGCAGGACCTTGCAGGCAGCTCTCTGCCCACCCCAGCACAAACCCAAGCAGCTTCCATGCTCCCCACTGAAAAAATCCCAAAGGGATTTCACCACGTGGGCACCTGCCCCTCAGAGGGTCCCTAGCATGGGCCTGCAGGGTGGGAGTGGAAAGCCTTGCATGCTGCTGATTTCCATACCCTGAATCTGCTTGCCCAGGGATATAAAGGCTTGAAGTGCTTCACAGCCAAGTGCCATAGGTGGTCTTTCCTTGGGGAATAGAGAGCCTGGAAAATTCATAGGATGGAGCTGCTGTAAAGATGGGTTCTCAAACAAACATGTATTTTAGCTTGTCTGTGCAATGTTTGAATGTAACAGCTCCCAGTTCCTTGGTTTCTAAACTATGTTTCATCAGTAATTCTGAGGTATCCTCTGGGGACAGCAAAGTACAGGAATCATGTCTTGAAAAGGAACGAGAGCTTCAAATCCCTTTATTTATCAAAGATATTCTTGGTGACAATGCAATGAAAGACTAGAAGGAATCAAAATCACAGAATAAGCTGAGCTGGAAGATACCCAGAAGGCTCATCAAAGTGCAACTCCTGGCCTTGCACAGAACAGCCCCAAGAATGACACAGTGCGCCTGAGAGCATTGTCCAAAAGCTTCTTGAGAACTTCTTGAGCTCTCAAAGGCTTGGTGCTGTGACAACTTCCCTGGGGAGCTGTTCCAATGCCTGACCACCATCTGGGTAAAGGACTTTTTTTATAATATCCAAACTAAACCTCCTGTGAAATCTTCAGGCCATTCCCTTGGATCCTGTCGCTGATCACCAGAGAGGAGAGAACAGTGTCTGTTCCTTCTCTTCTCCTCACGAGGAAGTTGTAAATGCAATGAGGTCTTCACTCAGTCTCCTCTCCCCCAGGCTGAACAGACCAAGTGATTTCAGCTGCTCCTCACACAGCTTCCTCTCAAGGCCCTTCACCATCTTCGTTGCCTTCCTTTGGATGCTTTCTCACAGCTTTATATCCTTCTTACACTGGGCACCCAGAGCTGCCCCCAGCACTCGAGGTGAGGCTGCCCCAGAGCAGAGCAGAGCAGGACAATCCCCTCCCTTGCCCAGCTGGCCGTGCTGTGCCTGATGCCCCCCAGGACAGGGTTGGCCCTCTTGGCTGCCAGGGCACTGCTGGCTCAGGTTCAACTTTCTGCCAACTAGGACCCCCAGGTCCCTTTCCATGGCACAGCTGCTTTCCATCCTCTCATTGCCCAGTCTCTATATCCAGGGTTGCCCCATCTCAGGTGCAGAATTCAGCACTTTGCCTTGTTGAGCTTCATGTGGTTCGTGAGTGCCCAGACCTCTGATCTGTGGAGCTCTCTCTGCAGGGCCTCCCTGCCTTAAAGGGAGTCAACAGCTCCTCCCAGTTTTGTGCCAACTGCAAACTTCCAGTCCCGTGTCCAAGTCATTTATGAAGATCTTGAAGAGCACTACAAGGATGGAGAACTGTGGAGCTCCACTAGTGACAGGTCACTGGTCTGATGTCACCCCATCCACTGTAATCCCTTCTGCCCCACCCATGAGCCAGTTGCTCACCCACTGCATGATGTGGGGAGCACAAGGACATGCACATCACATACAAACAAGAGATCTGCCAAGATCGAGGGAGGGCAGAGTCCGTGGCTGTACAAAACTCAAGAGTGAGGCTGGGAGCCACAGAAGTGCATCCATAGGAAGGTGCATGACAAAGTCAGAGTAGAGGAGAAGTATTTCAATGGAATCAGTTTTCATAAGAGGATTGTCAGACTCAAGGTAAGGCAGAGAAGAAAGAAGATGGAGAAACAGGTTGTACTAAACTGAATCACAAGGTATCATTCTACAAGAAATTATTCTGCTTGTGCATTTCTTTACGTCTCTTTTGTAATTCTATGCCAGCATACCATATAGGTAAATCTTATTTTCCCAATTATTCCTATTGGCTCTGCATCACTGTAATTGAAGGATTCTGCTCTTCTCTCAGCATGAGCTCACCGAGAACAAATTGCTCTTACAGAGGAACCGATGTGTGAGCACATGCTGGGAGAACCTGACAGTGCAAGGGGCAGCTCAGCCACTGGCACAGAACCAGCTCTCAGTGAGCAGGGAGCATGCATGCCACTTCTAATTACATGACTTCTTAATGTCAATATCTCTGGAGAAAAAAAAAAAAACAAAGTGCTTTCAACAGGACATTTCTTCCCCTGGTCTCAAAACGCTCTCCAGAGGTGGTGGTATCTAGTCACAGTTAGAACTGGATACTGAGAAATTCAGCAATGTCTGTCCATCCAGATCTGAATCACTGCAATCTTTTCAGGAATGTTAGATGGGAAGAGGAGGGAATCAAAAGATTTTTGCCCATAGCATCTGCCAACAAACCTGCTTCTTATTTTTACCATCTCACATTTGGAAAAAACATTAACACATCACAATATCTCATTGTGGAAGGCATTTCTAATATTCAATTTCATTGTTCTGATTCATATCACTACTGCAATCATGCTGGTCAGTGAGTTCTTTGATTCTGATGTTAACTTCCAGTGTCCCACCAATTGACTCAATAGAGAGAATTACAGTTACTGGTCAGTGTAGTGGAACACTGAATAACCACAACTGTTTCAATCTTAAAAAAAAAAATGGCTTTAAGGAGCTGAGATAAAGCACAGGATTAAAGGAACATGCTAATAAAATTATTATAGACATGATCTGCATTTTCATTCTGACCAGCACTTTGAAGTCAAACACAACACCTTGTGTGTGGTATATGACAACACTTAATTTTAAAGAAAAGTTCCACTGGGCAGGTAAGCACTACATTGAATTAAAAGGTACCTCTCATTTCCTATAAGATTTAAAATTAATAACCTCAGGAAAATAATTGCCTGACTGCTGAGAAATTATACATAAAGCAAAGTCATAAAGGCATTATATACTCTGTGTATGTATTTAAATGTTCCCTTGTTACCCTTGATTACAGCTTGCCACATCAACAAAACACCTGGTCTGATATTTTCCTTACATTGAAACCTCTTGGCCAGTTGGAATTTTTATCTCAAAAGCAGCTGAAACCTTTGTTTACCATCTCACAGGACATGTTGTTACAGTCTCGTGCTGAAGATCTTTCTTAATGACATGCTTGGCAGGACTGAACGGTGCATGTTCACCAGCTTTCACCTTCACTATTAATAACAGCGCAGCTCCTACCTGAAATGTCTTCTATAATTGTGTAATTACACAGCTCATTTATCCAATTGTTAAGCCAGAAGTCTGATTAAATATTAACAACAGCTTGGTTCTCCTAGTGTCATTAGTTGGAAAGCAACCCTGTAATCTCAGGTAACCCATATGGTAATTATCCTTCACAGTTCCCCTCAGCTGAAAATCCAGCACAATCAGAGCAGATGAGATTGCCCAGCAGAAAACACATCACCCCTCTGTTCCTCCTCACCTCAACACTACCTGAGCCCTGTGCTGCATTTGTGGACTTCCCATGATTGAAAAACCAGTACAGAGCACTGCAGAGGGTGGCACTGGCTGGATTTGCTTCTTTAATCCCATGCTGCATGTTGAGAAATTGCAGCCTGACTTTCAAAGTAATTTGTTACTTTAAATCAAAGAAGGGGAAATTTGGTTTGGCCCAAACATTCCTTCCCATGGAAAACAAAGGGAAAAGCAGAGCATCCCAGCTTGTGACAAGCTGTGAGTGATGCTCTTGCATCAGTGGGGCACATGCCCAGGGAATATCCCAAATTATAGATGACCTAAGATGAAATGCATAAACCAGGAGCAAGCTGCACTTTCAATGCACTCTGCATGGGAGTATCACAAGGCCCTTTAAAATAAAATGTTGCAGAAGAGAGCATCAAAATGCTATAAACAACCCAAAGCAATGGCAAACAGATGTTTAGCTGAGCCCTCTGAGGAGGAGCCCTACGTGCTGCTGCCCACAGCCCTCACCAAACACCTGGGGACCCACCTGATCTGGGTGGGAGGACACATCGTGGGGACATCTGAAAGGCCCTGAGCAATGGGCATGGGGGATGCATGGGTGTGGGCATTGCTGAATCCAGAAGATCCAGATTTTCCCAGCTGCTGCGGCAGCGTTAACAGACGACTGCCTGGAGCAGCAGGGCTTTCCCCCATTAACATCTTATTACGATGAAAGGCGCAGTTTATACCTCCCAGAGTTATTGTTTCCAGGCTGTCTGCAGACTCAGGTGAAGCCGTGCATCTGGTTCAGGTTTTCAGCCTTTCCGTTGCAGCGGGGAGGACGGGATCATAATTTGTGTGTGAGGAGAGCAGGGCTGGAGGTGGGCTGGGACGGGGAGGGGGGCTTGCCACCTATCAAGCTGGCCCACCAACACACTGCCTGGCTTGTGCTGTGCGCAGCCCCTCGTGGCTCCCCTTCCCCGGGCACTGAGGCACAGCACGGCCAGTCCGGCAGCCCGGGCTGTGAGGCACAGCCACAGGAGGGGAAGGGCCGGGGTTTGCTCTCGGGTTGCTCTGGGACCTCTCCGAGCATAGGGCAGGGCTGCTCGGAGCGGGGCACGCAGAGGCGCCTTGCAGCAGCTGGCACTGGAAAACTCCCTGATCCATAAGGCGCTGCTGCTCCGCTCAGGCTCCCAGCACGGCTCTGGCAGGGGATGAATTTGAAATAAGATTTGCAGGATCAGAGTCAGAAATCAATAAACTCCATCAGCTAGGATCTAGCAGCTGTCTGAAACAACAGGTTACAGCAGCTGATAAATACTTTAAGGCGGAGGAAATGAATTAAAAATAAGACCAAAATATGATCATAAATCATGCTCTCCAGCTGCTAACACTATAAGGGGAACAAAACCCAAGAAATAACCACGATCTGGTATATCCCTTAAAACACAGGTAGCACAATCTCTCCAAGGATGGATACCTTTTTAGGGAGGGCAGGTTATGCTACAAGTGACCAAATAGCTCCTTGTTTAAGTTTTAGCTGCCAAGTTTTTGAGATTCAGAAAGCTGAATTATCAATTCCTATATTCTTTCTGAAATCTACTGCTGAAAATCCTCATCCACCTCTCTGCAGTAATCTTTCCCTTATACTTGCACCAATTGTGTACATAAAGGATTCAGTGAAATACTATAGATCCTCATGACTCTCAGCCTCAGCAGGGATTTTTTGGAAGCACAGAAAATGTTTGGGCTCACCTCACCAGCAGGCATCTTGCAGGTGGGACACGCATTAGGAAAGGCTCTTGTCTGAGAAGCATTGGGGAGCCCTCCATGACCTGTAGCATATCAGCTGAGGTTTCCCTCCCATCATTTTCTTTTACAGCCAAAGCTATTAAAAATGTGTTTTAAGGTAACACATATTAAATATAGACAAGACAGAAGACCAACGTGTCTGAGAGGCAGGGGTGGCCAATGAGGCAAGCCTGGAGATACCAGAGCATCCTCCATCCTCTAGGGCCAGAGTGGAATTTCCCACCTTCTCCAGCCTGGGCTGGGACAAAGCACTGGGACCTGGCGCTGCCAAGGCAGGCTGAGGGAGACACCAGGAGCTTCAGTCTCCCTGGAAGTGTTGCTTCCAATCCTGTGAGAGGGGGACCCAGCAGTCTGTGAGAAGAACTGAATTGTCATTAATTTGTTACAGCAGCCAGGTACCTGTGTGGCTGCATTTTCTCCTGTGTGGCACAGGTCACACACAGGGGGAAACTCTGCAATCAGCTGTGGACAGCAAATGTGGAGCTGAAGGCTCACATGCTGGTTTCCCTCTGGAATCACAGGGAGAGTCAGGGCAGATGGGCAAATGTAGCCTTTGTGGGCAATGGATGAAAAGCACACAAAATATTGGCAAGGTCACTTGTTTGCAGCTGTGCTCAATAGCTTTAGCAAGCTCCTAAGGACTGCAAAGGTCATCTCAGGAAAGGAGGCTCTGACATGGACACCATTCCTGCAGATGTTTCTGGCTTATTACAATCTTTGTGCCTTATGCTAAATAAACCACTTAAAAATATGTTGTTGGTATTTAAACATTTGTAACTACTGATCATCAGAAAACATCCAATAGGCCTCTGATGAAGAGCCAAAGAGATCAGAAATGAAACTTGATTTTTGCAGCACATCACTCACTGCCTTCTGTAGTGCTGCAAGTAGCTCTACTGAAAAATAAAACCACCTGGAGGAATAAATTTGTTCAGTTAAAGCTGACCAGAATAAAAGGGTTTTTTTTTTTCCCTTCTGGCCTTGTACAGACATTTTACAAACAGTTGTTTTCCAAAACAGTCTATCGATCTTCAGCAATACTGGTACTGTGTGCCAGGGGCCTGCCTGTCCTCTGGTGATGCAGAGGATCACAGAACATGGTTGCTGCTCTGCAGCAGAACTGCCCAATTCCCCAGAAAGATGTGAGTTGCCATTCAGAGACCCAAAGCAGCACCTGTTCAGCAACACGTTAGTTCCAGCCAACAGAGGCTGTGTGATCTCGAGGAGCCACCTGCAAAAGCCCACACAAAAGTGCTCCCCAGAAACCTTCCAGCCTCATAAACCTCTCACAGGCCCCTGAAGGCCATAAATTCTGCAGGGTCTCTCACAACTGTTTCAAAACTTCTAATGTTTTCCTTCTGCTCTGTGGTTTCACTGCCCACAGTGGGATCTCTGCACCCACCTGATATTGAGCCTGGAAGAGTTTTGCTCCATATGCCAAAAACCGCTTTGGAATGGAGCTAAATTGTCTTAGCTGATGCCTGTCTAGATAAGACATTGAACCCACTTCCTCATAATATGATTTATTTTAAATTAGACAGGGAAAAAAAGCAATTGAGGTAAGTATTTGAATCAGATTTTCAGTTTCTAATGCCAGGCTTTAAGATATCGGTGGAACAGTTTAATGGCATTGGCTCTGAACTGAAGAACTTGAATGTGGGACAAGTATAATATTTCTCTCCATAAACATAAAAATGCTGTTTAAAAACCAGCACCCCAAACAAAGAGAAGCAGCTTGTAAGGAAAATGTTTCACCCTGTCACCTTAGCAGGAGTAAACACTGAATGAGTTACTGAAAAGAAAACTGATTGAAAATGCAAAGTTCACCTGTACGGGAAATAAAGTGTAGGAATGTGAACAAACCCAGCTGGACCATGAAAAGAAAACTGAGAAATGGGAATGGCAATGCAAAACTGAAATTACCTGAAAAACCACCAGAAAAAGATTTTGTTGCACAGAAACTGGGAAGGACACGCTTGTTTCTGCTGCCAAACATCTATCAAACGAAGAACATTGATATGTGAGCCAGAGCTACATCATACAGAGGGAAACCCAAGCAATCTCAATGATTATAGCTGGTTTGGTCCATTCTCAATATTGAACTATGATTTAGAAGCATTTGTGAAGTCAAAAGAAAAAGAAAGACATGAAGGTTGGTGTATACACCCCAAAGCTGTCAACCCTCAACCTCATCTCCCACCATTCCTCAGTGAGATGAGCGATCTTCTGTGAGTGGGGTGCACTGGGTGTAAACAACCAGGAACTGGGTACTGAACCAGGCACTTCTGTCATGGGCAGGAGCAGGCCCAGAGGAAAATAACCTTGGGCTGCACTGAGAGAGGAGCCATCAGGAAAGACAAGGTACCACCATTTTTGAAGGATCAGCATTTCAAGTTATTTTATTTAATACCTTTTATTAACAAGGTAGGAGAATCCTAATGAAATCTGTGGATCTGACAGAATTAACTGGTTTAATAAGGGAGGTTGGAATACCATGTGTGAGACCTAGATGACTGTGGGTTCAAATATTAGAAACAGAATAAACCTGACTGCACCAAGTGTTCATCACATACCTGGAGACTCCTAAGTGGAACTGTAGCTTTCACATGGGGACTTACTTGGTTTGACATCAAAAGGGGAGAGCTTTAGCTCACAAGAGGATTATGAGCTACCAGCACAGTGAGGCAGTATAGAAGGAGATCAAACTCTAGGACCTGAGAAGTTTATTCCTCTTGCTCCGAGCTTCATGCACAGCCAATCATGCTTTCTTCTACAAGAGGCTGGAAGAGCCTCATAGTTCCCTGCTGCCTGCAGCTCCTGTGGGAGCTGCCATAGCCCTCCCAGCGTGGTAGAGCTCCCAGGGATGTTTGCAGGGGCAGCCAGTCTCTCCTTGAGCGCCAGCTCAGGGCACTCACACCTAATGTGGTGAACAAGAGACAAAAAAAAAAAAAAAAAATATAATGTACTGTCTCCAAAACTTGGCCAAGACTGTAAGTCATCCTTGCAGTTGGGCAGTGAAAGAGATGCTCTGCTCTTCCTAGCTTGCCACCATCTCCAGAATCCTTCCCTCTCTGCTGCAGCTGGCCCAGGGCTCAGTGAGGAGAGATCTGTGTGCTCCTTGCTCCTGCTCCTTAACCACAGCGCTTGAGGGTTGAAGTATCATAATGCACCAAGCTGAACTTCACATCAATTATTTTAACATGAAGCCTGTACCAGATTTCACTAGCAAAGCATTTCATGTGGGACAAAAATATTCTGTTTCCAGCAGTGAGTCATGTTTTTCTTATCTGGGCACTGATGGAGCCTGTGATGGGAAGAGCTGAAGTAAGAACGAGAGGCTCGGTGCGCTTGTACCTCTCCCCTTCCCTGGACACACATCTCCCCAGTGGAAAAGGGATTCCACTCTATGTCCATGGGTGCACTTCAGTCAACTCTGATGCTCACCACTGGGTTAAAAAATAATAAAAAAAAAGGTTTCTCTTAATTTCTAACACCTTTAGAAAGTTTCTTATACAATGAATGACTAAAAGGGATTTTGCTGGAAAGGACTTCTATATGCAGAGAAGAGGAGGGTACAGAAGGACAACAAAAAATACTGCTTAACACAGCACACCTGAGAGTGCCAAACTGCTGTTACATTGTCATGGCTATTTCTGAAAGTACATGACAATATTACTCTATTTGAAATCCCTGAAAACACCTCCAGACCTGCTTGTCTTCAGTAATTTTCTTACACTGTCTATAAAACATCAACCAATAACCAATGCTACAGATGAGAAACTCTGTGTGAGGGAGGAAAAAACTAAAGCAAACCATGTGGTCTTTGAGTTTCAAAGAAAGAAATCACTGTGGCCACCCATGGCTAGTCGGTTTTCACTTATTAATTTCTATTTGGCATTAGATGCTGCTGTTCTTTGCAGAGACTGAGATTTTTTACACAAATGACAATGAGGAAATTTTTCTGCTTTCTGCCTGAGCAGCCAACCCCCACTGCAGTCAACAGGAGCCCAGGGAGCACAGTGAATCTGCACTTGGTGAGGGTCTTGGTGAGGGGATGGTGCCATGTCTGAAAGAGAACACAGGAAGGGTGGAAAAGCTCCTCACTGACTTTAACCTGAAATGGGGAACCAAATACACTTTCCTTTTAATTTCCTTCTAAAATATTCTTTTCCTTTTAATCCCTTGCAGAGATTTTTAAAATACATTTTAAAAATTGTATGTAAAATACCTTTTTAGTTATCTTGCCTTCACTCTTAATAAATATCCAGCTCTAGAAATATTTTTAAATTTCTTCAGGTCCTCTCATGCTTTTGTTGCCCTGGTTTGGTACCTTATGCAAAATGCAATTTGGTGTGTGAGTTCAGACCAGTCTATTCCAATTTATATTGTAATTGTATACAGCAATTGACATCTTTCTCTATAACTAAGTAAATAAAACTATTCCTTGTATTTTCTCTGTCTCATTTTAGATTTCCTGTCAGACTGACTCTTTGTCCTGTAATTACTTGTAACCTACCAGTGAGGACATTCAATGAAATCCAAGTAAGGTTCTTGTACCGAGATTTCTTGTCTTGTTTTGATTGCTGTAATCAGCATGATTACAGGACTTTTATTGGTACACACAAAATTTTCTTGTGAATTCATTAGAAGAGATGAGATACGTTGCTCCACAATTCACTTAATTCTCCCTTCTCATCATATCCTCCCATAACCTTGCCCAGTGCTGTGGCTGTTGGCCAGCAAGCAACAACCAGGTGCCAGAAGGGGCTGGTTGTCACATGTCACATCATGAGTGTCCATCTTGCAGAGGCTTGCAGTTAGAATACTATCAGCTGCCAAAGAAATTCCCAAATTATCTGATTTTAAGTGTTTTCAGGATCTGCTGGAACAGCCTCCTGGGCCCCCACTGCAGGGCTCCCCTCCGCAGGCAGCTCTGGCTGGAGGCAGCACCAATCTCTGCCCACGCTGCCACCCCGTGCCAGCTGAACAGCAGAGCAAGCCCACCCTGGGCAGCCACAGCAGCCTGCAGCCAGGGAAAGGCAAGGGCTGGACTGTGAGGCACAGGACGGGCTGTGCCTGGCTTACCTGGGAGCTGGCAAGCCCAGAGGCATGGTGACCTTGGCCCCTCCTGAATGAATCTTGCTCTTGAGACACATCTCCCTTTGAGGCTGTGAAAATGTTTCCAATGTATTTCATTAATATTCCACCAGTTGAGTTATGGAGCAGCTCAAAGTTCTCCCACCCAATTACAGTTCTGGCCATTAATGCAGCGGGTTATTAAAGCCAAATTAAGGAAGGAAGGAAGGAAGGAAGGGGGCTGCATTTGCCACACTGCTTTATTTCTCAGAAGCTTGGTGTTTAGAAATAAACAAATCACTTCCACCTGACAGCAAGCAAGGCACTATCTGCTCTGTTGTCTGAGTCTTCAGAAGCATTTGGATACATTCAGAGGTTTATTAGAATAGGGTTTGCCTGTTCAGAGCAGGATGCTGGGTGACTGTGCTGAGCTGATACTCATGTATCAAATCTAACACTCATATAACGGGCAGAAAACTTGAAGGGTGAAAAGGTGAATGATGAGAGACTTGGAGTCCTGAAATTATATGTTTCATTATAATGCCTTTTCTTTTACTGAAGACTCCTGTTGCCAAACACTGAAGGTTCAATCGATTTCCAGACTTAGCAGTGATTAAAGTTCTACCATCTATTCTCCATGGAAAAGTACAACTATGGCATTATGGCAAAGAAAGGATGTTGCAATCAGATACTGCACAGAGAACTGAACAATGGTTCCAAGTTAACTTCATACCTGTACCTCTCCCTTGCCTCAGGGAGAACTTCTCAGTTCCCCTCAAAACAAAAAGATCTAATGTTTTCTTTTGGTTCAAAAGTTGTTCTCAATTATATTGCAATGTCATGAGAGTAGCTGAGCAGCAAGCTATTCTCTACTAAGAATTTTATCTGAAAGGAGTTACTCGCACTCAGAGATCCTGCATGCATTTTTGTTGAGTTTTTCTCGAAGCTTTGTTTCTCTCTGCCTACACTTTACTTTCTTTTTCCTGTCTTAAGTTTTTCAGCCTGGTGTTTTTCAAAATCACCACTGCCACATTTCAGGGACTCTGAAAAGATATTGAGTAACGAACCCCTAACTTTTCTTTTGAATGAGAATGAATCCTAAAAAACTTCATGAGCTGGAAAGCTTTAAAACAAAGAATGCTCCCCTATGCCTTATATCAACCATATCGCCTAGAACAAAACCTTATTCAGTGCTGAGTAAACAATATACTTCCCCTCTTAAATCTAACCTGTTGATTTATCATCTTGCTTTCCTTGGACACAACTGCAAAAGCAGAAATATTTTTCACAGCTGACAGTGGGAATGCAGAGCCCAGGAGTCAGAGAGCCCCAGAGACCTGACAGTCTTCTTGAACTGTCTGAAAAACACCTGAAAAATGCAATTCATCTGAACAATGCAGAGAGAAGGCAGAATAAAGGATGAGCCTAACTGGTTCTGACTATTAAAGTCAGATCTCAAGTTTTCTCTAGAGATGTGTACTAGAGCAACCACTATTAGTGCACCCAGATCCCTTTTAAAAGGGCTAATTTGATCAAATGCTACAATAATTTAAGACTATGACACTGTTAGGAGATCTGCATACGATTCTTGACAGTAAAAACCATCAAATGTCTGTCATTGACACCCAATGAATCATTTGGAAGATGGTTGGTATCAGTAGGAGCCAAAGGGAGCAGTCTGGCATACAATGAGGCTTCAGGATAGATAGTTTGCTGAGCACTAACTCAAACCCAGATCCTATTTATTATGCACAAAATGAACACAAGACAAAGCTCAAAAGATGAAGAGTTCCTACCATGGAGGTGTGGGAACAGTTTATTACCAAGTGATGGATGACATGAGTTTGGTGTCAGCAAACCCTCTTGTGCCGCACAGGATGCTCAGTGTTTCCAAACCCAAACCCTTGGCTGCAAGGAGGAGCTTTTGTTGAGCAGCGTTTCCAGACTGGCCAAGCCTCACCCAGGGCTCCCATCACATGTGAGGGGAGCAGGTACAGGAACTGGGAACTGCAGCAGACATTTCCCTGCATTCTCTGCCTGCATGTGGAGCTTTCAGATGGATCCTCTAAGGCCTGCACATTTCTCATTTTTTTCAATCTCTCACCTTACATAAGCACTTCATTTATCAGAAAGAAAGAGGGAAAAATCCATTCTGTGTTGAAATTGACTGCCACCTGCATTGCTTCCTAATGTAAGCAAATCCCAGCGGAAAGGTTTAGCACCAGACTTTTCTGCTGGACCAGTAAATCACTCTTAGAAATATCATTTCAACCTTACAAGTGGTGTTAACCAGCAGGAGTGGCACATTTTTTAAAAAGAGATTCCAACAATGCAACAATTAATCCAATTTCCTGGAAGAGCTTGTGTGACCTCTGTGTATTTCAGGGTTCAGATCAGCCATGCATATATTAGCAATACAATAATAACAGTCGCTGCATTTTAATAAAAATAATTAGAATGTACTGTCCAGTGTGACATTAGCACACAAATTAGAAGTGTCCCAGAGACTTAATCCTTTTATAATTTTGTGTGTGATTGCGTGTGCGTACCTGTATAAAGACACTGGAAACGCTGCTCTTGAAAGACATGAGGCTATTAACCTGTGCAGACATTGCAGTTGTCTCCTGGAGTGCTGTATCCCATCCATTTATCAGCCCAGCTGTCTCACAAGGTAAAAATAAAATGGTGCTTTCAGTTTAACAGGCTGCAATCAACTTAAGCAGCAGGGCTGGGTTCTGCTGTACTGGGCCTGGGAGTCTAAGAGGTGAATTAGGAGAGTTGCACGTAAAACAGCATAAACCCCTAAATTCTATCCTAGAAAACTTTGTCTCCAAATATTCATAAAAGATATTAAAAATAAGTAAGTTTTCAGTCTGTACCATTTCTCTATTTTATAGTTCACTGCAATTTCTTTTAATTACCTTGCAATTTAAATCAGTTGAATCCTAGAGCCAGTTCCTCTTAAAAATGTCTTCTTGCAAACTTTGATTAGCTCCAAGAAAAGAGAGCAGATGACTTTAAATGGCACAGAGGTGGATTTATTGGCAAGTGTGTCAGGTCTGCACTTAGCAAGGAATTGGCAGATAGCAGAATATGGCTGGATAGGATTCAAACTCCAAGGACTTGAAGCTGAAAAAGGATTTATTTGAATAGCATATAGGAGTGTATTTACTGCAGTTAAAATTATTAGAAGCTTTTAACTAAAAACATGAAGAAATTAAACTTTCTGTGAAAGGCAAGCAACTGCATTACTGCAAAGGTATTGTCATTTATTTCTTTCCTCCCTCACTGTGTCACTTACTGCTCCTAGCAATAGCAAGGTATATGGATCTCCTTGATCAGGTGATGTTCAAAAGCCAGATTAAACCTGAACCTGCACAAAATTACTGAGCATTCAGGAAATAAAATGCTTTATTTTTATCTTAAATCAACTGTAGCAAAAAAAAGAAGTCTATTCACTGCATGTGAAAAGTAGGAAGCCTGTAGTCCCAGAAAAAGCAGAGTCAAAGCAGCATGAGCTGCTTCATATGGACAGACAAGAGGCTTGGCCACGGTCTGAAGCAACAAAGCCAGGGGATTGTGCTGAGAGAAGTTCACACTACTGAAGGACTGCCAGCTGAAACTAGGAACTTTATTTGGGGCTGTGGGGATTTTTTTGTCTCAAATGTCACGTTTTCTTCAAAAAAGTAAAAAATTTGCTTGTGACAGTGCTTGAAGTGTCAGCTGACACACTGAAGACTTGTTTACACTCATGACCCTCACACTGGCAATGGACCAGTGGGAACTGCAGCAGAAGTGGCTTCCAAAAAGCAAAATCCACTGCTCTGCTCCTGGGCTGGTGCTAAGCCCTGCTTTGGGCAGGAGGCTGGCCCAGCATCCCCTGCAACCTGTTTTCCTGAAACATTCTGCAAAGGAGTGTTCAGAGCTACTCACTCCCAGGCCTTTGGATGGCGAAAAAGAGGGGCAGGGCAAGGCGAGGCAAGATCTCAGTCACAGTGTCTCTGAACTGCTGCTTTATGCCATCATATCTGTGTGAGACACTTTCATGAACTTCTCTGATTCCATTATTCAATTCTAACCAGGTGACAGGACATTCTAGTCTTTTACAATGACACATAAATACCCCAAGTCACATTCAGCAGCTGCTTTTTCCTATAGCAACACTGCACTTTTTTTACCCTACTTCTTATCAGCGTTGCATCTGCAGGAAACTCAGTGAACCATTTTCCTACTTTTTAAAGCACAGATGCAGCTTTTGATTTCATTTTTATGGACTAAAACTAAAAGATGTTTTCTTCAGAAAGCTGAATGACAACATTGCACATCTGGCAGCAGCTGGTCTCAGCAGCCAGCACGTGGCTCACGTAACTACCAGCATGTACCTGAAACACCAAAAGAAGAGGACACTGGCAAAGGAATCAATGCCATTTGGAAAAGCTCATGCCTAAGGAACCTGAGGGTACTCCAGACTGAGGTACCTCACATGGAAGCAGTGTCAGGAATGATGTAACAAAGGGGGTGGAATGGAGAAGTTTAAGGCTCCAGGACACTTCCACCAAAGCCAGTCATACAGAAGCTTGAACTTACATTCAAAACATTGTGCCAACCTCCATTATGACTCCTTTCCTCACACATTTCCTCCACTGAAATCTGCTCTAAGGCCCCTAGGAAGTGCTTGAGTATCTTCATGGCTTGGACCACAGTCTGGACTGGCATAACAGCAGAAATATTTAGCAGAAAAATTCTAGTCAAAGAGAAGGCATGGACATTTTTTAATTCTTATTTCCCTTGGCCAAGCTAAGTAACTCTAGATAAGAACAAACTGTTTGTACCCATCAGTAGATCGGTCATCTATAAATATCATCTATAGCAGTGTAAGTATGCAGAGCAATTCTCATATGGAACACTTTGGTCACGTATCTTTTTCCTATAGAACTTGCTTTTTCTGGTTTCATCTGTTATTCTAGATTAAAAGGGAAGTTTCTGCAAAGTAACTTCAGAATGATGTTTCTGGATTTGTCAGCAGCAAAAATCATAATTCATCCCATAATTTCTAATGCTTACACAGAAAAGTCAATAAAATTTAAAAAAATAAAAGGGAGAAAACTTCCTTTGTACTCGACAGCATCAGCAGTATCATATTTTACACCACCTCTGGTACTACCATGTCCAAAAAACTGCCTAACAAAGCACAAATAGAGAAGTATGTTATTGCCATTTTTCAGGATTTCTTGAAGGTTTGTCAATAAGGTATTAGAAATTCACCCAAGTCTGAAAACCAAGTTATTTTTACACTGAAATGTCTAGTTTCTGAGAACTTGAGAACTGCAGAATGGTCAGCCTCATGGAGTCATACACTAAACCCCAAACCTTTGCATGTTTCTCCACATTGTGCATACATAGATATGTATATATGTATGTATGTATGTAATGCCACCAAGACTTTTGAGTCCATGGAACATGTCTGCTTGTTTAGAAAAAAGGAGATACATTTTTCACTGAAACTTGCTTGCAGACTCAGGTCTTCTTCAGTACTCCTCACCAAGAAAAATTATGGCAATATAATAAAAAGTGGAGAAAATCCTGCAATGTGACAGATCAGCTATAAAAGTGCACACTGAAATGAAGACAACCTTTAAGCCATTAGACTTTTCTTCATGAGACCAGATTTTTTCTGTGTCATACTCGGCACGCAGAGATTTTCATTTTTCAGAGCTATATGAAATTTGACAAGTAAACCTACTACAGTTAATAGCATTTTAATCTTTATGCATAACAACCCCAAAGCTACATTACACAGGTTTGATAATAGTAACTGACGGCTGAATTTGAAGTATACATTTCATTCCAAAATAAGTGCAAGTGTAGGTGGATGTGTTGTAGAAATACAATGTACTACACAGCTGAGCCTAGAAAAGCTGGTGATCTTCAAACATCAGCATCATCTGCACGAAATGGGCAGAAATCTGCTCCTTTAAATACCTGTTCATCCTTCTTATGACACATTCTTTGAAGAGCTCAGTGAATAGTAGATAAAATAAGTATCTCATGAGGTATGACAGAAACTCCAATTGAGCTAAAAAGCAGCAAGCTGAATTCTAATAAATAAATGAAGCAAAACATTTACTGCCAACAACTATGTCAAGTTAGACATAGGAAACTGTAGCTCTGCAGCTGGAGAAGGGCAATATTCTGCAAGCCAGAAAAGTGATGGAACTCCTCCAGCTTTGGTTATTTATGGTGTGATGATGAAGGAACAACTTTCCGTGTGAGGAACAGCTTTAAAGTTGAACAGTGAAGCTGAAAGAGAGACTTAATGCAAATTCAGAGGGGAACAAAACTACAGCTACAAAAACAATGACATTCAGTTTAACAATTTAAAAACATAATTTGTGTGCAAAACCAGATGTTAACTTGTCCAGCTTCAAGGTAAACAGCAAACTGTATTTATAAGAACCCTTCTGCTGGACAGCAAACACGCAATACTAAATGTTGCAGTATATAAGGCTCACTTCGGACCTCCAAATCTTATCAAAATGAACACAAATGCCAAACAAACACATCTTAAACAAAGGACACATCTGTATTTAATGCAAAGCTATTTTCAAAAAATCCCAACCTTTCATAATCTACCATAACTGTAATAGCCTGAAACATAAGAATGCTTTCAGGCTCATAAAAAAGACTTCTAATTTTAAACATTTATGAGGACACTGAGAAGTGGCTTAGAACCATGCTTTAAAACATGTTTTCAGGTTTTAAACCACTGAAAGCTGAGACCCCTTTACCCATTTGGCCTGGAGAAAGGGAGAGAAGTACAAAAATATGGGAAGACTGCACATGAAAATTTCTACTAAAGAAAATGCAACTCACTCCCTCATTCCAGCTCCTTCCTCCCATCACCACTGCAGCTCTCCCCTCCAGGGAAAGTGCATCTCTTGCCTGATGACCACCCCCAAACAAATTATCTATATCACTGGCTCTGATGCACCACTGTTTTTAACAAATATCTTTTGAAAATCATTTTAAAGGGCCACTCTGCCATGGCTGCTGCTGTTCCTGAACAGAAGGGATTCTGTCTCAGTACTGAATTTATGTCAGCTTATTTTAAACTATACCTTGGGATGGGTGATTTAATGTTCATTCTAAAAAAAGATCATGATCAAAACTTTTAAATGGTTTTTCCCAACTCATAAAATGCATGCTTTATTCTTGGAATGAACTTCCCTTTGACACAGTGTAACTATGGGAAGGAGGGATTTTTCTCACATTTCTGTTTCATGGAAAACACCCTGCTGTTTGATTTTTTAAGTTAAAGGATTAAGTTGCAGGGGCAAAAAATGCTGCTAAATGCAACACACTCCACTAAGTTAAATACAACCTCAGTCTGATATGAAACACTGACTTTAAAAACAGCTGTTCCTGTCCAAATGTGCCAGTGAAAATAAATATTAATATATTGTAACATTATAAATAATGTATAATATATCATATCATTAAAAGATGAGTATGTCAAGAATAAGAACAAATACTAATTTTAAGGTAAATCAGCATAAAAACCCCATATGAAACCATATGAAAGCAAAGAAACAGCCATAAATCTGAATTTATAGCAACAGATAGTAGGAAGAAAGTTTTGAAAATCCATGGGAAAATACTGTTCTGTGGGCATTTTCTTTTTGTCTTTTGTTATTCTTGATTCCTACCTTACAGTTCCACTTCTGGGCAAAGCATCATACAACAAGAAATTGCATTCAAAACTATTAGGTCACCAAAATTGCCTTTACTGTTTAAAAACAAAACACATACACAAAATATTGCAACAGCTTGTGGAATCCCACTCAGAAAGCTCAACACTTTTAGACCTCTGCTCATGTTTCAATTTCCATAATTTCTGCAAAACAGTGAGAGGCAACCCAGGCCATTTTAGGAATGACTCTTTTATCATTGCAATCCCTCAACTACAGCTGACCACAAGAAGGAATGAATAGAGTAGTACTGTAGGGACAGTACTGGTGTATTTTTCAGCTTGTCCTCTGGCATGCTCTGACTTCTGTTGGAAAGTGATGTGGTGATTTCTTAGACTTGCCTTCATTATTGCTCCCAAAATCGTTCAGAAGAACATAAGGCTTTAAGCAGTTTAAACATTAATTTCAAATTGCATTCAATAGTTTCAATACCTTTTCATCAAAACCAAGCTCCAGAATTCCACCCTCTTACAGCCTGACAGAACCTGCCCCCTTGGAGATGTGCTGGGCTCCATCTTAATGGGTAGCAACTCATCTTTAACTCAAAAAGCTACAGGCATATAAATACATGTGAAGTTTTTACTTCTAAAATACAAATATATTTGCTGTTACCAGGACAGAACTGAACACCAAAAACACCTGCAAGCAATGAGCATGTTTGAAGACACTGAAATCAGGAAAATAAAAACTAGAAGTTCTTAAAATTATAGACTGCAAAACTCCTGAGTGCCAGCTGCATGTCTGCACATTTACGTGATTGAGAGAACTGCATGTAAATATGCAAAATCTGTGAGCATAGACTCTTACCTGACTGGAAGTCAGGTCTGTAATTTCATTTAAGACTGAGATTACTTCACATAAATTGATTTATTTCTGTGTATACAGTATAATTTAACTCGCAAATATATTTCTTTGAGGTTAATCATTAGTATTGGGTTATTTGCTGTTATAAAGTTCCTTAAGCATGAATTTTAAGTACAGGGATTCATAATCACCTTCCATGTACCCATGTGGAATGATACAGAATAAACACATTTTCTAGTCACCAAAATAAAGGTTAATATGGCTTTAAAATAATCCCCAACAAACCCAACTAACAAACCTTTTAAGTGATACATCTGTTGAGTTAGTTTAGCAAGACAGTGAATGAACAATTTGGTAAGGTAGCTAAGGTTTTTCATAGCATTGTAGAGTTAAGCTTCAATATTCACCATTATCAGAAAGTTCAATAATTCCTTGTTTTGATACCAAAGTAAAAATTGTCCATAAGGTGGAAGGGTCTTCACAATTATGATGATTCAGCCAATGATTACAAAGATCCTCTTTTCTTCCAAATAACTGTTTGCATAAAATGCAGTTATAGCCTGCTTTAGACCAAAATTCTATTTTTTTCCTTGGTGTGCCAAACCCGACATTTTGCATCTCCTTAGAGGCTTCACTACTTCCTGACTGGGTTGGTTCACTTTTTGGTACAATATTGACATTATTTTGATGGTGGAAGTACATCTGTCTCTTTGGTTTTGGAACATTATACAGCTCCTCCTGACGGGCACTGCACTTTGCTAAATGTCTTCTCTCATTGTGCTGTTTCCACACATGGGTTGTATGTTTGACCAGTTTCCCCTTTGTTCCTCTGCTTCCTTGAAAAACCCCTTCCTTGACTCTTCCCTGAATCTCTTCTCCGTGACAGCACAGTAAGTGAAACTTCATTTCACCAAAAGACTCTGCAATAAACTGGCATCGACCACATTTGACCTGTAATTTCACTCCTCCTGGGTTATGGAACAGGTCCTCAAAACTGCACTTATTTCCCCTGTTAAAAAAAAGGAAATACAAACTATTTAAGTATTAGCCAGGCAGAGAAGAGGGATGGCAATTTCTGTCCTTACAAGTTCCAAGAACAGATGACAGTCATGAAACACTTTTAATTAAAAACAGGCATTGTTTATACAATATCTAATTCATTTGGAAGAGGAAAAAAAAAAAAGAAACTAAATAAATAATAGTAAGGCTGATTAGAGAAAAAACTGAAACAAAATG
Organism: Vidua chalybeata; assembly: GCF_026979565.1. Classification (NCBI taxonomy): domain Eukaryota; kingdom Metazoa; phylum Chordata; class Aves; order Passeriformes; family Viduidae; genus Vidua; species Vidua chalybeata. The sequence continues at coordinate 15,050,585 of NC_071530.1, read as the reverse complement.
ACACTTCTGATTTTAAGAATTGCCTCCAAAATTAGCTTTGGTAGAAATAACCTTTTAACAACACCAGCCTTTAATAAAAGGCTGATAACTTTTGTTAAAGGTCCTGATTCAGGAAGGTCAATCCAAATACTTCTAGTGTTGTGCTAGAAAAGTGAAAATTACTATTACCTGTAATGTACAAGTAACAGAAACCTACTTGTTTACAGTGAGTGATCTAGGTCAATTTAAGGCAAAACCACCTCCCTTTCCAAGACGGAAATGATGAAACTTCAGTTTCTTGCTTTTTTTTCTGCAAGTCAGTAACATGGTTTAGAAAAGTTTAAATATTTAATTGGCAATTGGATAGCCCCTCTCCCTGATTTAGGACAGCTCTGTAGTATAAAGGATATGCAGGCAGTCCCTGATTAACACAATCAAATTACATCTCCTCAGACATCTTCTCACAACATCTACAAGAAGGACCTGAAGACACTGTGCATTTATACATATTAGAAAGATTACCCAACAGAACAGATAAACTGAATGATTCACTGTATGACAGCTACTAAATGTACTGGTGTTTGTTAGTCTCAAGACCGTAAAAGTTGAAAAGACCATAAAAGATTGATGCTCCAGAGAGTGGAGCTATGAAAAGTAAAACAAGGTGAATGGAACTGCAGTGAGGAGCTACATTGAAGCCCCGAGTGTTCTCAAAAAAAAGGCAAACAAAAAAGGTAACATTTATACTGTATCAAGAGATTTCACCTCAAAATCATAATACAGAGGTAAAAGTATGTTCTATCAATCTTAATACAGTGCATGTTAACTTTTCTACTTGGCTGAGTGATTGCAAAAAGCAGCAGTAAACTCAGGACAGATTAGCTCACAGCACCCCCTAAAAGGAAGCGGGATAATGATGTTTAACAGGGAAAACAAATGACAAGCTAATACTGAAATATGAATTTTTTTTTCCTTACTGCAATTGGTTCCCTTATCTTCTAGGGAAAACCCCAAAGCAGGAGGGACAGAAGAAAGAGTACTAGCTACGAGAAACCAATGGGCCCAAATATGGCAGTATATTCGGTGTTACTAGAATATATGCAAAATTATTTTGGATATTCAAGTGTCAATAATGATTTATAGTCAATAAATCAGCTAAAATATACTGGTTGGTCTAATGGATTGACTAGATTCAAATGGAATATTTAAGCTATTAGGAATCTTACTTGGTGGAAAAAAGCAACAATTTACAAAGTGGTGAGGTTTATTAATTTCCACTGACAACTTGAAATCCAGTTTTCATTAGGATTTAATTAGTGAAAACTCTCACCTCTCTGCAGCTTCTTCTGCCTCTTTTATATTCCTGTCTCTCTTCTTTAAAGTATCTTGCACCTGTTGCTCGCTAGTGTAGGGCTCTGTGCTGATAACAACCCTGTGGACTTCTCTGAGGTGGCCAAAGTACACTTTCGCATGGCCAAAAACTTTAGCACAGAATTCACAGCACACCAGCTTTTTGGATTTGCCTTCATTGTGATGAAGCTTCATATGGGTGCTCAGGCTCCCAGAATGGATATATGCCTTCCTGCAGATCCTGCAGCTGTAGGGCCGCCTGCTCGTGTGTGTGTTCATGTGGTCCTGGAGATGGTGCTTGAACTGGAACGTATGGTTACAAACATGACATCTGTGCAGCGGCTTAGAGGTGGCTGAACACGTATCTCTACTTAGATCACTTGATTTAGCTGATGTAGCATCACTGTGCTTGGAACTTAAACATTTATTGGTGAGTGAACCATTTAAAAATAAGTCTTGCTCACGAGACGGCGTCTCTACAATTGCTGCAGGAGTCAGCGGTGCGAATGCCTGCACAACTACCATTGGTTTTGGTCTGATACTGCGGTATTTTTTTACTGCTTCTGCTTTATTGTCTTCAGGTGTCTGAATATCAACCTTTGCCCTCTCTCTTCCTTCTCTAAACTTATTAATGATGCATTTCCTTCGCTTGGCCTGAAAAGCCAATAAATCTTCTGGGGCTCTTTTTTTCCTGCCTCTTCTTTTAGAGGTTGCACTGCTCAATTTTTTAAGATTGTCGACATCATCTACTTTGCTGGATGGAGAGAAGGTATTTTCTTGAATGGATTGTTTGGGGACTTGTGTAAATGATACACCTAATTGCTTATCAAAGGCTTTGGCTTTCATCAAAGATGGTATCTTTTCACATTCAAATTTTAGTGAATGACCAGGTATATCCATAACATTAATATTCTGCTTAGATTTATAGAACACTGAAGTTTTCATTCTGGAGTAAGGCAAAATAGGGAGTTTTCCTTTTGGTGCTGATGGAGTCATCTGAACTGTACTACCAAAAACTGCTGGTGACAAGACAGCAACAGGATTTGCAGAATTTGTGGGTTTTTCCTGTAGTTTCTCAGATGTCAGGAGTAACTCTCTTGTGGTTTCCGATGCTGTCTTCACAGAGTGTAGACTTAGTTTTGTGGGATTAGTTGTACTTGCTGGCTTGGATAGAGAGTCTTCAACTACAGATGGTCCAGAAATAATATTGCTAGCAATTTCAGTCTTCTTCATTAAAAGAGATCTAGATTCCACACAATTGCTTTTATTTACTAATGGGGCAACTCCAATTTCAGCTGATTCACAGTCTGCTATCATCCCTTGCTCAGCTGAATCTGAACTGGAATGAGCTTCAGGACAGTCTTCAGGTAGAGCAGTCATGGGGGAAGTCTGTGATGAGACCAGTGCTTTGGTAGGAATCTTGTCACGTGCACTCAAACCAGAGATTTGTGCTGGTTTTTTGTCACTCAGCAACTTATTTCTTACAGATTGGTACCTGGGGATGGGCAGCTTTAGGTTTTCAGAGGGAGCCACAGTCGACTGCTGAACTTGTTGTGTTAGGGCAGGCGCAACACACGGCACAGCCAACAGGGAAAATGTGCCCTTGTGAGCAGCCACCTGCATGACAGCATAGTTCTGAGCTGGCACCACCAGGGGCTTAGAACCTGAAGCTGAAATTGGTGTCATTGGTTCAGGCAAAGATGACTGAAGGCAAGAAACCACTCCAGATGTTAAAACTTTTGGTACCATTTTTGGAGCAATGGTCCTAAACTGACTTTTCTTCTGAAAACTTTGTATTATATCCGAAGGGGATTTCTGTTTATCTGTAAGAATAACATAACGCAAATGTAATATGATACATAGCATTTTTTAAAAATTAGTCTCTCAAAAATAAAACTGCTTAAAAAGGATACTATTACACACAAGTTTATTAAAAATATTTAGGCATTTAAATGACCACCAAATTAAATCTAGAATTGCAGAAGTTTCATAGACAAAAGCATTGTCCGAAGCAACATGCTTCAACACAGATTTGCAAAAAAAACCTTCTCTTAATCAAGTCTTAATTGGATATTTCATTCTAGGATAGAAACTACATGACATTTCAGAACAAATACACCCATAAGCCTCTTCAGCCCTGGAAAAGCTGCAAGAGCATGCTGGCAATATTCAGCTGGAAAAACAGGGACAGGATTTAAGCTCCATGACAGAGAACTTCCCTGAGCACCATCTCTGATCATGTATCTCAAACAGAATGATGCAGAATATCTTTCAGACATTCTCTACTATTTAGAATTTGTGGGTGTTATTAGATACAGACCAAAGTTTGCCTGATGAAGTCTTAGAAAAATTACTGCTACAAAACATGCAAATAATGTATAACAAAATCAAAGAGGACTTGAAAAAATATGTGAATATTAACTACTGTTAAATACCCAATCACAAAAATTATTCAGGTGCCACTAATGCACAACAGAATTACTGCAGTAAATTATTTAAACACTTTCTTGAAAGATGCAATTTATCAAGGTTATAAAACAATTTCTTCCTGTTTCTATTTGTGTTCATAAAAGTTGCAACTGTTTTTAGTAAAGCATGTGAGGATAATTCAAACAAACAAAAGGAAAATTATAAAATTCATATGATATAATATGCATTAGGCAGCAAAGACAACTGCTGATCTTTCAGAAAAGGAGTTGATACATAGTTAATTGTACCACTACCATTTCATCTATCAGTCTCATTACCCACTCTCAAATTCAATTATTGATGCTTCCAGTTTTCAAAATCTGGAATAGGTTTCCTGGAAAAATGGAAATTGCAACCACTGAAAATTCAGCTACAAAAATTCCAGGCAGAAAGGAAATTTGGACATAAGCAAAAATCATTTGAGAGTGGAATCACATTTGAATTGAATATGTGAAAATAAATGCTGCAACCTTGAAATATTGTAGTACAATAATTCCATAGGAAAGTTTCCATTCCTTGCCATTTTAAAGACTTGTATTACAAATGCATTTATAGGTGATTCTGGACTTAAAAAGGTACCTGTGAATTATTACCAACATTAGAAACTCCAGTAAATTTATCTTAATCCTGGATGTTCTTCTCAGACGTCACACACTTTGCAACAAGCACTGCAAGCTACAGACCTATCATGTTTCATGACCAGAACTCCTGGACAGATATAAATGCATATTCATGGTGTGCACATGTACAGTAAAGCCACTGCCTTCAGGACATGCTGGATTCACTGAGCAATCACATATAAACCATGCAGTTCATATTTAGTAGATCTGATGCTTTTCAAAACTCTTTGATCAGCAGATTCATAGAGCAATAACTATGCAGGGCATAAGCCTTTGATCCTTTTATTGCCATCTACTGCATCAAACCCCAAGTCCATTATGCACTTTCTTTATACTCCAGTTAAGTGAAACTACTGGCACCACCATAACGTTCTTTCTGCTCAATGTCTATAGAGATGTTCTGAATTTCTAGACATTCTGTGCAGACTGGGTTACTGTACACCTGGAAGTCCTGTATAAATAGAGATCCCTGCACACAGGGATAAATCCAGGCTTGTGCAACTTGGAAAAAGCAGAAACATTATATGTTTAAAATTGTTTCCCCACAGCACTTTTAAGTCTCAATTTTTAATTTTTTTAAAATATAGTCACTAAATATATAGAAATATTTACATTTTCAGCTACTAAGATTTCTGTTAGTCAGGTGATGATTTGTTTCCCACAGGTATCTTCCTGTTGCTTTTGAGTAAACAATTTAAGTACTTCTGAGAAGAAGAATAAAATTATGTGAAGTATTGTAATCACTAACCAAACTAGCCCTGAACTTCAAAGGTCAAACCATATAGCTTAAATACAGCAGATGACAGAATAAGAGTACTTTCCTTTCAGGGGACAGAATCAGTTCTTATTTCTCCAGATTATGCTTCGCATATATTGACAATAAAGACCTTCTCCAAATCAGCAGCTATTCAGCTTGCCACAATATTCAACATGAAGCTGTTTCCATTCTCTCTCATTTCTCTTGTTCCTTTCCCTTTTTATTTCAAAATTTCATTCACTGATTTGCATAAAACTTTTAGGAATGCCAGTGTTTCAGCAGACTACTACCCCTGCTACTCCAAGTTACAAGGCATCCACTCTTCAACCACTGGTAACAGGAAAAAGTGGAAGTTTTGCTTCCACTTTGTGTGGTGGACATGTCACCTCTACAAATGGCAGCCATAAAAGCTGCAATTTGAAGTTAGGAGGAAATACTTGTAGAAATAATGGATGGCATTAGCTTTAAAAAAAATCATATGTTTCTCAAATGCATTGACTTGCCTAATGCAAAATTAAGCAGTAAAATCACTTTTCTATAAAGAAACTATCTCCACATATTTTCTCAGCACTCCACAGGAGAGTGTTGCTCTAAAAGCCAAGAGCTTCATCAATATCAAACATAAGATGCTCTTTGAAACAAGGTCTGTTTAGATCAATACCCTTCCTACACAGGTAACACAATACTAAGAATTGATATAACTGAGAAGGGATTTTTATATAAACATTTTCCATCTAGTGTAATTTTATCCTAAGTTTCCCAGGCAAGCTATGTTTGGTGCCAACCTTCAGTACCATTTTCTTTTTTTTTGTCCCCCTCCTTTTTCACAAGTTTACATTAGACATTTTAGTGCACAAATATTCATTGCAGTGCTTCTGGTAAGCAAAGGAATATTCGGCTCTGCATTTCCCTCCCCTCCAACACAGCTACTGTAGTTAAGCTGCTTAGCCAGTGCCTAAATATAGCGAAGGGCTAGATGCAGACTAGCTGCCTGATGATGCTCCAGGCACTGTTAATATATTGCCTGCAGCCTGGGAAAGCTAGTTGGAAGAACTTGTGGAAGGCTACTTAGCATCTTGGATCAGGAGAAAGCAGTTAGTCAATTCACAGGCTGGAGGTTTTACTGACCCCACTTAGAGCATGCAAGTATCATCAGTGACCAAAATTCTGTTTTCCATGTATAGTTGGTGAAAAGTTTCCACAACTTCCTTTGCACACAGCAAGAACTATAGTAATTCATGTCTTCACCACACTGAAGGACTTGAATAGGCTCTGGAAGGCTGGCTTGTGCAAAGGCGGTTTGGAAACCTCATATGCATCTCTCAGAGGCATTCCATTTCTTCCAATTTCTGTCTCTGATTCAAAGGACTCATTTTGACTTGTTATCTGTGACCTAAGGAAAAGCCTTTGTGCCTATGCAATCCCATGAAGTCTTTCTCCTAAGAAGGGGAAGTTTCAGTTAAGGGAGGCTCTGCAATGGCATTTATGAGGATGGCCCTTCATTTTAGACAACGTTCTTTCTACAAGTAAATCTGCAAATCCTTCACAGGAAGGCAACAATTTTTATACTTTCTTTAAAATTTTCATTAATAACAAAGGAAATAAACGAAAGCATTAGATTTAATATCTGAAGGATGTGAAGCTCATTTTTAACTGCTGTATCCTCAGTCCTTCAGATGAGTGTGGAGTTGGGGCAACAGGTAGACACTTTTAAATAATTACACACAAGGCTAAACCAAAAGTAATTAAACCTATTTACTTTATCAGTCTCTGTTAAAAGATTAATGGTTACCATGCTAGGACCTGCAAGTATCAAATCCCTCAGATACTGGCAGGATGTTATAAGCTTTCATCCCTTCTAAATAACCTTAAAATTGTGTAGAAGTGGACAGTGACACACCAACACAAAAAGCAATTATGCATTGAATTCTCTGATAGAATCATGCTGGGAAGAGTCCTCTGGAAGAAATGGAGTTTCCATGGGTTGCTGCTTCTTCATGGTTCCCCTGCCTTCCCAAGTCATCCAAGTCTGGTCTACCTCAGCCTAGTCTGCCTTATTTTTGTACTTCCTTTAGTCTGTTCCCTATGTAAAGCACACAACATAGCTGAACTCAGATGCCATAGAAAGTATCAGAAGAAATTTAATTTTCAGTACTATCTAGTCTGTTTTGCAAATAACCACCAAATAGCCACCACAGAAACCACTGAGTAATAGTGTTCATTTTTTAAATAATCCTTGTAGGTCCACCTCAGTTGTGCAAGTATGTATTTCAATTATGTATGAATTGACATATGAGAGAAAGTAACACCAAAAAAGAATAATCTTGTTTTGAAGAAAAAGACAGAATAGAGATGAAGATTAATGAGTTTTCAATGAATATTAATACTGTTGAGTCTTTTGCTGACTTTGAAAGGAAGAGTATCTTTTCTGCGTGAAAGAAAAAAAAAGCACAACTCTCTAACACACAACATTAGATCTTTTTCTGCCAATGATAATTAATCCTTCATTTTGCCAAATCTCCATACACACTAAATACCTGTGGATCCTGTCTTTCCAGCACAAGTTTCTTGCTTTTGCTGACCCAGCATACTTTGTTGGACACAATGTTTCTCTGCAGGATTAGCATGCAAAAAAACACCACCTGCAAAAGTGCTTCAGTTATAAATAGATCCCAGGAGAAAAAAACCCAAAACAACCAAACCCTCCAAACCAACAAAACCCAGAAAAAGACAATATAAAACAGCAATATAAAACATTAACTTCCAGTTAACGCATTAAGAAAATTATAGTTTTTGCTCTTTGCCATTTTTCTCTCCTCAAAATACACTTTAAAATCTAATACATTATATGCCAAATGCAAGGTGATAGCTTAATAATTGAGTAAAGCTGGTTAATGTGGCAAACAGATGGGATGGTTTAGCTTCAGTGTCATGGCAGACACTCAACAGCAGCAAAACAAAACGCTTCAAAAATGAAGATTCAGTAGCTTTATTGAGTAGTTTTAACACAGGGGGTAAATTCTAGGCTCATTTACACTTTCCATAATTCCATGTAAATAAACTGCAGATATTATAGAAAACAGAATTTGGACTTCTTTATTCAAAACCAGTTTTGCCACACACCTGTACAAAGTAAGATTAGTAATAAAGCCTACAAACCATGAGTTTCCAGTTCTGTACAGCAATTAATCTGCAGTTGTTTCTACCTTTGCTAATAATAACTACCTAGATGGAATGTTCTGTTCTGGGTATTTGCATCAGAAAATCTTCTAAAATTAATTTCAACAGAAAATACCAGCCATTCTCAGTATGTCTGCATAAAAAAATTAAAAATAAATAAAGAAAAATATCTAGTGACAGCTGTGCATCAGGTGAAGACCTTCATATATGACACAACAACGTCTCTTTGATCTGTGAAAAGCTACCCAAATTAGGCAAAGCAGTAGACTTTGGGCATGTGTTCAGTAGATACTTCAAGCAGCTAACTTTTCCAATGATTGCATTCTATTGAATATGCTCCTGCTTCAGGCTGGGCCGGATTTTCCCTGAACTATGCCTTTAGGTCCAAGCACCCAAGCTGGAAAAAGGAAATGGCCTCTCCTTATCTCTGAACTGCAGAGCTGACAGTGTGGAAGAGAAACAGGAGAACATACAGGGCAAGCAGAAAAAGGACAAGACTAGAAATGAGACTTGAAAAGTGTCCAGGCCCAAGAGTCAGGGATATGGGAATTAAATGCAGACTTAAGACAGGTAATCAACATTATACATGACATGCAAAGGAGAAGCTTTTAAGCCAAAAGAGGAATCTCACATTTCTTACCTTTTTAGTACTTCATTTTTTAAGAAGTATTGTAACTATGGTTACATATGAGTGCTTTTGTGCAATTTAAACTGGCTTAGAGAAATAAACAATAAAACAAAGCATTTTAATGCAAGATTGGAAAATCTCCGTAGATCATTCACCCAAACACTAGGATAGAGAATGTGCAAATACACTTAGAAAACTTATTCTGGTATTCCACAGGAGGAATGAAATTTGTTAAAACTCTAGAAGCTTTAAACTGTATCTTAGCTATATATAATTAAATCTGATTAGAGCATAAATGTGATTTGCTAGTTGTGCAATCAGCATTTTATAATTTAGAAAGGTCCTCTCTGCAGACTGTGCAAGCTTATTATTTTAAGGGATTAGGATTATAGGGCATTTCAAGAAATTCTGTGAGCAGTGGGATGCTTTCTGGATTCCTTAAATGGTCTCCAAAAGACTCTTCTTAGCAGAAGAGCACATTGAAATAACAAAGGTATACTTTTTTTTTACATTAATTGGACTCCATTAAAGAGGATGTTCAACATTAAAATTTCTAGTGGCGTTTTTCAGCGTGGGAATAAACTAAAATTATTTTTAGCATAAACTGTCACCTTGCAGAAGTAAATCATATAGTAATCCAAAATCAGGGGTATATAGTTTGCCTTTAAGAAGTCTTCCAGTTTTCTCTCTAATTCAGTCTTTTGGTTTTGCCTGAAATGTCCTTTCTGCACTATTAACCATATATTGATATATGCCAAAGTTTATACAGATCTAACTTAACTTAAGGAAAAAAAATTAGATTACACCACTTTCTCAACTTCCAGAATTGCTTTCCTCTGTTGTTTGAAAGTGTACATGGGAGAAGCCCTTCACATGGTCACAGAAGAACACCCTTTTCTCTAAATTGGATAGGTATAGACTCTGTTGATAGATGGACTATTGGATGGATAAGGAATTGGCTGGATGCTCATGTGGGTGACACGAGGGGTCTGTACTGGGACCAGTAGTGTTACATATCAGTGACACAGACAATGGCATTAAGTGCACCCTCAGCAAGTCTGCAGGCAAAAGCAAGCTGAAAGGGGCAGCTGACACACCTAGAAGATGGGATGCCTGAGGCACCTGGACTAGATCAAGAAGTGGCCCCATGGGAAGCTCACGAGTTCCTGCACATGGGTCAGGACAGTCCCTAGTATCAATACAGGCAGGGCTAAAGTGATTCAGAGTAGCTCTGCCAAGAACTTGGGGGTACTGGTGGATGAAAAACAGACTGTGAGCTGCAAATGTGCACTCGCAGCCCAGAAACCAAAGTGTCCTGGGCTGCATCCAGAGCACCGTGGGCAGCAGGGGAGGGAGGTGATTCTGCCCCTCTGCTCTGATCTGGTGAGACCCACTGGAGCACTGCATCAGCTTTGCGGCCCTCGGACAGGAAAGACATGGATCTGTTGGAGCAAGTCCAGAGTAGGGCCACAAAAATGATGAGAAGGATGGAACACCTCTTGTATGAGGGAAGGCTGAGAGAGAGATGGGATTATTTAGTCTGGGGAAGGCTCCAAGAAGACGTAATTGGGGCTTTACAATACCTGAAAGGGGCTGAAAAGAAAGACAATGACACTTTTTTACAGTGCTTGCAGAAACAGGACAAAGCATAATGGTTTTAAACTAAAATAAAGTAGCTTCAGAGTAGATACAAGGAAGAAATTTTTACCTGCCCATCACTCTCACCAGCATCTTGGCATCAGTATCTCTGTCCCCAGAGAAAAGTATAACATAAAAAATGCCCATACTAAAGCAGACTTGTTAAATACAAGTTAACATACTGTGAGAAACTCAGTCACTATATTAACAGTATTGGTAACAGTAATAATTAAGATAAAATTCTTGATTTCTCATAGGTTTAGATTTCATAGATCACTGTATTGTCCCACTACAATTAACTTTTAAAATACATATGAAATACTATTTCTGTAGGGAATAACAAGTGGCCAACAGCTTTGAGGTAACCTTTTTGAGTTGCAACCTGAAATGTATTAGCCACACTATTCAAAAATCACTATAGGTAATCACTATAGGTAAATCACTATTCAAAAGCAGCTTCCTATATATAATGTGGGCAATGCATGGCTTAACACAACCTCCTATTATAAAAAGCCTTTTTTGTGCTTCTGTATAAAGGAAGAAAGTCAAAGTTCTTCCTAAGAGTCAGAACACATATACATAAGGGATTTTTAGACACTTTTGCAGTGAATTTAAAATACATTTATTAGCAGATCTAAATGCTTTTTTAGCACCTCTCATGCAGTGCTAGTGAACGTTAAAAGCTTTCCATTTTTTGGGCGGCACAGCCTTTCAAGTTATAAGCTACTCATTTCATATTAAGGTCAACAAAATTAATAGGTCTTAAGCAGATCAAAATATTTTCATATCAAGAAATGAAAACTGGCATAAAGAAAGCTAGACATAAAGCATCTGTAATTGCTAATAACCTTTTCCACCTTTACAGCTGAAGAAACTGCACTTACACGGTGAAGAAACTTTTCTTACTACGGCAGTAGAAGAACTAAGGGCTCAAAATGGTGCCTGGCCTCTGCAACCACACAAATAAGTGACTGAATTTCATTTCTATTTAAGCACAAAACTTCTTTTTGAGAGACACTGTTAGATAACATCATTAAAGACTGTACTTCAGCTTCTTTATGCCTCTACTAGTTTCAGCAACCAACCATGTCAGCCTCAAAGTGGGCATTATCTAGAAACCTTGGTGATCTGACACGATGCAATTGAGTAGAATGGAAATTATTTTGCTATCACTGCAAGTCCACTGGATATCTTAGTTGGTTTTGCCCAGTCATTCTATTCCATAGAGGACACCATCCCTGAAGATTTGCAAAGCAAGGCTGCAGTGATGCAGCCACTTGGGGGAACTAATTGTTCAGATAATAGTTAAAGGGCTTGATGGAAGCATTGATCATAAACTAGTAATTCATAGCCCCCAAACAGCATTGCAAATATAAATTAAGTACCTTAGAAAGTGGGGGTAAACACCTGTAATTGGATTTTTCAAAATTCCTGAGAGAATTGCCAGTGGAAATTTCTTTTAGTGAGCTTCAGGAAAGATACGGACCTAAATAGTAACTCATCCACTGTAAAGTCAATGTAAAGTTATTTTTAAAGGGTCTATCAAGATCAAATCAATATGGACAAAATTTCAATATGCCTAATGTAAGTAGTAATTAATGGACTTATTTTCTCCTAAGTACAGGAAAGAGTAACTACCAAGACTGCTAAAAAATTAAGGCAAAATTCTTCAAAAACTACGCAGCACGAAAAGGTCAAGTGGAGCCATTTAATGAATAAAATCATAAAATAGTTTCTGATTAGATTTTTGCTCTTCTTTCAAAAAAGAGAACATACCTACATCTTACTGAGAGTTCAACCCTCTTTGGGACAGAAAACATGTATGTCTCACTTCAGTAAGGGAATTAGGCCTCTTACTCCCAAAATTTAATTTTTTTTTAAATACTGACGTGCAGACAAAAGAGAACACAACAAAAAAGCAAAAGTTTTATTCCTGCTAAAGAGTACTTTTTTTTGGTGAGAATCAGTGCACTTTTTTCTAAAGAAAAACCGTATGCAGGAGAAAACAATTAATTTGCCACTTCAGCTCAATACAGCAACCATATTGTATTTGAGGCATTAAAAACATCTGCATGGTGACTTCTGCAGTACAAACCTCAAAAATGTTCCCTCATGAACAGAGGATCAACAGACTGCCAGTCTTGGCCTGGACTATTTTGAGTCTTCTGTTATAAATTATACAGAAATTTATCACTCTCCAAAGAAAGGACCAGAAAAATTGTTGAACTCCAAAGACAGCTGGAGAGTATATTCTGGGGGATTTTTTTAATTGGTAATTTCACTGAAAATTACCTAAGTGGTCTAAGTTTTGAATAGGAAATCCCTATCTAAGGTTTTTGTCTGCTCTAATTGTGCCCCCTTTTCTTTCTTCGTGAGCCAGATTTCTTCAGAAAAACTCTCCAGCTCTGGCTGAGATACACAAAACATTGCTACCTGTAGTTAATTCTGCTGAAGATTAAAACAAAAATAAAGGATTAAAGGATTTCCACAGTGCTTCAAATAGGTATGTATATATTTTCAAAGATAGACATGGATCTGCATAGCATAGGAAAACTAAAACATCTTCTGAAATACTGTAGTCCTGGCTAGGCAAACATTAGTTTTCATAACATATAAAATTATCGCTTGCTGCTGAACTTGAACACAGCTAGCCCTTACTGGCAGTAGGATGCAGCAGAAAACAATTTCAATTACAGTATCTGACTGCTTTTCCTCCCCCAGTGCATAATTACAATTATTGCAATGCTTATTGGCATTGCTAACTTGCCTATGCCAGTCACCGTGCTGTTTAAAGGCAGCGCTGGTTCTCAAGAGAAGGGGCTGAATGTGCTGTAAAGGAACTGTGGAATACACTGCTGACAGGTGATAATGGATCAACAAAGCCTGGCAGTGGTGCCAGCAAACGAGGGGATGGAAACAGAAACGCAGCCGCCAGGAATGCAGGCTAGAGGCGACGCCCTTAGCCGGCCGAGAGCCGCAGCCGGGCCCGGTGCTGCCGCGGCCGTGGCGGACAAAGGAGCCCGGAGCGGAGCCAGCAGAGGGAGTCGGTGCCCGTCCCGCCGGCCCGGCAGCCCCCGCTCCGCAGCTGCCAGCCCGGCTCACAGCTGCGGCTCACGGCCACTGCCCCACTGGCAGCTTCAAACAACACGCTGGCCTAATAATTTGCCTAAGAATTTTGCAATGCTAAATACGGCTTGTCCTGAAAAATCCCCCAAGCCGCAGAATCAGGTACAGAACCGCACCCAACCTCCGAACAACTTTGTGAGGAGTTAGCTTAGTATTTCAAAACATTCTACCTCTGCAAACTTTTCAGTCAATTCATTGTTTTGTATAACTTGAAAGCATCCTAAAGCTAATCAGTTGAGCCTTCCCGTTTGAAATAACTACTTCTTCTAGCATCTTCTATAACTACAGTACAATTATTGTGCCTGAGATTAAAAAAAAAAAATCCTTTACTGATCTTCTGTTAATCTAGTCAGTGCCCAAAATGGCACGTCCATGCTACTAGAACCACCGGTATTTACACTAGATGTTCTTCTTTCAGTAGACACGTGAAAACAAAGCACTGTTACAAACATATTTTCCTATCCCAAGAAATACCCTGAAATCTTTGTCAAACTTTCTCACTTTCATCACTGCTCTGCTCATGACACAAACCATCTGCATAAATAAAGATGCAAGCATCTGCTGTATGGCAAATGGTCTCAGGGGCAGATGTTTTTATCCTTGCATTCATGTCACTGGCTTGGATACATTATTTGAACAGATGTACACAATCTGAAAGTGTCGTGTCCCACAGTGAAACGTCTCCAACTGCTTTCTATCAAACTACATAAATGCTATTTGCACCTGCATTTATGTTAATGATACAAAGGCAGCAGGGGTTCCAGCAAAGTGAGAGCTGATGCTAAGAAACACATTTACAAGGCTAATGGAAGTTTGAGATCTCCTAGCACCAAACAACCATACTAACATGGATACAAAATGTACAGAACCACACTTGACTTATGATTTTTAAAAAGTTAAAATAAATATACTCAAAGAACAAAACTATTACTTTAGCATGTGATACCCTTTCCCAATGTATATTTTAAAAAGACAAAACCTATTAGATAAATAAACCAGGACAACCTTTTATTTTGTAAAATATTTGTCTAAGATACACAATTCTTTCATGTTAGAGTCATTTAACAAAAATATTTTATAAAATCTAACAATGCCAATGGTATTTCAGTTCACTAAGGCACAGTGGTATTTTATGCCATGTTGGAGCATTATAAAAAATACCAACACTTGCTCAACAATAAATATTTAACATGAGTATGAATAGTCAAACATAGCGCTTCAATGATTATTGTCATGCTATATGTTGCCATATGAATGAAATGATAATTTCATAATCCTGAGGAAGAAATAAAATTTGACAAGTTAGATACTTATTGTTCATAAAAGTGTATCTAATTGAACATGGTGTTACACTTGCTTGCTACTTAAAAGATATCCACTCTTATGAAATATTTTAAAACTGAGAAAAATACAGATGTCTTGAAGGAGTACGGATTAAATTACAGAACACCTGCAATTACATGACAAATGGCAGCAGTGAAGTGTTTAGCTGTCACTCAAAGAACTTGCACTAATCATTACTTCCATACTTAACTGAAAAATAACAAGCACACTCAAAGTACAGAAACACTGACAAATATGCCACATTGAATGAAATTGATGGATAGGTTCTATTTCCAATATAATCTATTTTCGAAAGTTTTATATGTAAGAAATGTACCAACATAAGAGTTGTACATAAATCATCACAAATTAATAATACCCTGCATGTTTTCAAAGTGCTACATTTAAGAAACAAGTGGTATTTGATACAAAGACAAAAAAGTATAAAAGTAAAAAAATATATGGAGACTAATATATTTGTAGAGTATCATCATTTCACACTGATATAGCTCCTGGTCATGATCTAGGGAGGCCCTGCAGTGAGATCTTGACAAATTAGAGGTCTGGGCAATCACCAGCCACATGAAGGCAAAGTGCTGGATTTTGCTCCTGGGATAGGACAACCCTGGATGTAGGGACTGGGCAATGAGAGGCTGGAGAGCAGTGGCATGGAGAGGGACCTGGGGGTCCTGGCCCATGGCAAGTTGAACCTGAGCCAGCAGTGCCCTGGCAGCCAGGAGGGCCAACCCTGTCCTGGGGGGCATCAGGCACAGCATGGCCAGCTGGGCAAGGGAGGGGATTGTCCTGCTCTGCTCTGCTCTGGGGCAGCCTCACCTCGAGTGCTGGGAGCAGTTCTGGGTGCCACAATAGAAGAAAGATACAAAACTGTTAGAAAGCATAAAAAGGAGAGCCACAAAGCTGGTGAAGGGCCTGGAGGGGAAGCCCTGTGAGGAGCAGCTGAGATCACTTGGTCTGTTCAGCCTGTGGGAGAGGAGACTCAGGGGAGACCTCACTGCAGTCTTGTGAGGGGAAGGGGAGGGACAGGCACTGATCTCTTCTCTGCTGGCCAGTGACAGGACATGAGGGAATGGCCTGAAGTTGTGTCAGAGGAGGTTTAGGTTGGATATCTGGAACGGGTTCTTCACCCAGAGGATGGTTGGTCACTGGGACAGGCTCCCCAGGGCAGTGGTCACAATACCAAGGCCAATGGAATTCAAGAATGTTTGAACAATGCTCTCAGGGACAGGGTGTGACTCTTGGGGGTGGTGCTGTGCAGGGCCAGGAGTTGGACTCTATGATCCCTATGGGTCCCTTCCAACTCAGCTTATTTTGTTATTCTGTGCTTCTAACATGGAAGCTCACTTCCAAGTTTACCATTCCCTCTGGGTAGAAGTCAGTAACAGGATACCGACTGGAATAGATTTTGATTGAGGGGAAAAAAGAAAAAGCCTTTAAAAAAACCTTCCAAAGCAAATGCTTAATCAATCTGATGTTTGCATACAGCTCCACAGTCTATATTCTCCTACTGCTATTCAGAAATGGCTTTAATGTAAGACTCTAACTGGGGTAAAATTCCTGTTACCTAAAGGAAAAATTAAATTAATGCTTTTAAGTATCAGAATCGAGTATTTCAGTCACAAGCATGGGAATGTAGAGCACACTCTGGGGTGGGCAGCTTTACCTAACGGAAGTATTGTCTTCCTTGAAAGAATAGTCCCAAGAGACACAGAACTCATCAACTAAGATCAATCACAATGACATGCTTCTGGAACAGCTTCCTCAGAATAATTACAGCATCATAAAAATACTCAGTCTTCACAAAACAGGTAAAGTATAAACTTACATGACAGTAAAAGCTCAAGGTTTCAAATAAAGTAATAGATAGTGCTCTTCCTAATTAACATAAGTACTAACAATGGAAACTTAACTGACAACCAGCAATGGTTCTGAAAGGTCCATTATAGCTGATGTCATATCCATCAAACGTTCACTCACATTTAAGTATCATTAAAAATGACATTCATGTTAAAAATCATACTTAAACATTAGCATTGAGACACAGATCAAAAGGGAAAGGAAACTGAAGTTACAGCTACACATTTAGAGGCTTGAGAACACACAAATAGCCTTACTAATAACAGAGGGAAAAAAAATCAAGACAACAACCCTAGTGAAAACTAAATGAAAGACAACTTTTGAAGAAACCACAGAGAAGAAAGAACTAAACAAAAAACAATAGTAAGGATGGGAATGCTGAAGAAAAGTAATTTTTAAAAATCATCTAAGTTAATGTTTATTCCTGTTTCTGCTAACTGTGTAACGTAATTTGCAGATAGATTTGACCCCATTTAATATGGGGATCAAATATAGCAGGGATTTTCAAATATATGAAGATTTTAAAAATTTTAATGAAACCTGAATACTTAATAATGCTGAATCAAAGAAGAAGAAGATTTATGCACTTCAAGTTTCAACTACAGGTGTTAACAGTAATTAGCAATGCCCTAAAGAAGAATATAATTTTAGCTATTGTAATTGTTTAAAGTGATAAATGCTGCAGTAATGTTTTTTTTTTCAAATCATACTACAGCAGAATACTTGACACAAGTAATACAGTGATTAATAATGATGATATTTCTTCCACATTTTGAATCACAAGCATCTAATTTCTAAATAAAATATAGAAAGCATACTATACCTGCAGAAACTGTTAACGGATTCTGCATTATGCCCTTTAACAGTTACGACAATGTTCCTAGAAAGAAATACAGATACTTAGAAGCTCTGATAATTTCTTACAAACTAAAAAAAAAAAAAATGAACAGGACAATGGCAATAGTTTCCAGACTTGTATTTCAGAATGGATCCCAATATATCTATACCTCTCAAGAAAACACCACCAGAGATTTAAATCAAGGGTTTCTTTGGACCCCTATATGTGCTCTCCATATTTCAACACTGTGTACTACTAAATTAGGCTTCTTGTGATTAAACAACCTTCTTAAAGCCAGGAAAGAGAACAGTCATGAATCCCAGTGTGGCAATACATTCTGAAGAATCACAGACAATACAGGGTTAAACAATCATTTCCCTTCAACTATGTGGAGCTGCTGGGGAGGATCCAGAGGAGAGCCCCAGTGTTGATCACAGGGCCAAAGCACCTCTCTATGAAGCCAGAGCTGGGGCTCATCAGCCTGAAGAAAAGAAGGCTCCAAGGAGATCTTACAGCACCTTCCAGTACCTAAAGGCAGCCAACAGAAAAGCCAGAGTGGACTTTCTACAGGTGCATCTGCAGATAGGACAAGGGGTATTGGCATTAAACTGAAAGAGGATAGGTTTAGATTAGATACTAGGAAGAAATTCTTTATTGTAAGGGTGGTGAGGCACTGAAACAGTTTTCCTAGAGAAGCCATGAATGCCTCACCAAGGGCAAGCTGGATGCAGCTTTGACCAATCTAGCAGATTTAGCAGAAGGTTACCTGCCCAGGCAGGGCTCTTGGGACTAGGTAGGGCCTTTTTGATCCTTCCCAACCCTAACCATTGTGATTCTATGTGACTGCATGGATCCCACATAACTGACCAGCAGAATCTCCCATGGATGCTACAATGAAGATACTACCTTGCTCTTGTGAACCAAACATTACACTGCCACCTGCCTTGAATGTGCTACTGGCATTTACAACAAGATGTGATGCACTGCATTTGACAAAATAGCTTCACATCAAATGGCCACCCAGTAAATGAAGCATTTTCTACTTCTTTCCAGTGCAGTTGAGTGTGCTGTTCAAGCTCCTGGTGAAGTGGGATTCAACAGTCAGGGATGAAAGACACAGGATAATATAATGACAATATAAAACTGTTGTTATCCACTTAGATTTATTTTTCATAAAATGGCCTAGCTTTTGGAATGGCTGCATAATAGTTTGGTTCAACGGAAGACCACTAACATGTTAGACATCACAAAGGGTATGGAACTCTTGTTCTCCTGATGCAGCCAGAGGCTTTGGGAAGGTAACAGAAAAGTCCATTGACTGACATAGATTGAACTAAAACTTCTTTGGGGTTTACTCAGATCTAGGCTTTCATACCAGTGCACATCTACAACATTCCCATGAACAAAGCCAGTTGCACAGATGTGATTGCTGACTTTCCTGACCAATTTAACAGCTAGGAGAATCTTACATAAAGAAAATGCCAGACATGCACTCAAGACACATCTTTTGAGCACATGATGTCCCAAAGATTAGTTTTGGTTAAATACAGAATACATAGGACAAATAGTGATGTAAATACCAAACAAAATAAGCCTTAAACATATTTTTTACTATCATGCAATTGACTCTCAAAAAGCAATGGTGAGGTTCTGGAAGAAGATGGTTCTGTAGGTAGCAATAAAGTAAAAAGAAAACCAATTCAATTTCCAGGAAGTTCAACATCAAAGCATGAACACTGAGCGTGGCTCAGTGGGTTTGCTGTGTGACAGGTGACACATTCACCCCTCACACAGCAAACAGGTGAAGCTCCCTGGTACCTGTATCTTCTGTTCTGAGCCATACCTAACATGCAGCTCTGCTACATCATCCAGCACCTCCTGGCAGCAGCTTGCTGACGCCCATCAGCAGATCCCCAACTGCCTCAAAGAGCCTCTGTCCGTGGTACTTAAGCAGGCAAGGCATGAGCTGTCAGGCCCAGCACTCAAACACACATTGGCTCATCTAAATGCAGTTTGATGCCATGGGAACATACAGACAACTCCCTCTGGACATCCACGAATGGAACAGGCCACATCAATGTAATTTCGGGATGGTGAGACACTTCTAGAAATCAGTGTGAAATCTAGAAATCCCTGTCACCCACATTGTATGACATCCTTCTTTAAGGCCATATTGATCAATAACTGCTTTTCAGAGAATCAAAGACTGAAGTTTTTCTTCCCCCTTAGTATTTACAGCACTTCAAAACACAATGAAATATTTAAAGCAACACATATTCTTGTAAAAAGAATTTGAGAAATTATATTCAAATAAAGCTTCTCAAAATTATTACTTCAGAAGCTCCAGACATTTTTCCAGTGTTCTTCCCAGACACGTTCACAAACCCTAACACTACAACACAAAATTAGATCATATAAATCCAAACATTTTCTAGAGGCATCTCTGATTTAAATTCAACTCTAACTGTAAATGGTTAGTGTAAATGGTTTCTAGGTTAATAGTATTAACCTAGAAAATCCAGTGCTTATTTGAATGTGCTCATTTGACAAAGACATCACCTGCTCTTAATCATAATAATTTTAAAAGAGTATAATTTCTCCAATTAACATTGATAATGTCTTTTAGCAATTCATGAATAGTATTTTTATTATTGTTGTTATATGAAAGAACCTTTCACTGCACTTTATATTGGAGATATTTAATCATGTAACTTCCTTTTTTTGAAAAATTGAAGAGCTAAAGATTCTGGAATCAGGACAAATTCTTAACATCCCTTCAAATTTTTCTGTCCATGCTTGTATGTACAGCTGTGTTAAAGTATGTTTTCTTTGACTACATATAGAGATTACAAAGCAAACCATAAACATTGTGCATTTGTCCTGTCTGTGTTTTACTGTGTTTTCAAATACATCAGTTGTGATCCTGTCTTTTTGATCCTTTCTCTGACAGTTTCTGACACTTTTCTGCTAGGTTATAACATGTTTAACAGATATTTATTATCTACACACATTTTATGCATGTCCTAAACATAAAATACAGTCTCATCAAAAAGTTCTATACAGTACATTGACTCAAACTTTTAGAACTTCAAGATTATAACATCCACAAAACTACTTATGCTTGCCCTCAGCAGGTTTGGGGGTTTTCTTTCCCATTTCACAATAAATCTGGCTTGGTATGAGTACTTCCCATTAAAAAAAAAAAAAAAAAAAAAACAAAAAAAAAAAAAAAAACAAAAAAAAAAACAAACAAAAAAAAAAAACAAAAAAAAACCAACAAAAAAAAAAAAAAAACAACATACTGATGTTCAAAGAAAGCTATGCTTAGAACCAAAATTATTAATTTTGTACCTCTTTCACATTCTTACATCCAGAAAAAAATTTAGGCTGGTTAGCAACTAATAATTCAGTATGTCCTGATGTTCTCATTGAATACTGAAGAGGCAAATGTTCTTTCACTCTTCCCTGGTTATATTTGAGTCCAATACTGGCTCTTTCCAAATACTGGAGATGATACAGATTATTTCTATCTGCCAATATCATAAATTCTTCTCCACCTGAGAGCTTATCAAAATGATAAAGATTTTTAAAATTTATATAATCTTAAAATTTATTTTGCTCAGTTTGTAACTCTACCACAAGACACTAAATAAAATCATTCAAGTCACAGTATTCCAGAACTCAAATTAGTTTTCTAGAAATCTGCTGCTGACCACTCAGAGATGAAAAGAAATCTATTACAAGAATTTCAAGTGAAGTGGCATTGAAGCTGGACAGAATTAGAAAGTAAAATCTCTCTTAATGCCATAAAATAAGCTCTATCATGCCTGTACTATTCCTTATGTAACCAGAGAATGAAAGGATAAATTTCATTATTCCTAAGAGGCAAAAATAGCAAGCAAACTGGGGAAAAAAATCCCATACTATAACTCAGTCTTTAACAACCAAAGGAAGCAGAGCATATATATGTAATAATTTCAAAGCAATTTTCACAGAAGATACCCACAGGTCTTTTATATGAAACAGGTGTTCTGATAGACACACTGAATATGAATATCAGTTGAACCCAATTAACCTAATTTGATGCTTGTTCCCTACTAAGACATTTATCTTAGATGTTACACAAAATCCTTTAGGATATTACAGAGAAAGCGATAAATAGGCTGTAAAGGTTATGACATTAATTTTACTGTCATCCTCATGCTTTAAGCAGACATCAAAACGAAAAACCTCGTCCTCTGGGAAGGAAGAACTACCTGAAAGTAATTATAGGACTTATTATCATAACAGTATTAAACTAGACCACTATGACCCTAACCAAATTTATTTTTGGTGCCTTTTGTTAAAAGAACAAAGCTTCTCAATGACGACTGTACTTTCTAATACAGTGTACGTTAGTTCAGGCACTGGAAGAAAGCATTAAATCAAATCTTGTAACTTCATATTAAGCCTAATTATGAATTTTAATTTAAAACTAAGCATGTAAAGAAATATTATGCTATTTAATTTCAGAAGGAAAACACCCAGCTAAAAAGGAAAATTAAACACTTAGTACAGTTTAGAAGAGACAGTCTCCTGACAGAAGCTCATGACATGCCCATTTGTATTTCAAAAGCAATTTTATTCACTTCATTTTTCACACCTGTTCTTTCACATACCATGCCATCTTGTAAATGAGTGCCATGCAGTATTTCCCATAATTTAGAAACATTTCAACTGAAACCAAGTTCCCCAAAAAGTCTGAATGTATTGAATCAGCACAGCTTCCAGGAAAGCTGGCAAAATCCACTGTTATATAAAGGCCAAGTTAGACTTGAAATAAAAGATTAAAATATTGAAACTATGAAAAAATAAAGAGAAAGATAAAAATGACAGACACTATGACTGACTACTGTAACACACAAAAGCATTTGTTCAAGCAAGTGTATTTGCCAAAAGCCTGCAGTGCTTGGCTACTTTATAAAAATCAAGCACAAGGCATTAAGCCAATTTGTTTAAAAAATAAAAACCCCAATAACCAAGCAACAGCTGATTTGCATTTCTGAAAACCTGCAAAAATATTCTGCATTTCACTATTCCATCTTCAGTCTCAAATGTCTGATTTACTCCATGTTTTCTATTTTTCATATTTTTACATCAGGAGTTAATCCTGTATCAGATCCTAGTCTTCCTATTCTATATCCAAAGAGATATGCATGTAGTCACAAACAACAGTGTCTGAAATTGCTCACTGCTTGTGTTTCCATACTTAGATAATTCATCACAGAGAAATGCGTGTCCATGGCAGAATTCTTTTGGCTGCGCCCATTAGATGACTTCAGCAGAACCACAAAAAGAAAGAGAACAGCACAAACCCAGCAGAACCTAAAACCCAGGCTATTTTTAAACTTTTGGTCATCCTGTGAGATGGGCCAGTCCGAGCACATTTCCTGAACTTCAAGCCTTACATGCACTGAATGCCACAGTGGCAATCCTGGACAAAAATGCTTCCCTTCATACTCTGCTGGGTGATGTGGGGAATGGTTGGCTGGCAAGCCTACACTCTGCCCATCTGTCAGAGTGGAACTGTGCCTACACGACAGGTTCTATGCCACTTTCAGTAACATGTTGCTGAGAATAAAAGCTTATTTATGAAACAACATAGGGCAACATCAACGTTTTGCTTAAAATAGCAGGCAAATGAAAAATGATTGCTTTTCTTGAGGAGATAAGTCTCTTGAAATCAGCTTGAAGGTTTTTCACTTGTATGAATAAAGACTAGCACATATACTGCAAGAAATGAGGCTGTTCCACACGTTTTCTACTATTGTGGACAAACTAGCATACAGTCTCACTAATTATTATTTCATAACTGTAACTATCTCCAAAAAAGCAAATTCAAGGACCTGCGAAAAAATGTATAAAAGTGACATTTCTCAAAAAGACACTGGGAGAAGAGAAGGGTAGAGAAAGTGCAAAATTGAGTCTTCATTTTATGAAATGTATGTATATTAAAATGAAGTGTACTGGAACAGTTTTTATGACTATAAATAACCCCAACTATTTTCCATTTAAGTAAACAACTCCATTCTGAAAAAAAAAAATTCAGAAGAGTGTGGTCACTATTATGCCTAATATTAGCCAATTCACTGAATGTCAAAAAATAACATTTTTTTTTCCAAATTTCCATTTTAAAGAGACAGATTGTCATATTATGTTTTCCTTAGTAAATCACTTCTTGGTAGGAGTGCTCTGAATGCCACAAACTGGAGACCCATATAAGTTCCATGTCTGGGTTAGACATCTTTGCCATTACTTTGTATTAAAAGGCCAAAGTTTCTGATTTAAAATACAGTCTTGGTTATTACTGGTGTGGAAGTAACTGTGAAATGACAAATCAATACAAATTGATAGATTTTGTTCTTGACTCAGGACAGCTAAAAAATAGTTCTGGAAAATACAAATTTCATTTTTATAAGATACTACATGAAATCTATGTGGTCCATTGTTCTTACAATTTAAATTCAAATTAACTTAATATTTAAAACAAAACAGGAAACCAAAACATTCTTAGTGGGTAATGACTAATCTAGAATTCACTTTAAAATTTAAACAGCACAGCTCCTTCTACTCCTGTTCCTCTCCACCACCACGTTATCCTGGTTCTTAATTAAGTACTCATTTATTGCTTGGGTCCAAGCTGCTTAGAAACTTTGCTGGGATTCTCAACAATACAGTTTCATAAAGCACAATCTGTGTATCTTATGCTTCTGGTAGCAATATGTTACATCATTCATAGTGGAATTGCAGCACACCACTATGGTTTTCAGTTTGTAATACCTAATTAAACTCAGACTTTTTGACTTTTGTTCATAATTAATTACTGGTTTGATCTGATAAGACCAGACTACATATTTTATCTCTCTCTGTGTATCTGCTGCTGTACATTAGCTTTCTTTTCAGATAGACAATATCACAAACAATAAAACAGCACTTTCATTGGAGTTACACTAAAACTTCACAGAACCTGACAAATATCTATGGTTGTGTACACAGCTAGTCACAAAATCATTCAGGTTGGCAGAAACTGCACAAGGTCATCCCATCCAACTTCCTTGCTTAGAACAGGGTCAACGCTGCCATTACAGCTTTGTCTGGATGAGTCTTGAAAACATCAACAACTGCCTTTCAGAAATCAAATTGTATTTACTAACTGACAGCAAAGGGTAGCCTGAAAATGACAGCAAAATTTGGTCCACGTACATAGGACAGATTATTTAATCAATTCCTATGGCAATGTTCTTACCATACTTCAGAATTACCTAAGCCTCCCATATTTAATATTTAATCCATCAGTTATGCTGATAGATTAAAGATAACTTCAGTGATTGGCAGAAAATAAAAACATTTTGTAATAAAATCCCATATATACTTTTTATTTACCTAATAATTAACCTGTTTTTACACTACAGAAGTCCAGATTATTTCCAAGAGCAGAACGAGATTAACATATAAAGGTACCAATCAAAATAATTAAAGAGGACTACAGGAAAGACCAAAAAGACCCATTAGTTGTATTTTACTTGTTTGTTTTTTTTTTTTTAATCTTCCTCCACTTTAACATTTGAAGAATAAGCTATTACTAGTAGTGTTACAACTTCCAGTGAAAGCTTTAGGATTCTGTTCATTTTAGACTACAAAGAACAAGGTCTGCAATGCTGAAAGGAGAGCAAGTTCTGTTTAATTTTGACAGTCCTACCATATTTTGGAGCTACTTGATACCTCAAAACATAACCACACATACAAAAAATTTATTTGAATGTGTGAGATAACAGAGCCCTAAAAATTCCACTAATAATCAGAGGATTCAGAGCTATATTCACCTGCACAATTTTGATTGATTTAAGTTTGAAATGTGATGCTGAATTCTTCACAGAATCACAGATGGCCCTGAAGTTTTATAGAGACTAAATAAGAAATAGTCAATCACTTCCTCTATTTTGACTGAAGTGCTTTGGGTTACTTCAACACTAATCTGCATCTCTCTGATAAAACTTCCTATGTCATTCAAGAAGGATTTTCTACAGGGTTTCATTATTTTCATATAGTCTGGGTATGTTGTTAATGTTCTACTTAGAAGAAAAACCAACATCTGACAAAAAGCAAAAAAACACTCCAGGTTTTGCAAGGTGAATTGCTTTTGCAATTCTGACTAAAATAATGGAATTATTTCTGATTTTACAGCTGCAGACTTGAACACAGTACTCCATTTTGCCATGGTACCAAATAAGAGCATCATCTACAGCTGTTTCTAAAAGAATTTCCATTACAAGTTCCTTAAAAGGCCAGGAAAGTTACATTGTGGCATTTATAAATTTTGTGCAGCAATATCCCCTATACTTCATAAAATGCATGCATATGTTTTTTAAGTTCAATATATCATATTCACAGACCCAAGGAAAACAAGCATTTAAGAACTAGCAAATAAAAATAAAAAATAAAAATAGCATCCGTTTACTATGACTGTGCCCAATCAAGCAATAAATGACCTAGGCCAAGATGGGATGTACTTCCAAGAAGTTAAAATTCAAACTGCCTACCAATTGATGACTTTCTGTTTAAATTCCCTCTCAAAAGGGCTCACCTTTAACACACATTCAAACTCTTAAGACAGAAGTTAAAGAAACAAAGAACAGGAAAATGGTATTAGCCCAAAAAAACTAACACTGCCACATGCTTAAAACTTTAGTTTGCTTTAATGGTCTACAGCCTAACAAACAAAAAAAGCTCTTAATTTGTATTATACACTGAACTATTTAGTGGCTTATGTTGAAGGAAGAAGCCTGTTTTCTTCAGCTAAACTCAAAAGCAACTTCTAAGTTCTGCTGAAGAAGTAGAATTCATTTCAGCATGTGTAACTGTTGTAAGGCACAACTGGTCCTTGCAGACAGCCCTGTAGTAAAAAATATTCCAGGCAAGGAATCAGATGTTTTACTAAGAACTGGTTCAACTGTTTTGGTGCTACACTGATCTGCCCCCAAACTCTGCCTCTAATACTGCTAGCCCAGACTCTTCCAGGGCTAAGGATGGGTTTTTTCTGCATAGCTGAGTGTTCAGTACGCTTCAAGAACAGATACGCTTTTAAAACTAGACATGCAAATATAATAGTTGGATTTTTTTCAACAATACCCAACATTAAAAACATTGCTCAACTATGAGTTGTATCTTATGTTTCCCAAACATGATCTTACTCACCAGAAAGGAATATGTGTTTAACAGGTCATACCTAAAAATGCTGTAAAAATCTAATGTCCAGCATAAGCAACTTCCATCTTAAGCAGCTTCCACCTTCACTGCCTCCCAAGCATATAATAAACTGTTCTACAATGGAAGAATCATCAAACAGTAAGCTGACAAATTAGAGCATAATCTCACCGAATCACCCTCATAAAACCCAGAGTTCCAAATTTAGTGCAAAAATTAAAAGGTCACATTTTATATAAGTTCTGTCACAGTAGGTGCCTTAAGTGTTAAAGAATACTGCGTAAATTTTATACTTGTAGATAAAAAAATTCCCAACTTGCAACCAATGCACTCAAAATTATCTTGCATAATTAAGGGCAGTTCAACATCCACAGCTGAAGATGTGAACTACAGCTCTGGAACCCTGATGAGAGCTGCAGCCAGGGAAGTGACAGCCCAGCTGAGAGCTGAGCACAGGCAGCAGAGGCAGCATCTGCCCTCCCTGTTGCTGCTGTGCCCAGACTAATTCATACAGACCCCAGCAGAGAGCTTCAGCTGTTCACCTGCCTTCTTTGCTCGGTCACATCCCTCTCATTTTCTGGGAAAGGACTGTCACCACTTTGATAGATTCTCCTGCATGGAATGTCCCAGTTCCCTGGTTGGGAACTCTCAGAGCTCTGACCCAACTGAAAAAGCAACTGCTGGGCTGAAGTGACTAATGTGTCATGTACTTTAAGAACAATCAGAACAAAATAGAGTGTATTTTCAAGTCAATCTAGTATACCTACATTTTTTAATACAAATAGTAGAATTTAAACAGACACAAATATTCCAGACGTAGCTAGTTTTGGTGACATGCTTTATTGACTAGTATCAAGAAGTACATAAAATATCAGCTGTTGTTCAAACTGGTACACCATTCCTAGAAAATATACAGGACAACATAGTCTGTGATTTATTTAAATGATTCTCTTTCTTGCAGTCTATTATTGTCTGTCAGCACTGTGTTACTGATGAACCATACTTACTAAGAAAACTTTCAAACAGTTAAAAATACAAAAAAGAATAAATCAAAATCCAACCTGTCCTAGTTTACTGCCTTCACTCACTTAGCTTGTGTTGTTCTCATTGTGCAAATAGTCCTTGCCAAAATAATTTTCGTATTTGTATCCACCACCCTGTTTGTTGTCTGAAAAACGTTAAAGGCACAGAGCTTCAAAGGCTATCGGACATTTTTAATGAAGTGTCCTTAAAACATGTTCACAGAGAAAAAATGTGAAATAAACATGTCAAAATTATTCCTGGATGCTATCCAGCAACCAGCTGTGGTGTGCAGCCTATGCTAACCCTGGGAACATTCTTCTCTCTCTATGGGCTTCCAGCTTTGTCTTCTGTTCCTACGGATATTTGTATTCCAAATGCATTCAGTTAAATCTCAAACTAAGCAAGACCAAACTGAATTAGTACATCAAGAGGAAAACAATTAAGCATGACCAAGCTTTTAAAGCAACTAGGGTTTTTTTGTTACACACACAGTACCTTTTCATTAATTTACCATAAAAGCCATGCTGTGGGACACCTATACTTCTTGAGTCATGTCATGCCTTCACATTCTAACACTGAAGTTCTGCTCACTTAGGGCAATTAAATAACCAAACATCTATTTTTTGAATAGCAGCACTAATTCCTACTTTATGTCCAAATCAAAAGTTTGCTAGTCATGCTCAGTGTCTGTAGATTACAGCAGAGTTCTAATTATTTAAGACACTATTCAAGCATGCACACATGCACATAGAGAGTGAAGAAAGGCAAAGGCCACAACAAAAAGGCTAAGGAACAATTGGGCCTAATGCTTAGCAGAGAACGTGATCGAAGCCATGGAAGAGGCTGAGGCATTGATGTAACATTAACACGAGTAGATGAAGATGCAGTCATACAAATCCACAGGATCAGAAGGATGCATTCAGCAGTGCTGAGAGAACTGATCAGTGTCACCACAAGGATGCACTCTATCATCTTTTAAAAGTCATGGCATCAAGGGAGATTTCCAAAGACTGGAAAAAGGCACACAGCCATCTTCAAGAAAGGCAAGAGAGGGGATATGGGGAACTACAGGCCAGTCAGTCTAATATCAGTTTACAGAAAGGAGTAACCCCACGCAGCAGTACAATGTAGATCTGACTTGCCCATTCTCATCAGCATTAATTATGCAATTCTCCTTTAAATCTTCACTGACAGCATACTACTATCGGCCTTTTGAAGGTGCACTTATTATACTTTCTAAATTTGGGCACATTAGTTCCCCTTCACCTCCAGCCTTCTAAAATTTCTCCACTGTTCCATGATATGTTGAAACTCAAAATGAATAATTCATACAGCTTCTAAGCTTTTTTTCTTTTTTAGTATCTGTAGGTGTCAGTGCAGCAGATTTAAAAACATTTAACATTAATAGTTGCTGATACAGTGATAATACATTCTTCCCATCACTAATGATGGAGGTGGTGAGATGTAAAAGCATCATCCAGTCTCTTCCTGAATACAGAACAAAATATTTATTGAATATTTATGCCTTTCTCTGCACAGCAGAAATTTATCATCCTTGCCCAGAATTGGACTTCTATCATTACTAAGCTTTTGTACCCTTCAAGAATATCCTCTATATTTAAAGAACTCCATTGTACTCTACTGCCCACAGATTTATATTAATAACTTTACCTCCTTAATCTCCTGTCTCCAAGCCATACAGTGCTTGCCATCATCAGCTCCCCATTCTTTAAAACTGCATTGCTTCACTCCTTTCCTTACCTTGTTTCAACCAAACAAATCATGTTTCCTAAGAGAAGAACTGTTCTGGGTATAACTAAATGAACAAGTAGGTGTCAAGAAAGTCACATTTTCATGTTCAAGTACTCCTCGTTTTTTAAGTCTGCTCTTCTTTTAAAGTCGGAGGTATGTGCATGCAGAACTTGTTCTTGGCTCCAAACCTGCAAAATTAGATCACAGCTCCTAACACACCTGCTCTATTTATTCCACATGCCTCAGAAAGAAAAACCTGTACAGAAGACAACAGAGTGGCTTTTATTTGTTTGAAAACTGTCAGATAGATATAAAGAATTCTTTTCAAAGCTTCAAATATTGATTAGTGGCCAAGTGATTTATCAGCACAAGCTCCCAATACCTGCAACAGGCTGAATTCTCATAATTTTTCTTTACTGAATACAGAATGACTTTTAAGAAACTGCTCATCTTTCTAGGATCTGAATTACACTGATAAAACGTCTCCAATATATTTTTT
Organism: Vidua chalybeata; assembly: GCF_026979565.1. Classification (NCBI taxonomy): domain Eukaryota; kingdom Metazoa; phylum Chordata; class Aves; order Passeriformes; family Viduidae; genus Vidua; species Vidua chalybeata. The sequence goes on along the minus strand of NC_071530.1, from coordinate 15,020,285 downwards.
TCAGATAAAAACCACTGCCACAGTACTACTCTACTTGTCTTCTGAATGGTTAGAACTGCTCAAGCAGGCAACAGAACATTTAATATACAAGTCCACAGAAAAGTATGTAAGGTTTTGCTGTGACATTTCATTTTTTAGAGTTTCTCTAGGGAACACTCATTAAACATGTTTTACCACACAAATTATTTCAGTCTGCTATAGTTTTCTTTAGACAGCTGTGATTTGGTTTTTTAATCTATTGTTTTGCTTTATCTCAAAAACTTGCACTAAATAGCAAAATATACAAGACTGGACAAAGGACATGGTATCTTTTAAGATTTAGATAAGGGTATTAATATGGAAAGAACATTACCAAATGTATTTCTGTAAAAACAAAAATCAATTCTTCCCTTGCAGCAAAGCCAAAAACCCTGCATATTATTTCTACCCCATTCACTTCTGTTCTTCAAATTAATTCACCTTTCACTAGTAGTGAAATAATATAAGATCTGTGTTACAAACTTCGTAGTTTTGAGATGTGCACTGGGTGCATGCCAACAATCTGCATCATCCTCTGTATCAAACATCGATTCATCCAGCTCAACTACTTATTTTAAGGGCACTGGAAGTGAGATGGGGAGATTAAAAATAATGGTGATAACTGCCAAAGACATTTTGCACTTTTCTTCTAAGCTATTTCTGATCTGTGTGAATTCACTTACTGCATGCAGGCCTCATGGCCCATACCATGTAAATGTCAATGATCATGCCACAAGTTAGAACTGAATTAACCTTAAAAATGAAACACAAAATTGCAGTGACAAAGAGTTCCCTTCAAACCCATAGTTCTGTGATGAATCTAAAACAATAAGTATTTCCATTGATGACAGTTATCTTCAAAAATAAATAAGTAAATATTTTTTTCAGTATTTCTGGCTATATACATATTTAATTTGCAAGTATTTTTAAAACTGTTGACTGCAATAGCTGTAGCACCTACAGTATTTAAGTATCACGAAAATTCACAGACTGGAAGCCAAATTTATTTTATGTACATGGAAGAATTGAGCTTAAGTTTCTGAAATGTGAAGTTTAGCATGGGAATTTTAGGAGAAGCCTTCAGTAATTAACAAATTTAGACAATATATATACATTTAACAGATGACAAGAATTACATTACAGATGATAAAATTACTTAGAGCATTAGAGCAGATGACAAGAACAGAACTCTTTCTATACAGGAGCAACACATGTATAAGGATACAGTGTATTCTGTTTTCAAATATCTTTCAAATTGCTAAATATCTTATAAGGTTCTCTGTTTTCCTGACTGTTCATCTAAAACCATGAAATTAAAAAGACTTAAAAATACAGAATCACAGAATATCCTGAGTTGGAAGGGACCCACAAGGATCATAGAGTCCAACTCCTGGCCCTGCACAGCACCACCCCCAAGAGTCACACCCTGTCCCTGAGAGCATTGTTCAAACATTCTTGAATTCCATTGGCCTTGGTATTGTGACCACTGCCCTGGGGAGCCTGTCCCAGTGACCAACCATCCTCTGGGTGAAGAACCCGTTCCAGATATCCAACCTAAACCTCCTCTGACACAACTTCAGGCCATTCCCTCATGTCCTGTCACTGGCCAGCAGAGAAGAGATCAGTGCCTGTCCCTCCCCTTCCCCTCACAAGACTGCAGTGAGGTCTCCCCTGAGTCTCCTCTCCCACAGGCTGAACAGACCAAGTGATCTCAGCTGCTCCTCACAGGGCTTCCCCTCCAGGCCCTTCACCAGCTTTGTGGCTCTCCTTTTTATGCTTTCTAACAGTTTTGTATCATCTATTGTGGCACCCAGAACTGCTCCCAGCACTCGAGGTGAGGCTGCCCCAGAGCAGAGCAGAGCAGGACAATCCCCTCCCTTGCCCAGCTGGCCATGCTGTGCCTGATGCCCCCCAGGACAGGGTTGGCCCTCCTGGCTGCCAGGGCACTGCTGGCTCAGGTTCAACTTGCCATGGGCCAGGACCCCCAGGTCCCTCTCCATGCCACTGCTCTCCAGCCTCTCATTGCCCAGTCCCTACATCCAGGGTTGTCCTATCCCAGGAGCAAAATCCAGCACTTTGCCTTCATGTGGCTGGTGATTGCCCAGACCTCTAATTTGTCAAGATCTCACTGCAGGGCCTCCCTGAGGGGCATCAGGCACAGCATGGCCAGCTGGGCAAGGGAGGGGATTGTCCCACTCTACTCTGCACAGGCATAGCCTGTCCTTAAGGCATGTGTGCAGTTCTGGGCACCACAACATAAGAAAGACATAAAGCTGTTAGAAAGTGTAAAAAAGAGAGCCACCAAAATAGTGAAGGGCCTTGAGGGGAAGCTGTGTGAGGAGTGGCTGAGGTCACTTGGTCTGGAGGCGACTGAAGGAAGACTTCATTGCAGTCTACAGCTTCCTCATGAGGTAAGACAAGGGGCTCTTCTCTCTGGTGACCAGTGACAGGACATGAGGGAATGGCCTGAAGTTGTGTCAGGGAAGGTTTAGGCTGAATATTAGGAAAAGGTTCTTCACCCAGAGGGTGGCTGGGCACTGGAACAGGCTCTCCAGGGCAGTGGTCAAAGCACCAAGCCTGACAGAGTTCAAGAAGTGTTTGGCCAATGCTGTCAGGCACAGGGTGTGACTCTTGGGGTTGCCCTGTGAAGGCCCAGGAGCTGGGCTTTGATGATCCCTGTGATTCTTTCTGCACACCGATGGCAAACAACATAATTCATCAACATTTTTGCAGCACTTAAGACTCTATTGCATAGAGTTTAAGTCAAGAAAGCCATGGAGATAAAAATTGCCCTTAAAAATCCAGTCAAGAGGTGCTCTGTGACTAAACAGCTTGTGAACACTGAAAGTGAGAAACCACTGCATTTGAAAACAAAGCACTTTCAGCTCTACCAAATGTGCCATTACACCGGATGTGTGTTAAATTTATTTACATGTTACTTTTTATAGCCAGTTTCAAACTGAGGCACTTAATCTATGCTTAGATAAGTAAAATGAATTAATTACTATCAAATCCTAGACACATTTATGCATTTTGTCACAACAGTAATTTACATGTCCTCCCTAAGAGATAACAACTGAATATAAAAATACAGTTGACTACATTGTCTGAAAGGTTAAACGCTCCCCTAATTCAAATAATTCCTTATTTCTATAGCAGCTTGTTAAAAACAGAGTTTCTTTCTCTGCACTAAATACACTTAAGGTTAGGTCCAATTCTTCCCTGCATCACAGCTATATGCATCACCTGCCTCCAGTACATTACAGATATCAAAGTCAAGAGCTTTATGTTAAATCACTAGATCAACGTGCGCACACACACAGAGGATAAACAGAACCAGCTTACATCCTGAAACATAACTTCTATACAAAAAGCAAGATGCAATTCACATAGACTCTGAAAACCACAAATTTTTCATGGAAGAAAGTTCATTACCACTTAGGATACTTTCCACATTGAAGGTGATATTCATAATAGAGTCTGGTTGGTTACATTCCATGTATTTTACAAAATAAATTCAAAACAGGTTACTTTTCTTTACAAAATAGTGAGTAATTCTTCTCCACTTTCATCTAAGCAGAAGCAAAATTAAACAGCTAAAGTGAATGGCAAGATAAACTATATATCCTATTAGATGGGAAACAGGCTTCAGGAGAGTTTGCCTCTCAACTAACGCTAAATTCATCAGTGTTTTCATAATATATAGTCAAAAACGAGTTGTTTTGGAAAAAAAAATCTTTAATCCAAGTATTGCCCTGCTGCACAGAAGCCTATCATGCTTGCAGTATGTTTAACACATACCCAAGTGGATATGCAAAGGTAAACCCACTTACTTCATACAAAGTTTCCTAACAAATCTCAAGTATCTGAAGATGACAAGCAGGCCACAATAAAATGACTGTGTAACTAGAAATTACAAGGAGCATCCTCTTCTGACCAGTTATACTCACATAGTGCTTTTTTTTTTTTTTTTTCACATAACTGCTGTATAAATACTTTATGCCAGGACTGGATTTCTCTGTGTTGAATAATACCCCATAAGAACATTGGGTTCAACAACAAAAATAGACAGATCTGACAGCCATGTTCCAGTTACATGATGGAGTATGCAATTAAGAACTGGGCAGCATACTGACTGCATTCCAATTATAACTAAGGCATCAAATTTAAGACTTCCTGAAAAGATTAAAGACATTTTCATTAAAATATATTCTTCCTATCATTCACCAGCATAGCAGCACAGTCAACAACACACATTCCAACTGTTTTAATGTCTATTTATATAGTAAAGCACAGCCATAGGAGTGCATGAGAATTAAATTAAGAAAAGGGCTCAAACTGATACAATTTATTACCTACAAACCATTTTCTTCCAGGTATAATCATATAATCCCATTGAGCTCACAGTTACACATTCACAAGACTTCAGTCAGTCAGTTACTGGGAAGACTTCTGAGCATCTGTGTTGCAAGTACAATAATACAGCTAAACAAAACAGAATTACTTGCAGCCTGAGAATTTCACAAAGCAGACAATTAGATGCACAAGTTAAGAAGACTAGGATTATGACAGAAAAAGTTACCTATAACAGAATAATAAGATAATGAGATTGCTCTTAACTGAAGTATCAAAATTCAGGCTACTTCTAGAACCAATAGAGCACAGAACTTCCAACTACTTCTTGCTCTGACATTGTCAGTAACAAACAAAAAAAAAAAAAAAGAAAAAAAACCAAAAAGAAAAAAAAACCAACCCAACATTCACCAGTGTCAAAGTATAAGCACATTACAACTCCTCACACCCTAAAAAAACCCTGCCATCACAACCTTTCATCTTTCTTGGCACTGTGAGAAAACAGCATAAAGGTCATGGAAAACAAACTTCACTCACATTCTTACAGGTGTCTCCTCCACATTAAAGCTGAAGAGCAGCACAGAAAACCTTTTGGTGCCTTTGCAGAACAGAACACTTCAGTTCCCACACCTCTGAAATCAATATTTTTCAGTAGTATACAGTCACTTCTATTTAAAAACAAAATAATACCTTGGGTTTACTGTTTATATACTAAAATTGAAAATCAGAAGAAACTCAAGATAACTGAACGATGTAAGAAGGACAGAACTGAGTAAAATTCTGGGGTTTTCTTTTTGTTTGTTTTTTTTTTTTTTTAATATGCAGCTACTGCAAAGAACTCAAAAGAAAAAAGATTCCTGAAGGCTCAGCTAAGTAGTTCTACATTCAAACAAGCTTAAAAAGATTTGGCAATTATATGGTCAAAAGTAAGAAGCTACAGTCAAAATCTGTCTTTTTTATATCATAACCTATTTTCCAAATGTATTAAGAAAAAATAATCTTCAATGTGAACTCGCAGTCATTCAACAAAGATTCAGCAAATTCTAAACCCACACACTTGATTTGTCATGCATTTTGGCTGCTAAGTCTGACTCTAAAAAGAGTGATGTGCTACCTTATTATTATTTTTTAAAAGATTTCTCTTGGGATTGCACAGCAAAGGAATGAGTATGTAGCCTATCTTACACAGGAAGGAGAGATTTTTATCCTTAAAAACAGGAGGTTCGCCCACATGATCACCTGGGACAAACTTGGCCAGTGCAAGCAGGCTAGAGGGTTATAGGAGCCTGGGAATGTTTAACATCAAGAAAGTAATTACAGCCCAGCAAGATCAGAAGGAATTACACAGGAAATGTGAACAGTAACCCTTTCCTGCCAAAAAAAGTCATGAAAAAGTGAACTCTCAGCTGCCAGACTATAAGGCTGTACAAACCAATTGCAAAACACAGGAATGGAAAAAACACTATATATTACTAGGCTATAAATTCCCAATGATGTGATAAAGCTACACCTCCATGAAAAGAAGAAAACCCCTAGTCTTTCTTCTTGCCATGTATATAATATAATTAAAGCCCAGAAGAAACATGAAAAAGTTGCAAACATTACACAAGAATGGTCAGTTGCCTCTTCTGGAATTTTCTTTTAAATTTACACTGACCAAACAGTGTTCCCTCTAGAAGATGGTTAAATATCTTATTCTTATTTAGTCAAGAAAATCTCTGTCCAAAATACGTAGGGCATTATTCAAGCAAGAATGCTAGCTCTCTCAGTCACCTATTCCATAAAAATTAATCTCCCAAATTCTGATATAAACCCCATAACTCAAAGTAGTAGAGTGAGTTGTAGAGTAGAGCAGTTGAGCAGAATGGGCTCAAGGTACTCCATGTATGTGCTGGTGAAATAATTTCTATTCTCTAGGGACATGGGGAAATTCGAGTGACCTGACTGTAGTTCAGTCTAGTTAGAAAGCCTTCAAGTGTGATACTGGAAAGTAAACAGTGATCACACGCTTGTCCTTCATACAGAACCAGGATCCATTTTAGTGAGATGAGATTTTTTTCCTAAGCTACTCATTAAGGAAAATAGCATTCCTTCAAATCTACCAAGACCTAATAATGCTATACATAACCCCAGTCAGATAAGAGATAAGCAATAAAGCAACCAAGCACTAGTGTTTTTATTGATTTATTGATAAAAATTACAATATATCCTCATTAAACAAAAAGAAGCTCCCCTAAAATGTGTCCTAGTGTATATCTGCTCTACTGAAAAATGAGATTAAAAGATACTTTTACAATTAAAAAAAGAATCAGTGAATTAACTTATTTAAGCAACACACTTCTTTAGCTGTTCTTAAAATTACAAATCAGAACATCATCATGACACATTGCACTGCCAAAACCAGTGTATCACTTTAGCTTTTCTTTCAACCTTCTGACTCAGGTGTTCCTCTCTACCTTTCTTTACTACCAAAGCCTTTCTTTTCTCATCTCTTCTGTTGGATTCTGTTTTGTTTACTTTTCCTTGCCTTCACATCTAAGGTGGGTGGGATTTTGCCATCACTAAAGCCACATGCACAACCAATTCCTGCACGGCCATAGTCTACTCAGCTACCTGCTCAGTGGAATCTCTAAATAAATAAAATCAAGGGGCAAAAAAAAGAGGAAAATACAAAAGCAGCACAAGAGAATTTCAAATATGGGCATGCAAATAGGGCAGAGACAGCACAGTAAAGAAGCAACAAGGACAAGAAGTAATTGCTGACATTACAGCCTGCACAAGTAACCGTAACTCCCATTCTTCAGGAGATAAAACTGAAACATGAAACAATTATATTTTCTATTATTTTACTGTGATGGAGGGTGAAAAGACACAAGCACCATGACCTCACTCTGGAGACAAAGGGAAAGTTCCATTTTCTCCTGCACTAAACTTAATCCCACTTCTAAGGATTGGTGATTTGCAAAAACAAACTGAACTAGCTTTCCCAGTCAATACACGTTCTTCAAAGATTAAAGTCACTTCTCCTAAATTTGTCTGTCTCCCCAGCAGATTAAAGATTTAGCAGTACAATATTCATACAAGATGTTAGCCAAAAAAACTGAACTAGTGGATGAACCACTAGTTTTTTAATAGCTATAAATGCAACATGAATCTTATAGCAGCATATAACACTGTTCATCGGTCAGAAAAAAATATTTCAATATTTTTGCAAGATATTCTGTTTGCAAAGGACTTGTACGTATAAAGCAAAAATACTCCCAGTGATACTGTATGTTTTTTTTAGTTCAATGTGTTTAAAACCACAGCCTATTTTCAGCCAGGTGAGCTGACTGAAGTCTGTCAGAAGCCAGGAGCTGCCTACTATTATATACAGGGCTATTACTGTGCAAATGCAGTAATTGGTGGCAGCAGCCGTGGGAAGGGTTCCCTGTACCTCCCAAGCACAGGCAGCACATCAGAAACTGAGCATTCCTCTCAACACATGAATTTACAACTGACTCATCTGCTGCACCCTGAGGCAGCACTGTGGCTCACAACACTGGGCACTGCACAGGATTCCTTTGCAAATGGACATTTTCCACCTGGCCACATCTGCTCTTTGTGAAACCTCTGTAGAATTTGCATCTGAAAACTTGTAGGAGTTGAACCCAGACATCCTTGTAAACCCCTTCCAACTCAGGATACTCCACAATTCTAGTGTGCTACTACAAGTAATGCTCTTTAATTGGGAGGTTACTGCCATTCACCTTATTTCTAGAAAGAAATGTAATCAACTTAATCCTTAAAGTAATCCTTAAAGTAAAAAATGTCGTATTTTGGGCCTGTAAAACCACTTTGTAATGAAGAAATTAAATCCAAAGAAAATAGCTTTGAAAATTACTATGCTTCTAAATACAGTTATTTGTAATATGACTTGATCTCAAAAGAAATTTAAAACTTCCTCTTTTGGGGACATCTACAATCAGCCAACCTAACACGAATTAATATTCCCACCCAGTGCCTTCCTTACTGCAAGTATACACGTTAAACATTTTATCCTTCCCAATCCAGAGCAGCTTTCTAAAGATAATTACCAAAAACTGAATTATCAGGTAACTACAGCACTGACACCAAATCTTGGAGAGAGAGAGAGAGGCCAGTAAAGAAAACCTGAAACTATTCTCTGTGAATATCCTCCACTAGGCAAGCATGGCTATTCTCTCTCAATCATTACTAACATCTATGAATCCTTTACATTTATCTATTAATTTCACAATTACCAATAAATATTTTGGAAATGGTCTTTCTAGTGTTTCATGTTTGAAATAATATGAAGAGAATTCAAATAAGTCATTTTCATTATTGAACACTTTAAAACATAATTCCACTTTGATAAAAAAAGGTTCACATGCCCAAGTTAATTACATCTCTCATCACTGAAATCCCTCAGGGTTAAATAAGGCTCGGATACTTAGCCTGTCCTATTCCCCCAATAGGACACTTGCAATAGTCTACAGGTACAGTCCACTTTACAAGTTACTTTTTAACTTTTTGTTTTCTAGGGGAAAGATGCTTTACAAATTCTTAGATACTACCATCAATACATTATTCTTTTTCCTTGACTTGCATTTTTGATGATGGTCAAATTAAAACCCATTATTCCACAACTATGGGAATAACAGTTGTTACGGGTTTTAATTAACTGTATAACTAAGATTTCACAGGTTTTTATTTTTTTGCTTTCCCAAAATGAACAGCTTCCTGGAACAGGAAGAGACTTACCCAGAAGAAACCAGTTGTATATTCAGGAGTTTCCATCAATTTTGTTAGTATTATTATTAACCTAAGGAATTTTTATGCTTCTCAAAAGCTGATCAGCTAAATCTTTCAAAAGTATCTACATTTCTGTAAGTGTAGAATAACTTTAAAATTGAAAAAGAAAAACAAGTTTGGTCCACTTTAATACTGAACATGAACAAAGCTTTCTTTCAAAATTGAACGGAAATTTCACTTTCCAATAAACAGCAATATTTTATACCAAATATTTGAAGATTTTTAGATGCAAAAAACACCTTCAAAAAGGTTTCAAACCTTTTGCAGTGAATTAGATCGATTATACCTTAATAACACCCTAGACCAGCTCTTCTCACAATACCCAGCTATCTTCAAACCATGCTAGTACATAAATGTAGGTTTGACACTTGCATGAAATCATTAAAAGAGAAATAAAACAGGAACAACCTTGATCTAACCTAAACACTCTACAGTTTCAAAATCTCATCATGTAAAAGAAACCTTACAAAAACTTAATTACTTAAATTAGCTAGAACAGTCTTTAAATATAGAATCCACAACATAACCATTTTTCTAACTTTTTTATGTGGTCACAAAGTCCTTCTGACACAAAGAAATTTGACAACCAGGTGAAAAATTGCTGTAAGAAGTGAAGTTCAGGGCAAGCATAAATGATGGTAATCAAACACACCAAAACTGTTAGTTTCAGCAGCTCACCTTGGGCAGTACATGCTCTAAACTGGCCAGAGGTGAAAAATCCTCCACTGGACTAGACTCAGTGTCTGAATAGCTCTCCCAGCAGCTGTTGATCAAACCTGGCTTCCTTATCATTTAGGAAATCCAAAAGACTTCACTCAAACTTCTTGGAGCAGCTCTGACCACAATTATCTCCAGGCCTGTCACTTTCAAGTCACTGAAATTAGCTAACTAACCAAGAAAACCCAACATGTTACAGCCAACAGGCAAGTTAGTCCTGTGTTCTTTTAGCAGTGCACTGACATTTTTCTTCAGCAAAAGACATGGGAAGATTTGCTCTCAAACCTGAACAGCAGCACACTCCACTCAGGACTTTGTAGAGGAGAACAGAGCGCTATACATGATATACCTTACACATACGATGCTTCTGTCACATGACCCCACTATACTACCCCCACTGCTTTTTAAAATAAAGTCAGACTTCATATTGTTACTAAATGCACAATAACATACATTCCTTTTATTTCAAATCCCATCTCCCCAGCAAATTATAAGAGCTAGACAATAGTTCAGCTTCACCGCCAGAATAGAAGACCCAAAGCAGGAGTCAATGTGGTTTCCTAAAATACTAATACAAGATCAGTGAGTACCACCTCAAGGAAAAGTAGATTTATTACTGTCCTCTCCTCCAGATCACTGTGTAAATAAACTTTTTCATCACAGGAAAAAAAAATTCCTCCAGAAATTATCAAATACCTTATTCTACACATACAACAACAGAGAATTGGCACAATTTTCAAATACAGCAACCTGCAATCAAAATTATGTAAATGTAAATATTATGTAAATTACATTGTATTTATGTTTCTATAAACTATACTGTAGCAATAGACACTCTTGTAGTGCAAGTAGATGATCAATGAAAAACAAAGATGTGAGAAAGAAAGACAAACAAGCAATCAGACTGCCAACTAACAAACTACACCTTTTTTTTTTTTTCAGAAATGGCTCTTAATAAGGTAAAATTTAAAGAAAGAAGAAGCCACCACTGACTTTCAGAGCATTGTGTTAATCTACAAAAGTGAAAAGAAATAACCCAAAGCAAGAAACTTCTCCAGGATCCCATATACATCTGGGACCCACCTGATTATGTAAAGAATAGCAACATGTAGTGGTGGCTTTTAAATGCATATTTTTCAAATAGTGACAATCCCAAATAGCAAAGTTTACTTTTCAGATGTTCCAACCCTAAATAATGTTTAAAAGTTGACTGTTACTTAAGACTTATCATCCCTGGCAGAGTACCTCTCAGTTACTGAAGTTTTTCTGCCTTGACAAGGGAATTCCATTTCTAGGATTCACACAGAGAAAATGTTTCAGTATAAATCGTGCCTATTCTAAGCCAGGAAAATGTCCCACGGATTGCTAAGTTACCATCGTTCAGGCAAGTTCCCTGTAATTAAGGTATCAATTATAATTTCACAGGCATGTTTTATTTTATAAATAAACTCTGTTTCCACAATTTGAGCTATGGGAAAGAATGTCTGTGTCAACGCATCAAGCCTTTCAGCACAGCAAGTTTTGAACTGAATGCCAGCTCTAAATGTTATAATACAGATTCTAGCATGGAAAAAATAGGAGGAACATTTTCCCCTCACCCCCAAATTCCCATAAGCCTTCTGAATTTTTTTATTCCTGTCATGGCACCTCCATGACATCTGCTCTTTGCTGCTCTAGAGCCAAATACATCAAATTTAACTCAATCTGCTGCTAAACACACGAAAAGTAAAAACTGCAGCCTGCACTAAACGGAGAGAAAAGGACATTTAAGTGGGAATGAGAAAAAGGCGATTCTGCAGTCTTTTCCTGTAGAACACTGCTTCTGATGCTTTTATCACACAGTTTTATATTTGAGTTTGATAGAGACTGAAAGCAAACAGTTTCTAGGACTCAAACCATGCCAAGAGAAAAGACTGGCAAAGCGACAAGCATGCTCATTTAATTAAGATACCCCCACTGCTATTTTTATGACTTTTTACATACTTGCTGGGAGTTGGCAGGCTGACACAGAAGGCCAGCGTTAGCTCATTTCATCCTCCCAAAATATTCCATCACTCTAGGTACAGAACAAACTTGTGTACTGACTCAAATTAAATTACTGCAGGAACACCAACTTAATGCATGAGCCCAGGCAATAGAAAAAGCTGAACAGAACAGTGTTTCAGGAGTAGCAAGTCACAAAAACAACTGGCCTACGTACATTCTTTCCAGTTTCATGAGGACACTGATGTTAATCCCTAAAACCTCTTCTTCAGTATATGCATCTACAAGAGAAACAAAGTAAATCAGTGCATCCTACCCAGGGAACTAGATGTATTACCTAGTGGGTATCTCACCTAGATATAATCCAATACAGGGAAAGAGAACAAATTAGGAGATGCTATAACTCTCCCATAAACAAACTAGGGATAGGCTTAATTCCTTTACTCATACCATCAACACATGGTTTTTAGATGAGCTTTATTAAAAATCATGATAGAAAAAATAATTTTGCAAGTGACAAAAAGATGAGGGATTATATTCTTTCAGGAGAAAAGGTAACCTGAGCCTCTGTAAATATTCTTGCACTCTAACTTATCCAGTTTCTACTAGAATTTTCTAAATTAAAATTATCCCTAGACTGCAGAGATCAGTCTTACCAGTTTATTAAGAAACAAATCCTCTCAAGTTTCCTTTCTCACTTTGTCACCCTAATTTCACAGAATGTCCCCTTACTCTTATAGCACAAACAAACAAAACAAAAGCTTTTGAGTTACTTCTCTCAAACAATTCATCTTTCTGTGTACTTGTGTTATACTCTCCATATTCACTGCCTTTCAAAGGCTAAAGAATCTCTTCTATTTTTCCAAATTCTCTTTATAAAAGCAAATTTCCATCCCCAGATTCCTTTTGTAGACTCTTCCCTGATTGCCTTCTTCTCTACATCCCTCTTAGAGGCTTCCAGCACCACATCCACTGTGATGGCATGCTGTATGACAGTAAGATAGTGACTTTTACCATAGCATTTTATACTCCATCACACTTTGTTTAGTTTGATTGCAAGTATGAACACAGGTATCAGAAGTAAAGCGAAGAAACAAGGTTCTTAACACACATTTTTCCCCTACTTTGAGTATGCAGCATTACTAACATGCCAAGACATCATCTGGGGCCAGGTGGTCTTTGCTTTTTTGTCCTTCAGCATAATTTACTCTTTGTATCACACCCATACAGTCTGCAAATCTTTCTCATTTGCCTATCAGAGTACCTTCCCAGAAAGAAAATCACTGGTTTACAGGAGAACACAAACACACACTAAGCAAAGGTAACTGCCCAGGACTTTTTGCTTTTAGGTCTTTAGTGAGGACCCAAGTGTGCTTTGGCACAAAAACAAGTCAGTAAAAATACAGAAGACCTGCCCTTTGAAAAATAAAGGCTGTAATAAAAAAGATAACTTATACTATATGGAGGACAAGAATATTCTGCATCCTACTTATTCTACCAGAACTATGGAAAATATATAACACCCCTGAATTAACTTACTAAATATCACAAAATATAATGGATACTATATTGGCCCTTACAAGGCACAATCCAGCCAAAACTACAAGAAGTTTCCAAAAACACAGTGCATTACATTTACAATTTGAAGATTTGAAATCACAACAGCCTATCACTATTTTTCTCTGGAAGCTAAAAAAAAGAGAATCTAAAAGACTTTTTTTTCCTCAACGATGAACAATATTGTAAAGTTTGCTTAATATTGTTGTTTAGGGAAAAACGTAATAGAGCAATTGACCTGACTCTCTGTTCTTAAACACTCTGCTAAAAGAACAAACTATTTGTGAAAATAACAAAAACCAGCTGAAGGTATTTGGGTGGTCTCCATTTCAGTCCTGTAATATAGAACAGTTCCTTTTTTCTAAATCCAATACTGATTTGTTTTCCTGCTTCAGTAAAGCCTCAAAATCTGTTGATGACAAAAGCAACACAACCCCCTGAACATCCATATTATTTTACTGGCAAGCTGCTAACTTCTAAGTGCTTGATTCATCACACACAGAGTACTACGCTTACATTCACAACAGGACTATGCAGGTTTCTATAGACTGACCCTTCTGAATTCCCTAACAGAATTTTGAGGGGTCATATAGTTTTATCTTTAGGACACTGCACACAATTAGCAGAGACCAGCTTTGGGTAGTTCAGCTTTACTGCCCTGCTTCCTAAAAACATGGATCTACCTTGTTTCTTCACCAGTGGTTCTGTTTTGATTGAGCTGAGGAAGAGCAAAAATTGTCAGAACTTAATGTCTTGGTGTATGTAGCACTCTTTGACAGGACAGCCTGATATAAATCTGACATCACACACCCTCACAATCAGCAGACTGTAGTCTCCCTTAGGGAAGCTAACCAGTGATGGCCAAAAATGTCCACCAGAATTAAGTTATGTCATTCAGCAGAAGACTGAAGTAAGCTGAAAACTGTAAAAATCAGTAACATTTTTGTAAACTCCCTACTTTCCACAGTAAATCCCAAATAACCACAAACATACATATAAGAGAAGTGAAGTGGCAAAGAAGCACAGGTATTATTAAAAGTATGTTTAAAAGGTGAGCAATGACAGCAACGGTATCAGTCTAAGCTGTAATTTTTCACCATACACTATTTTCATAGTGTTGGCCCAAGAGAAAGATCCTTTGAAGAAGAGACACAGTGCCTTGCAATTGTCCTTAACAGTTGAATAATGCACCAAAAATTAAGACAATGCACCTTTGAGGGATTTTCTTTTAATTTGGTTTCTGCTTTTGGGTCACGTAAAACCATTAAATAATTCCTACAGACATTTCAGCATTCTGGTAACAAAGGGCTTCATGAAAAAGACTGAGTATGGGAACATAGCTCTGACTGCTCTGACACCCACACTTGAACAAAAACTTTCCCTGGAACTGTGACTTACAACCAAGCTAATATCTTAAACCAATTTCAGCGATAGATCCTAGTAAGTCTCCCAGAAGTTGTTTCTTTCCCCACAATTCCTTTACCTATCAAACAAATTTTCCAAGCTGCTTCTCCTGGCAAATACACAAGTGAGGCACAAGAGTACTCCTGTCTCCCCAGTGACTTGCTGTGACAGAGGCTCTTCAGCAGGGCTGAGATAGCCTAGCACTGAAGCTCACCACATGACCTCTTCTTGGCATTAACCATGACACTTTTCCTAAACCAACAATCGTGGGTTTAGACTTTCTGAAAAACAATAAACTGCTAAGCCACAGAATGAAACACGATGCATACACAGAAATTAACATCCTATAGCAGCCTCTAAAAGTAAAAGTCACACTTCAAAAAAAAAAAAAAAGTTTATGATTCAATACTCCATAATTTTACTCTTTATGTGATGCCATGAAAAAAAAAATCTCATTATTTTGCAAAAAATAAAACTCTAACCATAAATGAAGTGACCACAATGCATTACAATTCTGAAAGATGGACTGAGCTATTGATTACATTCTTTCCTTTCCATTTGTGCAACAATTCAAGGTGTACTAACAGCTAAGTACTAAACTTCTGGTATGAGGACACCAGCCAGTCTCCCTTCAAGCAAGGCTTTCAGTACTGTATAGCCTTCAAAAAGATGCAAGAAAAGAACCAAAGAGAAAAAGAACAGTTCACAGTTTAGGTGAGGAAAACATTTCCTAAAAGACTAAAAGACTGAAGTGACAAAGCAAAGACAGTCTCTCCTTAATTGATGCCCTTTCACATCCTTGTTCAATACACAGTACAGTTCTACCACAGCAAGGTTTATGGTGTTTTAATTACGTTCTTGATATTAAGCACAAGAGTTATCAGATTACAACACATTGCTACACAAACCATGCTAACTTTCCTACAACATTCAATTATACTATAAATATCCATGAAATCAGTCCTTTAAAAAAGTAATGCTTGAATACTACTGACACTAGGTTTAATCAGCCAATTAGCGACAAACCAATACCAGCAAATACAGTACTGTAATACAGTAAGTCAAAGACACACTTAATTAGCAAATATCACACTTCAAGATATTTGAATAGGATGGTTTTGACCTAGTTGTTCTGTGGTTTCATGAGGTGACAAGACCAATAGTCATAGAGCAAATACAATACAAAGACAACAGCATTCTCAAAATGCCATTTTAAGCTAGCAGTAAGAATCTCTTTATTGCATCAGTACAAGAAAGAATGAAATTAAAAAAAACACACAACTTTTTATTTTTGAAATAAAAAATAAAAAAAATAAAAAATGTTTAAAAATAAAAAAATAAAAATTTAAAAATAAAGATCTGTGTCATATAATTTAATGGTGGTTACATTGTGAAGAAGTCTGTAATTCATTTAACTTTGACAACAACATGCAAATACACTCCATGAGAAAGGGCTCAATTATTACTCAAGCAGCACTGTTTCTCTTATTTGCCAGTGTTTGTCTTGTAAAAATATATGGTCATGTTTTAAATTTGTTTTTAAAAAATCTTTTTAACTAAAACACCTTCTGGATCTTTGTGAGTGAATTAAAATGCCAACATGAAATATTAAGTTTTAGTAAATAAGGCCCATGTCTTGTCTTGACTGCAAATAAGGATGAGCATCAAAACATACTTTCCTGCTGCCGAAGCACTAATATATTTTATGGAAATTATGAAAACAATTAGTTTCACTGGAGTACAAGCCCAATGGAGTATACCCTCAATGACCATAAAGAATTTTACATGTGCAAATAAACAGCAACTCAAACACAGAGGCAAAAACTGTCTTTGTGTTCAGACAAACACAGAATCAAAATATAAAACATTCTGCAAAGATCTTAATGGTAATCTTTCAACATACCCACCTTATTCTGCTGCTGCTATGATCAATGAAACATTTCATCCATCTTAATTCCTATTTCAAGGAAATAAAAAACAAACAAAAACAATGGAAAGTTCCAATATCTCAGGAAATACATTTAGCAAAGGACAGAAAATCATATTTAATAGAAGAGATAAACATTTTAGGAAGTGGTAAATAAACAAGAATTCTAATAAAACATGTTCACCCACAATACAACAGCATCTCCTCTGAGGCATACCATACATTAACAGGACTTTTTACTATAGATTACAATAATAAATATCTGAATAAATATTGTTAAAATAACCAATGAAAGTTCATACATTTCTGATTTTTCCATGCACTTTAAAAACACTGAAATTTCTTTAATTGCAACTGCAGTATTATTTCCAGTCAGCTTCCAATCCAAGTTCTACATTCAACATTAGGCTATTTCACTTTGACCTGACACCATCTACCTCCTTAGGTGCAAATAAATACATAAAACCATCACCAGTTTCATACGGACATTTAAAACATTAAACCACTTCTATAAATGTTTTACCTGTGCACATAAAAATGCTTGAAACAGTCCAAGTCACTGATGAAGAACACTCCTTCCACCTAGTACAACATAATCCTTGAACCTGTACATCAAAAACATATGTGTGACAATCACTATAAATTTCTAAGCCTTCACATGAGACAGTCAGAAATATCCCATATATGCTCTCCCTGTCATTGCTAGTTCTGATAGTCTCACCCACAAATGAGATGCAGGAAACATAAGAAACTAGTATTTTCTTCATTAAATGCTTTGAAAAACACTTCAACTACAACTTCAGCTACCCCACAATCTATTTCTTTAACGGCCTGCCCAAAAGCTAAAAACATTTGCATAGTGCTGGCTTTCTTCTGATCCTCCAGTTATCATTACCCAAGAATATCTTTAGAATTAAATACTAAGAATGTTAGATCATTATGAAAAATATTTTAAATATATGACTTGTCATGCACTTTATTTCTTCCTTTTCCTTTCTGTCTTTTGACAAACTCTAAGTTGGAAAAAATCCAATTCTTCTAGCTACTTAAGCAGAAAAAATAAGCACTCATCTTTGATGTATTTTGCTTTACATAAAAGTAACTTTGAAAAACTTAAACTAAGTAACTTAAACTATTACTAAAAATAACTAGCTACAACCAAGTTCTTGAAAAAACAAACAAACAAAAGAACAACAGCTCAGTATTTTGATGGCTGAATAGTTCTGTGGGGAAAAAAACTGCACATAAACTACTGTGATCCAAGGGAACTGTGTGTTTACCCTATGTTATCCTCCTCTTTCCTTTTTATTAAGGAATAATACCATGAAAGACCACTTTTAATGGCATATTACAGGTTCAAATAAATTAGCACAAGAAAATTCAAGACTATAATTAGCTTAACTATACAGCATTTAAGGGCTAGGCTGTTGACTGAGACTTTAATACACATTAAAAAGCTTCAGCAACAGTTATGTTGGAGAAGAAAGGAATTAAGCACAAGACATACCACATTGATTTTAATTTAGGTATAGAACTAGGTAAATCTTTTAATAGAGCATGACTTAGGGGCAAAATAAATTGAAACAAGCCAATCTTTCATATTGTTTCAAATCTGCCATGCTGTAGACGTTTGCACAGTCTTTTGAAAACTCTTTTATGCGGCTTTAAAATGCTTCCCGTCCTTTATTATCTATGCCAGACACATCTGATCACTTGGAACCGGGGATATGCCCCTAATGTCATTATTAAAAGTTCCAATGGATTCATAAGCTGACAGGCCCCAGTAAGTTACACACAAACACTACACCCATTTACTGGATCCATTTCTGCAGCCACAGGACAAAACGCCTTTGGCCGTCAGTTCCTTCCAAACCGTAAGGAGCCCGAGAGGACTGCACATCGTATTTGTACTTTTATGGAAGCAGCAGCAAGGTTATGAAACATCGCTCAGGCCTCGGAGTCAAGAGCTCGGCGCACAGCCCTGACTCACGCTGGCAGGGACCGCGCAGGAGCCAAACGCTGCCACAGAACCTGGAGGCACCCGCTGCCACCACTCACAGAGGTCACGCTCTACGGCCACCACAGAAAAAAGCCTGAGCGGTACAAGCAACGTCATGACTTGTAGGAACCGGTCATAGTGCGGCCTTTCTGCAGGTCTTTATTATAACATCAGAACCGGCAACAGCAGTCACGCCCTCTCGCAGTCTCTGCACTCGCGGGGCTGATACCCCGGGCCGGGCTGTGACACCCGCGGGCCGGGGCTCGGCTGGCCGTGCTGGCTCTGAGCTCACACGGCGCCCCCGGCCGAAAGCCGCAGGCCCCGCACCGCCGCTCCCGGGCTCCGGCGGCGGGAGCCGGGCCCCGCACACACCCCGGCGGCCCGGGGGACGCTGCCGAGCCCTCCGCGCCGCCCGGCGCCTCGGCCGAGCCGCGGGACCAGCTGTGCCGTACCGGAGCGAGCCAAAGGCCCCGCAGGCGCGGAGCTCCGGCGGCAGTGCCCGGCGAGGAGTCCCTCGGGCTCACCGAGTGAGGGCCGGAGGAGGCGCCCGCCCCGCCGGGAGCCACCACCCCTCCGCCTCTTGCTTCCCGGCCCCGTGCCGCCAGCCGGCTCCGCAGGCGGGGAGAGAGCGGGACAGCCGCGCCCCGGCGCCGCCCGCCCCCAACCCGGGCCGCGGCCCCACCGCCGCGGGGGGAAGGAACTTACGAACACCCGCCGTGCCCGGGTCCCGCCTCCACGGCGCGGGGCGGCGGCGTCACCCCCGCGGGAAGGCGCAGGGGCGGGGCCGTCGGCGGGCGGGGGCTGTCGGAGGGAAAGGGGTGGCGGGGCCGGGGCTTGTTCTGCGACCGGGCTCGGGCGGCGCCGCTCTGGGGATGCGGGGCTCCGGCCTCGGGCACCGCTGTGCTGAGTGCGGCCTTCCCTCCTCGCCCCAGCCAGACACCGGCGGAGGGGGAGCTGCGCTCCCAGCCGGTCCCCAAAACTGATGGCTGTCAGGCAGTGGTATAGGGGTTTTGAGGGGCAAGTCAGCAAAAGGAATCTCTAAAAAGTACAGAAATCGTGCTGGAAAATAAGCGTACGGGGCTTGAAAGCACTGGGTCAGAGAGGGTGCAGATGGCTGAACATGAGACAACTTGAAGGCCAGTGGCCTCCAGGCCTGTATCAGCAATAGTGTGGCCAGCAAGATGAGGACAGTGAGTGTGCTTCAGTACTTGGCAGTGGTGAGGTCATGTCTCAAGTATTGGCCTTGGGTTTGGGGCCCTCATTTTAAAGCAAACATTGAGGTGCTGGAGCGTGTCCAGGGAAAGGCAGCAAAGCTGGTGAAGCATCTGAAGGACAAGTCTAATGGAGGAGCAGCTGAGGGAGCTGAGGGTGTTTAGTCTGGAAAAAAGGAGGAACAAGGAGAACCTAATTGCTCTTCAGAGCTACCTAAAAGGAGGGTGGAGTGAGGTTGGAGCCAGTCTCACAAGTAACAAGTGATGGGACAAAAGGAAACTGCCTCAAAGTTGTGACAGGGAAGGTTTAGTTTGGATATGGAGCAAATTATATTGAGTATCCTCACAGCCTCACACAGCATGTACAGGTAATCAGGCCCAGCTAACATGGGTTTATTAAAGGCAGGTCCTGATTGACTGACCTGTTCCTCTCTGACAGGGTGACCCACTTAGTGGATGAGGGAAAGGCTGTGGGTATGTCTACCTAGACATCAGTAAAGCCTTTGACATGGTTTCTCACAGCATTCTGGAGAAACTACTGCTCATGGCTTGGACAAGTGTGTTCTTCATTGTGTAAAAAAACTGTCCAGATGGCCAGGCCTAGAGAGAGTTGGTGAATGGAGCTACATCCAGCTGGTCACTGGTTACCAGTGGTGTTCCTCAGGGCTCAGTGTTGGGGTCAGGCACATTGAATATCTTTACTCATGATCTGATTGAGGAGACCAAGAACACCCTCAGTCTGCTTACACAAGTTGAGCAGAAATGTTGATCTGCTGGAAAGTTGGAAGGCTCTGCAGAGGGATCTGCAGAGGGATCTCACCATGGGGTGAGTCCAGTGGTACAAGGTTCAAGAAGGCCAAATACCGGACCCTGCACTTGGGTCACAACAACCCCTGCAGTGCTACAGGCTGGGGGGAGAGCGTCTGGAAAACTGCCTGATGGAAAAGGACCTGAGAGTATTGGTGGACAGCAGCTGAACATGAGCCAGTGAGTGCCCAGGTGGGCATCAGTCTCTTCTGCCCCCTTCAGGGGAGGGTTAGATTGGATACTGGTAAGAATTTCTTCTCCAGAAGGGTTATTAAACACTGGAGCAGGCTGCCAGGGGCAGTGATGGAGTCACCATCCCTGGAGGTACTTAAAAGATGTTTAAAAAGGTGTTTAAAAGACATTGGGCTTAGGAACATGGTATAGTGGTGGACTTCACAGTGCTGTGTTAACAGTTGGACAAGATGATCTTAAAGTCTTTTCCAATCTAAATGGTTCTATAATTCTATGGTTCTCTGAAAGGAAAAATGGAAGTCTGACAGAAATAGGCTAATATGGGATTTAAGAGGAGGCTGAAAGGAGAAGTTATTTGGGCAGGAGAGAGGTGGGAAGGCACAGAAGAAAGAAGGGAAGTGTATAATGTGTAGGTGTGAAAAGAGAAACAGCATTCAGAATTAAAAAAAACAACCTCTTTTCTTGACCTTCTTCTAACTATCTCTTCTACCATGGAGATGTTACTTGTGGGGAAGAAAACGACTTCTGTCTGCACCACTTCGAAGTTTATTGAGGCCACGTCCTTTTCCAGTCTCATCTTGTGATGCAGGAGTGTCTCCATCTTCACGAGCTCCTCTTGCATGTGTTCTGCCAAGACACCCCCATCTCCCATGAGCCTGCACCCAGCACAGCTTTCTACCACAGCCCTTTGCTGGAAGAAGGGGTGACAGGGATCCCCTAGCCACAGCTGGAACAAAGAATCTGTGCAAAAGCATTGACACAGCTTCTGGGAAGTGGGAGTAAGGGAAAGGAGGAAGTGGTGGTAAGCTAAGAATTTAATTCTGATGTTTTTTGCTATCATGTACTTAGTATCATGATGCCGTCGTGATAATAAGTCCAAAAGCACCAAAAGTGGAAAAATAAATCAGTGTGGGAGAAGATAGGAGGAATTTGGAATGTCTTCCAAATATTGACATTTCTTTCCATGTACCTAAGGCTGAAATTTGAACTGCATAGGTATAGACAGTATGCTAACAATTAGAAATATATTTTAAATATTTGCGCAGTTTTCTGAAAACCCATTTCTGCAGCTTGCTGCAAAGTGACAGCTAAGGAAGCAGATATCCTGAGTACCTGACACTTTTTTTCTAGTGTAGCCAAACAATAAAAAGAAGTTAAAAGATTAGGCTCTTTTTGAACTCAGATTTCCTGAAATTAAATGTGAATTAGAATTAGCGATTCTGAACATAAGCACAGTTTTGTGAATACAGTAAGTGCATCTTGGCAAATTAAATTTGTGGTGATAAAACAGGTGGACTGGCTCAAAGTCACTTCAGAACATTTATGGTATGATACTTTCCTTCAGTCATGTGTTCCACTTGGAAGTTCTGTATCTGAAATAACTGTTCTGGCACTTCAGAATACTTCCTTTAGAAATCATTGACAATTTTAACAGGAACTGAATTTTAAAAATAAACATACTTATTCTTCACCTTTATGTACCACTAAAGCTGAAGTGGTTTGCAGTTACAGAGCCTATCAAATACAGTGAATTTGAAGGTGAGTCTTCCAAATGGTGTTAAATAATTATATTTCCTTTTGGATTTATACAAGTCCTAACTGTTGCTTAAGCAGAAGTATTACTATATCCATTGTATGTACTGCCTTTCTTAACCACAGATGTGGCATAATGAGCATACCATGGTTCTTGATGTGTTCTGTGCCACTTGGAGCAACACAAAATATGCTTTCCAATGTGCACATGTGTTTGTGCCTTTACCAGCTATTAGTTTTCATTTAAAAATAAAACAAAATGCTACAGTGGATATATCTGTTGCTGGTGAAAAAGAAAAGAGATCTGATGACAATATAAGCTTAATGTATAGACTATTTTTAGTATTCACAGAAAAGATCAGTCATTTCTATTAGAGAGTGTATTAATTTCCTCAAGCATTACTTCATTATATACTGTAGAAACTTAGTAGCAGTGATAATTAATGTTAATCTGGAATATCAAGTTTTAAAACAATACTGGGAAAAAGAATTCATTGTGACTAGTTGAAGAAAATATTTTTGGTGATGTGGTACCTCAACATCTGAACGTATAATATTCAGTAGTACTGTTTCCTGAATATTTTTCAGAAAAGTGTATCAGTGATCTCAATCTTATTTTACAGGCTTTTGGGAAAGAGTTTTTTCTTAAAAGTGCAGTAATAGAATGAGTTCCTGCTTAGAACTGAAAGTAAGCAGACCTTAGTCACTGATAAATAATACCATAGGAAAAAATGAAAGCTGTGATATCTGATGAAGATAATAGTTTCTCTTTTTACAATCTACAGTAGACAAGGAGCTACTGTTTTAAAGATTACACTGGTATTGATTTAGAAGAGTAGGAGTGTATTATCAGATAGAATAAACTGAAGAGTATACCTACATGATTAAGAATTTTATGATGTACAGTATTAATGTGCACTACTTAGAATTCAGGGTAATAAAAAATACAAAGTTGCAATACTCTTTTTTTTTTTTTTTTTTTTTGTATTTAGCAATGTGTCATATTTTCAGAATTAAATCAATAGAGGTGTTTGCACAGCAGTGCTTTTGCCATGTTCAGTGCTAGTGGAAATGCCAAAACATGGTCATAAAGAAAGGAGCCACTGTGTTTGGTGTTACTGTGAACTGGAGCCTTTTTGGGGACAGCAGCAGCAACAAACAACTGTAATACCTCCCACCCTCCCATAATCTGTGAAGTTTTAGGACATGAATCGTTGCCTTACTGTTCTCTCTTGCACTTTAGTCTGCATGGAGGAATTTTACATCGCCTGTAAAGAAAATCCTCCCACATACAGTAAGGTATTACTGCATAGTACAGGTTTGCTTTAGACCAGGCAGAGAATCATTTAGGTTGATGTTGGTTTAGGTAGTTAAGTTTGTAGTACTTCCGAACACTGTTTGTTAAAGGTGATGAAGGTATTTAAATCCACTGCACTAGAGCACAGACTCAAAGAAGTTGGGAAACTTGGACAATATCAAACACAAGCTTTGAAAAACCTCTTAGTACCAGACTTCTCCTGCTTCCTACAGATTAGGCCTCCTGCTGACTATTTGTACTTTTTAAATGTATAAGAGATTTAAGCTTTAATGTCTGCAGCTCAGTTCACCTACCTTTGAAACAGCAGTGGTAATTCTGACTTAAATATTGTGATGATACATTAATAAATATGAGCAAAACTCTTTGAAGTTGAAAAATATAATGAGATTTAAGTACATTCCTTTTTGTCATGATTAACCTGTCAGACATTTAAGTGCTGAAACACTGCTTTTAGAATTTAAAAAAAAAAAAAAAAGGAGAAATGCCAACTAAGATAATAAAGAAGCCAAGATCCAGATCAAATAAGCAGAACAAGCAACTAAAATAAATACAGAGGAAAAATCCAAGAGACAGAGAAGATCAAAATTTACAGCTCAGAAAAATGAGAAGAGAATATCTGAAACAAATGCTGCTGGAAATCGGAAGGGTGGTTAATATGCTACTAAGAAACACCTTTGCATAAAAGTGACAGTGAATGCGTATTAAGACAATGTGTCAGAGAAGTCTGAGCAGCAGTCTAACTCCCACAGTCTCAAACAGATCAATGCTGCCCTATAAGTTCTTGTTTCTTCTCTAAAAGGAGCCTACAGCACTACCTCAGATATATGAGCTGAAGTACCTCTGGTGTTAGGGGATGGCCAAATGGAGATTTTCAGATAATAGGTTTTATCTTATCATGAAACAGACTGGACAAGAAGACTGAGACTGGGCGGAGTCCCATAAGTGAAGTAAAAAGACTTCAGTCTGCTGGTGGGACAAGATAGACTTGCAGGAGTAGGTAGAAGGAGGAAGGACAAATTCATGGACAGCAAGCAGAATAATCTTGCACACATGAACACGCCCTATTCCAAATCCTGGAATGGATTAGGGATGCTTAATTTTAATATTTCCCCTTACAATAATATATATCTGCAGATTAAAGGCCAAAAGCACAGAAGATGGGAATCCATCACTGCTGGTGGACAGCACAGTAGTTAAAACAACAGCACTCTTTATGGTTAATCACCCATCTAGCCAGAAGGAGAAAGTAAATACACTGCAATCACTCATTTAGTCCACCACTTGTTCTGTTTTTTAAAAAAAAGTTGGACACACATAACTAAGAACTGTATCATCATCAAGAGCATGAAAGCCAAAATCAGGATGTGATTTCTCAACCTCCTAAAATTCTTTCAATGTAACTTTTGTGTTGAGAAGGCCAGAATTTATGTCCTTTACTATTGCTTTATGGAAGAGAGTAGGAACAAATTTTAAGTATTTATTATCCTTCTTTTGAGATGACACTTTCAAAATCTTCTAAGAAATTGTTAAGTAAGAAAAATCTCTCCTTGAACTGATTTTGTATCAGCTTAGGTTGACTGATTTTTCAGAGACAGCAATAGATTTCAGCAACATGAAAGGCTTGACTGGTGACGCCAAATAAAAATTATTTTTAAAACCCACAAGCTGCTTGTTCTAAAGTTTACATTTTGTGCCCAAGAAGTTGATCTCTGTCCTTCAAGGTAGTAAAATTCTGTGACAAGCCAAGAACACATAGTTCTTGTCTCTTTTTGTTTTTTTTAATGAGAAGCCAAGGAAACACACATCACTGAGAGGAAACCTGCAGGCTTGCAAGCAGGAAGAAGCAAACTCCCTTCTTTCAGTATCACGAAATGTTTTTTACAATGACTGTGGACTAAAAAGCCTCTACAAAGCCTCTAGAAAGAACTATAACTTTGTGAAGGATTAAGAAAAATGCAGAACTTCTGAAAATGAAAAAATAAGAGAAATGTATACAAAAGTAAAATATTTTTTATGAGATGATAGAAAAATTAAATTATACTTAAAAATGAGGGGGAAATAAGCTTTTGCAAATAGAATAAAGAAGGTGAATGGAAACTGAAAATAAGCACAAGATTAAATGGACATGACAGAAATTAGTGATTCAGAAGTAGTAAAAATACTGGTTCGTATTCATTTAGAAGGAATTTCCATAAAGGTTGGACAACTTAGAAGTAACAAAAGATTTATAGAAATAGCTGTTCCTAAAAAGCAGTCAAGGAAACATTTGAAAAATGTGCAGAGTTGTAAGTCCCTCAGCCAGCCCAGCTGCTATGCATCCTAGGGGATAAAAGGTATTTGCTGTGAAACTTCCTGTAGCGCTGTCAATGAAGCTGAAAAGAGGAACAAATACTGGAAGACTGAAAAAAAAATCAAATATGACCTCTTTTTTTTTCAATGAAAGCACAGAATGCCCCTTGTAACTGCAATCCACTATGTATCCACTATGTATCCACTATGACCACTATGTATCTTATTCTATCAATGTTGTATAGCAAGAGTGTGCTGTGTTCCAGAGACAAGGATTAAATTGCTTTTGCTTCGAATTTTGAGTTAGTTCATGAAGATGTTATGCTGACAATGAAGAGATGCTTTGTAAAAATAAAATTTTGAATGAAGACTGCAGCTCACAGAGAGACCCTTCAAGGCAGTGAGTAGAGCAGGAACCCTGCCCAGACAGCCATGCTTTTAACACCTGATGATCTGTGGCACAGATACACTGTTGGTTTTCTAGATGGTTCATCACATGTTTTCATAAAAATCTTTATTTGTGCGTGTGTTTTGCAATATGTCTCATGTAATATAAGGAAGTGCCCCTCTGTTTCAGTTTCGTAATGCAGAAGACTTGCACATTGGGACTTTGCTTCTTGCGGATGATTGTGCCAGGGTACAGTTTGCACAGGACCTTCTGGGAGTGGCACACCTGCAGCTGTGTCTAGCAGAGCTGCAGCACTGAGAGTGAGCAAATTGCTCTTGAATCAGAGGACAGACCATTGGTTTTAATGAAAATTGCTATCTGGATTTGTTTTAAACCATCCTATAGGTATCTGCAGAGTGTATGGGAATGGAGTGCGTGGGAGATTGGACTACAAAGAATTTTTTTGTCATTTTAATCTCAAGAAATTTAAAATAGTCCTTTAGTACCTCCTGAGTCAGTTCTTGCTATTTTCTTTCTTTCATTTCAAAGAATTAATTTGAATACTTTATCTGTGTGCCATTCAGTGAGCAAGAAAACTATATTCTCCTTTTCCAGTTGGGCACTGAGGCAAGGAAGCCTTAATGTTTTTTGCAGGGTTTCTCAGAGAATCCCAGCCGGTCTGTTCTGCCCAGACTGATATTTAACATGGAGGCTTCTGTTAGAGGCAACCCATATAGGAAAAGGATCCTGGTGTGAAAAAGCTGAGTGTCTCTGAGCTACTTGCAGTCTTTTCTGGAATTTTTTTTTCCTTGTCTGCTCTTTATAATATATATTTAAAGTTGTGTTTGTTGTTGTTTTCCTTTACCATACTGGCAGTCTGTAATTTCTACATCCCTTGTCTTCAGTGTACTTCACTACACAAGAGAGTTATAAATACATCTAAATTTATTTGGTCGACTTCTGTGTTTATACAGTTCCCACTGAAGTGAGGTCACTGAACTAGAGAACTGACTCTCCAACTGGTTCTCAAACCCTTGTAGCATCTCACTGTCATTCTTGGCACGTGAAGCATGACCTCTTGTCCCACAGTGGCCAGGCATATTACCAAGAGGTTTTATCATAGTCACTCAATCCACATTTAATTAGTAATATTTTTTTTCACAGCAATGCATCTACATGGCAGTTTTATTTTTCATTTCCATTAATAGCTCTGTGGCATGCAGATAAAAGTGAGAAATCAAAGGTTCATGTAAATGCTTATATTTCTGGAAAACTATAACATGGGGGGGGGGGGGGAATCCTGAAAACTATAGTCAGATTTTATGTACACCTATTCCCCAACTAAATTTAAAAAATCATGGGAATCAGCTTCAGTCCCTATGAAGTACCATGTGCTGAAACCTCATCACATCGACACATCACCAGCTAAGTATAGAGTAAACTTCTGGATGCAATCAAGTGACCCATGGCTTTGGCAAAGATCTAACTTGAAGTCTCATGGGGAAATAATTTCTGGCTCTTAATTTAAGACAAAGCCAAAGGAATTGAGCCCTTCAAGTGCTACAGTTAAAACCCAAAAATCCCACTTTGATTTGAATAGAGAGCTTCTCAGTTGCTAGCAGGTATGTGTGTAAGAGTCAGTGAGGCACAGATTTCCTGCTATTTTGCCCTTAATGTGGAAAAATCAATCACCCTCTTTAAACGGCAGACTTCAGATAAAACATGCAGTGCTCAGTCCTTATGAAAAGGCTCTCTTTTTCCAAGACTTTGATAAGAAGAGGAAGTTAAACAGAATTTTAACCTTTTTTGTGAGTACTTTTGAAGTGACTGAGGACCTGATTTTCATTTGCATCAAGGCTTCTGCATTAAGCTTAAAGAACCTTAAATGGGCATAAGCTGTAATTAGGACCAAGTCCCCTGTCTCTCCTAGCTTAAGGTATGTAACGACTCTGAATCTTTAATGTCTATAGATGCAGCTCCAGGGGAGTACCTCTGATGTCCAGAGATTCAGCCCTAGGGAATAGAGACAGCCTGGCAACAGCCCAGAAATATGATTAAACAAAAGTCTGTCCTCTGAAACCCCTAGAAATCAGTATGTTTAAAAGCATTAAAAATTTATTATTATTCTGTATTCAGGATCCATATCACACATAAATATGAAACCATTATAGTTTTCAGTCGGCAGTGAAGAAGCCTAATAATTTTCATAGTTTCTTATCAGAGTATTTTACATAGATTATACATTTACTGTTATTTTATTTTTCATATGTATTATTTGTATATAGGTATATTAAAAATGTGTTCGTGAGTCCACAGAGAAAAGCTATAGCTGCTTTAAATTAGAGAATCCAGTTTACATGTTTTCTTTATGATACAGTGAGTGCATAATTTCAGAAGGTGTGTGGGGGAAAATGATCTAATGCTTATATAGTGCCTTGTGATCCTCAAATAGAAAAATTATATAAAGGCAAAACCTGACTTTAGCTTTAAAACCATAAATAGTATGTTCTTAAAAGGGTAGCATAAGGCAAGAAAATAAGTTGTTCCTGTAGTCTTAAAATTCCTGCACCTTGATTCCCTATACATTTGTCTACCTCCATCTCATTCAGGACCATCCTGATGTTCCCAGTCTTGCAAGGGACACCAGTATTGTGGCTAGCAATGCTTGGAGCTTGCTGGGTCACCAGCCAGCTGCTGCCACCCAAAATATGGCACAATTTATGTCCAACTAATCCCCTGAAATGGCACAATTTTATCTTGCTGTTCTCCCCTACCCATGTATTGCTGCAAAACCAGTAAGAATGTAATTTTCTTTGAGACTCCTCTTTCACATGCAGACAAAATTCCTTTGTGGCTTTCTCTGTTACTACCAGGGCACTGGCAGGCAGGGAAAAAAACCAAAACAAACTTCACCACCAGATGAAAAGCAGTGTTGCAAATACCTCATTTCCGTGGGCAGCCAGGTTAAGAAAAGAAGCTTATAAGGCCTGTGACCATCCGGCTCTTGGCCATGAGCAGCCCAGCAGTGAGAGGAAGGAAAAGACCAATAATACTGAGCTGTGATTCTTCAGTGCAAATCCTGTGCCAAGACATCTGTGTCCTGAAAAGAAAGAAATGGAACCATTTTGGTAATTTGTCTCCTGGGTTTAGGGTAAAATATGTCACAAGAAGGATGCAGGATATCCTAGCGAGTTCGTACCAATTATAGTCCACACAGTAATGGCAACACAAATGAAGGTAGATTTGGTATACTCATTGAATCACTTCGCAGATGTAAGAGAGAAGAAAGGAGATGTCTGATGTCAGGAACCTTGTGGTGTCTGGTATAGAGGACAGCAAAGGAGTCTCCCACAGCTTCTTCCCCCTGTGCTGGTTCCAGAGCAGCAAGACATGTCCATATAAAATGTGAGGAGGGCATTTTTGTTTGGCACAAGAAATCTAGCTAGAATTTTCCAGCTTGTGAAATAAAACTAAAGAAAAGTATTAGTCTAATAATGGCAAGAATAAAACATAAAAACTAGTATCTATGTTATTGTATTTAATAAAAAATGTCATCTTGATATTTGAAATAAAGGTTTTTAAAAAAACACTGGTATTCCTAGGGCCACAAATTGTGGAAAGTGGGAGAGTATTCCAAAGAAGTATTCCTTCCCTGCATATCTGTTAGGAGGTAGGATACTGGAATAGGTAAATCTTTGGTCAGGAAAGCCTTTTATCAGTCTGTTTGTTTATACTTCAGTTACTGATGTTTAAAGTTGGATATTTCACACCATAATCAAAGGAATTATTCAGTAAAGATCCCTCTGATGGCAATGGTAACATATATCCTGCTGTTTATTTTCTTCATAAAAAGCAACAACTACATTTTAGTTCATGAGCATGCATTTTACATAATTTAAGTTAGATGAAATGGAGAGTTAGAGCACCATATCTAGAGATGAACTATAATAGGTTTATAGTTGCATATCTGAAATACAGGCTGAGTGTGAAGGAGTCATAGTTTGATTTACTCTTGGAAGGAAAATGTATATGTTTTCCTGTCACCAGGTTTTTCCCAAATGTCACGTAAAATGTTTTTTTAAAGCATCACTAATTAATTGATAATGAGACTCAGTACCTAAGCCTTTTAGACATAGTTGCAGTCCTATACAGGTGAAATTGGTGGATCTGAGAAGAAACCAAAGGCTCTGATGTATACGTATGTCTGTTTAATATTTTTATGATTTATATCTTTTAGACTTGAAAACATAGTCAGAATTATGTTGAAATTAAAAAAAAAAAAATCCTGGAAACAGAAGGCAAAAGCTGAAATTTAGTAACTGTCACTAATGATTCCAGATTGGATTCTCTCATGCATAGCCTACTAAGCCAAATGAAGGTGCATAATAAAAAATGTCACTGAATTGAGAACGTTAATTTTTCAGGAGGTGTTGAGTTGGTAGTTGTCTTTTTTTATATATTTAGCTAGGAACACATATCAAAGCATGTCCTAAGTTATGTATAAATAACTACACCTTTCCTCCATGCAGAGAGAGCATGTCTTACAATTTGCACTTGTAAAATTTAGGATGACAGAATATATACAGTATAAAAAGCAGAATATGGAAGAAGGACTGTTTTGATTTTTAACATAAAAACTTCTGTCTACAGAAGAGAGAAAGAAACAGAGCTTTTTAGGGGCACTCCTAATTAAAGCAGGCCAAATAATAAAGTGTACAGAATTAGAAGTCCTTTTTACAAAGCAATAGAGAGAAAAGATTCAAAAATAATTCAAAAAGTATCCAGGAATACTTTTGGGATTGGATACTTTTGATGTCCTTGGGGGACATCAGTGGGAAATTTCTGGGTATGTCTACTTGGGGTTATTCCATTGGATTAGTTTAGTCATTCACTGAAATTACAGTAATTAAAGAGGTTAAACAGAAGTGCACACATACCACCTTTTTTTTTCCCCAGTCAAGGTGCTTTTCTCATTAATCATACAGTCTCTGTAGCTCTATGTCTATACATTAATAAATCCTCCAATATTCCATGAGGCTATTCCATTGGTTTTTTTCTAATGGTGAATCCCAGGATGCCTACCAGAAACTACAGAAATCTGGAAACTGGACTAAAAAGTAACAACTCCTGTGATTCCTGTGCTGGCATCTGCTGATTTTGCCAGCATCACCTTTGACCTGCTGACAGGCAGAGCAGGGGATGCTGCCGAGCATGTCCATCAGAGCGTACGCACATTGGCAGGAGGGCAGCTGATTGGTTTGGCAGTGCCATTTCATCAGGTTTCTGAGGACATGGCAATATTGTTAACAGAGAAGAAGAAAGAAAGAACTGAAAAGCAGTTTTTCTGGACCCGCTGCACATGATATGGGATGTACTTGTTGACTGAGCCAGCTAGCTGAGCTCCTGGGATAGGTGGTTGTCATACTACGACATGAAATAACTCACGCATGCACACTAAGATCAAAAGAGCAAAAGAAAGTAAGTTTTATTTCTGACTTTGCAATATATAGAATTCTAAAAGTGACAGTGGATTGGAGGACGAAATTGCTACTTCTCCAACCACACTAGTCAAACTAACAGTCTATTAATTTTCTCTTCTTATAAAGAAGAATGTAAAACGATTATTATTTACATGACAGTGCACGAGAAACTCTAGTAGAAATATGTAAACATCAGAAGGTAAAGAAAACTTTTTAAAGAATTTCAAAACTTTTAAAAGAACAAAGCAACAGTGGTGAAGCAAAACTCATATGTCTGAGCCTCCGAGCAGATTATCAGGAAAGTAAAGGAAACTCCTGAGAAATCTGTGTCCTAGAAGTCACCTAAGTGTTGCAGCACCAGAGCAGCAGCATGAAAGTTGTCCTCAGTGCAGAAGAAATAGGTTGCCCTTGCTCTTTGGGGTGCTGGCTGCCCCCACTTACTGCCTGTTAGTAGTTAACCAGGTTGGGGCTGGCAGATCAGCTTCTGGGCTTGTTGCCATGGAAGATTGAGATGTTTCTTTGAGCAGTGCTGCTCTACCAGGTGTATACACAGGAGGAACTGGCATCTCTTCAGAAAGCAGAGGAGAGAGATTTGTGTCCACTGATTTTTGGGAGCAACTTTTCTGCTTCATTTGCTCTGACAGTGCCTTCTCAATGTTTGGGTTAGTGACTCGTAGATGGAACTAAATGTAGCACCTGGGAAGGGCAGGACTGACCTCTGCAGTAGTCCATGCATATGCATGGCAGGGCATTAATGATTACTGCATCTATGCCTAGATTTACCTCAGACAACAGTAGAGTTTGAAAAAAAGAGTTCCCATGTAGCTGGCACAGACATTACTTAAAAACATGAAATGCTGCCACCCATTTCAAGGGCTAAAAAAGGAATAGAAAACTTGCTTGCTGATATTCTCGGTGAGAAAAGTAACATATGAAAAGGCAGAAAATACCTTGATGAGGCTTTTGGAAATGAAGCCTAAGGATGGCATGTAACTACACAGGCTGGCAGAGACAGTGGCAACAGAAGCTGCTCCTTAGTAGGCTGGACACTTCAGAGAAGTTCACTGTGATCTTCCCTTCTCCCTACATCTACTCTTGTTTTAAAATCCTAATTCAGCTATAAAAACCTTTCGTTCCACTTCCTCTGTGGGATGTGCCCATGGGGAGGACAGTGTGGGAATGCCATGGGAAACTACAGTTGTTTATCATAAGGCATTTCCCCAGAGTCCTCTGCACCCCAGTGCAAATGAGCACATGCCCATCACCTGTCAGTTTGTGGTTGTCATCTCCCCAAGTTCTGGAAAGTTCCCCATTCTCATTGTTTCTAATGGTTCCCTCTGTAAACCACTCCTTCCCTTTTCCCTCAATGGCCCAGTTTATGTTACCCCATCCCTGTTCCTCCCTTACACCCTCTTCCCACTGGATCATTTGTACCCTAGGCACTCCTTCCCTCCCCAGTTATATATTCTGGCCTCTCCTTCCCCAGGGCTCACGGAGTCTGCTCTACCTGAGTGTGGTTGTCTCCCTGCTCCTATTTCTGCCTCCCTACTCTGTTGATCAATCCTCAATAAACCTGCTTGGATTCCAGCAGCTCAAGAATCCTTCCATCTTCCTAGTGGGGATTTTAATTGCGCTATCCAGGCACCCATTGATCAGCCAACTGAGGGTCATCCCAGGGACTCGGTCTGGGGTATCCTATATTCCTCCACTTAAATGAATGAAAAAAGGCTCTTTATACAAATTCTGATCCCAATCCCACATATGTAAAACAAGATTAACTTGGTTGACTGTAATGGCATCAGTTGGGGCATACTTTACTGAAACCCATCAACAATTAGATCACTTGGCTTAAGTCAAATGCATAAATAACAAAGGTATTTCTAGTGCTTTCTCTGCAACCTGGTTTCATTTGGCTATTCCTGGAGTTAATGTTAGCCCTGAGTTCAAAAAGACCTGGATTTCACCCAGAGGTGTTCCATCAGCATAAATTTGGCCTAACTGATACCAGAATAAGCTCTACCATCTGAGTGAACCATGCAAATATCTTTCAAATGCAAGTTTGGGGCTTTCAGTGCACCTGTCTAGTACTCTGCTGAGGCTGAAAGGGAGCACATTTTACCAGTGATGGGAAAACAAGAAAAGGGAAACATACTTGCAATTCCAAAATAACTACATGGAAAAGCATTGCTTAGAAATAACTCCACACACATCCTTGCATATGTATCCTTTGTCTGTGAGCAGGGCTAACTTGTAGTGAACTCCTTGATGTGGGATTTTATTTTCAGACCACTGCAGACGGATTTTTTTTCAAAGCAACAGCTGTACTATTTACTGCATGCCACAGCTGTTTTTAGAAAGAATTGCCACAAAACATAATTTAAAAAGGACTTTCATGTAACACCCACAAACTTCTAAGTATCCTTACCAAATAGTACATATTTCTATCAAAAAGCTCTATTCCATTTTTCTAAAATAACAGTATTATTATATAATTCTTTACTTCAGTAGACATCAATGTTCTGTTTTTTTTCCTGTATATTAATGGGAAGGGAACAAGAGGTTGCTTTGAAGCTAGACTATCTTGTCTTTATCTGTTATACTTATCATGTAAAATAGATGCAGGCTACTGTCAGGTACTTGAGCAGCTTTCTGTGCACATTTTGAAACTGGTTTGCCCAGACAGCTGCATATGAAACAATGTGTGGGAAAATCAGGGCCCAAAACTCAACTAAAGACATATCTGGACCGCGGGCCCTACCATCTTTTTGACATAAAGCAGCATCGTTCTATTTTTAGTGGAGCCTGTATTTGTAGATAAGGGTGTGGCCATAGGGGTCCTCAAACTGCTATAGCTGAGAAATTTCATTTGGAAACTAGAATGGGAAAAATAATCTGATATCCAACTTCTTTTTGATTATACTGAATATTAGTATAATCATGAAATGTGAATCTAAAAGGTAAAAAACAGCTGATTAAAAAAAAAAAAAAAAGCTATGTCCTTTGTTTCCTACTCACAAGCATCTCTCTGTCCTGAATCCTGGGCTAGAAATCTCTTTCCATAGAAAGTTTTGCATGAGACCCAGTCTGGTAGCAAATCTGCCTTGTTCTCTGCACATGAACAAAATACACTCTTCTTAGTCTTTGTTATGACCATAAAGAAAAAAGGAAGTTATGCATTTAGACACTCAACATCCATTTTAACCCAGATCTAACTGTAATCCCTGATTATTCAATACCTTCAGATGTGTGCATGCAGCTTCTAATGGGTGAATTTATGCCAGTGCCATATTGAGCAGCACTGCATTTCCCTGCTGAATTGCTATGCCAGTTTTCAGCTGTTGAAAGGACACAATTTGAGGTTGAACATTCTCACTGTCTCTGTCTGTCTGGAGTGCCCAGAACTACAGTTTTTTGTGTGCTTTTCATGGTGAAGTATGGGCAGGCCACTGACTGCAAGAAAGTCCTCTGATTTTGTTCTTTTACACTGTTGTGTCCAAAAAAGTGACAAAATACAGAGGACTGAAATTAAATCAGATTCCTCTGCCTTTAGTTAATCAAAGCTGTAGATAGGCCTTGAAAAGGTTGGAAGGAATTCCAGCATCTTGTCCTCCTTTGTTTCATTTTTTGCAGATGTGCATGCCAGCTTTTTTTTTTCTTTTGAGATAAATGCAAGCAAATATATGTGCATATTATCTACAATGTTATTTTATATAACTCAGTATTTACCTATTGTTTATATACTGTATATAAACACACAGAGAATTTTCTAGCAGAAAAATTTAAGATGACAACTGAAAAGCTTCTTCTAGGAGAAACAGATATTTTCAAAGATGTGAAAGCACTATGTCAGGGAGCAAAGCTCTAAGCAATGTATGTCATTTTCTCACAGACCACTTTCCTTTTGTACTCCCTCCTTTGCCTTTATTGATGTTACTTCACCATAAAAAACAGTGCTCTAGGGTAGACCTCAGAGCCCCAGTTCCTACCAGCCTCTTCCTTCCTTATTCTCAGTAGCAGAAGCTACTTCAGGGTTACTTTGCAATCAAGAAAAGAAGTTTATACAATGCCCCAACTCTGCAGCTTTCAACTGTTCCTCATTTTTCCAGATTAGTGCCTTAATTAAGTCCAAATGTTTTTCATTTTCTCCCTTATGGTCCCTTCTGTGAAACCTGATGCTGGCCATGGACACTGTCCTCTTGTGACCTTTTCTCTTCCTGTTCCTGCTGCTGGCTGGCTTTTAAATTGTGAGCAATTGTAGGAGGGTGATGGTTGCACACTTTTTTGTCTCTTCACACACACAGGGGGCTGTTCACTCTGTTGCTAAAGTCAGAACCAGTCAGGGCTCCAACTTGCTTTTCCCCTTCTCTATGAGGCAGAAGAGAGTGAGAAGAAAACAAACAGATTTTTAGCTGGTGGATAAAGCCATTCATACCACCCACTTGAGTCACTCTCAATATAAACTTTTAATACAGTGCAACAGTAATTTATCACATTGCATAAAATGTATAAATGAGGTTTCTTAAGTCCAGCCATTGATTTAATGATGATTATTTTAAGGCAGCTGTCTTGCAAGTTTGGCCTGCAATTTCACGTGCATTATTTCAGCAAATCGCGTGGGTGCCTGTGAGGGCAGGAAGAGAGCTTAAAATATTCAACACAGAGGAAAGAGTTCAGCAGAATGGAAACACAGAAATTTTAACTGACTCATTTAGAAATTTACCTGTAACAACAAAGTAAAAATTTTGCCAATACAGTATGTCAACAGAGCTGAACTGAAGATAACGGAGGAAAATTAAATTAGCTAAGAATCTGGCCCAAGTGATAAAGGAAAGAGAAACTAAAGAAAACAAAGAAGGGCTTCATCTTTTTCTTGTGGCGTGAGTAGCCCCAGTTACTGGAACTACACTGATGCAAAATTGGTTTATGCAGCAGAAAAATCAAATCATATGTCAATTGGAATTGCGTGACTGATGGTAAACATAAAAATTAAGCATGAAAACCATGGTTAGAGACAAAACCATTGCAATGGGAAAAAGATTACAGTAGCACCCTCAACAGCATTTATCTGCAGGAAATAAAAACAATAACCTCTAACACTTATATTTTATTTTAAAACAAAGCAACAACATGTCTTGCTTCTCAAATAAAACTTTGTATCACTAACCTCATTTCTCCATGTAAGGTGTAATAGGATTTGTAGAAATCATGCAGATGTGTCCACAAAACCTGCAAGAGCCAGAAGATGAATGATGTACAGAAACAGTAATTGTTTATTTTATCCATGCAAGGTTTGTTCATTGTTCCCCTCAGGGAGGCAGATGTGCAGACTGTATGTGCTGAGTGAAATGAGTACCCCTTCCTTTTTGACACCTTTAAAATTATTAGAATTAAATCTATACTTTGCTAAGTGAAATGTTTCAATTTAATCAAACTCTGCTGTCATGACCATACTTACATTAAGAGTTTAAGAGCCCTACTTTGCCCTCAGCTAATCCCTCACATATGAGGTTTTCATGGTTAAATTGTCTCCTGTGTAAGTAATCAAGTACATATGAACTTTGCTGCTAGGGAAATTGAGCACAAGTCAAAATCTCTAAGAATGAATTGCTAAGAACAGCAGAGTTAAGGAAAGGAGGGGAGCTGGCCTCAGTCATCAGGTCCTCCTGATTCTCTCTCTTACCTTGCAACTCACTCCAGTGAAAATCTTAAAGATGAACAATTATCTGCTTCTGTAACAAGAAAATGCATTCAATCTGTGTGCTCCTGCTGCCACTCTTTCACTCTTCAAATCATTCTCATTATGATGTTTTGAAAGGCAAACACCCATTATCTCATATTAATGATGGTCCATGGAGTAAGATGCAAGACCTAAAGGACAGCATCACTGTATGTTTCCAAGTGTCTGGAAAGCGTGCCCAGCAAGAATAAAAAGCACAATAAAGGAACTTCCAGTTAAGAATTCTTTTTTATAGGATCACTGGAAAATGTTGCAATCAAAAATCAGGGAAAGCAAGTAGAAGAGTTCTAATTTTTAGGGACTTCAAATTTTAGGGAGAGCTATACTAGCCAAAGCAGGACTACTATGAATTTTAACACTAAAAATTCACAGAAAGAAGGTGGTAAAGAAGCAAGATTTAGGCCTTTGTGTGATGAACACACACATAAAGGGAGCATGTGAACAAATTGCAACATTGATTAATAAATCAGGCACAGTTCCATAAAAATTGAATAAATGCCTAAAAAGATAGCCAAGAGGTCATGTAGTCCACTGCTTTACCCACTAATAGGAACTATTTCTAGATGACTTCTGACAGTTTCCTCTCTTTCCTAAAAACCTCCATTGATGTAAAATCTGTGATGACCCTACTCACAAACAATATATACTAGCTTTCTACTACTTTACCACTGAAAGTATTACTTAATATTGAAATTAAATTTTTTTGCTATAATCTAATCCTATGGTTAAAAAAAACCTCTCATTTTATGAGACTTTTTATCTGTTTGAGAATAATTTTCATTTTCCATTACAGCTCCTTCCCCCTCTGTTTCTGTGTTGTTTATGCTGTGCAAGTATTTCATTTTAATTCCTTTGGCCATATTTTGCAAATAGCTTAACCAGTTTGTTCTCTTTTTACAGTGTCTATAGTTTCTCTCATGTGGAATAATACATGCTTAGCAACATTTTTGGAGGAATTTACAGCTGTCTTTGATGCCTATGTTCACTTAGCTGCCTGCTCTCTATTAGTTTATTGAAGCCTCCACACTTCTAGTCCATCATCCTCTTTCTTGCCTTTTCAAGAATCATACACCCTGTGACTCCAAGGTTACTCTTGCACATGTAATATTTCACCTTCACATTCTCACATCATTCTTTATTGCTTAGTTTCAAATCTGGAAAATCCTACACTTTCTTAAAACAAGAATTGCCAGTAATTCCAGGAACTCACTGGACATTGGCATTCTGTTGCATTCTTTCACTAAGGAATACCTGGATTGTTAAAATCCCTCATTGATATTATATCCTGTCCCTTGGCTGATTCTTCTTTTTGGACACAAAAAGCCTCAAGTCTTTCTTGTTTAATATTTTGCAATCCTTGCAATCAAAGCCTTCATATTCCTTCCCCCTTTTACCTCCTCAGAGATAGTAAATTCTTCCACATTCTGGATCTCCCAGCACAGCTGTGTACCCTTGAATGCAGGGCAGTTTATCTAATCTCTCCTGTCCTTCCAAGCAAGTTAATACTTCCTTTATTAATATTCCAGTCATGCCACCACTTCAGCACAATTCAAGAGTGTATTGGTGAAGGCAGTACCCATTAATAAGATAAAAAAGTCTTAGTGCCTTTAAGAAGATGCATTTGTTGGAAACCCCAAGGACTTAAAAAACTGAAAAAGAATTAGAGGAAGTCTTCTGAGGAAGAAAGGAACTCTGAGAAGAACAGGACAGAGCACAAAGAGTGCAGCATAACAACAGTTCACATCACTCACCTTGAGGCAGGAGCTAAAATGAGACTGGATGAGTGCTCTGAGAGACCTGAGAAACCACGAGTGGCTGTGCTTATTGGACACCACAACAGGGAACAACAGAAACATTCACTTATAAAGAGAGAACCCGAAGAAAATGAAGTAAGTATGTTAAGAAAGGAATATTTTCCACTACCTACAAGGAGAGAAATATTTGGAGACATGGCTTGTGCCAAATATTTTCCTCTGCTTGGTGCATCAGCAGGACTCTGGCAGGTGTCCTTAGGAAAACAGAGCACATGTTTGTGCACATTCTGCACCTCCTCTGGGAGACACTGTTTCTGCAGATGGCTGTTTGGGTTGTGTTTGGCACCCACAGTATTTCACAGGACAACACAGGGGAAAAAATGGTGGTGTTAAAGGGTGTTAAAGGGTATTAAAGTATTAAGTGATATTCTTACCTGGGGAAGGTGGTAGAAAAGCATGACCAAAAACTCTGAGTAGCCAGAGGTTTACCAAAATAACAACAGGAAATACTGTTAAGCAGAAATAACAGATCTGGGAGAAAAATTAGGATATGAGTAAGCCACTATAAAGCCATTTCTGACACATTTGCTTGAAGATGCAAGAATGCTGAGGACTGCATTCCCCAGCTGTCCCTGCCAGGCTGGGAGGTGCTGACTGCTCAAGTTATCCAGCTCCAAAAGCACCAGCGTGCTCCTATGGATAGAGGTGTCCTGTGGCTGTGGCCACAATGCCTTGTGGCAGGCAGCCCATGGTGGCTCACCAGGACCTGTGGCAGCTTGGCTAGCACATGGATGGTTTTAGGCAGTGGCTTTGGCTAGAGCATAGCTGTGCTCTGGCACATGTGAAGCCAGGGACCAGTAACTTAGGTGTAATGGACACAAACAAATGGTGTCACTGCAGTCATGTAGAGAAGGAGGCTTCAGCCTGAAATCAGGAGTGAAAAGTAACCATGGTCTGTAAAAAGCAGAGGCTGTTGGGCTGACCCTAAGCCATTGTCCCTAAAGACCTAATAAACTTCCTATAGGGATTTGAAACTCATTTTTGCAACTATATTTTTACTTTTGA
This sequence comes from Vidua chalybeata, assembly GCF_026979565.1. NCBI lineage: Eukaryota > Metazoa > Chordata > Aves > Passeriformes > Viduidae > Vidua > Vidua chalybeata. Next base: position 14,979,738 of record NC_071530.1, on the reverse strand, counting down.
TTTAAAATCAAATGCAAATCTGGGAAAGATTTACAGTTGCCAATATATTTTCTGTACCACAAATAGTCAGAGTGCAAAAACTGGAATTAAATTTCCCCTAGGTCAGTCTGATAAAACAAAACAGTGCAGCCTTGGACAAAATGATTGTCAGGAGCTCCAGTGCATATTAGGCAAAGCACCATTATGCTTTTTTGTACACTCTTAATAAGCACAACTGATCTTTATTGGTGACAAGGTACTTGCTGGCAGTACTTTGTTCCTCTGAACTACTGGTGAGAACAGAAAGTGGTGAAATCCATGAGCAGTGGCCCATGTACAGCTTATTTTCTCACCCTGCTAAGATGGAGTTCTTGTTGTTTGGAAGTATTTTGTTTAAAGGTACTGAGCAGTGATTCCAAAGGCACCATAAAAAATGTGCTTAAAAGGATACGTGAAAGTCAACCAAGGGACTGAATAATCTAAGAGAAGGGCCAGGGATGTTTTATATTGGCCTTAAATAAACAGTGCCATTGTGGGAAGTTAAATATGGTAGCATCTGCCAAAAATACTACTAAAGCAAAAGAGCCTATGTTGGTAGCAAAAAAAATATCTCCCCCTCTCTCCTCTCCTGGCATGAAGCAGGCGTAGGTTTGTTTATGTTGGCTATATAAACTTCATTGCTCCAAGAGAATTATTCTCCATTCCTGAAATGGACTCATTTGAAGATATTAGAATTAAAAAAAGGACAATTTCATATAGTACTCACTGCACCTGAATGTTCTCCATTATCAGACATTGTGCTTGAGCTGACACAGAGACTTGAGGGGGGTGAGCGATGCAGAACTGGGATCCAATCAAGTCATATTTTTCAAGAGAGCCTCATACAGGCAGAGACCCCAGGAGGGTATGCCATTTGAGTCCCAGAACTTAGTACAAGCAAAACAAAAAGGTTTACAACCAACCTGAGAATATGAGACCTGGGGAGCACAATTTGTCCCCTAACTGAGTAAATACAGTAGCTGCATTTTACAACTCCAAATTCAAGAGGTCTTTCCTGCCTGAAAAAGTACCGGTGTGTGCTTAATATCCATTGAATACCTCTGTAATCTGAGCCTCAGCCAGTCCAATGGGCAGGTCACAGAGGAAAAATACCTTCAAAACACACAGAGATTTGCATGCAGAAGGACGGCACTCACGTGTCTAGAGAACCACAAAGGGCAGAAGAGGTACAAAGACTTTGCCTAATGCAACTGCAGCTGAACAGTGACTGGGAATCTGCTTCTTACATAAAGCGAAACTGCACAAACCACAATTTCTCCTCCCTGGGAGCGCAGAGAGCAGTGGAGCTCACCTCCTGCCTGCAGCCGAGTTTTTTCTCCATTTTCTGCAAAGAGAACATTACATTTAATCCAGCAGGGAGGTCCCCACTCAGGTCTCTTCCAAATGCTGCCTTTCAGCTTAATGTTTAATCATTCAAGCTTCCTTCATGCTTTTATGAATACAATATGAAAGGACTGGAAAAAGAACTGTTTGCCTCTAAGATTCATTGCCATCAGATAAAACTATGATATTTATGTAGTGTACTACACTAAAGAAAATTACTCAACTGGGCATTACTCTACTCTACAGTGCTGGCAGAAACTGTGAAAGAGACGTTAAATTTCTGGAACTGCTGTGAAAGACTGAAAAAAATTGTTATTTCAGTATCATGATAAGCAATATATGCATTGAAATTCTATTCCATAAAAGACTGTATACTAACATTCAATCAATAAGACCTTTTGTTTTCTGGTTGTTTTCCCCCCAGGGATTTTATTCAGGTCGTGTCTCAGAAATGAACAATGAGCATGTAAAATTTAAACTTTTACATGAAGTTGCTCAAGACCTGAGAAGACTGAGTGCATGTGGAGAAAAATGCAAAGGATCTTCTATTCTCCACTTAATCATGCTGGTTACATTTTTCTATAGTTCTGAATTGGAGATACACAAAAAGTAAACAGTATTTATAGCATAAGCACAATTCAGTTGCCATCCTTTATGCTTTCAAATGGAAGATGTAAAAATGCCACAGGCTGAAATTTTTATTCATGTAAATATGTATTTTTATGTTTCAAGTGTTTGTCAGGCCAGAAGAGTGTAAAAAATTGAATTTGACAGTTAATTTCTAATCACCTCCTTTATCATCCATTGCAGTGCTGTAATAAATCCTACTTCACCTCTCCCTTGGACTCTTTTTATTCTGATCACTGCGTTTCCATGGCTGTTGTTTTCATATCTCAACCTCCTTTTCTAGGCTCTAACTTGTGCTTCAGGATCCATCATCAGAGTTCCACTGTCTTGCAAAGCCCACAAACACCTAAAATTTAGAAATATTACATTAACAAAAGGAAAGGAGTCTGTAACTGGACTTTTCTCAATGAATTTAGTATATTTAGTGATGTATATCCTTTTACTATGTCATCTTCTGGCTTGAAAATGGTTAGCAACTAATAAAATAAGTTGATGAAATCTTTACAGGATCACTGTGTCCAGCAACAGCCCCCTGGGCCAAAAATGGCTTGGGAACAAGGGCAGCAAAGTTTTAATGGGAGGGAATGGAAATTCTACTTTGCATAAGAAGGCCAGAAGAACTTGACATATTTAGTGTAGCAAAACAAAAGCTGATACAGAATGTCATTGCTTTCTATAAATACACCAGGAGGTTAAACATCAAGGAAGGAAAAGATCTTTTGAAGATAAAGTAGAGTGTTGGCACAAGAACAAATGGGCATAAACTGCCCGTGAATGTATTTTAACTGGAAGCTGAAAGACATTATGTAGCCAGTTGAGCAATCAGCGCTGGGGAGAGCAGACTTCCAATGCAAGTTTGGGGGCACGAGAGGGTTCGTAAGATGGAGTGAGAACAGCTGAGGAAAGGCATTGTGTGATGTGGCCTGGGGCTAGCAGGGGACTGGGCTCCAAGACACAGGGGGTCCCTTACAGCCCTCTGTTCCTTTGTTTTAATTTTTCTCAAAGGTATTTGGAGATTCTGCATGGTGATGTCTCACAGCTGGTAAAGGATATGGCTCAGAGAAGAAAAAAGAAATAAGCAACATGTTTTAGCTCACCAGATGTATGCTATTACTTTATTCCCAATTCACAGGAAATGAACAATCACTTAGTACTGACAGGTACATACTGGAACTTACTATCTTTCTTTTAAACCTTAAAATAATGTACTACAGAAGTTTAGCATTAACCTTAAAGCAGATTTCACATTTTTGCCAAGGTTACTGTGATATCTTGTGAAACCTATGGGGGAAAACAGAAGAAGAAGGAGGCAGCAGGCAGAAATGATATAAATTGTTGCCAGAATGGCTGAAATGTTAGCAAGGTTAAAAAAAAAAAAACAAAAAACCTTATCATCCAAAGCTATTCTGCTCACAGAGAAACCTCTGTGAAAGGTCTCTTGGGAGCTGCAGACGGTTAGGTAGGTCTGATTTTCATTTGGGTGTAACCCAAATTACCTTCTTAATAGACAATTAGACAAGACAAAAGTAATGGTAAAAGCAGCAAGTGTCTCGCTGAATCAAAGGATTACAGTTTGTTAACTGCATTAAGTGGAAGGGGTTACAGCTATATAAGGGTAGGTCCTTTCAGGTCTAAGACAAGGTCAGTGTTGTTTACCAGGATGATTCAGTTTGGCTTTTTACATAACTTTTTTGTGTTTGCCTCTGAAGAGGTGAAGGTTAGGTATGATAGCAAGTAAAGAAAAACTCAGGCCAATACTTTCTAATGTTGCTAGAGATTTCAGCATGCCTTTGCTTAAAAACAGATAAGGCCGGGCACTCAAAGGCAGGCAAGTATCCAGCTCTATCAGCAGCCAGTTTGTCCAAAGGAGAAACCTGAATGGCATCTGAGAGCCAGCAGGCTGCTGCTCAGCGTGTCACTGTGCCCCCTTTCTGCTTTTCCACTGAGCGAGTCAATGCCAGAAGTGACATTGGAAAGTTTGGGTTTTCTCAGACACCCCTTGAACTGGCAAGTCAGGATGATTTCTAAATAGTAAATGGAAACAGAACAATTTAGATTGAAAGGATCTTCTGGATATCACCTTGCCCAACCTGCTCTTCAAACCATGGTTAATCTGCCCAGCTGAGGTTTGAGTATCTCTAAGAGCAGCTATCACAATCTCTCTGGGCAACCTGGCCATTGTTCAACTATTCTTACTGGGATTTTTCCTCTCGTTGTCCAACTGGAATTTCCTGTTCTTACATTTGTCTTGCCTGTTATCTTTCTGCAGCTTCAGGAAGAGTCAGTCCCATCCTTGTCTACAACCATTCCCTAGGTAATTGAAAACAACAGAAAGATTTCTCCTGATCATTTTCATCCCCCAGGCTCAGCAAAGCCAATTCTCTCAACTTCACTTTATTGCCTCTTGCTTCAGCCTCTTGAGCATCTTACTGGCCTTCTTCTGGACTCCGGCATGGATCAGTGTTTCTCTTGTACCAGGGCTCCCAAACTGGACACATCATTTCATACAAAGTCCCTTCCTTTAATCCCTTGATTTTACCCTTCCTGTTACAGCCCAATATGCAGAAGGACCTTTGTTCCCAGAGGGCACACTACTGACATGTTTAACCTGTTGCTCACCAGGACTGCCAGCTCCTTTCCTAGGGAGCCAGCACGAGTCTGGCTGTTCTGTGTTGGGTTTATTCAACCCAGGTGCAGTTTTTGTGCTTTCCTTTGTTGAACTGCGAGAGTTTTGTCATGGCCCATTTCTCCAGCCTGTCAATGTCCTCCTGAATGGTAGCTCTGCCCTCCAAAATACTGATCCCTCTCCTCTGTTCGATATTATCTGCAAATCTCCTGAGAGTGCATTGTAGATTATTGTCCAAGACACTAAGGAGTACATTAAACAGCATCAGCCCCCCTGCTAAGTCCAGTAAACTATTCAACTGGTTATCAGCTAGACTGAACTATTGGTTAATTTTCTTTGAGCCTGGAGATTCAGTCAGTTTATCACAGATCTTCAAGTCCAGCCATCTAGTCCATATCTCCCCACTTTGGCTACAAGGATGCTACAGGAAATAATCTCTGAAATATTGCTTAAATCAAGAGAAATGCCATCCATTTTCTTCCCCTCATGTACAGAGCCAGAGATCTTATCTCAGGAGGCAACCAGGCTATCACAATTTACCCTTAAACAATATAATTTGATTTTTATTCTGAATTTCATGTTTAAGTTCTGAAATTGCCACCTTTTCCAACATCCTCCCTCCAAAACTGTATCTCACACCCAGAATATCACTAATATGATTGGGTTTTATTCTTGAGGCAGGATCAGCAACCAACCCAACACTTTCAAATTTTTGTCACCAAGACTCAGAAGCTGTCCTGAAAATCATCCAGATCTTTGTTCATTAATCTTTTCCAACATGTTTAAAAATAAGGCTAAGCAGAGGCCCATGCCCTTCCTTTATTCATTCATTTTAGTGAGCCAGAATTAAAAGATACAGATAGGAAAGCTAACTTCATTTTCACTTTCCACCTCTATATTTTCCCCTGTGTGTACTTACATTTGTTTCACTAGAATCTATAAAGTCTATTTTCCTCCTTTTACATTGTGCTAGGAAGGATATAAATGGACTAGCACCCTTTTTTTTTTTGAGCTTATGCACATTCTCTTTTTTTTTTTTTTTTTTTTTTGGATGGATATTCACATGACTTTGGCTAAACTGAAGTCTTGCAAGTAACTGTAAGGCTGAACTATCTGCAGGTAATTTTTAGTACCGTCAGAGGAATGCAGTTAACTTCAACTCATCTCCAGTCTGAGTTGGTGCTGTTTGAAGTAGGTCTTCGTGTGGTGAACAGGAAGACTATGAGGGTTTTATTATAGTTGGCTTCCTTTACTGCATTAGCGTTTATATTTTCCCAGTAGAAATCCCCAAATTGAAAATATAGAGGTGTCAGCTAGCACCACTTTATTTAAGGTTGTGTCAACATTTCCTATAAACGTTGTTTTTCTAGGGTTTATAACTAGACCGTAAAAATGTGCTCAATGCAGAAACTTGGCATAGAGGTGTTCAGCCTGGGAGAGAATTTTCACAATTAAAAATTGAAAAGTCCACTCAGCTGGTTTTAACTAATATCCATGTAATTAAATGGAAATTAGTTGATTTAAAGATGCATTTTTACAGCATAATTCAAAGCAAACTTTTATTTAAAAGAATAAATTCACCAAGGGATTATTTCATTAATGTTATCTTGTTGCACTCAGTAATATTGAAAAAGTCAAAATTACTAAGGTATTGCACACTAGGAAATAGTGACTACATTTGCAAGTGTTGGTTTGTATAAGCCTCTTTGCTACACATAAGGAAATATTTTTAATCAGTGGGGCTAATAGTGCATAATATGATGTTTGCACAATATTTCCTATTATAAAATCACATTTTGACACATTGTCAAGTTTTAACCATTTGGGATGATATTATATATTCCAGGTGTATCCCTAAGGCAGAATTTTTTGAAAAAAAATTGTGAAGACAGTTTAGCAGATTCTGGGAACAAGAATTGAGAAAATATTTTGCTTTGTTCATATTACCAAAAAAAAAAAATTATAGCAAACTTTTTTTTCAAAAAGGCCCAGTTTTTCAGAAGTTTGTAGCAGTGCCTCAAAAGGCAGGAGTGGAGCAAAGTGGCCTTTTCTGTTGGGAAATGCCTGTTGCTCTTGTTACAGAAATCTCTCATTTAGGTCCAGTTAGAAACTTTTGGAATAAAACATACTTTGCCCATGCTAAGTAGAGACATTTTAATTTAGGAATTAATATCTCCATACCTCCCATCTTTAGGGCACACATACAAGTTTCTCAGGGCTGCTGGAGTGGATGAAAGAAGATGCTGTTTGTCCATGGACAGTGACTGTACATGTTCTGTCCCCGCACAGCTCCTGCCTGGCACAAAGCTGGTATGTGCATCATCTTCATCATCTTCACCCTGGGCTGAATATACTCCATTCAAAGTCAAAGAAAGTGGATTTCTCTAATTTTGGTTGCTCAAAGTAAAAGTCAGGGATGGGCTGAAAAATCCCTGCCAGCACTGAGGCAGTGTAAACAAGGAATTCTTTGGAGCAGCTGGAAAGAAGGCAAAAACTTGACTAAAGGAAAACAACAAACAGATGGTGGAACCAAAAAGCAGTTACTGGTTAGGAGTGGGAATTCACTGACCAAAGAGGGAGGGGTGTGACAGTGGTGGGGGTCTGGACTCCTCAGGTAAGAAGACTGAGGCTGAGAGTCAGGATCTGGGACTGTGGCAGATATTGAGAGAGAACTGGGCAAGAAAAAAAATTCTTCCTTGAGAATATATGAGCTTGTATCTCCAGTGTTCAGGCTAGGTCAAAGTTTTAGACACATACCTGAATTTCAGAGGATGAAATGTGAACTTTGAGTATGGATCCAAGCACTGCTCCAGATAGTAGCAAGTCCTGAATGGTGACTGGTAAATCCAAGAATTCATCATCTGGATGTTTTTCTCTTTTTCTAATACTTTAAAGACACTAAAACTGCATTATGGTATACTATCAGTGTCATTTTTACATATGCAGTTGATGTGACTGAAGTAAAGGTGTTCAGTCATCCCTGGGGAAGAGCTGCTCCCCACAGCTGGGGAGAGGACAGCATAGACTTCTAAGTGGAAACAGCAGAGGAGTGCTCGCAGGGCAGCCCCCTATAAAGTTCAAGGCAATGCTATGAATAGTCCTAGGGCTCTTGTTCCAGATGTAACCCAAAACTTGGTGTACTAAATGTCTTTCTTCTGAGCAAATAGCAGAACAATGGCAGAGTGAAAGATCTAAGAGAAACCTTTGGTGCTGAGCCCCCCGAGTTGGAAATACTATATATACCAATTAAATACAGCCTGGCTGTTTGAACTGCTGTGTTTTAGTAAGCAAGCAGTATATCACAGCAACACCTGAGGGTGCTGCTTTGATCACAGCCTGTCAGCATTTCCGCTGTGAACTTTGTTTATTAGAGGTAGGCTGCAAAAGATCTCTCTCTGCTGAAATTTCAGTGCAAAGTCTGTCCCAGTCATCAGTTAGGAGAATCAGGAGGATAGAAGCTCATGTAATAATGTCATACTCCTAGGTGGGATTTTCTTTCTAAATCTGAGGCTTTTCTCCTTTTCTGGAAACTAAAGTTTCTATGCCATCTTCAAGGTGCATTAATCCTTACTGCATACTGAAGAAGAAAATCAAACATCTGAATTATTGAGAGAGGTGCTTCAATGGCTGAAAAACTTCTCATCAAATTTTTATCCATTCATTTTGTACAGTTTTCAGGACACAAATGAAGCATTCCTCATTCCTGCTGGACTCCGAGGTGGTTAAACCACATCTAACTGAAATAAAAGACGGGGTGGGGGGAGAGAAGAGAAAGGAAGTGTCACATCCTCCGCTGTGAATAGCTAACACGCTCACAGCTATGCTGAGCCGAATGCTCAAATCCTTCATCTGCCTGCTTTGGAGCAGGCGCCTGGGATCGGGTGTCTCTGCTGCGCTCTGATCAGTGGGTCTCACTGCCGGGTCTCTCCCAGGCTCCCCCGCTGAAGCCGCTCTGCTTTGTATGAGCTGATTAAATATTCAGAGGATGGGAATGAAAAGGCCTCTGCGGCTTGGGGTGGGGGTGCTCATCCAGGAGGCCGGCTCCCAGTCCCCGTGCCAATGAATATTTAATCGCTTTGTACAAAGTGGAAGAGTTTCAAAAGGAATCCCTGAAAATCTGTAGCTTGGCAGCTCGGGTATTTAACCGAGAAAAGTCTTGGGTCAGAGCCCCTTTTCAGTATTGTGCGGGAGAAGGGATTTAGAAGTAAAACCCTGAGAAATGCTTTGGCCGCTACAGTCTTCAGGACACAGCTTCAGGGTCGTTGTGTGAGAGCTGGCTTAGGCAGTCAGAGGAGGGAGCGCTGTCCTTCCCAGCCCAATTAGCCACGTGTGCCCTGCTGGGCTCCGAGCGCTGCGATCCCTCCCAGGCAGCGTGCGAGGAGCGCAAGACGCCCGCACTGCACGGGGGGCTGAACTTCGCCATGGCCGTACAGCTAACCCTGAGCCCCTCGGTGGCTTTTGCACTGGGGCTGTCGCTCAGCAGTGGCGTGATTCACCTTCCTGAGCCATTCAGCGATTTCCTTGGAGGGCGGTGAGGTTGTGTGCTTGCTGCAGGTGAGGGGCTGCCAGCTGAGAGGACAGGCTCTGAGCAGGTTCTCCCTGATGGGGCTGGAGTTGTACTGTTGGACAGCTTCTACTGCTATGTTCTTGGCCTGTGGCTGCCCTTGGGAAAAGAAGAGATTTTAGAGAGCCTATCATCTTTTACTGCTACAATGTTCATGAGGAACAACAAAAAAGGTAGTCTGTTTTATGATCACAGCTCCCTTCACTACATATTTTTATAACTGCAAAGGAACAAGTAACTATGTTATTATAAACTGGAGTCCATTTGTAGTTTGTAACTATAGGTACATATATACATCAAGTAACATATACATAGGAGTGTATACATGCATCTCTGTCGATAAAATTCAGTGCTTGCACAGTCTGGAAGTGATCATGCCTGGCTATCAACAAAGCTGTCCTCCCCAGCACCCTGCCAAACATTGCCATGGCTTATCGTATCACTTCAGCAATCAAACAACAAATTCATTGTGGATGAAACCCCAGCCTGGATTCAGAGAAATATTTACAGATGTGCTTAACTTTCCATGAGTGAAATTCCACCCCTATTTAGTAACACACTTGATTTCAGCAAGATCCAGCTGCTGCTCCAGAGCTGACATCCCTGGCTGTGCTGGTCCTTCTCTGAAGCAGCCTGGGCACATCAGAATTACCTGCAGGTTATTGGGTTTTTATAGGAACTTGATGAAAAGAGGACTAGTTGTTTATTGTGCTGTGGGAGAGAGAAGCAGCAAGACCTGAATAAAGGACACCAGAGGGGCTCCCCGATCCTGGTGCTGGAGCCCACATTGCCCTGCCCTTCCTGCAGCACTAACCCTTCGGGCTGAGCTCCTCGGGAAACTGAGGCAAGCGCTGGACAGAGCTGCGGGAGGGCTCCTGGGCTTCCCAGGCTGCACGTGCTGAAGGGCCCGGCCTCTCTGCCCTCCCGCAGGGCTGCTGCACCCCCCAGAAACGTGACCTGGGGAAGCATCCTCATCTGCCTTCATCCCTCCTCTGCCGGGTCACGCTCCCAGTGTGAGAAGCCGCCCCAGCTTTGGAGTGAAACCGGACCCCGCACGCCCGGTGAAGGTGACCAGATGTCGTGGTTTCACCAGCAGCAGCGGCCCCCGGAGGGGAATCGCCCGCTCGCCGAAACGCCCCGCTCTGCCACCACCCCCCCGCGCAGATGGCCAACCTGGAAATCCCACCCCAGCGCTGCCGCGTGGGAGATGCCGATCGGCCAAATCTGCGGCTGTCAGCAAAAGACAAAACCTCTCCCAAGCCGTGCGGCTGGCGATAAAAGGGAGCGGGCACAGGAGCAGCCCCGCGGAGGCCCCTCGGGAACAATGGCAACCTTTCCGGGAGCCGGCGAGGCAAAGCTGGACAAAGGCTCACGCTGCCCCCAAACTCCAGCTGCTGCCTCAACACAAAACAAGGGGCTGCAAATTTGGTTTCTTTCATCTAAATCCTCTTAGGCGGTGCGAACGCGGAGAGCAGGCGAACACCCTCGCGTGTCACACTCCCTCCCTCGGCCGTCAGTGCACGCAGCCTCGAGTGCCGGGCGACAATTTAAGGTTTATTTGACTTTGTAGGAGCGGGGTGCTTTCCGTGATGGGAGCGAGCAGGGAAACGGGCAGCGAAGGGGCATGGAGAGTATTGACCAGAGAATTTGTGCCTGTCTTGCGCTGTTTTGCCTGGAAAAGGTTGAACTTTTCATATTCTGAAAAGCCAGATGAACAGCACAAGTCATTAGTCACCCAGGTATTTACAGTGTTTTTCCTATTTCCTTTCTCCCATGGCCTCTGTGGTCAGCAGTATAAAATTCCTAGGCACTCCCACCTAAACACAAGTTTCCTGTTTATGCTTTCAGTGGCTTTTATGTTTAGCTGTTAAAACCCGTTGTCTAAAGTACCATAAAACAATATGAACAGAGACTGCAGGTGAGCAAGCAGGGGGGAAAAAAGCAAAGCCATGGCAGGCTGCGCGGAGGCTGGTCTGGCCAGGGAAGCGGGGCTGGGGAACAAAGGAACAAAGCCCCGCGGTAGCCAGGCTGCCGCTGCCCGAGCGCCGCCGGATGCGCCCGCGCTGCCGCCGCTCTGCCGCGGCGACTCAGCCCGAGAGCTGCGCTGGCTGAGCTCCATCACCTCAAATCAGCTGAAAACACCTGATATTAACACTTCGGTGGGTCAGTGGGTAAAAGTCATTCAAGGTCTGCGTTACTGAATAACGTAGAGTTGTTTAATTTGAGTTATGACACTTCTTTTGAGTATTTTCATTACAGTAGCATTGCGCTCACGCTGCTCCTGTTTGGTCTGGCAGCATTTACATCATGTAAGTTCCTCCTTTAATGTAAGTAACGTCTGCTTCATCCTGAAACCTAGGAGAAAAGTTGTCAGCAAGAGCAACGCTGAGATTCTCTGGGGCTGCAGGAAGAGAGAAGCTCCAGCTGACCATCAACCTACCCCTGGAGCCACTGCGAATTCCTGCCCTGCCGCAAGCTTTCCTACACCTTGGTCAGACTGCACAAACATTTTAAAGTTATGCTGACATCAAGAACATCCAGTTTAAGACACTTTGTTGTGTCCACATGAGGTCATAATTTCTGAAGACACAAAATATGGTAGCCGTCACACCATAGATTTAGGTAGCTCTTCCCAGAGCCTTTAGGTAACTTTATACCCATAGCCATATCTATATTACAAGGTAATAATATATATTGATCAACACATTTTTATCAGCCTCTCAAATATGCCAACTGTTCAAAACAACATTATCATTGGCTTTTATTACCATTGAAATAAAAATGAATAATTATAAAAATACAAAATAGACCTTGACCCACCATAAAATTTGTAATTAAAACTAGCATGATTTCTGTGAAAAACTTTTATACACAGTAGCGTGATTTAAGGGCCTTTGTCAATATTAGCTTTGATTTTTTTTTTGGTTGATTTGGTTTACCCAAACACTTACAGCTATTTAAACATTGTTTTGTGTATTTAATTATATCATACATTATGTCATTTTTTTACTACAGACACCCTTGACATTTAATGTATTTAATCCAGTAATTAGTAAAGAATAATTAAGCTTTTACTACTATAACTGCTTTTCATGATCCTGTGTCTTCTAGAGCAAGATAGAGCAGGAGTAGCAAAGTTTATGTTTCAGATACTAAGATTTATTTGCTTTCAGGTTATACATCAGTAATTTCACGGTTTCTGTATACAAAGCAAGGACTGAGATGAAACAAAATGTTACAGAATCTATGTGTTCCCTTACAGCAATTAGCATGAGTGAATAATAGATCCACTGTGTTTAAAACCACAACATACACAGGGAGATGATTTTATGTGCATATATAATACATATAAATACTTATGATCTATATATTGCATAGGTTTTTGGTTTTTTGCTTAGTGAGACTACAAAGGGTCTAACATGTGTACAAAGGTTTCATATGCAATATATGTAACATCATTTCAACAGCTCTGTACTGGCAACTGTCTCATGAGTGATATGTCACTTCACAAGCTTTTTTAAATGCTCTTTTTGGAATACAGATGGTCTTATTTCCAAATATCATTAAATTTTCTCTGTTTGATGCACAGTGGAGCACTGGCCACTGTTCCTTTGTCTATGTTGAAGGTTTGATTTTTTTTTTATTTTTAGCCTAACTTTCAGGCCCTTCAGCAGCCATGCCATGGGAACAGTGTGCCTGGAGCATGGCACAGACTGAATATGTGTTTGCCCACAGTGGGCTTCCAGAGCATGTTTTAAGTGTGTGTTTCACCTGAAAGACATTGGGTTCATCACTCCACAAACAAAAAGAAAGCACAGGAAGAAGGGACTGCTAGGAGACTGGCTTTGGAAGTTGGCTCCTGGCCCAAACTAAGAGGCTGGTGTAGATGCACCAGTGTTCAGGTTTGGATCTTACTGTCATAGTTCCTTCAGATCTTCCATTTAAGTATGCAGACTTCAGAGCAGTGTGTTCCCAAATCTCGTCTTCTGACAACCTCTTTCCAGCCCTGTTCAAATGAGCTCCTTCCTTGCCTTCCCTGGAAGAAGTTTACATACTCTTCTCCTGGTCTCCAGCTGGCATCACTCTCTCCCACTGCAGAGAGGTGGGGGGGAAATTTGAATATTTGAAATATTTGAAAGCACCTCCCTGGCCTGGCTGTCGATGGAAAATTAACTTAGTTGCAAACCAAGCTAATTTGTAGATATGACAAAGCATTACAATAGGAGACACATGGGGGAAACAAAAAAGAGATGGGAAATCTTTGAAGAAGTCAACACAAAGGAAGTACTTTAATGTAGTCTTGATTCTGCAAATCACTTCGGTTTCATGCTCAACATCCCAGAGAGGCATCAGCACCTGGAGTGTGTGTAGGCAGAAGGTAGACAGGGAGATGACTCATTGGTGCAGGAACACGAGAGAGGAAGCCAGAGCATCATCTGTGGGAACCTTTGAAGGGAAAAGAAAGTGTCTCTGCTGACAGAAGGTTACAAATCTTCATGCTTGCTGCAATGTGTGCATCCGACCAACAGCATCATTCTAAGAGCAGCCAAGGAAGCATGAAGAGAAAAAACTGTTTTAAGAAAAGCAATCTGAAACCTGTATTTAATTATACAAGCAATAAAGCTTTTACCAGTGCTGAGGCAAAAACAGAGCTGGCAGAATGTGATCGTTACCTTGCTGCTACTTCTCAGGTGAAAGCAAGCAGAAGTTTCCAGCAGAGTACATTTTGTTTCCACTACAGGTTACAAGTGAGGACCTTCTTGTGGAGGTTTTCCACCCGTACCAGTGACAATGTGCAAGTGTGTAATTCACTGCTCAGTCTCTTAGAAGTATGGCATTCCCTTTCTCTTGTCACAGAAGTTCTAGTGCCAATAAAAATATAAAATAGGGCATAACAAATCTGTTATTCTTTTGTCAGGTCACTAACAGCTGTGTTCCTGAAAGCCAGAGAGTTTTCAGCAGCCCTGAGGGAGCCAGGCAGTCTCCAAGTTGGAAATGCAGGGGAGGAAGGAATGAGTGGGTTTCCTTCTCGAGTGCTCGGTCCAGATGGGGACCCTGTTCCTCATGGTGGTGCAGCTGCCTGTGGTGGCTCTTGCAGGCAGAGCTGTGTCTGCCCAGCTGCAGCTCCAGAGCTGAATTGTCCCAGGTGACTTGAGGCTGCCCTGCCAGTGTCTCACCTGGGCCATGGTGTCCCTGCTGTGGCCGTGCTCCCCTCCTGTGCCACCTGCATTTCTAGAAGCAGTCACTGCACTGCAAGGGGTTGTGCTGACCCAAGCAGATAGGGGAGAGGGAAAGCAGCATCTTCTCTCTGGCCCATATTCCCTGCCAGGATAGAGGTCACCCAAGAGAGGTTTCTGTAGGAGGGAGGAAAGAGGTGAGGGGCAACTCTTAAGGAGCAACCCAGCTCATGCTGCAGCCAAGACAACCCTTGCAGCCATGGAGGGAAAGCCACTGCCCCCATGCCCAGGCACCTTTATAAAGAGAGCATTCCCCCACTTCCTTCTGGTGCTGCATGAAATCCACATAAATTCAAAAAGTTTCCTCTCTCTTCTCTGGCTCATCACAGAGCTGGTCCTCACAGCACCACACCTGGAAATTCAACTTTAAAAGACAAGTGTTTTCTGTACCACTGACACTCAAAAATGGAATACCAATATGGGTCTGGACACAAATCTGATCTTCCCTGGAAATGCTTGGGCTGGGCCAAATTTAAACTGCAAAAAGTAAAATTGCTACATACATGCTCCCTGGCTCACGTAGACATGCTACTCTTTCCTCCCTGAATTTCACACATCTCTGATTAAAGAGGAAACCAGAAGTTCCACTGTTTGCTGTGATTATGGCTATTATATTTGCATTTGACTCAACTGATATTATGGGTGGTCCAGCTCATACACAAAGCTTGACTTGTTGTACCCTTGAACTACAGATGGGTGGATCTTCTGTAATGAGACTTGAAGCCAGGTGGACACAGATATAGATCACAGGCCAAGTTGGATTCAAATTTGCAGAGAGTCACAAGGCTTTCAGCAGACACGGACCAGTTTCTGCTTCCAGGTGGGAGTCAGACTAAACTCTGGCTTCATCTATTTTTTTGGAAATCCCAAAACAGAGCACAGCTTAGCAGTTTGAGAAAAGTTTGGCTTCATTCTTACAAATTTAATAGCAAAAAAATCCATGCAAAGGAAAACTGCACAAAATAGCTTCAAGAACCCCTGAAGCTAGGACTGTTGAGATTAATTTACTGTCCCAGATTACTTCCCTAGTGTAAGTACACAGTGATTTCTGCTGGTCGGCTCCCTTGAAGTCAGTAGGAGTTTTGTAACACGTTCCATTGCTGCAGTCACTTTCCATTATCCATGGGTGGCTTCTCTGTTGGCAGATAAGCTGCATCCTGGGCCTGAGCCAGCTGAGCCAACTCCGTGCAGCTCGGCTGAGATGGAGCTCTGAGCTCAGCTCTGGCCCTGCACACCTCTGGGTGACCACGGAGCAGACAGTGGAGCTGGCTGGTTTGATCTGCTCCGAGGGCAGGGAAAATTTCAAAGGATTGGGAAAGGGGAAGGACAGTGACAGAAAGCAGTAACAGGCTTCAAACAAATAGTTAAAGTCCTTCGAAAAACAGTTAATGTGGAATGGACCTATTTAGAATTCACTCTTCACTCACTATTGGCTGAGTTTTTCTAAGTGGAAGGAAAAGATCTGTCAGTACTTTTAAACCCCAAGGAACAGGGAAGGTATTGCAGAGTTGTACCTCCCTGTGGGCACCAGCCAGCCTCATCCTGCCTGGGGGAGAATGCTGCCTGCTCTCATGCCCACAGGCAGGCACTGCCCCCTCCTCCCCCCATTGATGGGTGTTGGCAGGCCAGACTCTGCTCCTGCATGGTTGCCTAATTTACACAAATGTACCAACCTCAGGCCTGAGCTTTCACTTGCAGTTCAGGCAGAACCCTCAGAGTAAAGAATTGATCCAACAGTGATGAATCTTGCTTAAACGAGCATTTTCTCCTTAGTCTCTTTCTGATGGAGAGAGGAGAAAGAAAATGAAGTGCAAACCCCATCTATTTACCAAGTCCTTGTTGATTCTAAACAGCTCTAATATGTACAGTTCTGCCTTTAAAGAGGACACCACATACACTATATATACACATTTATTTGCACACAGCCACAGGTTGCATGGGCAAGTTATCTGTGGAATGGTGTCTTGGAGCTCTACCAAGTCGAGGAGGAATGTAGCTACACAGATTGAGGGGAGTTCAGAGGAGATGTTTTGTTAGCTCATCCAGGAAAGAGTGCTAACATATACTTGGGATGCTGTGAACAGGGAAGGTTAAAAGACAGTAAGCACAGAAATAAAGGCACTCAACCCATGAAAAACATATTAAATAGTCCATTTAATAATTGGTCTTTATTTTTAAGCAACAAAACTGGTTTTTGTGGAAGTCCCCACTCCTAGCCTCAAGTCCCCTTGCTTTCAGAGATTTTGTGTGGCAAGGGAGCTGTCTGTAGCAGCACAGCATGGACATATCTTTCATGACTGGCACAAAGAACCTTACCCAACAATAACAGTCCCCCAACAATAACAGTGTAGTATCTTCTTCCCTCTGTAATTTTATATCACACAAGATTTCGCAAAGGTGGAAAACTGCTGTGAAAAATATCAACCCCTTTTAGCCAGTTTGGAAATTATGTGAATGCACAAAGTTCCCTGTGCTAGGACACCTTCTCTCATGCTGTATCCACTGAGCTTGCAGAAGCTCTCAATTGTTCCCCACTGAACTCAGAGCTGAAATGCCAGATCTGCACAAAGGTCCATTTTAGGGCCTGTTCTGGCTGTTTCTGTCTCTCAGCAATGGACAGCTGCTGACACTGGCTTCTCCTCAAATGCAACAGTGTGGTAAGAGAGGAAATCCATTCCATTTAGTTCAAAACAGGAGAAAGTGCCCCTAGAAGTGATCTGGAGTTGTCTTTGGGTCCTCCAGGTGCCACTGAAAGGAGCTCTCTCCCAGCACTATGCAGTACCCTCAGAGCTGTCGCTCCAGAGCTGTGTGGGGCCAGAGGAAAGGTTGGGACATGCCCAACACTCAGGCACACAGGTAGGCATGAGCCTTATGGGGCTTTCTTTGGTCAGGACTTCAGGTCTCATTCTGCAAGGCTACAAGAAACTCCAGTAGAAATTCTGAAATTACCTATGAGGAGCACATTGCTGCCCAAAAATACCCAAGAGAATACAGAGAGAGTGGCTTGGGGCCCTGTGGTGGTTTCAGCAGCAGAGCCTGGTGAAAAGCGGTGTTGAGCGTTTTTGCTCTACTGCTTTCTGTGCAGGGATGTGGGGACACCAAATTCTAAGAAAAAGGGTGAGACAGAAGTGTCCCCAAATCACAACAGCAAACGTCATTCTCACAATAGTTCTCCAAATTCAGTGGTTATAAAACAGAATGCAATAAATTCTGAGCAACCTCACTTGGCTGAGAGTGCATGGCTGATGTCAGATTTTTTGAATGGAAAGATTTAAATCACCTCAAGATGAAAACTGCATTAAGGATCAGAGAGCAGACAGAATCCCTGTCCTCTCCTCCTGAGCAGATTTCTCCTTGATATATGGCTCCCAAAGTATAAAGAGCAAGAAGTTGGCCAAGTAAAAATCAGCTCAAGGTGTGTGGGATGAGAGGTAAAAGAGTGTCAGACACAGATACTGCTGGAGATTTGGCAAGGTCTCATATCAAGCAGAGTGAAAATTTCAGACATCAGCAGTTTTGTCTAAACCCACTGTTTTGCATGTGGGTTTTACAAACCAAAGCTTGTACAACAGATGTCACAAAACGTCCCAAGACGTATCTAAGAGACAATTCACAAGCAGCTCCTGCCTTCCTAAACATTTTAGGGATTTAATCCGTAATCCAAGAGTTTGATCTCAGGCATGTAAATGTTTGAATTAAATGCTTGATTTGGATCTGGCTCCTCATTCTGTCTTATTTCTGCTTGGGTTTATTTGGAATACAAACCTTCAGAGTGTGGATGTGTCATCTATTTTGTTTCTGCTGACTTTGGCATGTGAACATATCCTGCTCATAAAGACGACGAAGCTGATCCCCACTGTGGCCAGCTGGATGTATCTCATAAGGGACTACCTCCTGTTGAAGTAAATTGTTTTTATTCCCCAAACAGAAGCCAGGAGATTTCCACAATATTGGAATGCCTGAAATCTCAAAAAAAACAGGTTGTCAGAGCACTACACATAGGGTCTGGGGAGTGGTGGCCTGCTGAATTAGCCTTCTCTAGTTATGCAGGACCCAGAAATTTGTACTGCATATAGGTTCATACTAACCAATAGTGACAAAATATGCCAGAACCCACAAAAGGAAAATAAAATAAAGTAAAATGAAATAAAATAAAATAAAATAAACCAAAACAAAACATCTTATTTTGTATGCATGGACCTGCTGCAAGGTGCTGGATCTGCCTAGATGTCTCACAGAATGATGTGCACACTGGTAACTGGAGAAATGTTCTTTTGGGTATGGTAAATGACAGCTATGCACAAACCCTGTGTACCCAGAAATAGAAAATGCCATACTGAATACATTTATTAGTTTTATTTCTGCCTGTACTGTTACTGTTTTATCCCAGCCATGTAGTTATTTCAGACGCTAACAGGGAACAGGCCACTTCAACCAAGGATATATGGAGAAGTGGGAAGAGACTGAAGCTCCAGCCTTGTTAGGTACTGCTGATTCTCAAAATACTCATATTCACAGACAAAACCTGCATGATCACCTTGGGGGGTGCCCGTGTGCTGTAACCCAGCTGTTGAATACTCCCCAAAACCCATGGAGGTGTGTGGAGCAGGAGCAGCTACACATAAAACCTACACAAGAAAGGCACTGAAAGTGGAGAAAACTATTCTGCTGTAATGTGACTTTTGGGAGTCTGAAAGGGAGCTAGGGTAGGTAGTGTAGCACAGGTCTACACCACAGCTCAGTGTGCATTAAAAGCAATATAACCACCCATCAAATCCACAGGCCAGTCAATGTATTAACATGTTCTCCTCTTTTAAATTTTTTTGCTGGATACAAAATGCTCTTGGCCCCTGATGGTAATGGCCTGGGGAGGAGACAAAGGCTTAAGCCCATGTACATGTAAACCTGTTCATCCCTCTGCTGCTTGGTGGCCTCACTAGCCATTAGAGGAGCTCAAACAAAGTCTGGACGAGTACAAAGGATCCAGATGAAATTTTACTTACCACGTATTTAAATAATTACTTCTATAGCAACATGATTCACTTTTCCTTCTTTGTAAAATCCCCCATGATGTACTCCTATCCACTATCTGTTCCAGAAGCCGTTGCATCCTCTTTTTAATGAGTATCAGATGCATCCTTGTAATTTGGACCAGCTTATCAAGTTCAGGCTTCTGCAACCCAACTCTTGGAAATATGTCTCACATTCATATGAAAATTACACTGAAATCAAAACCACCAAAGGAATTGGGCACAGTGGTCTAGCGCTATGTTTGGAACATGTGCTATTCAACCAAAAGCAGCCAAACAGAACCTTAACAGGTTTTGTTTGATGTTTAGTGGGAAGGTATGTGCCAGACTCAGCTGTTTCAATGTGTGCCCATACATTAAATGGCCCCATCTTTTCCTAATCTGCCAGATCCCACCTCCTCTTTGTCCTCTTCTTTGATTTCTTTGGAGTGAAGGTGTCAGTCCTATGGACTGGGGTCCTGGAAGCACAGAAACATCTGAAAACAAATAAGCCTTTCCTATCTCCATTTTGCATCTAAATTCCCCCTCTGCATTGAAGACCCACTGTGAATACAGACATATGTTTTTAAAGAGACACAGTTTTGTCTTGCTGATCACAACACAATTAGAAAGCTATTTGGCACATACAGGAACTTCTGTACTAATTTGGCACTATCCCATCCTACTACTGGCAGCATTGGTTTTGCTCCCTGTTGGCGACTCTCCTAGATGTCTTACAGCTCCTGGAAGCATCAGCCATGCCTATTCAGGGAATAAGCTGGCAGGATGCTGACACCTTGTGCAGTACATCCAGAGCAGTGTGGCTGTGTGATGTTGGCTCATTATCAGACTCCACCACTGGATCTTCTGAAGGGGTATGGCATTACAGAGACAGGTGCATGGTTTGTATTGTGAAAGCCAGCATGACATTTCCCATTAACTCAGCTTCAATTACAAGGTTTTATTTGAGTTACGCTTCAAAGTGGGGTCCTATGTCAATTCCTCATTAGCTTTTTTTCTTGAAGATCTTAAAAGAGAAAGTGTTTCCCCCTTTGGTCTCACTTGCTTTAATAGGAAAGGACACATCCATCTGCTGAGTTATGATGCTTCAGGTTTCAGAGGTTTCAGATATCCTTGTTGAAGATCCATGGGAATATGGGTCTCCCTAATGTAGTGCACTGTCTCCACCATTCTCGTCACTTTCATCAGTAATGAGAAAACACATATTGCTAGTTCCTGTGTGGCAATTCTGGAAGAGAAGAGCTCATAACCTTTACAAAAGAAATTTTTTCTCATGATTACTTGGCCAGTGACTACTTTCTTCTTGTTGTTTGGATATTTTAGCTGTCCCACTAAGTCAGGACTCCATGCCCTCCAAGCAAACACACATGCAAAACATGAAATAATCCAGTGTGGTGAAGCCTTTGCATGATCTACTACAGGACTGAGCTGTCCTCCTTGGTGCTATTGATCTTCATTCTCAGCAGTCCTTTGAAATCCAGCCTCCCTCCTGGTTTCCAGGGTTATTTGAGCTACTTTCAGAGGCTTTTCACTGCCTTTTTCAGAGTACCTTAGAAGAGGGGAATGTAAAGCTGCTTTCTCTTTCCTAACCCTTCCCTCTGTTTCCTCAGTCCCTCTGTGGTGTCAGTGGCTATTCGTGCCTCCTCGTGCCTATTGGAACCTCCATGCAGGTCTCATCAGCTCCAGAAGCCATTCTCAATGTTGTTCACACCAGTCACTCACATATCATGACCTATCAAAAAAAGTACAAATATTGTTGTTTTTTTTTTTTTTTTGCTTTTTTGAAACTTTGAGAGTCAGAGTTTCAATTTTGTTTATACAGTATGAGAAAAATTCACTTCCTTCTTTCAATGAAAACTTTGATTTTCACACAGTATTACTGCCAATGAGAAAGAACACAGCAAACAACACAGCAAACAGAGTTGTTTGAGGGGCTGCTGCTGCCTCTCTGGCTTCAATCC
Organism: Vidua chalybeata; assembly: GCF_026979565.1. NCBI lineage: Eukaryota > Metazoa > Chordata > Aves > Passeriformes > Viduidae > Vidua > Vidua chalybeata. Next base: position 14,958,331 of record NC_071530.1, on the reverse strand, counting down.
ACTATGCCAGGCCACAGAAAACATTTTGGCTCTTAACATCATTTGCAGCCACTGTAACTTGTGCAGTGCAAATATGGCTTTTATAAAAGGCTGGTGTTTTTCTAATCCTGCAGAATACATTAAAAACTTTTTTCAGTGAATTCTACAGGTTTACTCTACCCTACTTATTCATGGTTCTCTTTGTCAGCTTTAAAAATGTCATCTCGTAAATGCAAGCTTCCCTTTTTCCTTGTTTTCAGGGACAGGCAGAACAAGAGCATCTGACTGGCAAAGATGTTGATCCCCTATGCTCATGAAAATGTGGGAGGAATTAGGTCCTTCCTGCAGATTTCACTACATTCTCCAGAAACTAAGCTTTCATTTAAAAACCTAATGAAGTTTAGCCCTTCTGGTAGCAAAGATAACCATGCTTTAGTTTGCATTTTGCAGGGGTTATCTTGTGTCAAAGCCAGAGAAACTACAACAGAGCCAGAGTTATGAGCTTCCTCTCTTTATCTTAAATGGGAACTAGGTGTAAAGCAATGTGTCAGGGATATTGGTGCACCACAGACCTGGAGACAGAGAAAAACTTTGCTGAAGAGAGGCTGTCTGAGGGGTTGATCCAGTCTGGATGGGGGGTTCCATGGGATTCTGCCATCTCCTGCCTCCTCTCCACTCCTTATTGCTCACTGTCACTGCTGTGCTGCAGTTTCTTCCCCCAGCCCTTCCTTTCATGGCTCCTTCAGGAGCCCTGACTAGCACTGTTTCAGTTTTCCATATGGGTTTATGCGCCCAGGCCACAAGTATGACAATAATTAACAATATGAGAGGCCAACAAGAGGCCATGATCCTTGGTGGAAAATGACAGAGGGGCAAATTTTGGCAGAAGTACTTGGAAACATCTTGAAAAGGAGCAGCAGGGTCAATGCTGATGAGGAGTCTGTGTGCTCAGACACCCCTTATGTCAACCCAAACCTTCCCATTCTCCCAGCTTTCAGTACATTGCCAGAAGGACTGGCTGGCTCCTAGACACAAATGACCAACTTCATCATCCTCAGCCCTTCTTCTCACTTGGGAGCCATGAATTATTCACAGGTTCTTTTAGCAGGTTCACATTGTACATGTGGCATCTGAAGTCACACACAGTAATGAGGCTGATGAGCCACCCCTGTGAGTGCACAAGTGGCTACACCTGCAGCCACGTCTGCACACCAGGGTAGGTACATTCTTATTCTCTTAATGCATCCCCTCACTGCAGCATCTCAGGCAGTTGGGTTTCTTTTTTTTTTTTGCTTCTGCTGCTTAGTGTCTTCACTGAGCTGTTCACAATAATGCTCAGGTCTCCTCTCCAGAGATTACAGTTAATTCAGAAGCCATCAGTGTGTCAGAGTAGTTTAAATTATTTCTTTCAAATGCATTACCTTTTAGTTCAAGTTCATCTGCCATCATGTTAGGACAACCACTGGTGGCATTGGAGTTGTCTGGTGTTTCAAACAATCCTTTGCAGATTTTTCTTTCTGATCAAGCTTTTATCCGCTGCGTATTTTGACATTTCATTGTTCACCAAATTCTTACTGTTATTAGGAAATGCAGTACTTAGGAAATCCACTGAAACTATGATCATAGTCTTAAGACATCTGTCTTCAGACATAAAAAAATCTATAAAAAACTAATGGGTACATTCCTTATCTCAAAGTCCATATTTTTCTGCTGTCTGCTGTAAACAGATCCTCATAGAAATGAAGGAAATCAGTGTCATGTGTGTACAATATAGTCACCTGCACATGGATAGATAAAAAATAGTCCTTACAGACATCCTTAGGGTGCTTCGCTCTGAATATTTTTCAGCCCCCGGCTTCAGACACTTATTTCCACTGCCAGCTTGTCTCTTTAGCAGTTGTTAATCCAGGACAAGATTTTGCCTCACCTTCCAGACTTCTTTCATATTCTCACAGGCAGAATCCTATCGGATGCTTTTCAACACTCTAAATAAATTATATCCATCATCTTGCTTTAATGTACTATTTTTTTTTTAAACTCAGAGAAGTCTATGAGTTTAGGAGAAGTATAATTTACTTCTATGTATGTCATGCTGGTATGTTCTTACCAAATTATAATGATTCTTGTGCTTTATTAATCTAATTATTTTCTCAAATTTCTACACACTAAAGTATTTGATCCAAAAATTATCCTTAGCCCCATTTTTAAATGTGGGCTCCATATTGAGCACTTCTGCCTGTGTTGGTGCCTGACTTTCTGCTTTATGTGGGGAAAATTATCTAAGCTTTTAATCACAAACTACCTTCAGATATTACAGTAACCTCAGCAGCTCTTGCAATTGACTGCAGCAGAGAAAGCAGCATACCTTGAAATGAGAACTTTCAACTTTTTTTTTTTAAAGATTGTTTTCAGATAACTATCTTATTACAAATCTCCTCCAGAGTTTTAACAAATCTTGTTATAATAATTCACTGGCTGTTATGCATAAGCTGCTGTGACACAGTCGTTTCCATGAATGACTTTATTGGGAATATTACTGCAAATGGAGGGAAAAAAAAGCTCTGTGGGAACTTAAACTCTACCAGCTAGACTACTGTACTTAGCTATGAGGACTGTTATTAACCCAGTTACAGAAACATTTACTTGAATAATGAATGAGCTATTACTGCATGCTGTAGGCTGTGAAAAAGAAAAGCTGAAAGTGTTCACACAGAACAGTGGAGGACAAACAATGAAAAAGGAAGAATTTTGTCAAATATTTAATTTTTCTTTCAGGTTAGTTTTGGAAAGGTATTGATTGACATCCGAGGACAGTGATCTTCTTCCCAAAGACTAAGATGAAAACAAGTCCATATGTGAAACTGCACCTTTGAGATGGTGGAAGGTAAATTAGCCCTCAGAAACAAAAGTCCTTATTTTTTCTTGCCTGCAGAAATAGACCCTCTTCCCCCTCCCTCACTTAATCCCACACAGCTCAAGGCAATTTTTTATCAAGCTGCCAGGCACACCACAGTCAGGCAGTGCCAAGGCACTTGCTGGGCAGTCCTGACCCCCACCAGGCTTGAGCTCCTGCTGCCTAGAAAGGTGCCCAGCTGCACCACAGCATCCCAGCTGGCCACAGAAAATGGCACAGAGGACACAGAGTCATTACAGAGCCAGTGTGAGGAGGGACCACTGTCCCTCTGGTCACACACCTCTCTGAGGCCTCAGGCCATTGGTGCTTCCATGCATGAAGCTGAGAGTCCCCCTGTGTACTTTATGGCCACCTCTCTGGACATTTCTGCAAGGTCTGGTTCTTTCAGCAGGGAAAAGGATTTATAGTTGGGGGTTCCATAGCCCAGACAAAGGACAAGGTGAGTAGAAGGTGAAGGAGGATAAAATGACACCTCCCCTTCTGGCTCCTTCCTTGCTTCCTTCTCGCTACCTTCTTGTCAAAAAAAAAAAAAAAAAAAAAAAAAAAAAAAAAAAAAAGAAAAAAAAAGTGAAACTATTTGAGTGCCTCGAGCTGAACTCAGAAACAGTTTCAGGGTTTTCAAAACCACATTTCCATGTAAATTTACTCTTCCTCCAAGAATTTCACCACCTTGTCCCTCACTCTTGGTTTTATTTTCTGACTGGTTATGGTGTGTTGAGAGGCCAGCAATAAGTCCATTGTTAACACTGCTCAGCCTTCTGTTTACTGGAAACAACTTTGTTCCTCTGTAGGGCTGCCCATGAACCATCTTAAGATGTTTCAAGCTCCTTGCAATCCTGTTTGAACCCTGCCTGCCTTTACTTTTTGACATATCTCCAATCATGTTATTAATACATTTTTTAATTACCTGTTTTTGTAGAATAGTATTTTGATTTAACATAACTGTTAAATTTTTCCCAAGTGAAAATGTACTGTCATTTGTTATTTTTCACTAGGCTGAATACACATGCTAGTTTTGTGCTGATCAGCTAGGAAAAAACTTCTCCAAACTTTAGGGGCATATGTAATTTATCCTTTCCCTATCCACATGGTAATAAAAAATCCTGTGTATTTCCTCATAAATTCACTGAATCTCTTGAAGGCAGACTGTTGGCAAAACAATGCAAAAAAACTTTTCCCTTTTTTCAATTTTTAAAAATTATTGTTATTTCTACAGCTACTTTTGCTGCAAGCATTTAATATTTGCAATCATTTTGTATTTCTTGTATTTTTTTCTGTGGGGCTGTTTATATTTCTTTTTGTGGATGCATGGAGGAGGGATTTTAATTTTCTGGAAGATATCTGGATGGCTCCAACCACCTGTTCAGTCTTTCTGCTTGGCCATCTGGCAGAGGGAGCTGCCGGGACCCAGCCTGTGTGTTCATACTCTGACAAACAGGGTCCCTGCTCTTCTCACAGTGGGAACCACCCTGCATGTCCCAGGGCCAACTTCAGCTTCATATTTACACTCTCAGAGCTCACTCCTGTGATGAAGCAGAGATGAGGATTCACCAACACAAGATCAGATGAGATGTGCATGGTGAGCTGAGGAGCTGCACTGCACATCACTGGGAATCACCTCATCTCTTTGAAACCTCTGCTTTAATAGACATTTTTATTGGCTTTGTCCCCCAAGGTTTTTTTCCTCATGTCTCCATTCATCTTGCCACCCATAAAAGAGTCCAGAGTTTGTACAGAGACACAAAAGTCATTTTAGTAAGACTAGATTGATTTCTACATTGCAGTCATGCCAACAAACAACACAGCTAATACAATGTCTGAGAATAAAGCATATTTGGACTGCTTTCATACTTTAATGAAAAGTATTTTCCACTGAGTATCAACACCAAACAACATTACCTAGAGATATGTTAATAATAGTTTTGTCACTTACTGGAAGATTAAGATTTCACAATTCTCACAGAAGCACAGCACTCGATGTAAATTCCTCTTAAACCTCAACAACAGTACTACAGAACTGATAATTTATTTATTTTAAAAATGTCAGCAGGGTATGACCACTGAGACGAAACATCTCATTTTCAAGAACATCTTCAGGGATGATGGCAAATTACAGGCACTCACAGCAACGCACGCGGCATCAGAGAGTACAGTGTATGATCAAATATGACAAATAGAGGACTGTTGGGTTTTTTTTATAAGCAGAACAATATATTTGCCTAAAAGACAGATAAATTGTGATAGAATGTAATATTCTGTACTACGGTGTTCTAGTTCAATGGCTCTGAATAACTGAATAAGGAATTTTGTTTAATTTTTATTTCACAAATTTAAACTCTCTCATTCTCACAGCTCTCAGTCTGTGTTAGTTATCAAACATGGTCTGATATTGCTCTAGACAGAGAAATAATAACCTAATAAACAGCTAAACAGTTTTATACAACTAGATTTTTTTCATTTCTCCCTCCCAGGGATACTATCTTCTTGCTGCTATTTTATATGAGATACTGCTGTGGGGTTTATATTTTCTTTCTTATGTAAAGTTGGTGGTTTTTTTCAAGAATTTTATCATCTGTTCATCTTGGTAATGCTGGTGTTTTTTTTTTTTTTTTTTAAGTCTCAGACTCTCCACTGTGTTACAAAAACTATATGGTGATCAAAACACCAATGAGACACATGAAGTTTCTTTTGCTGAAATAAAACCACAGATGGCTTTATAGAAAAAAAATCCACTTTCCATCAGAACAGCAGTGGTCTGGAAATTGCCCTATAAGTAAATATGCATCCAAAGATCACAGAAGATGAAGAAATATTTATGGGCTCAGTGTAAGATTTTCCTGCTTAAATATATCATGCTGTACTTTTTAATTCCTTTTTGCAATACTTTTTCTGTAGAAAGATGCCTTTAAAAAAATAATAAGAAAGAAGTTCCCAGTGCTGCACAATTCCCAGATACAGACACTACCACATGTTTTAAAGGCTTTAGGGTCAGACACTCACCTGGTTTAGGTCAGGATGGCCCTGCTGACTGCAGTGACAGCTCATATCAGGCGGGGCTTCAGCTTTCACGATTTCCATGAAGTCTCTGTAGAGTACAGTGGGTTACAGATTTAAATGCTTGTAGTTTTGTTGATTACACGAATGTTTCCTAAGAACCTGATGTTGAAACAAAATGTGTTTCTCTACAGAACAGATGTTTCTCCATGTTTAGACACTGCAGTAACCACAGCATGGGAAAAAAAACTTCATCTTTCTAAAGTCTCACTTGCCTCATGCGTGGGGCCTGGGCACAGCCTGCCCTGCTTCCAGCACATGCATCCTCCCTGAGCTCACACATTCTGTGGGTGTGCAGGACCAGGGCACAGGAGCCGGGACAGCAGCACAGGACCGGGGCTCAGGGTCAGCCCTCCCTGTACACCCCGACACCTGAGAACACACACAAAGCTGTGCTCACACACACTGACACAGCAGCCAGTCTTCAGAAGCTCCTGACTGCTCAGTTGTCACTCCTTCAATGGGAAGCTATTTTAATTTCTGGTGGCCAGGGCTGCCCTGAGGGAATGGCAGGTGCTGGCAGCAGTGCCCGGTGCCAGCGGGTCCCAGCCCAGTCCCACTGCAGCAGCTCCTGCCTCCTTCATTTGTCACCCAGGCAGACCAAAACTCCTGAACTGTAGTCAACCCAGCACTCAGCTGTGGCATAAATGACTCAAATGCTGGGATAGAAATCCAGGAAAGGATAGGACTCACCACTCTTCTGGGAAACTTCATGCTGTTTTACTGGGGGAAACGTTTCTTCCATGTTCCCCTAGACTCCCTTCACTGGGAGAGTTATTTAGTACTAAAAACTACTTCTTTACCACCTCCACTCCCTATCCCAAAACAGGAGCAATGATTACTACAGAATGTATTTATAATCCCTCCAGTGTTCTGCCCCTGCCATGGGCCTTGGAACATTCAGAGTAGCAGTAAGAAAGTCTCAGATTATTTTTACATCATTATGAATGGAACCAGTCTGTTATTTTCCTCTTCATCCTGTGCTACACAGGTTGCACCTTGGCCACTTATGAGCTTTGGCCTGCAGCCTCTGGAGTGCTGGTTCAGCATGAACTCCTGATGTTTTCCCTGCTGGGAAGCTTGAGATGATCATCTGCAATAGTCCTCACAGAAAGTGTAGGTTAAAAACCTGTTTCATGAGTATTTTGTGTCTCATGCCCATCCCATAGCAAGGTGAACCTTGTTCCCAGTTCTCCTTTCTGTCATGTGCAAACACAGAGCACTGATGGCTGAGAAAGCCTTTGGCTAGAACCTTAATTTCAAAGCAGAGGACTGACTGAGATAGTGTGTGTGCACCTGGGAACATGACAGGATCACAGTATGAGCTGTTTCCTCCAGCAGCCACCTGCAGCAATTGCCTCCTTCTCCAGCCATAGCCCACAATCCTTCAGCTGCAGCTTGAAACCTAAGCAGAGAAATCTGGGTACTCAGCAGAGCTGAAACACACACCACCATCTGCTACAGCTGCATCCCATGTCCCCCCAGTGAGCTGGGGTTTAAGGCTGAGTCCTGAACATGCAGGTGAAGAAAATACATTCCGGACAAACGTGTCAAAAGTTGGATCAGAAATCTATATCCCAAACAGGATAAAAGGCAAGAAGACAGATTTCTACTCCAGACTAGGCTAGACAGAGAGACGTAAGAAAGAGAATAAATCTGTACAAAAATTGGAAAGAGTACCAATATGAAAAAAAGAGACGAGCAGAGGTATTCTTAGCAGCGCCAAAAGAAAACTGAAAATGATCTTGCAAAGCTTGAGGCAAAGGAGCAAGAGCTTTTCAGCAGTGTAAAACATAAGGAAATAGAAGTGAGACACTGTGGATCCAGACTTTGCCTCAGTTTCCCACAGGGGTGATGAGTTTAATCATGGGAGGAAAAGACAAACGATGGTAAAAAGAGCTGGAAATCATGGTGGAAACAAAACTCAAGGAGTTGAATGCACTTGGTTCAGAGAAAGGGTATGATCTCATCCCTGCGTCCTGAAAAATACTGGCACAAAAAAAGGCAAGACGGGTGCTTCAGAAGGAAAACAAAGTACTCAGATTAATTCTAGACTCATTAGTCTGTCTCAGCAGTGTTCATGGTTTAAAACAGGTTCTGAAGAAAATCATAATTAAAGAAAAGTGATAACAGGAGTGATTTTAAGATAGCTTCTGCCAGAGTGCCTTAGATAAAACATTAAATTTATCTAATAAAGAAAATACTCCATACAAAGTCTCTGGGCTTTGCTAGGATATTTTACTATAGGTCACATGGAAATCCTTTCTTTAAACTGGAAAAGCTGGGGTCAGTTGGGAAAGTGAAAGGTGAGTAAAAAGCTGGCTTAGAGATAGGAGTGTGGAGGAAAAGGAGACAATGAGTAATCCTGCAAGAAATATGGGGCTGGAGGGAGGTTACTAGGAGAGACTCCTAAGTCCTAATATTTTGATAATGACCTTGTCAAAGCCATTAGAACTGTGCAGATGAATTAGCTGGTGACCTAATGTTAAGGAACATCATGAATACAGAGGAATAGTAGAAAACCATACAAAAGAAGAATTATATGGCCCTCGAGGCTAGAGTAAAGGGAAGGGATGAAATCCTACAGTACCAAAAGTGAGGTCATGCTCTTGGGAACAGAAGATCTTCATGCAGAACCAGTGCTAGCTTCCAGCTATGGAATTTGCTCAGTCATGCCAGCATAAAAAAAGTGTTATCTCTCATTGACTGGAGTGTTAAGGAGTCTCCAAAACATCTTTAAATTATGGAAAAAATTTATGAGCAAAGCAAGAGGAGGTGACATTTTACACTCTGCTCCAGGGTGAATGGCTGCCCCATCATCATCATCTTCATAAAATCCTCCTGTGAATGAAGCCTCACACACAGGTACGTGTGGGACAGCCACTGGAGCTCCCTGTGCTGGCCACTGGCTCCTGACCCCTGAGGTAGGGCAGCCTGTCACATTCTCTGGCTGGGCACCAGGCAGCCTCGGGCACAGGAGACTCGAGGGTGTCCAGGCTGCAAGGTCTGTCTTAACACAAGTTTCTCAACAGTCCTGTTCAGGAACAAGGGGTTTGGAGCAGGTTCAGAAACAACAGATGGTCAACCTCAAGGGACTGGTTTTGGAGGCAAGCACTCCCAAATCCCTCAGTAAGAAATAGCAGGAGCTTTTTTTTTTTTTTTAATGTGGACATGGCAATCTCCATTCCTTGGCACCTTTTTTTGGTCAGTTTTCATATGCCATGGAGGGCACTGGGCACAGATGACTTTTTGCAGAGCAGTTTCTCTTGAGGCCCTGTGAAGCCTCAAGGAGAAACACTAGCCAAAGAAAAAAAAAGCAGAAGCCAACTCTAAATTTGTTCCCTTGCCATGTTGCTCTGCCACCACAGACACAAGCGCTTGAATTCAGATCTCAGCATACATGCTTGCAAATTCACAAATGCATTTCCCTGAGCTAGAGGTACTTTGCATAAACTGAATGGAGGCAGTTTGGATTAACTTGGCTATAGATCCAGCACAGACACAGAATTTGGGTATTCTCACACAATAGAGGAAAAGGAGCCTCTTTTAGCTTGCTGAATAACTACTGACTAGTATTTTCAATAATCTTTACAAAGTGTCTGTAATTATTAAATCTGACTCTATAAGCAGTGGATAAAGACCTCTGAAAGTTTGAAATGGTAAATATTCTAAATATCAAGTTCTAGCAAGGTGTGCAGATAGCCAGTTCTGCATGTGAATAAGCTATTAAGGTGTTTATAAAAAGCCAGAAAATAACCTACCCAAAAAATCTCTCAGATCAGAGAAATAAATGTAGTGGCTATTTTTCAGCTTTGAAGGAAAGACCATCATAGGTCTATCCAATTTCCACATGTTAAGACCTCAAAATTACAGTCAAATATGACTTTGGAGTCAATACTGCTGCAATAAAAGGACTTGTCGATAAAAAATGCACAGAAAGAGTTTGTCTGAAAAACAGGAATTCTGATGACATGGTATCAGCAAGGAGCTTGGTAAAAATCCCAAACACATCTATAATACATGGGCTGAAATCATGGTTTAAATTTATTGTTCAATTACAGCTTCAGGCTCTTGGAGTTCGCTGCTGCCAAGAAATATATATGACATTAAATTATGGAATATTTTCTTAAATATTTTAATACATTTGAGTACTTGTAACATTTTATTTAAGCATATTATTCAGAGAACAGAAAACATTGCTCTTTCCTAATTAAAGGTGTGAGTCAGCAAGACCAATAAAATGCTTACTCCAGTGTTGGAGAAAACTCTGAAGAGGGAGAAAAATCCTATTAAAAAGTCCCCTATTATCCTGGCAGTGCCTGCCTGAGTGACATCTCAATGTATTTTTGCTGAGTTAAGCCTTACAAGGCCCATCCACTTATGGCACAAGATTTCATTTCACCATTAATTTATTTGATTTGTCAAGAGATTAATAGGCATGTGAGATGTTAGTTAAAATTTCAGAGCACCTTGTGAGGCTCTATCAGATAGAGGAAGGCTATTATTAGCAGGAGTGTAGATGCTATCTGAAGGGTGGAGTGTCACAAGGTGTGAGGTGGGACTGGTCACCTTAGTTGAGAAGGGCTGTGCAGACACAGGGCAGTGCCTTCCCACTGCTCTGGCCAATGACCCCAGCAGCAAATTATCAAAAAAGAACCAGATAAGAGACGGTATCCTAACTCCCAAAGAGTATTCTGTCAGGGTTTGAGGTGTTTTACTTCCTGTGACACCTGCAAGACACACTCAACCTTGTAGCTCTGTAGAAGTAGGAGGGTTAGCAGACTAAAAGTTTGGTCTCTCACTTCTAGGGTTGGACTCACACCTGAAGAGCTGAGCAGCTGGAGGCTTGGGCAGCTGCCTCTGGACAAGGCAGGTCTGCTCCTTAGTGCACTCATGATCTGTCATCCAGAGCAATGGAATCCAGTTTTCTTTCACCTTTTCTGTTCTTTGGAAACCACAGCAGACAAAGAATGCATCCAGGCCTCACCCCTGCACGCTTTCAACAGGCTCTGAAGCAAAATGTGAGAGGTAGGAAGAGCCCTTGGTCCTGTAACTCAGATGGAGCTCTGTAGAGCAGCAAAGGCAGTGCAGAGGATTACAAAAAGATTTTCACCTTTACTCTAGCTCTTCTAATTCCTGAATGGATCAATCATTAAAGAAGCTTTCATGATTTTTCAGATGGTTTCAAATGATTTGTGAGTATCCAACTTTCTCCACTGCATTCAAGAACCATTAAAGAGGCTGTCTCTGATCTGAGATTTGTTATGTAGGAATGCAGTATTTAAATGGGGATTACCCTCTCAGCTGCAAATTTTTAATAAAATTTCTAATAAAATTTCTAAATGACAACATTACTGTCATTAGTAATGAAGTAGATACAATTATTGCTAAGTGAACATTCGATACATATTAATAGCATCTCAGTCAAACATGCGAGAAAATTGCATTCCAGAATGTATCCTGCAGGGAACAATCTCTCACTGCCATGATGCCATATTCCCATGTTGTTCAAACCCATACAGTTAAAAGAATAATTCTGATAACTTCTGACAGGTTTGAGAGAAAAATATTTTCAACAGCCTTCCACAAATCAAGGGTCTTATCTCTTGTGAGTGAGGGGTAAATCCACGAAGGAGTTTGGCTACTGTAATGCTCTTCTACTCCACAGCCTTTCTGATACTCCCTGTCTCACTAAGTTTGTGAAGTGGGAACACTTCAAAACAGGAGATGAAGGTCAGAACCTCTTCAGACAATGACAGCATCTGAAATCAGATTTCTCATTCCTGGAAGGTCCTCCCAGCACTAAAAACCTGGTAAAACCAGGTGTCAAGAGATAACAGGGTCACCTGGTTCTCAAGCACTGCACAGCTGGGTGCTGAGCCTCTGGAGAAGGCTCCCATCTCTGGGCCATGCCTAGGCAGGGAATGGGGACATTCCCAGCCAGCTCTAATGGCACCTCTGCTCTTTCCTTTTGCCTTGGTTTAGGTATCTCCCTCAGAAGCCGAGAACTAACCCTTACATGCTCTCTCTAGGCTGCAAGCAGGCTGGATTTAACTCTTGCATCCTGTTCCTAGTCCCAGTCATCTTATTTTAAAGCATTGCCTAATTTGAATCAACTAAAATGGCTTTTTTTGGATGGCACCATAGTGCATCACTGAGCCCCACAGCCTTTCACATCCACCAGTGTCTCATCTGTGTTGTAAGAACTGAACTCAGCTCCTCTACCTACTTTCACAGGTTATTTAAACCAGAGCTATGCTCTTTAGTTGCAGTTACCTGCTCCTGCTAAGGCAGTAAGTGCCTGGTTGGTGTTCGAGGTCATCAGCCCCTGTGCACGAGCTTGTATCTCCTCTTGGCTTCAGGGAATAGTCTCTCCACTGTGAGGGTCACACACAGAGATGGTGATGCTCTTCTCCACCGCCATCCTTCCAGGAGATTTCTGAAGTGAAGCATTGCTACTGTGCAGATCTCCTGGAAACAGCTGTCTGCTGAAGTTTGCTGTGTCTTCAAATATTTAATGAAATCCTTATAGAAGCTGCGGCTGAAATTAAAGCTGAGGGAAGAGTCTGGTAGGATTTGAAAAGCCCAATTCAGTGAGAGCCATGAGAGCCTCTTGAAGCAAAGCCCTCTGAAGTGGTACAGTCATTGCTCTGGATGAACATATGTTTGCCTTGTCCCTGTAGGAGTGGAGCACATTCCCCACCAACACACAGTCTCGTTGTTCTGAAGATGGATTTTCTGAACATCAGCAGCTTGTCCAAATGCTAATCCTGAAACTATTGAAGCAATTCTCTAAAGACTATTATTTTTCCAATACATATTAGAGTGTTATTCTGAACACTGTTTTTCTTTTCATCTATCCACAAAACCTGCAAGAGATTTTCCTATTTAGGGCGTGAGTCTGCACCTTTGAATTTAGCAAGAATGTTGGTATTTAAATAATATAAATCCAGATTTTTTTAAAAACATGGTACATAAAATAGGACTTTTCCAACAGCCAGAACTTATAAACATCATGTATTTTCCCCTTTTTAAGGGGAGTGGCATAACAGTGTTGCCAGAAAAGAAATAATCCCTGCTCTCTTTCCATTTCTCTCTTGTACACACATATTTATATTGAATGTCAAGAAAATTACAGCATAAATTACCATAACTGAGAGTTTACAAATTGCCCAGAACTATAAAAATGTTGGACTGAAAACAGTCAGAAAGAGCTTCTGACTCTTGAGTACTGACCATGAGCACTACAGTGGAAGAAGACAGACATGTAGCTTGCAGTAAGAGACTGGCATTCTCTCTAGGGAACTCTCACTCTGTGACTGAAACCATCCCAGATAACACATATCCCAATGACAGCATTGTAGCCTTTGTGCATTGGTTCTTACCACATCCTGTGTCTCCTCTTTGCACTATGTCTTGCTTCCATTACATCTCTGTTTCCATCTTCAGACATCAACATTGCATGGGCGTAGTGTGGTTTTAGACTGCCCTTGTATGTCCTTCATTTCTTGCAGGGAATACCAACACATTTCTCCATAATGTATTTTCTCAAAAGTTTTATCTAAGACCAACATATTTATGTTGCAGATAACAGATCTGAATTTTTCAGAATCAGCATCAGCAGAATGTGTCAGAATAAGGCAGTGAATACCTTGGCATACCTGTATTCCTTTCCCCATACCTGCAGGAAAGGAGTGCCTTCAAGACACTGTGGCTCTAATTTACAAGTGGCTTTCAGAGCTTCTGTTTCACATGTAAAGCAATGACTCTCTTAATCCTGAATGTTTTCCTTTAGTCTTACAAATGTTGATAATTATTTGGAAATTAGAGCAGCAGCAGCAGCAAATTTTTATGGGAAAATTTTGTTCAGGATTTGCTTACTTCTTGAGGAATATATGTGCTAATGTGGTTGCTTTCCCATAGAACTCACAAGGAGGATTCTGCTTAAGAAACTAATAGTCTCTTCTAGAAGTAAATCTGCAGAGAGTAAAGTGACCCATGATGATTCATAATTTTCTGGGAATAAGCAACCCAAGACTGTGTCATCAGAATGGGAAAATATCATAAGCACAGCAGTTTTGCTAGCAGCCACCTGAGGTTAAATAACTTGCTTGAACATCATCCAGACATCCTGTCATGGATGTGAGGTCACCATGGCAAACGATAGATGATAATGTGTGAGTTCAAGGACATAGCTGAGTTTTATATACTTTGTTCCTGGGTCAAAAATATCTCTGTTCTTTATTGATCTTGTTATTATCCCAACACAAAATAGGGAAATAGCCAATACAATGTATTTCTCAGAAGAAAGGAGAAAAAAATGAGGAGCTTTCATGCTTTTTCTTAACTGAGCAGTTCAAACACCTCTGCAGATTTTCCTTTGAATTTACTGATTTTTTCCTTTGAGCTTTTTGCAGGTGGAAATTTTCCTGGGAAAAAACAGGCTCCTAAAGAGAAGTAACCGCATTGTTGCAACAGCTGAAACCTTGGAACTCTCCACAAACATTTTCACAGGCTGAAGGAGCAGCCAGGCAATAGGCGTTTTCAAATTGTTGCTATCTACCTTAAATCATCCAGAACAGCCCTGTGTATTCCCAGTTTTTGGCCCGAAGTGCAGGTTTCTTGGGCCCCCTGGAATAGCTCCAAATCCTGACTGAGATGACGGTGCCAAGGCCTTAAGTGCTGCAGCCCTGCTTCTATCGCTGTGCAGAGCCAGGGAAGAAAAGCGATCTGGGTCCTGCCAAGCAGACCACAAACGACTCGCTGAGCCCATTGTTGTTTTCTTTCCCTTAAAATAGGGGTTCTCTTCTTTTCCTGGCTGTGTTTTTTACCGGTATGTGATGCTGACTTGTTCCCGAATGTGAAAGGAGACCCGGGTGGGCTGGGAAACTGCAGGGGCCAGAGGTTTGTCTGGTGAAAGGGAAATCTCATGCTTCCTTTCCCAGCCCTGATGGAGCTGGCAGCCATCTCCAGTAGCAGGTAGATCACCACCCTCCTGGGGGCACACCCCACATCTGCAGTGTCCCAGGTTAGGCCAGTCCCAGGATTCCAGCTTGTTAGTGACCCCAGTGCCAGCAGCAGAAAAGGCTCTCCTGGGGTGCACATCCCTCCTGACTCATGCCTCATCCTGCTTTGCAGGACTCCTTGGAGTGCAAAAATGGCGTGGGCTCTGTCGGGCTGGAGGCAGCCAAAGAGAAGGAAAGCATCAGGGGCAGTAAATCAGTGCACGTTAAAAGTTAACGCCATCAGTCAAAAGCCTCAGAGATGGAACATTATCAATCTTTGAAAGTTATTATGCAGAAGCAAGCTGCTGAGTGCATCAATATTTTATAGATCTTAAACTATTGAACAGTTATTGGAGCTGAGATTTAATCTCTTTCAGCCTGACTTGAGAAAACAACAAAAAAGGGGGTCATAGTGAGAAAACAGGCATGAACTGGTATGATGAAACCTTGGAGTCTATCCAGAGAGTCCATTCTTCTCCCATACTGGTAATTGCTGTAATTCACTGACTTCAATGAAGTTACTTTTTATTGACACCCAAAATAAGCTGGGAAAAATATAATGCAAAGCTCTTGATTAATCTTTGGAAGGTTTGCAGTATTTGAACCTCATCATCTGTGTTGCAAGGTCATCTTCTGTGTGGTAAATATTTCTAGTGCCCTTCAACTGCAGATGTAGACTTTATTTTGTCATAAAACCAAAGGAACAGACTTGAGGGCCTTTAGATGTGCCCTAAAGTTCTTTCCACAAGAAAGGAAAATTTTCAAAGTTTTCCTGAAGGTGTGTTTTACACTGTAATTATGACCCTTTTCCTCTCCATAATAGCTTTATTTGCTGGGTAATTTTTGAGAAATATTGGGAAATGCCCCAGTGTGGCTTTCCAAGTGATAAGACAGAGCTTCTCCCAGCTGCACATAAAACCTCATGCATTTTTTCTCCTGCACAAACAAGGATGAACCCACTGAACTGCAATCTGGACTTTGCAGACCCTTTCCTTTTGTTTGTTTCCTGCAAACCCTTTACTTTTGTCTGTTTCCTGCATAGCATGGAAAGGACTTTGCTGATGGACTCTGGACAATTAAGATTTGCTGCCTGCCTCAGGAGCAGCTGCTGCAGCACTTCCACCCCCCACAGGTGCCCACCCCAGCTGCCTGCAGGAGGGTTCTGCCCAAGGACTCATCACAACGGGATCAGGGCCCTGGTGCTCTCAGGGTACGTGGCAGGTGGAAAGTGGAGCTGCCTCAAATGGAAACACAGAATCCACTGCTTTCCATCAAGTGGCCATGGTTTGCCCTCCCTGGAAAAGTCTCTCCTCCTTTCTGGGAAGGGAAGAACAAACCCTGCCAGGCCATGCTGTCAGAACCTCTGACTCTTCTCTGCCATGACTGAACACTGCACATGCTCATAGCACAGAAAATGGCCTGCCCTTAAGCACAGCCTGACAAAAGTATTTTCTTGCTTTCTCATTTTTGTTTTTTTTTTTTAATTGTTCAATTTTGGTTGGGTTTTTTCCCTAAATCTCTGTGTGAGACACAAAGATCTGCTTTCCTAGAGTCGCTTTATAAATTAGTTGATTGGCTTTGACCCTGAGGTAGAAAGGCAAACTTCTCTATTAATGTTAGAAAAGAGTCTCATTCAGGTTAAAGGGAGGCTAGTTTCTAGCTTCTCTTTCTACTGAATATTGCCACAGGTTTTCTAATGCAAAACACTGGAACAGATTTTTGAGGTAAAGGTTAATTTTTTTTTTTTTTAGGAAAAGTGTCCCTTTTTGTTACTTTTAAGGCTTATCAGCAGCCTTGGTCATACTAACGAGAGGTGCCCATGGAGCACTTGTACCAGCACTGACTGGAGAAACACTGGGCATGATTAGACTCTGTCTGTATGATAGCAGTGTAGCTTAGACCCCATTAAATTAAATTAGACTTCCTATTAAATTAAATTAGTCTTCTCTTTACTTCTTGGGCTTGTCTGACACAAAGAAAATGAATTGCTGTAATTTACATGCTGCTTTGGCTTGTACCATCTTTCAGCTGCTTGACATGTAAGATGCACACATTTAAATCCATGTAAAATAAAGTAAATTAAGGTGGATTGAAGGAAACACAGAACTATGCAAGATTTGGTGATTTGTGTGGGAATTTGTCCTACGAGTCTCAGTCTTGGCAAGGAGGGAAGCCTTAGTGGCTACAGCAGGATTCTCCATCCCTGCCCTTTGCTGCAGACCTAACCCTAGTGCCACTTCTGGGTTTCTTTGGTTTCTCTGAGGGATGTGAAATGGTTTTTATGGATTCTACCTCCCTTCATCATCCTCTCTTACTCCTACCCCTAAGGCAAACATGAAAAAACACTCCTTTTCCTACCTCCAAAGAAAAACTTGTAACATTTCAATCACTCATTAGAAATTTTTGTGCTTGTTTCCCTCCTGTGTATCAGTGAAGCTGGTTAAAAAAAGAGACTACTTCATTTTGACTTTCTGCCTGCCCAATATAACTCTCCTTTTATGCAACAGCACAGCATATTATTAAGAAATATTTACTGTATTTAAGCAACAGTTTCCAAGAGCAGCTGATATAGAAGCAATCTGTTAAACTTTAGGCTGTATTTTATTTTTAAAATTACTTCTTCACAATGCAAATTCTGACTCTGGAAATTTCTTTCTGATGCTTAATCAGCCCCTGGGAAACACTTGCAGCAGCTGTTCTTTTGAAGCTAGCACACCAGACCAAGCTCTGTGTTAGATAAAGAATGTTTCTCATATCTCCATTCAGAATAGTCAACATTTAAAAGCTCAGCTAGATATCTTCCAGCTTCAGCAGTGCTAGTGAGACTAGAGTCAGCCTGTGCCTTCAGCTTTTGTACTTTCAGACTTCCAGGACTTCAGGGGTTCAGTACTCTATCATACACCATTTGTAAATTTGCCTTCACCCAGGCAAGATAATGACTGGATTTTGTATTTTCTTGGCTTTTTCCTCACATTCTTTCTTTCTTCACTTTATTCTTTGCTCACAGACACCTGCTTGCTAATGTCTACATATTAGAGGGGAACATCTTATTTTCTCCATTCCACCTTGAATGTATTCAGAAACTGTTCTACATGATGCTGAAGTTCTAAAAAGCCTCAGACTTGGGCCAGAAGAAATTCTACATTGCTGAAATTTAGCTGCTGAAATTTAATCTGAGAATCCTGCTGAATTAAGCTGAAATAAGCTCAATATCAATGGTGTTGGAGGGAACTCAATTTTCTTCAGAACAAGTCCCTGTCTGTGTAGGGCACTCCTGGAAAGGTGCTACAGTTCTGCTCCAGGGAGCTGAAGGTACTGCTTACATTGCAGGATCCTTTCTATTATAAATTCTCTAAATCAGTGATTTTTCATAAGAAAACATTAATAAGGTACAAAAGATACATCAATATGCTAGCACAAAATAGAAGTACTTTGTTTCCTTGTATTGTGCTACACTCTTTCATTGTAAAATCATAGTTTGATTTTATCCAACACAAGGTTGATTTACCTTTTCTGCACGTAATGCAGATTTTTTTTCACATAAAGATGGCATTCAGTAATATTGATTTCTTACTGTTAAATATACTGTCATGTCAGAGGGCCATTATCAGCTCAGTGTGTCTTTATCAGAATGGGCCAACATTGTCAGTCCTAAATGCAGCGATATGAGTAAAACTAGTTTGCATTTTAGAAGTGCAGAGTGTAAAATCCTCTTCTGGTATTCACCTGGAGTGGAGATGTCCAGCAGAACAAGAGCTAAGGAAGTTTTAAGACTCTCCAGACTCGCGGCTGGGGGAGTTTCAAGACAGGTGGATGTAATAGGTTACAGATGCCATGAGATGTTAACTCCTGTCTTAGGCTGTTTGGCTGGGGAGCTGCAAGGTCTGCACTGCCTTGCTCATGCATGGTCCTGTAGATAACCAACAGCCCTGGCCCCTGCATGCTCAGAGCAGAACCAGAGCCCCTCTGTGTCTCCTCTACAGAGGAAGATAACAGCCATGGCTGGTGAGAGATGTCAGAGGCAGCAGAGGATGCCACAGGGATGATAAAATGGGGGTCATGACAGCCGGACACCAAAGCCTTTGACTGCATGGCAGGAGCTGTGAGGACACTCCTGGCTGTCCTGTGTGGTGGGGTGTGATCCCTATGCCCTCCCTGTCCTCAGTCCTGGACTCAGCTCAGCAGGAGTTATGCCATATAACATCTGCTGTTATTGTGACATCAAAGAGAAAATGAAAAAAGTAAAATAGGTACACAGCCCAAAATATATTATAGCCAGGTTAAAATGGTCAGTGAAAGGTTTTGTGTTTGACCACACATGTTCATAGAAGTTTGAGTAATAATGTGCCAACCTCAGGCCAAGAGGTTGATAGGAGGGGAGAGGATTGAAGAGCATAAAATGAGCGATCATGCACAGGTGGACAATGCAAAAGACAAGATCTCAGAGACTGCAAGTAATGAGAGAAAAATATATGACCTCAGAATTAAAGCATGAATTGAAGCACTGACATCTGGGAAATAAAGATCCACATAAATATGAGGTGGCAAATATGGAACAGTTTGTCCCATATCCTAAGAAACAATTTGCAAGTCTAATGAGTGGAGTCTTTTGTGTACTGCTACACATACTTTGGGCTCAGCAACTTATAAAGCACCTAAGAAGTCTTCCCTCAGATTTTTTTTTCCCTAATAAGACTTCAAAATATAGTCCAGCATATTTGTCACTCAGAGCTTTGGTATTATGATGTCATACACAGTTTAAGGAACTGAACCAAAGAAAGAAAGAAATTTAGTAATATATACTAATCCTGTAGTGTTTAGGACCTTGGCAAAAATATCATGGAATATGTGCTTTTCAAGGCTCCTGGCTTGGGCAAAGAAGCCCATGCATGTTCATGAAAGCTCTCTAAAAAAGCCTCAGGGTCACTGCAGCATGTGTTTTAAACTGTCTCTAGTCCCCAGTAATCTATTTTCTGGTTTCCTTCCAGGCCTCTTCATTGCTATCTCCACTTGCTGCAGAAATCGAGTACTTGTGTACGTGGGAGGTGTGGTGTAGCATGGATTTATCACGCCAAACAGAGCACTCCTTATTGGAGGCACACTGCTAATACCTCTGAAAGGCTACAGGGCCTGTTGGAAGGGCCTTAAATCATCTGCTGGTATTTATTTCAGCTCAAAGTTATGCATGCAACATAGTCATAAAAAAGGTGGCTCGATGAATCTTTCCTGCCCTGAACTTGCACGGCACCTTCCAGCTGACCTGCTCTGGCTCAGACACATGGCACAGGAGCTCTCCCATCCCTGTGTTCCTCCTTCCTCCTCTTCTCAGGGGAGGAAGAATGACAACAGGAAGCTCTCAGCTGCAAACCTGCTGTCAGTATCCTTGGAGATGTGTGGTGCCCTGGCAGGGGCCCAGTGGCTCAGCAGTGCCTGGCTGGCCCCTGCCCTCTCCTTGGCTCAGTCTTCCCGTGCAGGGACACCAGCCCCAGTGCTGGATCCCGCTGGCAGCCCCCAGCCGGGGCCCTGAGCAGCAGCACTGCCTTAGCTGAGCTCGAGGGGTTTGCTGTTCTCACCTCACACCACTGCCCAAAACAGTTGTTACATCTCAGCCCAGATGCTTCATTTCAAAGGCAAATGGTGATTCCTGTATACATTTGCTTTCTCAGCTTGTCAAGCACTTAAGTGCCTTTCATCTTGAAGTATCCTAAATGATAATATGCACTTATATAGCTTAAGCTCCTCTAATGAATGAGGTTCTTCATAAACACTTGGTAATTAGGTCTCACAACAGCCCAAGGAGCTGGGAACAACTCTTTGTGGTGGTGCAGAGGGATGAGCTGAGGCTGTGAGGAGACAAGCAGGGTTCAGGCTGTCAGCTCAACTCCCAGCTGAGGTGCTGGGAGCTGTGTCTGCACCGAGAACAGTTGCCTTTGTGTCCACGAGGAAAGAGCACAAAAACCGAACTTTTCCCCAGAAATTACTTCCCATATGAATGAGGATAGTGAAAACTGAATTGTTTCTGCTTCCTCAGTGCCTGCCCACTAGCTTTGTCCAGAGCCTGTGGGGACCCAGCCCAGCCCCTTGCCCCAGTGTTGATGCTGTTGGTGGTGGGACAGGGACCCTGGCACTGCTGCCAGGTCCTGCGGGGCAAAGGTGCCGGACTTGGTCATCACAGACTCCTGGGAAATTCACGCCCATTTTGACTAGGGAGTGACAAGAGCTTTCTAGGCAAGAATCAATTGGCTTCAGACATGTTCTTGAAGGAAACAACAGAGAGAAATGTTCATATAGCCAAAGGAGCATTTCTCATCAGAAAACATTCCAGCCAAAGGGAAAAGGAAAAGCTGTAAACAGGTCTGGCCAATGACTTCTCTTGCTCTGGCTGGTTTTTTTTACCTTTCTCAGCATTGGTGTCATCTGTCACTGGCAGCTTTGCTGTGGGAATTTCATTTCTCTCTATTTTGTAGCACTTTCAGCACAGAGACAATCAGGAGTTGTAAGTATCACAGTTCTAGCTTTCAGCTAAAGGAAAGGACCTCTTCTGCAAGGTCTTTCATTGTGTCTTCCACAGTGGCTCTTCCAAAGATACAATGAAATCTGCCTGCTTGAGTCAAAGAAATTGGCACTGCTCAGACACATGCAGCTGCTACTTTTCCTCTAGTGAGTTCTTATACAACTTTCAGATACTGAAGTACCCTTTGTGTGTGATCTTCCTATCTCTTTGCTGCTGCCACTTGTTTTTTAACCAATCCATAGGATTCACGCATCCTACTGAGGTATCGTACTGTAATGTTGTTGCCCTCCTCCTGTGATGCCCATGAAGACATAAATCAACACATTTCCCACTTTTCTGAGTCCTGAAGTTACCTGCTCCAGCAGTACAGCACTGTGTGTTTTGCCTTGCCAATGCAGTAAAACCAAGACAGCAATGAAGCATTATAGGAAAAATCTGTCTCTGGGCTTTTTCCAACTCTGCTGTGAGTTTGCTGGTGCTGTCAAGGTGTGTTTTTGATGACCTGTCCTGCCTGCCCTCCTGCCCCGTGGGGGTGGTCTCCTCTTGCTATTTGATTGTTCCTTGCTGCATCTTTCAATTCAGTTTGTGCTTTTTTTCTCATGCCAGCTCCCCCCTTCATCTGCTTCCCTCTGTGCTGAGGGTTTTCCTGCCCTCTCAGCCCTGCTCCCCATTTCTGTTCAGCTCAGCAAGCTCTGGGCCTGCCTCAGTCCCCAGCAGGAAGGGACACCAGCCCTGTCCTCTCAGCACACACTCAACAGCACTAATGTTTTCCTTTGCCTCCTTTCTCTCCCCTCCATCTCTCTTGAGGCAAGATCTGTCTTTCCTTACACCAGAGAGTGTGAGCAGAGAGAAACCAGACTCAAGGCAAAATTCCCATTAACTTCAGTGGGGGCAGGATTTCACCTCAAGTGTTTCATGTTCTGGGCACCGGACAACAACATGAAAGGACTCCACGCTTGTAAAACCTGAGAGGCCGTAGCCATTCAGGCCAGGAAAATGCAGATGCAGTTCCTGCTGCCCCCTCCAAGCCCCTATCCACAGCCACACTTGCTCCTCCAAGACCTCTGAAGGTCGTTAATCTCTCCTCTTAGCTGTTTATTGTTGCCATGTTGGCAGCTATTACTGAGTGAGGAGTTACCCCTGCACAGCCTGAGCTGGGCTCTGACTGTGGCTGCTGCTGTCCAACAGCACCTAGAGCCTTGTTGTCTTTCAAGTGTGCCCCCCTTCAGCCCAGCCTTCCCCATCTTGTTTGTGTTATTGCTACTGATGAGGCTTTTCAAGCTTCTTTGGCTGCATCAGTCATGCAGGCTCCTCTGGCTTCCTGGGACATCCATTTCCCCAGCACTCCTGCATCAAATCAGTGAATTCCTGAAATTTTGCTATGTCTGCCTTGCTCTCCACTTGCCTTCTGATGATCTGTCTTCAGTTTTACCTCCACTGCTGCCCTGAGTACCAGCTGGCGCCCATGAGCACCCTTGTGTCTCAGCAGATTGCCCCATGCCTCGGGGCTGGTCTGCCACTCAGGCACTGTCCACTTCCTATAGTGGCTTTAACCTCAGCCTCCTTTACTGCTGCCAGCCACAGATCTATCCCAGCATTGTGATGCTGACAGCCTGTTTGTCAGCTTACCCTGGGCTCTAGATTTTGCTACTCATTGGTCTCTTGCTGAGCTGGTGTTCTGTCCCTGGGAGGATTGCTGCAAGAGCATGGTATTTCCAAGCAGACATCTCTTCTTGTCTGTGCAGGTTTTGCTCCTGGCTCTTTACTGTCACTCCTGCCTTTCACTTATTTTGTAGGTACCCAGGGGAAGAGGTCTTGTGCTCAGATTCCCGTGGTATTGAATTATTTGAATTTTGCTGCAGTGCATTACAACCCACTGTCTGAGAAATGCACCTTGCATTTCATGATCTCTGTTCTTGCTTGAATGCCTTCCATCCAGCCCATTTTTTTAGAAAGAGAAGTAACAATTTAAGCATGGCCATGTAGCTAGTGCCTTTAAAATGGAACAAATCAGTTCTGACTCTGTTTTGGGCCTG
Source organism: Vidua chalybeata (assembly GCF_026979565.1). Classification (NCBI taxonomy): domain Eukaryota; kingdom Metazoa; phylum Chordata; class Aves; order Passeriformes; family Viduidae; genus Vidua; species Vidua chalybeata. The sequence goes on along the minus strand of NC_071530.1, from coordinate 14,934,829 downwards.
GTATTTTCCTGACCTGATCGCTCAATGGTCACACTATTTGATGTACATCTGCTGAGCATCCTATTTTGGCAGCCAGAGATACTCACTGGCTTGCCTGAGTGTCCATCTCCTGGTGTCAGTCTGCTGGGACTGCTGCTCTGCCTATTGCTATGGGCACAGATGGTCTCTTACCAAGCAGCAACAGGGAGTTTCCTTGGCACTATTCCTTCTACAAGTGACCATGAGCTGCTCTATTCTCTACAGCAGCTGGAGCTCTTCAGTACTTTGTTAGATGCCTGGACATTTCCAACATGGTTTCATCATGTGTTTGTGAATACCATATGTGTTAAATACTATTTATTTTCCTCAGAGAAATGTAGCTTTGGGAGTTGTTTAAAGACAGTACCTTATTTTCCGCTGTAGTACTAAAGAAAAACAAAACAAAACAAAGTAATTTAGTTGCTTAGTGTAATTACATATGTCATCAGGACCTCTCTGGGATACTAGCACTGATCAAAACCTACAAGTTGAGTTAATGGACCTAAAGAAAACAGAGGAGAGAAACTCTTCTCTTGGTCTTGCTCTACCCAACAGTATGCTGGGACTCTGTCACCAAATGCCCAGGGCTGCTGAAATTTGCTCTGCTTTGTTCACAGTCGTCCTTCTGTGGCAGCAGGCTGGAGCTCTGGTTGTCCCACAGAGACTGAGGCTTCCAAGGTCTCCTCATTCCTGTCCCTAGGGCTTTCCAGAGGGAAGATAGGTGCTTGTCTGTCCAAAAGGTCAGAGTCCTACTTTTGCTGGGGCTTGTTGATCAGTGTCCTTCAGAAACCAATAGACATCAGATGCAGAGGATTAGCATCGGGCTAATTTTGCTCTAATGTTCTCCTCCTGATCGTTGTGCTGAGATTGCAGAATGCAGACACATGCTCCTACAGACTTCTTCTGTCACACAGCTCTGTCTGCAATACCCCCAAGATGCTGGTGCTGCAGCACCTCCCTGGCTGGCCAGATGCCCAGGGGCATTTCTGCCAAGTTTTACTTGCCAGGAGCTGTGTCGGCACTGCTAGGCAGCTGAACGGCTCGTCCATCTCAGTGAGCCCATTACTGCACCACAGGAGGGGCATGCTATTCCTACACTATAGGTATAATCCTGTTATTTAGCTATCATTTTCAATATTCAGTTCACCTGCTTTCAGTGGCAGATGCTGTGATTACCTGGGAGTTTTCTCCCTGCCACATGCAGCCCCAGACTCTGTGCTGGCACTGGAGGATGAGCGATGCCTGTTTCTGCAGACCTGCCTGTCCTTTATCACTGCCCTGTGAAAACAGATGATCTGCAGCTTGGCACTCATGGGTGCACCCTGTGGAGCAGGGCAGGGAGACCATCTCCAGCTTCAGCCACATCCTGGGCTCTCAGAGGCTGTGATTCCAGGAGGATTGTTTAGATACTGCCCAGAGTTCCACCCATTCTCTCTTCTCCACCAGAAGCTGTGGCTGATCCTAGTGACAACAGCTCTGTCTTAGCTGTCTCAACAGCCACTTTCATCACCTTACTGGTCACACAATGCATTTGTGATCCAGCTCTTGGTGGCTTTTCTCCACCTGATCCTGTTGTTCTGCAGTGCTCCATTCACCTGGCAGCACCCACAATCAGAATAGGGGTTTTTCCAGACAGTTCAGAAGAGGATTTCTCTGGTGTCCCATATCTGTTCTGTCCTTGTGTCCATTTTTACCCTGGGGCTGTTTTGTGGCCCTTGCTATTTTGAGGCATTTAACTATGGTTTAGAACTGTTTCTTTCACTGATCATTCCAGCAAGCTGGAAGCACATATTTCACAAATGACCCTGTCATTAACCAGGGAATATTTAGTCACCAAATTCATAGGTGATGCCAGATTTCTCATCTGCATAGTATAAATCTCAATTTTCCTCTTGGGTAGTCTCATCTGCCTGGAACAGGCCATTTGTCTGACACTGTTATCCCCTTGTTCTGTAGTTTGGATATTATTCTTTGCTGAAGTCTCATTCACTCCTTGTTATTTCCTGTGTCTGTTGAGAGCAAGAGCAAGATGTTGCTTGAATGCCTTTCAAGAGCAAGAAAGTAAATAAAAAAGCTTTACCTCCATTTTTGTCTTTTCATGGCTATGGCCATGGCTCTGTACAAGCATTCAGGTTTTGCCCCCACTTTCCTCCTACTCAGAGTACTCCTGACTCCCTACCTTCTTTATCTACTCTTGGAGTCTGTTTGTTAATCCTACAACCTACTAAGAGCACGTCTCAAGGCTGGGGCCAAAGCTGGGAAAATAAAGGCAGTGATATACAAAGTTGTTGCACCTGTGGCAAACATGGAGCCATGTGCACAGAGATTGACCTTTTGCTGCCTTCTCCAAAATATTCTGCCTTGCAGGCTGTTTTCCTCCCCCAGCTTCCAAGCAGGTTCATATATCCAATGTCTAGCTCAAGACCTCCTACCAGCATGACCTCCTACCTTGAAATCACTCATTTTATTAAAACATTCCTCCAAAGTAGTCTGGATCTGTTTCACAAACAGGGAACCGCAAATTCCAGAGTTTCAACTTTTTACTCAGGGGGGAAAATAAAAAAAAAAATTAAAAAAAAATCTTTATTTTGATGAAAGTAAGTGATAAGAAGAAGAGGAAGCTTTGGATGTTCAGGCAAAACAGCATATTCAAAAGTCAGACATTTCTGATTTCTAATATGAAACAAGGATAACAACATTTCCTTGGGCAGAGGGTGGGGGATGTTAGAGGGTGGAAGGGGTGGTAGGAAGGGAATGCTGGGACATCAAGAAATTTGGACTTTGTAAATATTTCATAGAGTAAAAGCTACTTCCATTAGGTTCTTCTGTTTACTTCATCTAGGCAACACAGGTGCTTGCAGATCCCACTCCACATGCATTGCATGTCTTGTATTAGGGCAGAACCTGGCTGTTATTTTGAATTAACAGAGTTCTGTCTGTCTTCTGTAATGAGGAGAAACCACAACTTCTTAGAAGCATATTTTGGAGAAGTAAATAAACAAGGAAGAAAGAAATTGTGACCTCTAAGGCAGTTCTAAAGTCTCAGTGGACAAGAAGACTGAATACCAAGTTTCTTTAATTTTTCTTATGCATTTTTCTAAGTCACAAAAAAAAATTTACAAATTTAAAATAAAAACTATCAATAACAAAAAGAAAGAAATGTGCTTGAGACTGAAGGATTTGTGTCAGCATCTGGACTTGGGGCTTGAAAACTAGGTGGCTGAGGTCATTCCACTTTATAAACCCAGCTTATGAACAGTATACACAGCCTATGAACAAGTGCAAAACCTGGAGTCACATAAACAGTGTATTTCATTCCTGAACATTGAAATAACAAAAAGGGCAGAGCCAAAGGGTTCCTTTCAGCATATGCACTTTAAATATATGTGGAGGGCCTATGTGGCACAGAAATAGCAACACTGAGAATACAGAAAATGAGACTGAGCAATATTTACATTACCTTTTTTTTTTTTTTTTAATGGGGTGAAGTGTTAAATTTGTTTAACAATAGGCTGTTGTGGTCAAGGATATGGGCTCCATCACCTTTCCAAAGCTCTCTGAACAATTAAAACTAATAAAATGTTTTCATAGAAACAAATTATTATTGTAATCTGAAGCCAGTTCTCCCAGTAAACATATTTACTTGTTAAAATAAATAAGAACACCCTTGCTTTATGGTCAAAACTGAAATAAAAAATTAAATAGACTGTTCCTTCAAATCTTTGGCACCCTTCTCTCTCATGCACCTTCTTGTCCTGGCCAGGAGGTCAGAGCTACCTAGCAGTGCACTGGGATTAATTGTGACAGCTCTGTTCCACCTATGACTCTATTAGCAAACCTGCTCTGATCTCAACCTGAAAATGGAGAGCTGTTTCTGCAGCCATGTGTTTGCCTTATGCTTTTTGGTTGAAATTAGCAATCACAGGAAGCTTAAGGGCAGCTCTACAAGCACCAAGTTCTTCACTGGCTCAAAACCCAAAGCCCCTGTCCCTCAAATCCAGTGGCATTTCTGAGACAGCTGGGTCTGAACACACCAGTGCAATGTTCTGCAACAGCCCAAGGGACAAGGAGCCTGCAGAGCTCTTAGGGGAGAAATAGCAAGAGGACCAGAAATCAAAGTGCCAATGCCTCAGCCCTCGCAGCTCCTGTGCTGCACAGGCTGGTTATCTCATTTCAGAGAGTACGCGGCAGAACTGCGGAGAATAAAGGATGTATGATGCAGATCAGAGGTCTGGAAAAGCATTCGTAGGGGGAACCTGCTGTGGCTAGGATTTTCAATTTCAGAAGTGAAATTATTCCTCTTTTATATGGCTATAATGCAAATCTGTGAAATTATGAATGGTTTGGGGGGGGGAGAGGAAACTAAATGCTATTTGTCACAACAGAATTAGAGACTGCCAAAGGGCTTAGCCAACAGTAAGTTTAAAGCAATCAAACATCAGCCCTTTTCCTTACAGTCCTTAATTACTCTCTGAAATCTGTTGTCACATTATATGGCTGAAATAATAGATCAGTGAAAAAATAAATAGCTTTGTCATTTGAAATTGAGCACTACCATAACTGGTATGTATATCTATGCATGATGAGACCAATGCTTCAAACTGAATTACTTTTGCAAAATTCCTTAAAACACTGTTATAAAATGGGAGGGTACTAGGAATCTCATTCTGTAGTTGCCCCTTTCTCCATGGAGCTCTAACATGTCATAAAACACACTTGGGACAGGACTAGGGGCTGAAGGGGCTGAGTCTGATCCAATTTCCTAGTTCCTGTGCTCTTAAGAGAGTTATGGGCAGTTGGCCAGGCAGTGTGAACATCTTCATGGTAGAACTCTGAATATAGAAACTACAGTCTTTGGTAGCTTGGAGCTGTGAGGAAGGAGTATAAAGGAAGTTCACACCAGCAGACCTGATTCCTGGGGACTTGGACACTATCCTTCATTGGGCATTTGCATTCAAACTCAGCTTAATTCACTAGTCTGAAGATGAAGGAACAGTGATGATGGTATCCTTTTGGGAGACACTTATGACCTTCACCTAGCTGATGACACAAACTTTTTCAAAGGCTGTGCCAATGATTTGCATGAATCACAGCACAAAATGTTTAGGTTTGTTCCACCAAAAATTCCCACAAGGCAATATTGATCTGAGATTGCCCTTAAAGTAAAAACCTGGCCATTTAGATTTAAAAGGTCTTTGTCAACTTTGGGAATAATAATTAGAAGCTCTTTTCCCTTCTCTGACCCATGTTTGTCTAGTTGCATAAAATAACTTTGAAACAGTGCTGTCTTTCTGTCAGGTCGGACCACAGCTCAGATAGCAGCAGTTCTGTGACAAATAAACCTCTCGGGAATCATGGACCAGAAAGCAAATGAGAGATCATAAATAGGCAATGGATGAAAGTGTGTTACCAAATTGTGATAACTTTCAATCCTGGTAGTGGCACCCAATGGACAGCCAGTGTGATTTCATGCTAGTCTGGGCCTGCAGATTTTACAGAGAGGGCCAACCTCTGCAAGGTAAGTTAACCTAATTTACATACAGTACTGTTAACTAGGGCCAAAGACAAAGCAGAAGAATGGAATGACTCAGAGAACTTTTAAGTAAAGAGAAAACCTTTGACATGTTGAGGACTAGTAGCAGTCAAAATCTGTTCTTAGCTGATGGCTATGCTAATTTCATGTCATACACAAATTGGACCAGCACAGCCCAGATAGCCTTGCCTTGGTATATGGACAAAACCAAGGACTTATGATGTCACAAAAGCCACAAGGCTTTATCTTGATTGCACTAGTTCTTTGGGCCAGGGCTGATGTCCTCATTGTGGGGCAGGGATGAAAAAGCTGGACCTCTGCTACGGTTTCTTGGTGCATGGGCAGAAAAACCTATTCTTGAGCATGCTCATTTCAGCTCAGTTGTACATGGCCCCTAAGTCCAGCAGGGGAAAAGCCTTGGGCAGAAAAATAAACACTGTTCAGTTAATTTTCTTCAAAATACCAATCTGTTTTGTGATCTCATACATTCATAGAAAAATTTCTGTAGGTTTTTCATACAATTTGTCACTTGAGACCTATATTTTCAGTCTTGAATCTTGCCAGTCATTTCAAGAGTTTCAGCACTGAGAAAAACATCTTATCTCCATAACATCACAACAAAGGAGTTACCTCTTCCAATTTCAGACTCAGTCTAACAATTTATCAGAGCAAATCTTTCATAAGATTTCTGAATGATTTATTTTTCCTGTCATGAAAGTATTTTCTTATTCACAGGTTCAACATTTCTGCTAATGTTGCATTTCAGACGCTATCTGCATGGTGGATGCTTCCACTACCTTTTTCCTTCATGCGTGGAAATTAGTGACAATAGGAACTTTAGCTATTTGTGCTTTTTCAAAAAAGGTACTTGTACAGAAAGAAATGCCCCCCTTTTTTTTTTTCCAGTGTAACCATGAACATACTTGCTTAATGTGTGTTTCTACTTTGCTCATAAAATGTATATGCCTTCCCTGGCCAGAAAAAACCCTGATGGAAGAAACTCTTCAGAAGGAAGGAGGTATATTACTGTAACTGTTGAGTTCTGTAAATGTGCAATGTACAATTTTGGCTCAATTTTTAAAATCTGAATAATATTTTAATTTTGCCTATTTTTCTCCCATAATCCTTGTTATGACAGCTTGCATATTTTAATATTATGATTTATTTCCTTCCCATTTCTTAATATTCTCCGGAGACAGCAAAACAGCTTGACTACCATTATACCCAAATATTTGATTGAATTGGTTGTTTCAGTGACCTAATCACCTAATTGCTGAGGTTTCATTTCTGTGATAGAAATTGTCAGCGAGTTTGGAAGATCAGTTTCATTGCTGGAGACTGGAAATAATCTCTTCCAAATTACATAAATAGTTGAACAATTCAGGCAAAATATGCCCTAAATGTACATCCAATGCAAACTTTGGCTTAAGCAAGTTGGAACATCATGTCTGTTTTTCTTTAAATTCATTTTTACAGAATACTAGGGGTCTACTTGAGTTATATTTTAAGATTAAGACATTATTAAAATTATACTTTTTGTGTGTATGCTCAAAGCCACATTTATGATTTTTTTCCCTGAGCGTAGTTTTATATTGCTTAGATTAAAGATAATGTTGCAAACTGCTCATTTTTAAACAGATGCAATCAATATCACAATCTTCCAACATCTGCAGTGCAGAAACAGAGACAACCTGGAGGGTTGAGGCTTTCCAAAAGGAAATATCATGAAATGAAAGTGAATTAATATTTGGAAACTACATCTCATATATTTGTCTTAAAGATGGATTCTAGATAAAATCTCATCAACTTTTCTATTGCTATTTAAATAAAGCATGTTCTTTAATGGTTAATAACAACATCACTCCAAATCTATGTATTAGTATATGCTGTATGTTTCAAATGGATTTTATAATTACTGGTTGGTGAGCATATATCAAACCTGGCAAACTAGACTAGTGCTCACTCAGCTCCTTGGTTTGGATGGAAAGAGACCCAAAACACGTTCTTGAAACTGAAGGAGAAAACCTGAGGTGTGGCACAGAGCAAGAGCAGAGAGCAGATGTGCTCCATAAAAAGGTCCTTTGCCTGCTCTTCTAGTAGTATTCGCTTTTTAACGCACTAATGTCTTTGGAAGTGGTAATTTCATGGCAAATCCAAGGATGTAAATACCCAAGTTATGTTCCAGCACTAACAGCAGAAAAAAGCCTTGTCATAGTGCCAGGAATTCTCTTGGAAACTTTGGGTGAGGACTTTGGGGAGGTAACTGCTGCTGAGGAGAAGGAGGAGGTTTGTGGCTCTGTGGCGAAGGCGCTGCTTCCCCAATGCCCACCAGCCTGGCCTTGGGGGCTGTAACATCAGACGTTCCCAGCAAAGCCACAGGGAGGGCATGGCAAACTCAGCGTCTGAACACGAGATCCTGACTTTAACAGCTCCGCTATTTATGGGGCTGTTTTCCATGTGACTGCTAGGAGATCAAAGGCTGGCCCAGTGGAAGGCAGCCTGGCTCCCTGTGCAGCCCTGGGCTGCAGTGGGTGGTGTGGGACGAGAGGCCTGGGTTCATACCCTGTGCGAGACGTGAAGGTGAGAGAAGAGTCAAGTCCTGAGAAAGAAGGCACACGTAGAAGTGGAGCAGACATTGCTACTCAGCATCACAGCACGTCTGGGGCTTGGTTATGTACCATGAAGAGCTGTCTGGGAGCTCAGCTGAGCTCTGCTGGCTGTGGGAGCAGTGGCAGTGCTACCTAGAGAAGTGCAAGGCACAGCACTTCTGAAACTCCACCTTTGGAATTAAACTCACTGCAGCATTAAAATTTCACAAAACATTTCAGGCTTTGACATAGTTTGACATAGGATTTTAGGGTGACCTTAAAAGGGTGAGGCTGGAGTCATGTGTCAGGCAGGTGGGTACTTCTCAAGATCCGCTGTGCAGCCCACTCTGTTGCTAAAAATCTAAACAATTATAACTTAGATACAGCCAAACAGATATTGGATTGTTCTCAGTTTTTGTGAAATAAATTCACTGCCAGACTGAGACATTGTATGCCAAGTTTCAGACTGGAGTGCATTTTATGGCTGAGTTATAAACCCCTGGAAGAAGGTTTGCAACGTAAATGCTGACACAGCCAGAGCTGTAACAGAGTGAACAGTATTGCAATGATATCTCATTTACCTCTAGCAAGGAGCATATAAGAAAAACTAAATAATGTATTCCTGCTGCTACAGATCATTTAATCAGTAAAACTTTTCTCTGATTTTATTTGGAAAGCTAAAACGACAAAGGTTGTGCATCATTTAAGCAAGAGTAACAACAGTCTGTATATTCCTCTGCACCACAAGATTTACATATGTGCATGTGATAAAACACATATTTATTTTAAATTTGTTAAAAACTATTTTACATAAAAGGAAAATTTAGAAAATTTGTTATGCTTTAGAAAAGCATAACAAAAAAGTAAGTAAAACTGCAGCAACTAATTGCAAATGACTGCAACCATCACAAAAGGCACATACAGGTGACTGCTGCACATGATTGAGGTACCCAAATAGTACCTGGTGCTGCCTTTTTTCCAGATATGAACAATTTACAGCAGAAACCCCAGAAATGCCCTGCTGTAGCACGACATCTGCTTAACTGAGCAGGAAAGACTTGCATTGAGCTAGCAAGTTGAAAATGGGAGGACAGTCATTCATAGGTAATCTGACAAGAGCAGTCTGGAAATTTTGGCCCCTGGCTGCCAGTCTCTGCCACGACCCACAGATGCAGCACATCTGTTGGGGATGTACATGCTGCAGAATTTGCTTGACCAAGTTGTCTCTAGGTTGGTCCTGTGTAAGAATCAGTGTCTGTGCCTTGGCATTCTGTACTGTGACCTCTCTGATGTCCATTACAGGGTGTGGTTTGGCAAGCTGCACTGCAGAATAAACCTTCTAATTCTGAGAAGTGGTTTTTCAGGCACCTCTGTCATTTCTGGATGAAATACATTCAGCCTGCTGGAGCAGACAACTAAGTCTAACCATGCAATGTACAATGTTTTCTCCTGTATTTTGTAAAACTGAAATTACTGAAATAATATTTCAGGAGAAGATTTTGCTCTCCTTTCTCCAGTGTGCTTTGGCAGTCCCCACGCAGTGAATAGTTTCTCCAACTTCAGAGGAATGCCTCTTGGATGAAGATAGGGCTCACAGTGAATTAAGCTGGCCTGCTGCTGCTGCAGGAATTCAGGAACATGCTTTTACACATTATACAGGAAAAATTACACAAATATCCAACAACAAATATATACTGTTGACATTGTATCCAAGAAAAACTATTGTATACAAGAAAGAATGTGTCTGTCTGGCACTAGCTGAAACAAGAACTGTCAAAAATTTGTGGTCTGGGCTCTTTTTAAGTCTTTGCATGATGAGACTGAGCACCAGTTTCTGAGCTTTTTCCCTGTATTGGTCCTCTTCCCTGTCCCCTCGCCAGCAGCTCTGCACAGTTTGCTGAGCATCCCCTTGAGCTCTGAGATTAGTGATACATCCTACATTTTTCTGCTTAGGCACAGAGATCAAATTGAAAAACTCAGACTGATTTTCTTTTTTGTAATTTGTTTATTTCTCTGCCTACAAAGCAAAGGCAGTCTTTTCTCTGTAATTTACCGTCCACCTCTTTTTCCACTAGGTTGGTTTGGTATTTCCTTTGCAAACCTCAATTGTTGGCATTAAAAACTTGGCCATTTCAACTCCACTGAACTAAAACTTGGCAAGCAGATTGTCAGCTAACATTTAATTTATTCTTCTAAAATATCTTGCTTTTTATGAGTAATCTATGACCAGTCTTTCTCCGTGCAATCCTCACAAAACTTCTAGGTCTCCTGAATCACTGGAAGCAACTGGCTTAAAAATGCTGCTGACTCCCCTCACAAACACATAAACCAGAGACTGCAGAGCCCAATTTCTGTACCAAAGTTGAGTTATCATTCTGTCTGTCTGTCTGTCTGTCTGCCTGCCTGCCTGCCTGCAGGTAGCCTATCTTAATGCTTCTCCATACCAGACCAAAGTCTCTTGGCAGGGAAGGTAGACAGTCCTCACTGAAGTCAGAAAGGCAGAGAGGCAAGAAGGAACAGAGTAAATCTCTCCTGGTGCAAGGTCTGGGCTCTGTCACCTCAGTGCTCTGGCAAGGTGTTTCCTGTTAGAAAAAGGAGCCACAGCATAAAGGAGTTTCTACTTCCAGTAATATACAGGAGACTGTACCAACTAATTAAAATGGTGGGGTTAGGGTGTAGAGAGGCCCAGATGAAGCACCATAGGAGCAAAGCTCATCCTAACCTGGAGCAGTAGCTTGAAGCCAGAGGAAGGAATAAGACAAAGAGGCTGTGTTGTAGGGCCAGGTGAGTTAGGAAGTGGGAAAAGCCCTTTTACCACTGCCTGTAAAGGTGAAAGTGTAAAGTGCACTTCAATGCTGATAGTCAGGAGTGAAGAAAGGTAGCTCTGAAAGCTCCCTGTGAGCACAGGGAGGAGCAGGTTTCACAGAATCACTGAATATTCTGAGTTGGAATGTACCCACAAAGATCATTAAGTCCAACTCTTACATGAACGGCCTGTTCAGGGATCAAACCCATGACCTCGGCATTCAGCATCCTGCTCTTACCAGTTGAGGTAATCTTAGTGATGAGAGACAGTCCTGACCTTTCCTGACCACCAGGACATCCTTCAATGTGTGGTGTCTCCAAGTGTGAGGTGACAGTCACTCAGCCCTTTTCCTGAATGGGTAAATCACAGAGGTATCCCAGCAGCATGGGGAGCTCACTTTATAGGGACAAACCCTCTTGTGGCCAGCCCTGCTGCCATGGTCAAGTGCAGCACATTTGTTCAGAGCTGGCTGGTAATTAAAACCTGATCCCAGGAAGAAAAAATATATATATATATATAGCCAGGAAAAATAAAATAAGTGCTTATTTGTCAAAAAATCATGGGTGGAGTAAGGTGGACCTGCTCAAAGGGGTATAGCTTAGCATGATAATGTTTAGATTTCTTCCTCAGAAAGCCATGGAAAGGCAGGTGCAGGTCCCATGTGCCCCATCTCTGACCTCATCACCTCATCAAGGCTATGGGGTTGGTGGGAGTTGGATTCACTTTGGAAGAGCAGTAAGAACAGGGGAAAAGCTTCTTGACCATGATCTTGACACAAGATTCCTGGGAAATGTAGCAGACACTACCTGATTCCTGGCAAATTGCACAAACAGGTAATAGGAGTTTTTAAAGGAAGGCCTTTTCTATAATTGTCCATTTTGAAGGGGAAGGAGGTAGTCAGAGCACTGTGGTTTAACTGCTGGGTAGCAGCTGCATTTTTGGTCTGCTAGCAATGAAAGGCTGCTTGGGTTCATGGTGCACCTTAAGCACTCCCTGATTGACATGGGAAAAACTGTTCAAAGCCTAGTATTCCAGGATGGATGGCATTATTTTTCTGAACTCAGTTGCAGGGTATTCTCTTGGGATAGGTGGCATACCATCTGACTCATCTGCTAGTAGGGTGTGCTGCTAAGTGACCACAAGTTAAATAAACTTGAATTCCTCAGTCATGACTGAGGGATAATGAGGAAAGTTCCCTTCAGCTCTGCAAGTAGCTTCTGCAGGTGTTGGACATCTGGAACTCCCTCAGCTCCCAAAATCTATTAACCGTGGAGAAGAGAACAGACTGAGTAGATTATTGTGGGTTTGGATGAAAAAAGAAATTAGAGACATTTCTGATGAACAAACACTGCTTGTAAGTGCTTGATACAATCTCTTTTCCCATGCTAAATGGCTTCTTTCTAGAAGTTACCACAAAGTCTTTGAATTTCTTGAAAATCATATAAGCAGAACAAGTCACCTGGTCAGGACAGTCCATATAAAACTGTCAAATAAATTCTCAGGTATGTGAGACATTTATTTCTTCATATGTCAGGAAAACAGAATACATGTATAAAGCCACATGATTCTGGAAAGATAACTTGTGCTGAAATTCAACAAAGTATGTTATTTTTAGTAGTTGCGGATCATAAGTGGACATTTTACAGAGAAACCTACAAAAGCTAGTTGTGCTTTCTGGTAGTAATTACCTCCCACAAATATGACTCACTTCTGCAGTTTAAATGCAATGGTTTAGTGTCCCAAAATCAACAGTTTTATAAATAAATCTCTGAATCACAGACTGAATGCCTGAAGTGTTTAAATATTTCTTACTGGCCTGGGAAGCAGTTTGCATTTAAGATTTTTCTTCATAACAAATTCCCAGTGAGAAGGACTGACACTGAAAGGGACTGAATACAGACAAAGTAGAAAGGGTGCAGTGATATAGGCTGCTCCAGAGGTCTGGAGAAGGATAGCATAAACTAAGTTTTCTCAGTCTTTAGTATTTCTGCTAACAAGAAGTGGGATTACCAAGGTAGATGTGAATACGACCCAGGATGGAATCAAATTTTCCTGTTTCACAGCATCCTCTTCTGTGGAAAGTGTACCAGGAGCTGGGGTCACCTTGCTCCATGCAGAACTGGGGGGACTATTTCAGGTCTCCTTGGGGTGCAGATCATCTCCATAAAAAATGAGGAATGACCATAAAAGAAGAGCCCTTTCCTCAAAAAGCCAGCAAGGTTAAAAAAGAAAATAATTTCACTTTCCAAGATTTTTGGATTTTATATTGTGAAAACAACAGTTAATACAATAGCTAATAACTCCAACTAACTTATAGTTAGGTTTTTTTTGTTTAAATGACATGAGGTTTTTCGCTTGGTTGCGCTCAGGTTTGCCTCCTGCCTGACGTTTAGCACAGAAGCGCTCCTGCGGGAGCGCGATCGCTGCCGTGGTGGCGCATCCACGGTCCCGCTGGGAATGTGCTGCACGGTCGAGGGAACAGAGCTGCATCACGCATCCTCTGTCCCGCCTGCTGCTGCTGCTGCTCGACATCAGCTTTCAGCTCTTTCTGGGTTCGCTTCCTGCTCTGCAGCTGTTCCCGCGGCCGCTCTGTCTGCCTGGAATTGGCAGGACACGGGGAAACACATCGGCTGTGCGGCAGCCAAGGGCCGGCCGCTGCCAGGGCGCGGGGCGGCCGCCGCCGGCGGCCGAGGCTCCCCCCGAGCCGGCTCCCCTCGCTCCCCTGCCTCCGCCAAGGACCGGGCGGGCCCGAGGCGGGGAAGGAAGGACCGGGCGCATCCCCGAGCGCCGCCGGAGCCGCCGCACGGAGCTCCCGCCGGGGCCGCGCTGGCAGCGCCTCCGCCGGGAGCAGCGCACGGAGCGCTGCAAAAGGGTGGAAAAAGGGAGAAAAAGAAGACCAGTCTCATCTGTGGAGCTTTACCCAAAGGAAAATGGGCTCTCTCAGAAAAAAAAAAAAAAAAAAAAAGGGAAAAAAGCATGATTTTTTTCATTGTGTCTTTTCGAGGATTCTTCTAGTTTCACTGCACATTAAAATCAGATTTCCCCCAGTTAAACAAGAAAAAAAGAGCAACCAACCGACCAGCCAACCAAAAAAACTCCAAACCCGCCCCTTCCCGAGCTGACATTGCCATACCAGCATGGCTTGCTTGACTAGAAGTGACCTAAATAATACTAATCTGATCAGATAGAAAAGCAGGAATATTTATACATGTACACGTGTTGAAAAGCCAGTTAACTTGGTAAACAAAACCACACAGAAGACAAGAAATGTAGCTATATGGTTGAAACCTATAAACCTTCTATCTTTATTTAATTGCAATCTGTCAGTTAAAATCACTACTGAATGTGGGCTTTCTATTGAGAAGTTATGTATCATAAGTGACAGCACAGAACATGCAGTCTTTTTCATTTATATTTAATTAGAGGAAAAAAATTACAGAGAAAAAGGAAAATGCAAGAGATCAGGAGGCTAAAGAAATAGGAGCTAAATAAAAGAGAGAAAGAAACAGGAACATTTTAGATGGATCATCCACTAACAATTAATCAAAGAAAAAGTTCAAGCCCAGAGTCTGCAGCCTTATCTTGGCTAAGGAGTCTCAATGTGATCTACAAAACAGCCCACTTATGAGTAAATGCATTCACCTCTTGGCTGACTCATCCTCAGACATTTGCCTTTCTCCTTTATTTATATTTCAGCTGCTACAAAATCTCTAATGCTTCTTCAAACCCACCTTTGTTGTACACACTGATCGCTGCTGTTTCTACTGCATGGCCACTCAGAGACCTGCTGTACCAGCCCCAAAAGCAGCAAATTCTCCACCTGAGAGTTTAAAAAATATTTTGGCAATAGGACAGTGAATTTATTTTCTGTCTCATGTTACCTCCAGCAACTGGAGAGTGATAACTTTCTCAGGTTCAGTTATGCCCATTTACATTTATTTTGTCTAGAAGTTGATGTTCCTCTGATATTATGCAAGCAAATATTAGAACAAAGCACATCATTACAATTATTGTGAGGATCCATTTTTGATGGCTGTGCACAATATAATCTAATAAATTGCATAAATTCCCTACAGTGATTCCCTGTGAGCTTCAGACTCTGTGTGTTTCCAGCCACTGCAACACTTGATTTCCACAGGCTGCCTGCCCTGGTGCAGTCAGCAGGCACACACTGCGTAAGACTTTCTGTTTTCATGCAATTTTAAAAAGTTCAAGGCCTCCTGGTTCTTCTGCTTAGAGTTCTACATTATTATTTTGCATAAAATACAAGTACCTTGAAGATAAGCAATAGATAAGGTGGCACCATTAACATAGACTTTTTTGCCTTTTTTTTTTTTCCCCAGAAAACATCAGGAAGGGGGACTGAGGTACTAGACAAGAGCAGAAACTTGAAAGTAGAAAGTGTGAGATCAAGAATTTCAACTAACAAGAAAAAAATTGAAACAACAGAGGAGCAAGATAAGCATGAACTTGCTGGCTGATCACAGGATTAATGCAGCCGAGACAGGATTGCCCTGATAAATTACAAACATGATTATAGGATGCAAAACATGATCATAAGATATAGAAAAGCACTGGCAGCACATAGGAAGAATTCAAGCCCTTGTCCAAGGCATTGGACACCTCTGCTGACATCTTTTGAATAACTAGGATGCTCACACAGAAAAATCAAAGTCAAATTGGGATAGGTGCAGAGTGAGGCTATGAGGTTAAGCATTTTATTTTATGAGTAAACTACCTTATGAGACTACAAAACCCATGGCCAAATAAAGCCAGAGAGGAGATATAATTGCTATCTTTAAATCTCTCCTATTCATGTTATTGATGCTAAGCAAAAAACAAACAAACAAACAAACAAACAAAAACCCAGAAAAAAACTAAAAAACAAAACAAAACTCCCCAACCCCCCAAAAAAACCACCGAAAAAAAAACCACAAACACATACAAAAAAAAAAAAAAAAAAAAAAAAAACCAAAAAAAAAAAAAAAAAACCAACCCAGGCACAGATCCAGAAATGAAATATATCTGCAGAACTAAATATGTTTGAAAACCCACACTGACTTCTGAACAACACTCAAGAGTGATGCAGGCACACCAGCCTTCCCAAGTCAGAGATCTGACTGGCCCAGTTAGCATAGAGATGGAGAGTAAGTAAGAAGAGTTGGCAGATTACTGGTGTCTGCTGTGCTCAAACTACCTCCATATCCCTGCCTATTCCTACCCCTTGGTCAGCTTTGCAGGGTCTGGAGCCATGGGGACACTTCAATAACTTGCAAATGCTGCCCATTTACTGCTGAGTCCCTCTCCCAGAGGGAAGCAGGTTTCTCTTCAATAGCTTGGGAAAAGGCTATTTATCCTATCTTTCATCCTGATTCTACAAGGTGGAAGTAAATGTGGCCTAAAATATAAACACCCCAAGGCTTAGCCCCTCAGGGAGCAGGGCTCACATACAGCCTCCCCTGCTGCTCTTGCCGAGGATAGCTGCTCTGTCATCCCCTCTGAGAACAAGCGAGCCGCCAAAGGTCACATTTCTCTTGAGGGACAGCGAGTTCCTGCGCAGGTTGTGCCCCAGGCATAACCAGGCACAGCCCCCTCTGTCCTCGCCCGCTCTCTCCTCCCTGCTGAGAGGCCAGGCCTAATTGAGTTCCTATTTTTGCCCTTGCTACAGAATGCCCGAAAAGGAAGAAAATTTTCTTCACAGTGAAAAGATGTTTCAAAGAGAAGAAATGCTGCCTGAGCTGCCTGAGCTCAGTGGCTCTTATGGTGCGCTCCCTATGCGTGTTCAGACTCTTGCTGTAGATGCTCCAAGGCTTTCCCCCGGAATAGTTTCTCTCAAATGCTCTGTGTAGTCACTTCTCTCCTGCTTGAGATCACAGCTGTGAAATGCTTCAAGTGGTGAGAGTGCTGTCCCATCTCTGGCTGCAGTGACAGTGGGGACAGCTACATAAGCCATGGAGGCAGGACGCTGGCACGTTGTCCTGAGAAAGCAGTTTGAAGCAGTGAGGAAAATGGAGTCTGATTAATGCATTTGCAGGGCAAAAAATGGACAGTGATTGTCCTTTGTTTCTCTGTTTGTGACTTTGCAATGTGGATTGATCACAGTGCTCTGAACTCAGCAGATTTTCTCCCTGCAAGCAGTGGGAAACATTGATGCTTTATTTACAAAGAACTGCTGGAAAGCCTGTTGCATACACGTATCAACAACTATTTGCTTGGATGGTTTTGATTTAATAAGGTTTTGAGAAGCATATGGAGAAAATTTCTGTTGTAGTGTGTTTGCTCTAGCAGTGAGCCAGGCTGATGGGGCAAGTTCTGAGGAGTTACAACGTGTCCAGGTGAAGTGGCTGCAGGGATGTGTATTTGTGTCTCTTTGTGAGCTCTGGGGCTTGTGGCTGGATTGTACCTTGATGAAAAATTCAGCCTGAATGTAGGCAAGGCTCTGAGTAGAACTTACATTTGCTAAAATGTTTTGCTCAAGGCCTTGAGTTTTATAACATTTTTTATGATATTTGCTCTTTGGAGCAATACCTACAATATGTTCATTTTCCTTTTACTCCAAGCTTCAGCAATCACCCTAAAATGGTGAAAATGGCTTTATGTAACATAGCACATCTGGCCTGGAAAAGGGCAGTTCAAATATTCTATATTTGGGTTGTGATCATTATTTTAATGTAGGTCTAGTGAGGGGATTTGAAGACAGATAATGTCTCTAAAATCTGAAAAAATTTACCTTGTCCTTTTATGGTGTTTGTTTTAACTGACCTTTCTTTATTTCCAGATTGTGGGAAAAGCCCTTCAGACTTGACACACAGAAGAAATATGGAATACAAGCGAGGTGTGTCTAGAGTCTGCAGGGACCCAATATACCCTGCACTAACTGTTAAACAAGTGTCAATTTGCATCCCT
The DNA here is from genome assembly GCF_026979565.1 of Vidua chalybeata. Lineage (NCBI taxonomy): Eukaryota > Metazoa > Chordata > Aves > Passeriformes > Viduidae > Vidua > Vidua chalybeata. The sequence goes on along the minus strand of NC_071530.1, from coordinate 14,916,978 downwards.
CGAACACCACAACATTTTGGCTACATTTGAATATCTGATTATTCACTCCTTTACAAATAGTTTCTAATTTTATGGTGTGCAGTAACGAGTCTGAACACACAAAAATCAGGTCACTGTTATTCAGATATCCTTTAATTCAAAATAACCCAGTACCTAATGCAATTCACTTTAAATAGTACATCCTCAAAATATTGTTTTAGAAGCTTCCTTAAAATTTGTTAAGGGGCTTTTCTGCTTCCCTATTGAAATTTACAGCGGTCTGTTCACCAAGGAAGAAACTAATCACAGTCCCAAATCTAAAAAGTCTCTACACACACAGTTAGCCAAAATGAAGTAAGATATACCTGTTAAGTCTTTGCAGGAACTGGATTCAGATAGCCATAAAAGAGAAGTTATAAAATCCAACTGTGTCATCCAAAGCACAGAGCAAACAGAAAAAGTCAGACCATTTAGTAACTTATCTCAATTTAATCAAGTTGCAAGCACATGAAGTGCACATTTGTCAGCCAGCACTGTGATTTTCAGATGGGAGGCAAACCTTCAGGATTATTCCAAACAGTTCTCACAAGTTATTTAAAAGTACATATGCATTATTTATAGCTAAAGTATTTCTCTTGTTTCACTTACAATGAAACTCACATTTGAACTCTTTATTGGCTTAAAAAGCATTATTCAACCTGGTTAAAGAACTTTCACAATGCAGACTGGAAAACACAGCACACTCATGGCAGGGCAGGTAAATATGAAGGACAAATGCATAGATAATGTGAAAGGCAACACTCACATTGGGAAACAAGGAGGAACTGAAAGAGAAAAGACTGGGAAGTAAGCAGAAGAGGAAAGGAGACAAGAATAAGCACTAACAACCTGAGTCAACACTAACAAGAAAAGACTCCCTGAAGGGAAGAGGTCCCTTCCTCATGACTTTTCTGTTTATTGATTCAAATGGAAGTAGATAGATACCACACTGTGGACCTGTTTTCTAATTAGCAAACAAACTGAAAGCTATAATTAAAATATCTGATTTAAAGAATGGTTGAAAAGCAACCTTACTCTTTTGACTATGACCTATTCAGTCTGCTTTGAGCTTTTTAGGAGTTCAGTATCAGAGTGGAACATATGGAAAAAAGTAACACCAGCACAGTTTTTTCTCATAAGCTAAATAATAGGGCATTGAGTAGGTAGATATCACATAAGTGGTAGACAAAACCTTGATTTAGATTCTAGAACTTGTAAACACCCTACACATTGCAATTTTTAGTTACTGGAAATCAGTATTATATCTTCAGTCAGGGAAAAAAAAAAAAAAAACCCAAACAAAAAATTCCCAGATAATTTTAGGGTACAGCAATGTGTCAAACTTACTCATCAAAAAAGTCACAGTTGACATTGCTTTTTCTTCCATGTCTTATATAGGAAGGATGCTTTCAGCACGCTGTAAATCAGTTGCATATCCAATATCATTAACCTTAACACAGTCTCCCAAGGTTTTGAAGCTCTGCAGTGTCCCTGGTCATGCTCACAGCTTGCAGCAATCACGACTAGGTTGCAGACATACTCCCACCAGATTTTCTGGATCCAATGAAGCCACAGAACATATGTGTTTGCACTGATCCCACGCTTAAGCTCACCACAGGAAAAGCTGCTCAGACTTGCTCTAAGCCTGCAGTTAAATGGAAGAAGACAGACAACTTCCAGGGCCTGACCCAATATCCACCAGTTTCTTGTGGAGACTTGGCAAAGACAGCATTAGCCTGTCTGTCAGGCCCCTTGGTGTTGGTGTCCAGCACACCCAGCTCTGAGAGCTGTTTCAAAACCAGGAGCAATGTGTCTTATTTAAAACCTGATGGTTTGTGAACTTACACTCCAAATACTCCAAATACTCCTGAACTTATACTCCAAATACTGCTAGTTTGTGAACTTATACCTCCATGTACTCCCATGGGAAAACAGTGAAGTATCAAACTCAATATCTAAAATTATTGACATACTGAGTAACCTGTAAAGGAAAACAAACACATCTCTCTAATCACAGCAACAAACAATTGGTATTGCTTCTGTGAACATTAATAAGGCCATTTATTTACCAGTAGTAATGCAAGTTTTACAACTTTTTATTGGTGACAGCAAAAAAATAATAGGGGGAGGATACAAGCACAATGAAGAACAGAAGAGATTTTCACTTTGGTAGAGCACTGAGGAAGCACATACCAGAGCCTCTGTGTATGTTACATCAATAATCTCCCTATTTGTTAGTGGTGAGCTGGATGCTAAAAAGAGACTTAACAGAGAATGGACCTAAGACACAGTGCTGTATGCCAAGTAATCTTCACTGACTAAGATCCCAAAATTATGTCATCTTTACATATCTTCAACATTATTATTATTATAGTTAAATATGTCAGTATCCAAAGAGCATCTGATAATACCTTCCAGAGAGACAGCTAGGAAGAATTCAGTGAGTCAGGTGGTCATGTTTTTGGTTTTACAGTGATGCTAAAGGCAAAATTCATTTATAAAAGGGAGAATAAAATCTACACTTTGAAGTTTTGCAAATACAGAGAATTTTACTGGTAAAACAGGGAAGGAAAATAACTCTACATTTCACCAGCTAAGCTCCACTAAAGGTAAAATTGCTGGGAGGTTACATATGTACATATTTCTTCTGCTTTTCAGCATTTTTACTGGTGGATCAATCGAGTGTTTCTTAGTGGTCTAATTCCATCCCTGCTTTGGAACGTGCTAGAGTAGATGGATCTTTTTTTTTTCTTTTTTTGGACATCCATGTGCTAAATTTGTACAAATAGCTACAACTTCTGAAGCTCTGCACAGAAAGCAGAAAAGACAACCCAATAAGATGGTGAGTACCAAATTTTAAATAAGCTTAAAATACAGGGCTTCTCTATATGGTCAAAATAATGTATTTTTGCTTAATTGCTTGATAGATACTGATGAAAAATTTTGCTGAACTTCTGACTTGAAAAAGTCAGGCTGCAGGATTTAGCCAGCAAAGGAAACTCCTGTCCAATCAGGTAAAATTTCAACCAATCAACAGCTGAAATTATAGCCAACTAAAACCTGCCTCTTATAATGGAAATCCCAGACATCAGTAATTGCAGGTCACCACCAGCTCTGTCTACAAATGAGTAATTTTATTTTCATCCATAGAAATGAATGGAGTTTAGGGGAAAAAACTCTTACCTATTAAATTCAAAATACAGGCTTCACTATTGCTCTGGTTTGGTCCAGCCAAGCAGCAACAGAATTCCCACCCGACTTGTTTGCTGTGGTTACACAGCCCTGTGTTATTTCCACTATCTCACACACTGAGCCAGAAGAACTTGGAAGATGAAAATACTTTTGCTTTCAAATATTTTCCTTTTAAAAGCAGAAAGCTAAGTGCAATTCTATGAATGCATTATTATTTTGGAAGCACTGCCGAAGTCAGGAAATTCCAAGTCAATGCTATATTATATTCATTGTGCAGATGTACCACTTTCTGTTCCTCTTTTCCTTGTTAAATATAACCTGTTATAGCGTATTTTTTATTACGGAACGTGCAGTGGGACAGTTTCTGCAGTAATGATGGAATCTCCACCCAGGGGAGATTAGTTACATCTGAAAGTGGATGGGCAAAAATGAAGAGTAAAAAATGGCTGAAAGCAAGCCACTGTGTGCCAGAAAATGGAGCTCATATTCCATAGGACTTTCACTTTGAGAGATTCAAGACACAGCTCATTTTCAGATAATTATCTGGGGTGTGTCCCTGATGTCTCACTAACCAGTAGCTTGGTTATTTTTTTTGTAACACTCTGTGTCAAAAAATTGTACTGAAAATTCTGGGAATTATTACGAATTCAAATATTTGGTAATTCTCTTGTTCTTTATGCTTCACTATTTTGGAGCAGTTGGAACTCAGGAATATAAAGTAATAGATATAATTTTATTATATTTTACATATATATATATATATATATATAAAATTATATAATATATATATATAATTCAAATGAGAAAACAAACAAAAAGCCACCAAAAAATCCCCTCAAAAAACAAAAATAAAAATCCAAACAAACCCTAAGAGTTCTCAAGCGACTTACACTGATTTACAGCCCCACCTGTTCTTCTCAGACATAGGTTATCCTCTTGCCTCAAGGCTCTGCCTAATTGAGGATCCTTAATTACCAGCTCATGCTGCAGGATGCCTTCCAACCCGACCTGGCTGCCTCGTTCTGCTAACAGGGTGCCAGTGGTGCTTTCCCTGGGGGATGCACAGGGGGGTCCCGGGGCTTGGGGCAGCAGCGCCAGGCAGGGGCACCCACCCGGCTGCCTGAGCCGCTCCGGAGGCTCTTGGCTGCCAAGTGCACACCAGGAGAGTTTCCAGAGAGCTCTGGCGTATGGCTCTGCTAACCAGGCAGGAATTAAATACTATAGAAGGCATTTGTGTTGCTTGCCATTTCATGCCTCGCTTTAAGCAGTCCTTTGACAACTAAGTTCTTTTGCTGGACTTTCTCCCCAAAGCACAGGTTTACTTCTCCTCCTGTCATTTCTCTCAGCTTTTCCAGGTATATGCCAGTGACACCCACTTCCAGCCATCCCTCTGCAGAGCTGGCTCCTGGCAATTTGCCTACCATTCATTTTTGGGCAACAGATTTATTTCAGCTGTGTCACTCCAAAAAAGGTCCACAACTGCTTTTTCATTTTTACTTCCTTGAAGGTCAACTACAGGCTAATTACCCTCAACAAATTGCATTGAATCAAGCTGATAATTATATAAATTGTTACAAAATACCAAATACACTGAAAACTAAAATTTGGATGCCATGTACATCAATTCAAGCAAGAAGAAATGGAGACCAAGCACCAGCAGTAGTGTGTAGAAGAAACAGAACACTGACGCTGGCAAATCTTACAGTAAGGCCTACCACAGACAGTTCTGTAGGTACTTAGTACTGACTAATTGATCACCCCAAAAATCCTGTGGATTACATCAGGGGGATTGATGCTGGGTCGATTCTGCAGCTGCAGTTCTTGGGTTCCATGAGTAATGGGGCCCTCCTTGTATATTCCTTGGGTATTCAAAAGAAGAGGCTATGGAAGCACTTCAGCCCTCCTCTTTCTTTCCTTCTCTAACTTCCTAAGATCCTCAGCTGTAATTAGGACTCCCAAGAGAGAATACGTATTGACTTATGCTGACTTGACTCAGCAGAATGTGGTGGAGCATCATCTCAAACCTCCCTCTGCTCACCTCAAAGAGCCCTGATTTCCAGGGAAGAGCTTCCCCAGCCTCTCTAAGTGCCTTCTGTAGATTCCCACTCTGGGAGCAGTTGGATAAGCAGTGCTGTCAGGTGAGGAGGGAACATGCTCCTGGTGATGGATGCATTGCCAGCAAGCAGAGCACTCACCACTGGTCAGATGGACCCTGTTTAGAAAACACGTGGTTAGAGCCTGACAGAGCAGCACTGAAAAATTCATAATGGAAAATGAAAACAAGGTGATTACCTTTAGCCTTGTGGAATGTGATCTAATTCCTAATGGGAGAGGCAAAGAAAAAAACCTGACACTGTTCAATGTATATCTTAACCTCTAAAATGTCCTAACATATAGTCAACATATATTAATTTTTGTGTTTTATTGTTATATTTAGCTGTGTCATTATTAAATCACTACACCCTCTTATTTTCTTCATAACCCTAAGCCAGTAATTTGTTAAACTCTTTGACTCTTTTTAGACAGGAAGGTTATACTCAGCATCTAACGGAGGAATTTAGCTTTTATCTGATACTGCTTTGCATCTTGCTTCAATATGTTTTGATTAAATATGGCAAGCTAAAATATTCTTTCTAATACTGGAATGATGTTTTTCTTTTAAAAGGATCCCAGATGGTCAGATAACAGAAGACAGGTCTGTTCACTGAAATTAATAGTAACTTAAGAATTGGAGATTACTAGTCCTTAATATCAAATAGCATCTTCTAAAGGGAAAAATAGGAAAATTACTGCTACATACTCAACCTGAAACTTGGTCATTCTTTTCCTTGTTAAATATAACCTGTTGTGCTGTATTTTTTATTATGGAATGTGCAGTGGGAATGCACATTCTCAGGCTAGGGATTGATGTCTTGATATTAATTGGTGTCTGTATTTCCTTTTTGAGATCATATCTTTAACTAGAACGTAGAAGGGTTCCACAAAGCCTGCTGATGGATTGTGGTCCAAGGAGCAGGAGTCTTCCCATGCCTTCAGGAAGTAAGGGATCTCTGTAATGAAACAGCATGCTCACCTTCCATACACGATCTAGGAGAATACAGGGAGAGCCATATGGCATGGCCTAAAATTAGATATAACTTAACATAGTACCTAATTTCAAGGCCACAGAGCCGACATCTGTTGGAACTGGGTGTAGCATGAAATGTCAAATGCAGATTTAGATCCAAGAAGGACTGCAAAAGGGAAGTGTTTTCGACATTCTTTTAATTGATGAAGAAAAGAGCTTTCTGATGAATTTGTTAAGATTCTGAGGGGGAAGAGCAAAAGGTTTGGAGAAACCTGTATTTTTTCCCATCAGGAAAGTGGAATAAAAAGTATCTGGAACTTTCCTGCTACCTACTCCTCCACGCTACTCCCCAGCAGAGATGTGTCCTCTTAGCTGGTAGTTAACAGTATAGTAGAAGTTGTTGGAACAAGAAAAGACCAAATGAATCCTCAAACACTTTTCTTGGTTAAGGAATTTTCCATTTTGGCTAGTTTCTCAAAGTGTTTGGGAAGACTACTCTGATGAATGAAATGCATCTGACATGATGTATGACCTTCCATATATTGTATAAGTCAAAATCACACCTAAGCATCTGCCCAGGACTGCCTTCCATGGAAATTCCAAGATCGTCTTCAGAGTAGGGCTTGCATAACCTGGATCATTAGGATTTGGAAACTATTTTGAACATGGAGGGAAGATACATTAACCCATTGCCAAGCGACACACCTTCTCAAGCTGCAGGAAGAAAGGGGTAATGCAGCTAACATATTATGGGATAAAATTAAACTCTGTGACTGAAAAGAGAAGATTTAATATTTCCATTCTGTAATGTTGCCATCCAGCTGGATATAGCTGCAGCAACTGAAAAGAACATTGATCCTACAACTGGAAACAGTAGCCTCTTCAGGCACTTCAAATAAATGGGAGGAGGGCTAGGTCTGCAGCTGCTGGCCCAGTGGAGCATTTTTAATTTGGACTACTGCTGTTTTCAGTTTGCTAATACATGGGGATTTGAACAGCAGCCTTGGCTGCAGTGGGAGTAATCTCCTGGGAAGGATGGGGCAGCCAGATGCGGGTATAACCAAGGGATCATGAATCTAGGCCAAACCCATGCCTTTGTGACCTTCCTAATCTTTAAAAATAGCTTTATGCATGTGTGTATATGTACAAAGAGATAAATTGTAGTAACAGATATACACTATAAATGTTATCTAAAATTATTTTGCATCTTTTTTAACATTCTGAAAGGTAAGAAAAACTAATGAAGAAAAGCACCTTGAGCTCTGGTGTAGTAGGACATGACAGACAGCACTGTGTAGCAAGCAAGTAAAAGAACACACAGCTGAACTTACATGAAATATTTCCATTTCATTTTATCCATGAGCTTTACTCTGGTACATTTGGTGATTCCTGGCTGGCTGGGTACTGTGTCTATATTTTCTTTTATGTATGAAGAACGGCCTGTTTGCTAAGTTTGGCATTTCAGACTAGGTAGTCACAGCAATGGACAGGTCTGTCTGTTTGCTTTTTTTTCTCTGATTTTGCCCAAGTCAACAGAAAGCACTATTCCCGAGGAAAAACAGGCTGGGAAAAAGGCACCAAAACAGTTTGCTTAGGATTCATACCAGCATGCATCAGTTTAAGGAGAATGGAGACCCAAGCAATGCATATGCCCTTAAAATGCAGTTACAGAGTCTGTAAAACAAATGTAGTGCATTACTGTTCAACAGAAAATGTGACTGTGATTTGACTCAGATTAAGACTAGGCTGTAGTTAGAATGTCTTGAAATAGAGTCTGAAAAATAGTTGCCCATAAGCTACCTGGCAAAGGGGAAATTAACAGGAGTTGCAAACATAATTTTTCAGACCTGCTGGAATAAACATTTAAGCAAGAAACAATGTCAACATAAAAACATTACAGAGCATATAAACACTATTTAGGAGCAGAGCATTATTTAGGAAGCAATCAGCAACTAAAGATAAAGCAGCCTAAGGTGAAAAATCCAAGGTAGGTACAGTCCTGGATTCATGGTGAAGAACACTATTGAAGTGAGTTTATCCATTTTGCAAATTAATGTAACACCAAAAATTAGCAATGAATTTTTTGACATTATTTAGAATAAACGGCATGGCACCAAAGTACTGTTGTTATTAATACAATTAAGCTAGCTTCTTCTGTCCTTCTCTGAAAGATGCTGCAATGATGAATCCAAATACATCTGGCTGCAGGAACAAACTTTGAACTTTAGAATTCCACATGTCTGCAGAATAAGGCCTCCACAGTTATTCTCTCTATGTTAAGACTGCCCAGATGTTTTATAAACATTTGTGTGGATATCAAATATTTATGGGGGGAAAAAGCAATTTTTTTTTCATTCCATAACAAATACTTTTTTCCCTTTGGTGTTCTGTGAGATATGATGCATTATATGAAAATCCACAGATGATGGCCTTGTTATGAAACAGTATCTAAATGTATTTGACAAAACAGACATCTGTTGCAGGTGAGACAACAAATTCTAGGACTTCTCACCCCACAAAACTGAGAGTGAAAATTAGAACAGAGGAATGAAGTAATTTCCAAAGCCCCAAATACCTAATGACAGGAATATTTACCTCGTTGATTGGACTGATGTCAGGACTAAGAGATGGGTTGGGATTCATCTCATTGTACTTACGTGCCTGTGAGATGTGCCAGGCTCTACTGACTAGATCCTCACTAACTACAAAGCAGCTGGAAGGAATAGCCCACAAGTAAATACTACGTGAGGCAGCTGAGTCCCACACATGGTCACCTTCCATGGTCACTAAACAGGAATCAGTCATCACCTGCAAGAATTCAACTGCTCAACTGAAGGCCTACCAACAGCTACTGAAATAGGTAGATAATCTTTTAAATAAAACAAAATTACCTAAAACAAATCAAATTCTCATTTTTTTTGCATCAGATAGTGATGCCTTGTGAGGGCTGACCTAGAATAGAGGTTAGACGGAGTTAAAGAATAAAGCAGGTATTTATTAAAAGGCCTCAATGGATACACCTTGGGCAGTACAAGAGCCCAGCCAGGGCTACACCCAAGATGAACACAAAATGGTCACAAAAAGTGGTGGACTGGTCACAAAGTCTCTCACTTTTATAAGTTCTGGTCCATTAGCATATTGGAGTTAATTGTCCAATTATAGCTTAGCTTATGAAGTTCCATCCTTGTTTTTCTCTCTTCAGTACACATTGTTTATGCTCTTGGGCCTGAAATTTGGATAATTTGTCCTTGGTCCCCACCTAGAGAAGGAATTGTTTTGTATACCTACTCTGTGAAGAGAGCTTACTATTCCCTAATATGAAGCTCAGGACTACACACTAAAGCAGTACAGAATCTGAGAAATAGAAAAGCTAAAACCTGAGGCATCAGTAGCTTTTTTGTATTTGCAAAACCATGGTCAGTCAAGATCTTGGAGACACCTACAAAGCTCTGAATTACTATTTTCAGCTTCTACCTAATTCTAGGTAGAATTCTATTCTTACTCAGGATTTTTCAGGTAAATTCTCTGGGCATGTGAAGAAGATCTGCTTCTGGTATTCCCTAATCTGCCTGATTCTTCACAGAACCTAACCACCTGCAGATCTTTAAACCTGGTTTTTCTGTACCTAACTGCTCTTCAGCAACCAATTTGGGCTTTTCAGAACAAGCCCAGCATGCACGAAACATTGGGTATGATCAATCTTTAATATGAAATCCCAGTAGTCACCAAGTTCCTGCAGGATATTAAAAACCAAGGTTCAATTATATTCTCTTTTAATAAAAATCTAAACCATTGTCACTCAGCAATGATGGAAATTCACCTTCCTAAAGAAAATTCAGATGGTCTTCACATGTACTGATGGACGTTTTTGGTTATGAAATACTTAGAATAATAATGGAACTAGAGAAATATTATAATCTAATGGCCATAACATTTATCTAAATGGTGTGGAGAGTGTTTTAAAGTTCTTAGCTTAAGATGACACAGGAGCTCTTGTCCCTTTTACAGTACTTAGTCATCAGTAAGAGAAAATGAAAGCTCTTCATAATATCTAAAGCCCAGGGATTTAAGATACTGCCCACCATAGATATCTCTGTTCAAATCTCCCCAGGAAGAACAGGGAACCTAATAAAGTGAATTTTCAAAGCATTTAGTTCATAGAAACCTGTGGACCACCTGTTCTTCTTTAATAATTGCTCTAACGCAGGCTTTTAATTCTTGGGGACAAAAAGACATTTTCTAGATGATCCCACATAAAGTCTTTTTAGAATTTTTTTTTTCCACAAGGGAAAACAGAAAACCTTATTATTTGGATGGATCCATACTAGGCTTTCCTTTTTGATAGCGCAACCCAAAATTCTTGATATGCATAGCCTTACATGAGTATCACAATCCCTGTCCAATTCTGTATCAACACATGATTATTCTTGCACTGAACGGCTGTTCCCTGCTCCAATACTCAACTCAGATATAATTACACTAGAATTTTACACAGCTCTGTAATTCCAATAAGTTTGGTCTATGCATCTGAGTTTCAAATATATTGCATTTTAATCTGAGTTTCAAACATATTGCATTTTAACACCATATGTTTGTAGCTATCAGACAAACCTTGCCAACCCTGAGAATCAGACCAACTATGCTGAGTGCACCAAAGCTTCACTTCACATTCCAGAAATTAACCATTGCAATATCTGTTTCTCCTTATGGTGTTGGCTGATGATTTGTTGAGGTCTCTTAAGCAAAATGAGACTTTCAACTGTATTTATTTGTTTGTTTTGTTAGACTCTCATACTTTTTTTTTCTGTTTTTCTTTATGTCAATTCTGTATATTCAGAAGACACACTGCAAGCTCCAGAACAACAGCTTTCCTTTTATGCATTAACAAACATTCCTTGGAGAAACATTATGCACTTAAAGTGAGGAAAAACAAGAAACGAGAGATAACAAATGAGTTACGCCTAACATTAGAATGTGTTTCAACTACTAAAACCCACAGATATAAATGAGGAGACTATGCAATGCAATGAAATAATTAAGAAATCAGTATTAAGTTGGGATTTAAGGAGCTGTACAGACATCATAACAAAGGGAATAACCCCAACAAGAGCCAAATGAGCAATTGCACCAAACTGTGAGACATCAAACAGCAAGAGGGCTGGGGAGCAGAACTAAATCAGAAATAGAGTGGAAGTTACAGAAGCAAACAAACATGACCCATATGTAAAAATATTCACAACACATTAGTGTTTAATTAGTATAAAGGATAAGAACACTTAGCAGAGTCATCATAAACAAAGATGAACGGAAAATGTGCTGCTATTAAAAGCAGGCAATCTAACTTTACTACAAGTGTAAGTTGATCAGTCACAACTTTAGATGTAATTTAAAAAAAAAAATTCTATTTTGAAGTAGAAAACAAAGTGTTGAAGTAGACATTCTTATCTGAAGTTCCAGGTATTTTGAAAACAAACAAAAAAACCCCACAACTGTTCACTATCCACCACTTCTACCCAAATTTTCATTCCAATTCCATTTTGAATACACGAGATTTGCCTTTTGGATGAAGAATGTGAAATGATCTTTTCAAGTTTTTTCTCAAATCATTTCTTGCTTGTGTGAAGGCTCTGAAGTAGAGATCACAATGAAAGCTAAAATTAGTATGAGAATGGAAGAGTAGGTCCTTGTTATGTTCTAATACATTCATTTTTTACAGCATACTAACCTGACATAGGTATCAGCACAGGTTAATTGCTTTCAAGAGAAAAACAATATGCAACAAGTAGGGCAAAGGGAGAGCAAGAGAAACAAAACGGGTTTGAAGGCCTTTGTGACCTTCACAAACACTTTTTCTTAATAAGGAAGATGTTAGAAAAGTCAGTTGCAAGTCTTTATAGTTATCTATAGCTGTGTACTTATTGATGATTTATGGCAGAGTTACACCCTCACACTTACATCTTTCAAGTGGATACAATCTCCCCAAGTTGTGCAAAGACGTGACAATTTATTAGACCTCATAAGCTTCAAGCTTTAAATGAACAAGTAAATTCATGGTAAAGTATGAAAACAGAAAATAAAATTATGAGATGAGGAAAGTGAAAAAAAGGTAATTTCCCATGATAAATATTTACAGTCTGCTCTAAATGAATGGGAAAATTTCAAGAAGCTTTACCATTTTTTGAGACTGTACAGCATCCCAGAGTACACCTTCAAAACTTATTAGGTTCATTTGGAAGCATAAATAGAAATTGTTAGACCATCTGAAAGGGCACTACACTTCTATGTTATTACCTCAACAATTAACATTTTATTCAAGATTAGTTCCTCAGCTGCAGCAAACTGTGTATTTCTGTGTCACTGTTCTCCTAACAAATCTTTCAACTACAGTTCCTATAGAGGAGTAAAAGTGCATTTAACAAAAATCTAAAAGAAAAAATCATCAACTGAAAAATAAATGGTAGGAACTGAGATTCCAAGAAATACGTGGAATTGAAAACAAAGTTTCACTAATGGAAATCAGAAAAAAAAAAGAAGATAAGAACCTCCACAAATCAGAAATGAAACAAGAAATAATACACAAGAAACGATACTGAGTTGTTTTCCGCTGTAATTCTCAATTCATTAAACTAAATGAACACCCTTAAATCTAGAATACTCAAGATACGATGTGAAATTTCATAAGCATCAATAAGGAGTAGGAATACAAACAAAGGATTGATTTGTTTTATTTAATGATACTTAAGAGATCATAAATCATAACACAACACACAGGAACATTTTTAAGATGGGAAAAACTGTCCGTAAGAATCATTACCTGTTTTTTTAAACACTCATACAACAGTGTGACTATGGAAGTATTTTAATTCTTGTCTTCAAACAATGGAAATAAATTTCAAAAAGGTGAAGTACAGCAGCTGTGCAATCTCATGTTTTAACTACAATATGCTTATTTAGCTTGTCTAAATTCCCATACACATTGCTACTAGAAATTATTATGGATGAACACTGTCTCAGAATTCCTCCTTTAAAGAGATATCTTCCCAAGACTGCCTCATTTAGGAGGATGCAGAAATATACCTCTTCTCTAAGATTTTGCAAATGAATACCTTAATTAATTCCTCCATCTTTGACTGACAAATCAGACTGAAAGCTGTGCACCATAATGGAAAACACAATTTTCCATTCTTGAAGCACAAACCAGTTTAAATTACATATACAACATGCTCACATACTGCAGAACATAACAAAGATAATAGAAATTTTAACTAGTTGCTTTGCATCCAGGATTAGAAGAATGTATTAGGTAAAAATTCTTTTACAGTGGCTGCACCCTTAATTTAGCACAGCAAATGATGGGAAATTTGTATACAAAGATGTGAAGTGCCCAGTTGCTCAGATTAAATACAACAAAGTTTAAAAATCAAACCCCAAAAACCCAACATGTCCATATATCTATTTATGTATCTATTTACTTTTCACAATTGGAGTTATCAATAACTTTATACAAAACATTAATCTCTGATTTTTTTCTTTAATTTTCTAGATCTCCCTGGTGTCAAAGATAATGTATACTAAGGTTGCTTTGGTTTTCTCTTCTCATTTATCCAAATTATAGCAGTGTACAGCTACCAATGTTCGTGCCAGTTTCAGTTCTGCTCTTCAGAAACTAATGGGCAGCAGGAGGTGTCACCAGTTTCTCCTAGCTGCTCGGAAACCTCAAGAGATTCAAGTTCAAACAGACACTGTGGCTCTTGGAAAGTGAGCACAACACCAGAAGACTGTTTCTCTTCGCATTCTGTTAGGAAATATAAATTGCCCAAAAGGAAGAGACAAGAATTCTTATCCAGAGGTGAAAAGTGACAAGACTCAATGAAAATAAGCTCTTCAAAGTTGCTTAAAGAGGGCCTGGAACTTTGTGTGGGCATGCAGGAGAATATTCCTACAAATGTACAAATATGTTTACAGATGTTATTCATAATTTGCAACTATCTTCTAAGAACATGACTAAATTTAAGGAAGTAAAAACTTTGCATGAAAACCTGCAATCATATTTTGGTTCATCCTCAAATTCATCCACAGAATGATAAAAAGCATCTAACAATTCCAAAACACCTTAAGCACTCATTTGCAAACAATTTCACAGCCACAGGTTATCTTCTGTGCAGAAACTTTACAAGTGGAGATGTTGAACTAAAAACAAAACTCTGCCTTAAAATTTGTAATTTGCTCACTCAAAATTTGAGCTGACAAGTTTCATTTTTATCTTACAGGTAGTTTCATGTTGCAGTTCTTAGCCACCCTCACATTTGGGCTTCAGTACTCCCAGCTGATGCCAAATCTAATGTTTTTGAATGGCTCCTGTTAGTCCATCAAGCACTTGGTACTGTTTGATTAGCTTCTTTCATCACCCTTAGGTAGATCCTTATTAAAACGTTGAGGTCAGCAGCCAACCATGACTGAGTAAAGACACGTATGTAAAAACAATACACCTAAACTTAAAGGATTTTTTGAGAACTAACAGACAAATGATTGGTACCTACAACCACTGTTTTCATATAAGTATGCAAAGCCAAGGCTTGGGGGTTTTTGAGGGTACAATTGATTAAGAAAATATCCCTTTGGATCTTTACCTAAATCTGCACCCATTTTAGCCCAATACTTCTTTTCTAAGCACTTCTGATTGTCCAGACTTTTGTGGGAGCTTCAGATGCAAGGTATGCCCATAAACTGGCAGTGTCCAATAGTTCATTTCCTATAGATGTGTTATGCTGCTTCCATGAAATGAGAACGTGAATTCTCATTCACAGAATGGGAATTCACAGAATATGAATACATCACATGTGGAATAGGACAATGGAGAACAGCTGAAGGCCTCAAGTTCTCTAATATATCAATTTCTTATTGAAAGTATCCCATTAAGAGAAATGCTTTCACTGAAATTTAATTTAATTACATTTAATTTCTTTAGATAAAAGAGTTCCCCAGAAGCACAGAACTATAAATTCTACAGAATCATGCCAAGATAAAGGAAAAAAAAAGTGAAATAAGGAAGCCTAGAAGCAAACTTAATAAATTATTTTATTGCCTGAAGTGAAAAGCAAGAGTAAATAAATAGCACAAATGTTTGGTGATTTTAATTTTTATATACATTAAATAAGTTTATTAAGTACAACAGAGATTGCTTATTAATTATCCATGAAAAATTCCTCTCTTCTTTTTATTCGTTACGGCACCGAATTTTATACCTCTCCTCCTCTTTGCAGAACCGGGAAGTGTGACTAAGGGAAGCCCGAGCGCGGCAGACTTCACGCACGGTGGGAGCGGCGTCACCGTGGTCCAGCTGCTGGTTCTCGCTCGGCCCTGTAAGAGCGGACGCCGGTGCCGGTGAGCCGCGGGCGCGCCGGCAGCGCTGCGCGCCCCGCCAGGTGCGGGCACGGCGGGCCGGGAGCGCGGCCCCGCGCCGGGACAGCCCCGCGGGGCGGGGGAGCCGGGCCGCGCCGCCGCGGCCCCGCCGCACCTGGGGGCGGCAGCCGGAGCCGCACCTGGCAGCGGGGCGGGCGCGGGGCCGGCCCCTCGGCGCGGCGCGGCGGGACTGCCCCGCGAGGATCCTCCTGCGCCGCCCCGGGGGCCGGCGACCACCGACACCCCCGGCCCGGCTCCGCCCCGCTCCGCGGGTCCCCCCGCGCTGCCGCCGGCGCGGGGGTCGGGGAGCCCGAGCCCCTCCGGGCGGCGCCGCCGCTCCCGGTACCTGCGGGCGTAACTTTTCCCCCGCCGCCGTTCAAATGCGCTGCCGTAAAGCGCCCGTCTCCCGTGGCAACAAGGTTCCGGGCGAGCGCTAGGTGTAGGAAGGTGATGTAAAAGTAAAACCACCCAGTGTCGTAAACCAGGTCCGGGGGGGAGGGGAGGGAGTGAGGGGGGCGGGCGGGGGAGGAGGTGACTGGAGCATTTAGACACCAGCGAGCGGATCATGGCGGATGGCCCCAGGTGTAAGCGCAGGAAGCAGCCGAACCCGCGCCGCAACAACGGTCAGTCACCCGCGGGGCAGCGCCGCGGCCGCGCTGGGGCGGCGGCGGGGCCGGGGCGGGGGCCGGGCACAGCCGTCCCGAGCGCGCAGAGGGGAGGTCGGGCGGACGCCAAAGTAATTCCCCCACCGCGGCTCGCCGGGAGCGCGGCTCCCTCCGCACCGTTATATCCGCTACCTGCAGCCTCCCTCGCCGCCGCCTCCCTCCTCCGCCTAGCGGTGCCTCCGCACTCCGCCGCTGTCCGGGACCGTTACACGCTGCTTCCCCCTCAAGCCCCGCGACCGCCCCGCCGCCGGCAGCGGGCTCGGGGGCCCCCGGCCGCGCCGCCGCCCTCCGGCCCGGGCGGGGACGCCGAGCCCCGCGGGGAGCGGCGGGAGAGCGGCCGCCGCCCGCCCGGCCGCGGCAGCCCCAACTCCGAAACTTGTTACCTGCGCGCTACCCCGGGCGGAGCGGGGCCTCCCCCCGGCCCCGCGGGCGGGATCGCCCCGCCGCCCGCCCGGGAGCGCCTCTGCCGCCCGCCGGAGTTTCCTCCCCGCTCGCCCGGCAGCTGGCCGGCTCCTCGCCCCCGGCCGGCGCTCGCCTTTCTTGGGGCGGCGGTGGGGGACGCCGGCCGTCCCCGAGGGGGCACACCCGGGAGCACATGCGGGGGAGGCACCGCCGCCGCAGCGGGCGGCGATTCGCGCGGGGGCAGCGCGGCCGCCCCGGGCCGGCGCCCCCGCTCCGCGCCCGCCCGCCCGCTCCGCGCCTCCCCGCCCCGCCGAGAGTTGGTGCCCGGCGGCGCCCCGCGGCCGCGCTGCCGCCCCGCCGGGCCGGTGGGGAAGGGAGGGCTGCGCCCGGGCGGCGGGGGCGGGCGGCGAAGTTTCTTCCCTTCCCTCTGGCTTCGGAGGTACCTGTTTGTATAATAATGGGTGGTAACGGTTTGGCCGGGGGCCCCCGCTCCGCTCTCCGTGCGTGTGTGACCAGCTGCTGCAGTCTATATAAGGAATTACATTTACATTTCAAGCTTAAGGGCTGCTGTGGGGTGGTGTTTTTTCCCCTTTGGTACGTGTGTTACTTTAAGATGCAATGGGAAGGTACACGGCGGGGGGAATAAAGGCTCGTAACACCCACTCTCTACTTATTTTCTGGAAAATGGAGAAGTAGTTCGGTCCTCGTAGCACGACTCTTCGGAATAGGATGTAGAGTAGGCGATTTTGTAACCCTCCTTGGCAATTTTAGGTTTTATGTGGCATTTCCTGTGCAGGGTCACAGATAGGAAGGCTTTGCCTGCGATCTGAGATGTTTTCATATGCAGTGAACGGTATCCGAAATAGATCGGAGACACGATCGGTGCTTCACCTCTCTAATCCTCACTGTTCGGGGCATAACGTGGTGATAAATGACGTCCTTTCCAGGGGCTAACGGGTTGGTTTGGTTGCGTTGAATTTAAAAAGGTTTTCTTATTTCTGCTGTCTGCGTTTGCTAGCAAGTATTCTTGTTTGCACGCTCATGTTATTAATTCCATGTCTTGGTGTAAATATTTATATTTGGCTCATGATTCGGCTGTGTTAAAGGTAAGTTTGGAAAGTGCTTTTCTCTTTACCTTATTAAAAATGTGGATGATCAGAGAAAGGGGCTTTTCTTGTTGCTGACGACAACATGTGTGACATGTGAGTCTGAACCACCCAGCGTCTGTGCAGGAGCTGTAAACATGTTTACCTGAACAGGAAAGAAAATGGATTTTTCTCTTAAAGATCCAGAGATATGAATACCATACTCTTAAAGCATATCAACAGATGACTTGAGAGAGAAATTTTCTGAAAACCTGGCTTTTGAAATCGACGGGGAAAAATAGATCCTTGATTGCTGCAGCAAATGGCAACTTGTGCAGGTAGAAAAAAAAGATGGTGTTTAGTTTTCTCCTGCATGCATGTCAGCCCCCTCCTGTCTGCTGCTTTCGTTCTCAAGGGAGGGATTTATTTACCACGCTTGCTGTCAGTGTTTTTCCTTTGTGCTTAATATTAGAAAACCAGATTTAAGGCTGTTTGGCACAAACCGTTTTGTCTGCAGCGTGTATCACTTGCAGAAAACAAAAGGTGTATAAGATGTGGTATCGTTCCAGGTATCTTTCATCTTCATCACTTTTGGACCTTTTTGCTGCACCCACTTTATTATAAAAAGCCTCTGAGTCTTTATCAGCTAGTTCTGTAATGTAAAATGCAGTGTGTCTTGGTTTAGGCTGGTTTTGGTTCCTTTTACTGAGGAATTAAAACCAACTTAAGTCATTGTGCATTGGAGCATCAGGATCGGTTAGATAATAGAATCTGGATAATAGAGATTTCTCAGCAGTGAGTTTATGTTTGACTTTCAAATATTTACTGAAGAAAATGCATAGAAAAAAATGTTAACCCTTTAACCTTTAAAATGAATAATTATGAGGCTTTTTTTTCCCAAAGTCGCAGAATGCACTTGGTTCTTATAGGTATCTTCTGTTAATGAGGAATGGGCAGAGGGGAGATGCATAAGCAACTGGCTTGTTTGTAGTATAAAAAATAAAAGCATTTTTATGCTGTTTCCTCTCCATGTTCCCACAGAATATGAGATTATTACAGAGAGATTGCACTAGACATCCAGTATGCCAGTTAATAATACTGGACTATGGCATTGAGTTATTATACTGTAAACTTTTCTTCTTTTTATCTCTTGTTAAACTTAACACAGCTATTCTTACACTGTAAACTTTTGCTTTTTCTTTTTTTCCTCTGCTTTCTCTCTGTGTTTGGGAGTCATTCTGGCACATTAACTCTCACTGGAAAGATAGTCTTATCATCTTAACTCTGGAGCTGGTTCCTTTTCTACCTTGTTTATTGGTCCCTACAGGAGGTCAGCAAAGAGCAGATTGGTGCTGCCATTAAAGCCTCCACTTACAAGGAAATCTGGCACTTCCTACCTGAAGGAAACTACCCTGTGTCATTGTCCTTAGTTCTGGCCAATACACAAACAACTTCTACAACAGAAGAGTTAACAAAGCGTTGAGATAATGTGATACAGCAGAAACACAAGCACTGGTTGGGAGTCTCTCATCCTATCTACTTCTTTCCCTTCTCTCTCTCTTTTGATAGAAAAATGAAGAGGAGGAAAGAGAGACACAGTTTGGGTATTTTTTGCTGGTCATCTACATAGACATGCTCTTGTGAGACTCCTGTCTAGACTTCAAACAGATTCAATATCAGCAAAGGTTTTCTTATTTTGAGTTGGTTTACAGTCAGGATTAGTTGCTTTCTTAGCTTCTCTCATGTATGTTATGGGTTTATCTTAGTTCTTATTAAACAGCAAAACTAAAAGTGACACATCTTGTTCTTCAGCAATGTTGTGAGATAAGTAAAACAAAATATTTAAAACTTTCCTTCCTAGAGTGTAAAAAGATATCAACCTAAAGTATAGATGTTCTGAAAATAATGCAAGTATGCCTTCAGGTTTTCAGATGCGTGTTTAATAGTAAAAAGAGGGAATATATGAATCTGGGTAAATTCTGCATGCTGTCAGGTACATGTGAGGAGAAGATGTAAGCCAGCCTTGGTCACAGTGAGTTCATTACTAAAAGGTTATGTGGACTGACTCGTTAGAGTGCTATTTCAGTTGTTTTACGGTTGGTTCTTCACTCTTTTTTTCTGTTAGGTAACAATTTCATATAAAGTTTTGCTACCAGCTAAGAACTGTAAGAAAACTGTGAGTCCCTTTGAATAAGGCAAAAGCACATTTCTTTTATCTCCAAGGTGTTAACTACCGGCAGGATGTCAGGTGCTAGTGACACTTGGGATACAACATTCCTGGTTGTGCCTGTCTTCTTTTGCCCACTTGCCTTTACTTTTTTGCTAGGTATCATGTTTTCACTCTAGTGTTAATTTAAGTGTGCAATTTGGGATTTTGAAATGTAGCCTGAGTTAAAATTCCAGGCACAGTGAACAGGTCTACGTGGACATTTGAATTAACTGTTTGAGACCAAGGAAACCTTCTCTCTTTAAACAAGTGGTACTTCTGTTTTAGTGTTAGCTACTGAAATATAATGCGAGTTCTCTTAAAAAGGTCGCTATTTCTTCATTTTTCTGTCAGCAATCAGTGCTTGTTATTTTAACATTTGTGAAGCATTTAGCATTTGTCTTAAGGTAATTAATTACTTGAGGCAATTGGGGTTTTTTTAAGGTAATTTGTTTCCTGAAACAATTTGCCTTGCCTGTAGGGCTCTGTACATGTGCTGCTGAAAGGGTTAATGAAAAGTAGCAAGAAGATGAAACTTTCCTTCTGTCATGGGCTTCCCACTCATAGAAATCACTCAATGTTATTAGTTAGAAGTCTAAGGATTTGACTTCTTTGAATTCAGTCCAAATTTTCTGTTGAATATTTTTAGTTACATCAGATAGACTCAGTTGGGAGGGGTTTCTGTGGACTTTGGGCTTTATGACAGATCCTGTTAATTGGTGTTACTGACTTTGGTTGGGCCCTTGCTCTCTGTAAGCAGCTCCTCTGTGGACAGAGCAGGAGGAAGGGGTTCTACAGCTGTTCCCTGCTTCCTTCCCCACTGAGACTCCAGTTGTGGTATTAACCTGTAATTTCTTCTTACAGAAGCTTTCCAGTGCTGGGGGGAGAGGCTGAAGTACTCTGAAATCAAAATATCACTGTAATGCCTTTCCTCATGTGGAAACATCTGTTTTAATAGAGTTTAAAATGCCAGTGAGGTATGGCAGACGCTTTTGACATGCATGGGACTCTGTATTACTATGGTAAAGAAATAAAATTAACTTCTATGAAACTTGGGTTGTAGGTTTTTTGCTTGGGGTTTTTTTAACTGATTTTTGATCAACTGCTCTCTATTGCAAAGCAACTGCTGAAACTACATTATTTTGCCAAATGCCTCTTAAGCATCCCTGAATTCTTAAGCATTCTAAATTCAGTCATTATTATTTACCAAAAATATAGGCTTATTGCTCTCAAGTCATTAGCTGTTTGTAGTCACTTCAAAACCATTTAACTAATTGATATTGCAAGTTGATTGGAGTAGGTGTGCTTTGTCAACTGTATACCCGATCTTTACCAGTACATACTGTGTCTCTGGAAATCTACCCATGATAGGTTTCAAATACCCAAAGCTAGAGGTTGAAACCCGAAAATTACTCTGTTTTTATGTAGGCTTTCACACCATATTTCAAAGTACAGTTCCAGATTAACTTTCAGCTGATTAACATCAATATTCCTGAATTTTTGGTGGTTGTTATCTACAGTTTTCAAGAGCACTCACAGATAGGATCTTTTCTGTTCTGGGCAAGTAAGCAGAACCCTGTCTTTCATTTGTGGTCTCAGAAACATTGGTGCTTCATTCTGGCCGCTATAATAGGCCTGTTATTTTTGAGAACTAAATTCTCAAGTGACTTACCCAAGGTCACACAGGAAGTCCATAGCAAGACTGAGTCCCAATCCATTTTTAATCCTCAGGACTGCCCTTGCATTTGGCTTGATCTAGAGCCTTAAAGGGAAAGAATAGTTTTGTCATTTGGTAGTTACTGTTCATTTCAGCTTAGTTGTTTAAGTTCTTTCATATTTATTGGAATATTTTTGCTTTCAGCAAAGAAGTGGCGAGATGCAAAACTAAATTGTCTTTAGCCATTTTTAGATGGCATTAAGATAGTATTTTCACTGGTGATGTTTCCTGTCTTCATAGTCTATGTAGTGATGTGCCAGAGAAGTAGAATGTTGTCTTCTGGTATTTTGTACTCCCAAATCTTAAATTCAGTGATGGAAGGGTAGGCAAAAATATATCACATCAGGAAGGAATTAGTTAAAGACTACACTGTTAACTTCAACACCCCTGCTGGGAGGTGGAGGGTTTTAAGGAGACTGCTTTCTTGGAGTTTAACATATGGGCAGAAAATATTTCATCAGGTGTTGGTTTTGTTGTGACAGTAAGGACTAGAGAAGAGTCTCAGTGTATTACCGGTATTTCTAATAATCGAAAATGGTGAGTAAATAAAAAAGCATCAGCCCTCCTCAAAACAAAACTTGCCCAGGAATGCATAAATATGTGCCAGGCCTGATAAGTTGGCTAAACTGGGACAAACACATGCAAGTCTAGGTTTTACCACCACAGCTGCTTGTCACAGGTGGAGCTGTGTGGGAAGTGGCTGTGGGTGCAGGTGGGTGCTGCTCCTGCCTGGGCAGTGTGAAGCAAAGGTGGGTATGAAGAGTGTTCTCATATCTTCATTTGTGAAGATGTGTGGTTAGCTCCAATCATGAGACACTGCAATACATCAATTAGGGTAGGGATTCTTTCCTGCTGAGGGAAATGCTGTTTGAAGTCTTTAGTAGTTAAAAAAAAAAAAAAATGGACAAACCCCCAAGCAAAGTTTGGAGAGCAGAGGGTTGTATGCATGCGTGCTGCAACGCGTGTATGAAGGAGTGTATGGAGTAGGCAGGGGTGTAGTCTGCTTCTCACTGAAGGTCTGATACCTGATTTGATGCACTTTACTGGCCTTCCAGGGAGGAATATATTTGGCTGCTGCATGAGAAGATCACAGTGGTAAATAGCTTTAAACTCAGTAGGCTGGGTGATGCCTTGAAATACTGGAATCGTTGTTGAGTTGTGTAGGGGGTTTCATGAGTGTATTGTTTTGTAACGCTTTCTATTTCCATGTTATGTTGGCAAGTTTTTTAAACCTTTTATGAGCCATTAACTCTAATACTCTGAGTTGATTCTTTAGCTAATTATTATGTATTTCTCAGTCTTGATTTGCTTTTCTGGTTCTCCAATTCCTTGCATCTTATTTTATAGTTGTTGGAAAGAGTAACAAAAGTTTGATATTTTAAAGAATTGTCCACAGTTGCAACTTTCTAATCTTTGTGACCATTTCTTTCAAGGAAAGACCAGAGTTGTTTCGTTTTTCCTATTGAGCTACAGTTTGTTTATTTAATAATTTATCTCTTTTTTGCATAGATAAGTAGTATTCCTGAGTGACAGTCAAGGAGAATGGGAAGCCCAGTCAAGACCAGTGAGACTTGATGGATAAAATGCTGATTCCAGTTAAATGCAGCATAGTTTTATAAGTCTATTTCAGTACTTTTGAGAAAAAAATACTACTTCCATCACACAGTATGTAAGCACCTTTCAGGCAGTAAAAATGTATGTACTGAATTTTCCTGTATCTTGGCCTATACATCCAATTCCTTGTGAGAGTACCCGGCAGCTTACATTAATGTGTTAGCAGGATAGGCGATGGTAGAGTAGAAAGAAGAAACGTATTAAATTTTTATCTGTGGAGTAGCGAGGCAGGATTCAGATGTTTCAGGTGGATAGTGCTGAACATATTAACCATGTTTCTTTAGACTTGTACATTTGTCCTCAGAAAGGACAATAGAGAATAAAGGAGGCCTTTTTACTTTGCCTCACTCTGATTGTCTGAGATGCCATTACTGTAATGTAACTATATATTTTATTTTAACATGCCTTTTCAAAGCAACAGAAGTTAACTAAAAATATGCTTTCTCATTTTTGAGAAGTCAGTACTGTTTGAAAGCAGCCTGTTTCAGTTCTCTCCTTTTCAGCTGTCATTCCCAGCTGTCACAATCTCCTTGATGTGAGGACTTTACCCCTGTTGTTTAAAAGCAGTTTGGTTAACAGCTGCTGTCACCCAAAGGTTAAAACCTGAAAATGGGCATCCTTTATTGGTTTCCTTACAAATATTTGCTTTCTGTTTGATAGAATCTTTCTTGTTGCTCTCCCTTCAATGTGTTCCATTGTTCCTATTTTTGGAGAACTGTGTAAAGCAAATGAACATGTCTAATGATGACTGTATTCTTAATTATAACTGAAAAAGAGAGTGAAAAAAATTCTTTGCTGTGATGACATTGCATCCTGCTCAGTTAGGATCTGTGAATATGAGTAGCAGTTGTTCTTCAGTGAAAGGACATGTAAAATTACTTCTCTAAACACCAAGAACTCTCCGTGATATGGGAGTGTATCAGGAGGAAAAGAAACAACTGTTCCTTAACTAACTGCATAGTAATCTGTACTTCTTCTGATGCAGATATCCTCTCTTTCTGCAGCTCCTCTGTTCTTTAGCTTCTCACAGGTCAAGTGATAGATCGGGAACACTGAGGAGCTGGCAAGATCATTGGAGATAAATTAGTTATAAACCTTGCCATTCACCATGATTCTGAGAGTGGTTTTCATGGACAGCACTAGAAGTAAAGGGGTTAAGAGTCTGATATGGCAGAGAGTATTTTTACCTATGAACTACTGTGCCTGTCCTTGTTAGGATCAAATTCTAGTTGGGCCAGTGATGCTAGAGAACACCTTCAGTTACTGTGATATAGAATGTTTTCATTATTCCAGCAAATATCCCTTTCCCAATTCTGTTTGATAGGCAGCTGACAGACAGTGAGGGCAATTTTCTGTTCTATTTTGTAGGCATCCATCCACAGATGGGTATGTGGAAGAAAGCAAAATGATATTGCAAAATATCACAGATGTGGCATGATTTGAAAAAGGCCTGGGCAAATCTATTAGGTCAAAAGGACAACCTAAAGAATAGAGAAAGCAGGTCTTAACTACAAGACATAAGTTAATTTTTGTTGAACTGGTAGGTCCCTAAAGAAGCAGGTTGGGCTTTTTATTTGTTTGTTTTCCTAACACCTTCCTCCTTACATAGGGTAACATAATTTTTTATTAATGCCCAGAAGCATCAGGGAGATGAGTTGTCCCTTTTCCTAAGATGCACTTTTCTTCAAACAGTTTTTCTTAATGCCTTGAGGTATTTTTGCCTCGTGTGCTTCTAGGTATGTATCAGATTTTCCTTCTTCACATCACCTAGTCCATTTTATCATTCCTCTTAAGTTCCTGTAAGCTATCTACTGTAAGTCATGTTAAGTCTTAGACTGGAAAAGGAGATAGTGTTCAGAATCTGTAACCCGTTTAATCTTCCATCCTGTTTTGTTTATATCTTTCCATAGCCTTTCCTTTTCTTCATAGAATTCCTGGCACAGCTATTTGGTTAAGTCAAGCAAAATAGAACCAGTCACACACTACTGGATTCATTCTTATGCTGCTGTTCACAGGAAGAGCCTAGGTACAGTTTGCCTGGTAAAGAGCATGAGGTGGTGAATAAGGGCTTTGAAGCAGATTTGGAGCTGTAATGACTGGCTTCCTTCCCTGCTGCTGTCCCTTCCCCTTCCTTGCTAAGCATTTTCATTTGAAATACTAAGGTGTGGTCATCAGGCATATCTGTTCTCAACTTCCAGTAATTTTTTGCTCACTGCTGAGCTGTACCATAATTACATATGCAAATGTAGTATTTTTCCCCCCTTCTTACCTTGTACATGTGGGAGAGGAAGATAAGGTTGCAGAGTATCATTGGGGATGTGCTGCCGTTGAGGAGATGCTGCAGATGGCTGCAGAAGGAGACAAGTACTTGACCTGCAGGACAAGGCTCAGTAGGGGATTTCAGAACTTCCATGTCTGAAAGGCAACAAGAAAACAGTATTCTTGCCAACTTTAAACTTTAGATGGGAGCAGATTGTAGGATGACTTGTTATAACAACCTATTTTGATAGATTCTAGCTGCTGAGTGCTGAAAGTAAATTTGCATTTCCAGTGCAGATTTGTTTTGTAGACATATCTATATCTACATCTATATATATGTGTGTGTATCTGTAGTTATATCCAATAATTTAATATATTAGACTGGCCTGAATGCTCCCAGTAGTAACACAAGATAGACTTCTGTTCATAAGTGTTGTAATGATAGTAAAACCACAGAAACTAATTCTATGTAACAAACTATTCTGACAACTTCTGACCTTCATGGTAAGGCTTACCTTGTACATTTTCCAGATTTGGAATTGACAGATATACTGTATTCCTGGAACACTAAATATGATTTTGAGCAAATATTGGAAGATAGAATAGGTTCTGTAGTGTAATCAAAATCTTGGGAGACTTTCTGCACAATAGTGAAATAATACCTTAGAAATGAGAAGCAGAATTTAATTGGTAGTTGTGGCTTAGGAAAAGGGAAATAGTTCCAGTGACACATCATGCAGTATAACATGCCATAGTTCTCTCTGTTTCACCACGTGATTAATCACGCCTGCATAGTTCATGTGGTAGTTACATCATGGAGTCAAACACCTTAGAAAGATGAGCCTGGCTTTTACCTCAGCATATGAGTGAATAAAACTAGTGGCAGACTTTCTGTTTCTGTGAACTAAGCCAGTTCACACAAGGAGAATTTTAGCTTTCCGGCTGTAAAGGATACAAATAGACTTAGTTGAATGAAAATCATGACACACAGCAGAGGTTTATGATCCTGACAGAAATTCTTACAAGATGTTTGATGCAAACTGTTGTCTGTGAATCTGATGCTTCAAAAAATGTTTTTGGCAGTACTGCTTGTGACAGTGCTAAGATGCTTTCCTTCAGAAGTGAAATAAAATAAGGTGGTTAAGAACTCCAGCAAATATAGGCATTTTCTTTTAGTATGAAGTTGCAAGCCTTCTCCATTTATTTATGTCACGTGACTGTAAAAAAAAATTTAAAAGCTCCTTGTTATGCAGTACTGTACGCAAATCAGTTTAATTGCATTTGCTTTTTCATATGTATGGTGTCACAATAATTTGGCGTATAGAAAATGTATACAACTCTTTAAAAAAGAGCGAGTTCTTTTCTGAGCCAGAAAGAAAACAGAAGTGCTGAAATCTGAAGCTTGTCAAATATCTTGTTCTAATAGTTTACAGTTGCCTATATTTAACTCTTATTTAATCTTCCTAACTTTTGACAATATTTTCAAGCATTTTGAAGGTCTTGTGTAGCAAATTCTCAGAATAAAAGTGTTTGACTTTTCAGAGGTTCCAAGGTGCTTGCTTACTAAGTAAAGTCTTCCAGGTTTGTGCCTTAAAGTATCTTAATAGGATTCTAATGAAGCTTTTTATCCCTTAAATATTTCCCCAACCTGTCTACCTTTAAAGAATTTGTATGTCTTCCTTCAAGCACAGTTTAAGTAGGACTGTCAATCCAATGCGTGTCTTGTTCATTCTTGGGTCTACTGTTGGAACACTTTGTAGCTGAAGTGTGTGCGCGCATGTGCAGCTGCATGAGCTGTTGTCCTGCCTTTTCCTTTTGTCTGTCAAGCTTCTGGCTGATAGCAGATTAGCCATCTGAATGTGGGCAGCAGAGAGTAATGGGCTGTACAGAATGCCTGGGGCTTCTTGCATACAATAAAATGACTCCATTATAAAGCAAAAAATGACAAGCCTGCCATGGAGGATGTCTGTACTGGAGATGGAGAGAGTAGCCTTTGGTTGTGATCATGTTATTGGGTATAAAATAAACTTAATTTTTTTCAACTGTCAAAAGTATTCCTAGGTGCTTTACAGAGCAGTGCTGACAGTTCTAGCAGGAAAATACTTATGAGCTAAATTGGTGATGTACTATTTGCTATTCCTGATTGCTCTATATGTGTGGGGGAGGGAAGGGAGTAACAGCATGATGGCTCAGTTTCATTTTCATCATGCAAGTGTGTGTGGTTTTTTCCTTTCTTTTAATTTTTTTTATCTGTAATGTTTTGCTTAGTTACAGGATTACATAATCTGCCCTGCAGAAGTGTGTTAGGTTTATTAAGTCTTTTGGAAGATGTGCTAATACAGATTTGAAGGAAATTGGGCCAGGAGCATGGCTGAGACACAGGGAATCCAGATGCTGGAGGAGGACATGAAATATAAAGCTGTAGAGAGTTGGCTCAAGTAGACAAATGAGGCTATGTACAGAAGCATAGTAGCAGGAAAACTAATGAGGAATCTTATCAAGTTTTTTTTGGCAGCTATACTTACCCATTGTAAGAATACGGTGTTAGATAATCAAGAGGATTTTTCAACAGCTTACTGCGTCAGTAGGCAGTAGTGGCTGCTTGTGCACTTGTAACTTCCAGTTATAGCTTTCAAGGAGATTGTTTGTTTTATGACATTCAAGCTCTAAAAGGTACTGTCCCCCATAAAAAAAAACAGGTGCAGTATATTAATTGATGCTAAATAGAAGATCTTCCTGGTTTGCATCTGCTCAGGAAATTAAGACAGCTTCTGATATATATGAGCTTCCAAACTAACTGGCAAGTCAGGATAAAAACCATTTGGTATATAGAATATGGATATATTGTTAAAACATGGAAAACTTGTCCTAAAATACTTAATTAAACAAACCTCTTAACTGACATTTGGTGTAGTTTGTCTTGCTTGTTGTGGTCTGTTCAATATGTTGCTGTGGTTACAACTGAAATGGACTCTGGAAATCTATGCTTTAGCAGCAAAATGTATGAATTGCAACTTTTAATACGTAAAATGGGAATACTGTTTGAACAAGCTTTATTTTTCTCATTCTGTTAGCTGCTGCCGGGTCTCCTTGTGACTGTTCTGTATGTGGGTACTGTTTGTTGTAAGGATTGTGTCCTTCAGCTACGTGTTACACACCAACTTTCCCCAGTCTCTTGGATTGATTTGCCTTAAGCAAAAACCCTTCCTAAAAATTTCTGCTCCCTTCCTCTCCTCCAATAAAGTCTGCTGCCCATTGCCTCCTCCACCCTCTCCCAAGGAAAAAGGAAACAACCAAAACTGATAATACCATAGAGCTCCACAAATGCTGCTCCCTTGACAGCAGAATTAGTTCTCTTTACATACATTTTTATTTTGCATTCAGAATTTATTCTACAATAATATGTTATTTTTATGGTGCTGAAGACTGTAGCTACTTAGCAAGGAAGCTGGTGATAAAACGAAAGCTTAGTTAACTACCTCTCACAATGGGTAGTCTGTAACTGGTGACAAATACAATACATTCCAGACTAATTTGAGAGATCTGTGGGGTTTTTCTTGTCTCCTCTTTCCTTGCCCCATGTGATTGCTGTGGTTTACAGTAGGAAGCCACTAGTTTCTGCAGTCACAGATGGAAAGGGAGGTGTATTCACTGGTAAGTGATGTAAAGACATCTGAGTAAGAATAAGAAAGTGAACTCTTAGGGGGGAAGGAGTTAGCTGCATATTTTACAAATCTTTCAACATCTGTGACTAAACTGGCACTCTTGAACGCAGTATGTTGCACATTAATGCAGCTTAGGAGAGTTGCATTTATGAATATGAATAAAAAGATCTAGACCTGTTCTTGTCTTTTGTAGGGTTTTCATAGTTACGTGTTGGACTGAGAAGGGTATTGCCTTCGACTGATCAGGCTGGCATGGCTACAGTGTTGTGCTGTGGCTGGTTTTCAGGACAGATACAGGAAATTGCAGAAGAGCAGAGTGGCAGAACAGCTGAAAGTTCTTCACTTAACCAGAAGAAAATGTGGAAAATGGGGGTTTCATTATGTTAAAAGTATTTAGGTACAGAAAAAATATTCTTTTGGTGGATAGTTTTACTTGTGGTTTTCGATGTTGTTTAAGGTGTAATGGTGGCACAGCTGACTCAAACACCGTATTATGAGGAAAGTTTGCAGATATGAAAGGATCTGTGCTAATATATTCCAAACATCTATAAAAGAAGTCTTGTGATGGGGTATATACCACTGAGGGATGGGGTGTGTGAAACCCAGTGTCCTTGCTTCCTAGAGTTGAATGATTGCTCTTCATTAGTGGCAAGTGATATGGTATGTCAGTCTGTCTGACCAAACAGTACACTGTTTCTAAATGTCCCTTGCAGACAAATTCACTTAAATCAGGACTTTTTGAGGACTTTGAGTCCTGCTAGTACCTGTTAGTTTGGAAGTCAACATTTGGTTAACTACTAAATACACTAGTAAAGTATAGTCCTAGTATTAATAAACAGGATTATCCCTCAGTTATAACAGTCTTTAGGTTGATGCTTAAGATCTCTTGGTAATTTTTTGTTGGTAAATACTAGAACAGCGGATTGGAATCCTGAGTTTAGGATGTGATAATTAAGAGCACCTGCTGCAGAGTTATGAAGTGGCATGTGGCAGAAACTTGTAAATCCATGCTTTTCAGGTTTACAAGGTAACCAGTTCAGAATATTTGTTGCTAGATTTACCTCAAACTACAACATATTCTAAAACTATGCAAACAGGTTGTCTTTTGCTGATTGGAGTAAGGAGGATGCGTAAAGGGCTTAGTGTCTCCTCTGTAAAGTAGCTAGTGTACAAACTATGAATCTACAGAAGGCCTTGTGCAAATAAAAGTGCAATGCTTGTCACAAAATGAGATGCTTAGAAAATACAGGCCTGGAAGGTGCCTTCTTGTATCCTTCACCTTGTGTCCTCCCCTCAGTTTTCCTGTTGTGGGTCCTGGGGCCAGCCCTTGCCTTAAGCTATGACACACACAGTGCTATGAAAATGTGGAAGCTCACAGGTTCACAGTGATTTACTCCCTACTTCAGCCTAGAACCATGCAGTTTACCTGTCTTTTGTCTATTGCTTTTCTTAGGTAGAGTGGATTTGTTTCTGCAGTAGACAAGTTAGGGTATGTGAAATATTGTTTGTTGCCATCTTTTCTATGTGTTGTAGGCCCTGTGTGGATCCTGGTGACTCCAGCAAATATGAAGAAGAGTCTTTTAGATGTGCTGTATAGACAGATGTTGTAAAGCCTCATGTTTTTCTCCTTATTCTGGAATTGAGTAGTTCTTAAAAAAAGTTAAATGAGTCA
This sequence comes from Vidua chalybeata, assembly GCF_026979565.1. Classification (NCBI taxonomy): domain Eukaryota; kingdom Metazoa; phylum Chordata; class Aves; order Passeriformes; family Viduidae; genus Vidua; species Vidua chalybeata. Next base: position 14,886,014 of record NC_071530.1, on the reverse strand, counting down.
GTGCAATGTTCTCGTTCCTGGATGAAGTAGCGAATCCTGTCATGCTTATCTAGTTGTCCAAGAGCATCAAGATTTGAAGATGTGCAGAGCTACAGTGTATTTTTGCCTCTATTCTTCCCCCTCTTCCAAGCAAGACTGTTTTAGAGATGGGAAAAAATGCTACCAAAAAAGCCAAATCTATGTCTTTCAGCTTAAATAGGGCTTATGATTATCTCTGCTGTAATAATAGGTGGTTTAGGTTTCTTGGAGCAAATAATGCAGTTCTGGAAAACCTATGTGATTATTAGAGAGTACTTCAGTGGGCAGTCTCTGATACAGTTGGGAACTCTTTAATTTGGGTAACTTGCAGAGACTGAAATGCAATCCTCAGCTGATCAGCCTGTAGCATATGAGAACAAGGAGTGTCAAGTTCTGTTTTGGAGGAAACATGTATTCAAAATCATTCAGGTTCATTCACATTGCTTGCCCTTAGATTTCCTTTTGATGTTGGCTCGAAATGGAGTTCTGGAAAACCATGCAGCCAAAAGCATGTTGATATTACTGCCTTGGGTGTTGTTGATGAGACTAAGCAATACCTCTGATTCTATTTCTTTTTGTTGTTATTGTTTTTTAAGGTTTTGTTAACTGAATCTTGCTTCTCTGTACCTCTCGGATTCCCAAAGTATCTCTTAGCCATCACAGCCATCTACAAAACTCAGAATATTCTGAAACTAGTAAGCAACTGCACTAACATGACAAATCTGTTTGCTTACCACAGCATGATAGAATAGGAGGGATTTCTGTACCATCTTGAACACAACCTGCCAGGCATTAGGAAAGCAATGTGCTTTGTTCACAGCAGGGGACAGAAGGGATTTGGAGAGAAGTGAGGCCTGCATTTCCTTGTGATGCTTGTGTTGTCATCCTCATGTGAGAAAGACTAAGGGTTTTTTAGTCATCTCTCCTGTCTCAAACCATCTAGATGTGTTATTTTTGTTGTTTTTCTCCATTTCTGCAAGCGAGACACTCATGGAAAGCCTATGTCTGTGTTTCCATTTAGGCTTGGGGCTCTGGAACAAAATATTCAGTCTTTGAGATCATGTCAATCTTCTACTTTTAATGGAATCTTAGTTATTCATGTGGGAAAGGTGCAGATGAAGAAGTCATACTGAGCATCTGCAGGATTCAGAGGGCCTATTTCCTTAGCCAAAAAGAACAAGCATATTTTGTGCTTTGAGAGGTATTTTTTCCCCCCATTTGTCAAAAGAATAAAGACTGACTCATGTCCAACGGTTATTTAAATTGATGCCCTAGTGTTTGAGATGAGAGCATGTAATGCAACTAACTCCTGTCAGTTAATGGTGTGTGTCCCACTAAACTCAGCCCTCTTGCTGCTGCCGTGAGAAGCAGCCAGTGGGGTGGTCCTGTGTCTGCTGTTACCTGGTTGTATGCCTTTGGAAACTGTGAGGAATAGAGGCTGCTTTTTGGCAGATGCACTGACAGTGCTTTGGCATAGGAGCTAGAGGTGGTAGTAGTAGGAAATGTTTGTGCCTTACTCTTCAGCTTGGGGAAGTCTGGGTTGCTGACAAAGTGACAGAAATGTGTCTGATTGCCAGCTATGGTGAGCCAGCATCCTTAAGGAAAACCACCTCCTGTAATAAAGTGAGGTTTGAGATTCTCTCCAGTTAAGACATCTGCTGATGTCTACTGGTGGCAAAATGCTGTATTATTTGTAAGACATAAAGAAACAGAGTTGTTCCTAGGAAAGCACTGCCTCAGAAATGCCACTTTTTAGGGTGTAGACCTCTTTGTTGGCAGTAAAAACAAATAACAACTTGCTTGCTGAACTGTGACCTGTTTTGGAGTGACAGTCTTGCAGCTTGCTGAATCGACAGCTGGGCTTGCCACTGTGCTGCCCGGAGCTGAGAGTGAGCTTCACAAAGGCTTTGGAAGAATACATTTGTTTTCGTTCCCTGTTGTTATTTCTCAGCAGGTTTTCAGTTGCGGGCTCCCCCACTTTTAGTAGTCCTGAAGCTTCCCAGCCTGCTACTGTTTCAAGTTAGTTTCTTGTGTGCCTTCTTTAAATATTCTGAATGGCAGATGGAAGACTCAAATAATATTTGAGAAACTAAGAAAATCAATGATAAGTTATTTGATAAACCTTTTTGAGCTCTCTAGTGTAGCTAATTGATTTAAATGTGACTTTTTTTCCAGTTTGAATCAACTAATTAATTTCTAGTTGGGTAGAAAAACCTGTGGGTTTGGTTTTTTTTTATGTAAAGAGGGGAGGATATAACAGGTTTGGTCAGACCTTCTTTCTAATAATAATTCAATATTCTGCAGATGAATTGTGTGAGTTGAAATGAATCTGGCTAAAAAGGAAAATTATCCATTTTTCCAGATGAGGAGGTGCCAATTGTGAGGATTAAATGTTCATGCCAAAATTATATTATCTGAGCTGAATGTTGCTGAACATGCTATGACATATTTGGCTGGCATAAACTATATGTCAGTGTTTGTGGTGGTGGGGGTTTAAACTAGTTCATTTCAAATCCTAGCAAGCAGCAGCTGAAACACTGCTGAATGACCTTTGACATAGGGACCCATGAATGCCCCAAGTATGATTTCACTTTCACCAGGTTCTTTGTGAATCTGAATGCTTGTCAAATCAGATGTGTGTTTAGACCTTTTCACTGAATATGCTTGGAGGGAAAGAACAAAGCCTGGGGTCAACTTGGCATAATCCCTGCGTTTATCTTTATTCTATTATAGCAGCTTGTGGGGGATGGAGTTACTATTTTCTGTGAGGTGAAAGTGCAAGTAGAGTGTAGGTAGGCTATCTGTCTTTTCTTCCAGACTTTCCCAGCAGCCTGACTGGTCTCCCATGATTTACTTGTGTTAATGTATGGCTGACTAGGCAGATTGCTGGTTGAACCATGTGCTTTGCTAGTTTTTTCTACCCATCACTATTCTGTAGCTGCTGCGCCTACCCACTGGTGTAAACAAGCACCTATGGCTTGTCCTGGGTAGCACATGCAGGAATGGCTCTGTGCTATGAAGTGCTTTGTTCTCCCCAGTGGACATGGGAGTGGAAGCAACATGGGTTTTCACATTGCAACTACTTTTGCTTCAGTACAATTTTTTTTTAAATTTTATTTTAAGAGATAAACAGCTTCATATGGTACATATGTATTTTTTGCTTTTGCAGGCTATTAGTCACGCTCAAGTAAGGAGTGACTAAGTCTGTTATTAGCCATTCAAATTGGGAAAGCCTTTGTCTCTAAGGGAAGAACCGGAGAGTTCTACAAAATGATTGCTATAGACTTCTTGCAGTATTTTTAGATTTTACTCCTCTGGTAGATTCACTTCACAATACAGGATTGTTTCTGTGTGGAGCTGGAGTGGTCTGAATCTGTAAACGAGCTATTGTGCGGTAAAGTACAAGTGGGTGGAGGAACTACATGACAAAAGGCCTAGTTACCTTTACAGTTTGTTCGCTGTACCTCATACACTTTGTTTCGGAAGAAAAGCACTATTCAGCGACTGGAGGATAAGGAGGCAGCCTTTCACACGAGGCTTATGGGAAATTTCTCTTTGACTTGGAGGTTTTCAGCTTGTGTACCCTTCACCTTCTGAGGCTTTCCCTGAAACAACTTAATGTGTCTCTGGACCCTGTGCACCTTATGGGGTGAGCACTTCCAAGTCTGATGCTTTGGCCAATGTTTTCCACCTCAACTCATGCACTTGTTTGGTTTTTTTTCTGTTGGATTTTTAATTACATTTTTAAACATTTATTTTTAAGGAAAGAGTGTGTTCCCTTGTTTTTTTTTAAAGGCTTCCAAAGTAGGAAATAACTCACCCTCATTAACTTCAGAGATTTAAAGAATATTAAACATCAAGGAGATATGTCTTTTTTTATCTATATAACTAAACTTGTTAAGAGTAATTGTGAAATCCTGAGTGTACTTCTTTAGTTTTTAAGCTAAACTTTGAAGCTCATGTCCTCAGCAGTTCCCTTCTGTGTTTTTTTTATTGTTTACTTTCTATTTTCATAGCTTAGAGGATAAGTACTTAAAAAGCTGTTCTTTATGCTTGAAAACAAATATGCTTCACTCAGCATCCAATTTTCAGATTTAAAACACTTTTGCACAAATAATTGCTCTTGAGCTGGATGTTTTGGGGGTTTGGATTTTTTTTAAGGAGAATTGTGTTATTTCAATCCATCTTTGAAGAGAGGAGATGCTCTGGGGAGACCAGGACACTGCTTCTCTTGCCTGACGCATGCAAGCAGGGCATGGCTGAGGACAAGCAGCTGCCTCACACTCTCTCTGGACATGAACACCCAGAGCTGGCTCCTGCTTTCCTCCCAGAAGCACTGGAAGGTGTACTCAGCCCCACAGGTCACAGCCCTGCTCATGAGTTGGAACTAAAAGACTTCAGCCCAGTAAACTAATTTTAAAAAGTAGTCAAGGCCTGGACTTGTACCTGTGCTAGCTGTGTGGGTTATGGAGGCAGTAGCCACTGGCAGGAGGGCAGAAGAGATATTTAATCATCTCTCACTGCTTTAAGGAATATGCTGAGTGCCTTTGTTTGACACTACCAACATAATTTTGCTCAGAATCTCAGGCTGAGCTGCATGGTGTGCTTTTTTGCTGGGATCCTGACCTGTGTACCCTCTCCCTGTCACAACCTGCCTTGGTTTGGATGTTGCACTTACATACCTGAGTGCCATTAGCCTGCATTGAGGAGCCTACAAATCTGCCTGCAGTGTTCTTTGGGGCATGCTTAGTTCAATTGTATAATATTAATGACAACAAGAACTTGCATTTTAAAACCCCTTACTGTTGCAGGCTGTAAACTACCAAGTTACAAAATATGCCACAATGCTAACTGTTTCTCAGTATAAGAAAACTGTGAACAACTCCATCATAGTTGAGTGAAACTGATATGTATTTTTCAGGGCTGTTATGAGCTCTCATCTACTAGTCTTGGGTACTCGTAAATAATACCAGAAAATCCTTTGCTTGTATAATCAGAATGAAAAGGCAAGAGTCAAATGTTCACTTTTTCAGTTTCACATTTTTTAATTGGTAAGTCAAACCTTCTGTTCTTAAAATACTACTTATATGTTATGTACTAAAAGCTTTTCTTTTACTTCTGCTTCCCTCCTCTTCTGTCAGGCTATGAAACTACATGCTGTGCAAAAGTTTCTATTTTCTTTATGTTCTCTGTTTCCAGACTGTTTTAAACTTGAAATGTTAAGGGAGGTTTTCTAGTAACTAATGCTCCCACAGATTCTCCATTGGTTTCCAAGCCTGGTATGTTCTCTTGGGGTTCTTTTGGGTCTAGTGGTGTGAGGCTGGGATTTGGAGAAGCATCTCTACCAGTTGTGAAGTGAAAAGGCTGAACTGGAGAAGCAGTGCTGGAGGAAACAAACCTGCTGTTTTGTACCTAGTTGCAAAGCTGATCTGATTTCACAGTTGATCTCAAATGCAGCCTAGTTCAAGGAGATGGCTATAGACTTCAGTAATACCAACAGCTGACTATTCAGGAATGTAAACTTGTTGGATTTTACATTTCTCTTACTGTCCCAAGTGCAAGTGCCTGGGGGAATAAATGAACTCTAATGTGCTTTTAAGGCTAGTTTGAATAGTTGAGGCCATAAAAGCACAAACAGATGTGCATTCAAAGCCACAGTTCCTGGCAGAATAGCTGACCAGAAGCTTGCCATGTGAGGGTCCTTCAGCTCATCTGCACCTGCAACTTGCTGTGCTGCTCCAGAGTCTTTGTGCTAATTTGGGAAGTCTTCCTTCTGAGGCCTGGAGCCCATTGGCATAAAGCATTCCTTCAAACTGGACTGAAATCTATATTATACCCTCCTGCTCTAGTCTTGAGCTCTTAAACAATGTAATGTGTTGAACGTGTGAATCGCCTTACCTCAGAATGGAAACGGGTGGGTTTGTCCCCAGGTTTCTGTCTGGGAACAGTTGAGGTGAGTCCCCTTGAATGTCTGGCTACTGACAGCCCCTAGGGTTTTGTTTTTGCTTTGGGCTTTAGCTAACTGGTGTCATTTGGTTATGTTTTGGAGTGATTTGTTCCAAAAGGAAAACTAAAAGTTTCTTCACCTGTTAATTTAAAACTGACTCTGGTCCTATCTAAGTAGCAACTACTGAAGACTGAAACAAACCAACAGCTCCACACTGCTAATACTGTGGAATTGTTTTCCAGAATTTTTATTTGTTGGTTGGTGTGATTTATTTCTTGAAGCTAGTCCTGTCCTAATAGCCAAGAGAGGATCAAAAAAATTACCAATTTAGGTCCTTGGGCAAAATAACAGAGAGGCTACTTGGGATTACTTGACAAAGTATTAGATGAAGGAAATAATATCCTGTCAAAGTTTTAGGGAAAGTGTTAGGTCTGGTGGTCATGTTGAAAAAGTAAAAGCGAGGAAGGAACAGCTTTTGTCAGACTTCAAGACAGCAGATTAATGCAGAATCACTGTCATGTTATTTAGAGCAATATTTTGCTCCAGTCTTCTTGTGACTGCTGCTTGAATCTGTGCTTCAATATCTTGATTTCTTGACTGAAAGTCATTCCTGGTCAAGGAGGCAGGCAAGCCCAAAGGAGAAAAAGAATTAATGAATTGTAGATAGAGTTTTCACTCACACTCTACCCTGGAGAATCATGTTTGCCAAGAAAGCTGGGTGTAGACAAACACCTCAGTAGGCCAACTGTTGGCATCTCAAGGGTTAAGAATGTAGCCTGTGCTTTAGCTGCTTTCACTCTTCAGTCCTTTCCTCTGACTGTGATACTAAGGAACTGAGAGAGAGAGAGGGATGTTAGCCTGCATAATTGTCAAACAAGTGGTCCCAGTGTTATTCTATGGGCAACCAATTGATGCAATCTGTGGCTCTGTCAACAAGTGGATCTGTTATCTCACAATTGGGAGAGATTAAGAGCAAGTGGTCAATTTAGGGCAATTCAGGGAAGTGGTGCTTTGTTGTCTTATTGCAGTGTCTGAGCATGCCCTAACTCAAAATCTAGCTTCTGTGTCTTAGGAGTGTTCTGGTGTGGGATTTTTTTGTTTGGGGTTTTGTTTCATTTAGAATACATTATTTTCTTTCACTCGACCTTTATTTATTTCATTTTCTAATTTGTAAGTCCAGTGCTATATATGTATATGTGGCAACTGGGAAAAGTGTGACACAGCTCTAATAAAAACATACATCCATATCAGCCCTTCCCTATTCACACAGTTCATGAATGAGGCATGTTTTCCCTGAGCAGGTGTGTGCTGGAAGTCATTCAGATGTGTTGCTATTTTTAATGACAACTTTTGTAGGGCAGAATCTCTGCCTCCTTATGTATATCTACAAACTATTTTCTTTTCATGCAGACTGAAACTTGTATAGAATGTACTCAGGACTTCAGCTCGTTCTATTAGCAGGCTTTCTTATTGACTTCTCTTTACCCCTACATCCTTCTTCAGAAAAGGTTTTTTTAAAGGGCTCTTGTCCCAGGGGTTGCTTACAGCATGTGTATGTTTGGCCTATCAGCATGCCTATGTACTGTGGCTGTATAAATTGTAGGGCTGGCTCACAGTCTTGGGCACCTAAATTTAGATGGCAGGGTGTGAGCTCATTGCTGTGTTCCCATTATAGTCTGCAGAGACCTAGCCAGTGGACCTGAAGAACTGTTCAGCTGACTGAACATAGGTATCTGCTTTAGGATGAGCAGAATATACCATTGATTTTAGTGGGAACTTAAGCAGCTAGTTGATACAAAAATGCTTGAATCTAGGTTTTACTGTCTGTGAGCTGTCTCACCTTAATGCTGTTTTTACCTCTACCAGTCGAAAAACTGTTTTATGCTCTTTCACTGTTAAAACTCCCTTAGTGAATTCTGTCCTTTATTACTTTTTTTTTTTTTTTGAAAATAATAATAGTGGTTTAAATTTGAGTGCTAAAAGCTACATCTTGAAGATGTTACCTGTCTAGAGCTTTCTCTAACAATCTAATCTTCAGTTCTCTGGGACTCATAGACTGGTATCTTAGTTCAGCTGGGAAGCAGGCTACCTGCCATCCCCCTGCCACGCGTACCTCCCTTCAGAACATCTTGGTATCAACCCGTCTGACTCGAGTCAGGTTTCTTGTGTCTCCTGCTCCTCCTTTGCTATCTCAAAGTGTTATGAGGAAGCAGCAATGAGGCTCTGCTGTTTTCTCTTGTTCAGTTGCACGTGCTGTCATAGATGGTCACAACTAGCTTTTAACTCAAAAGGTAATTTCTGTTGATTACTTAAATAGTGCTTTTGTACTGAAATGGTGATCATAAATGAGACTGAGGCATTGGAGTGGGGAGGTTGAATAACAGGAAAAGCTGCTTTGAATTGAGATGTATCTGTGAAGGACTAATTTTTTTTTTTTTAATAGCAGTGAAGTTTTCAGGGCCTTGAGTTCAATGTGATTAGAGTAATTGCTAGTTGTTTCAGATCAAGGAAGAATCTATTGTGTAGCTGAGCAACTTAGACAGAAAAATGTCTTTTCTTACTTCCTTCTTCTTCTTCCTATATAGTAGTAGTTGCCTTCTTGAAGGTTTCTTCATAGCCAGAGTGCACATCTTGGATTTTGCTATGTCCTCAATATTCAGAGAGCTCACTAACCACAGGATGCATTCAGTACTTAAAGACTGAAGTGGCTGGGGAGGGGGGGGGGGTGCAGCACAGATAAGAACTGAAGAATTGCACTTAAACAAATACTTTTAGTTAAATCTCCCACACTGTACAAAGTTAAAGCTGAAATTGTTCCATCTTTTAATGTTCACGCTGTACAGTGTTGTTTTAGTCTTTTCGACTTCATTTATGGAAGTGATTTATGTTATAGATTTATGTTAGAACAGGAGTAGGTGTGCACCGTTCTAATAAACTAGGGGACTGGTGGAAGGCAGAGTAGGCATCCTGTAGCCTGTAACTGGGTCTTTTAAAATCTCAGATTCTGAGATGAAGTGATAGGATTGTTTGAACCGTCCCTACAGGTGTAGATTTCTTAAGATGAGATTAAGAGGGTTGGTATCTCAAACTTCTTGCTGATTTTTTTTTTTTTTCTTCAGCGTCTTGTTTTGCTAATATAAAAAGAGGCAGACTGACAAGTATCTTTTCTTCCTTTTCTTCTCTCCCATAACTGTATCAATGTAGGATCTATCTGCTTTGAAACATCAGTTTGTATCTGGGTTTTTTTTTGTGTCATAGCTTCTACTTGAGAGTTAAAAATTCCTATTAAAAATTACAGAGAAGATAAATCTATATGCATAACTATATTAAAAGTTTTGCATTAATTTTTCCAAATTTCCATTGAAAAGAACTAATTTAATTTCATGGACTAAGCATTATATTAATCTATTTCTGTAGGAATTGAAATCTCTTGAAGTTGTACAAGAACCTCTGTTAAAAGTCATCACATTCCTTCAATGATCTGGAAATGTGATATTTGAGTGAAAATGATCTATGCAGTGTTTTCTTCTGATCCTTTCATGTGAGTGTGAATTTTAAGAAGTCTTTAGGAAATACTTAAGAAAAACCCAAAAACATATTAAAACAAAATATTTCTAGCTGTTCCAAATACCCTTTTGAAGAATTCAAATCCATGTGTTTGATAGTTAAACTTAGGAAAAGTAATATGTAAGAAACTGGTGATCTGAAAATAATTTGTCCTATATGTAGCAGTAAGTGAGATTATCTACTCAGAAGGAATGTTCACTTGCTAACTTTTCATATTGACCTTTTGGGGATTTCAATCTTGAATAGCTTCAGGTAGAATGTAATTATAGCAAACACTAGAAAGTCTTTCAGGCTGTAGTTGCTCACTGCTGCTAATGTGTGCATACCTTTCGAAAGGATGGTCCTGGAAGACACTGAGGTTCATGGTCACCAGCTGATTGTGAGCTGAAATGTCTGCTTGTTGACAGGAAAATGCTAAGGAGGTAGTGTTGCAATTGTTTATGTCGCTAGTGAAGCCCAAAGCTAGAGTATCATGCCTGCTTCTTGTACCAGCTCTTCAGAGTTGTTGCCAGTATGATATACAGGAAAGAATGTGTCTGTGTTCATATTAAGAAACAAACCAAAGTCAAACAAATATTAAAAATCCAACCCAAATTACCACCACCACAAAGAAAACCCCCCCAAAAACCAGAACACCAAACTTACATTAGAATTTCAGCTAAAAGGTTCTAAGATTAAAGAAGCCTACTTTGAGTTTACCTGGAGGAAGAGTAGGAAATGTTTTGGTAAGTCTCACATCTCAGAGGAAGATGTGAAAGCTGAAGTTAGGGAGTTCTAGCAGGTAAATGTAGATGTCTGTTGCTTCTCAGCAGTTACTTCTAGCATAGCTTCTTCTATGTGTCAGATCTTAATGACAGTTAAATTTGGGGAATTTACCAAATGTCAGTGTGTGATGCCCATAAATGAATTTTTAAAATGAGCTTAATAAGCCTTTTAAAATAGTAGTTTCCTTGTTAAGCTGGAATCACAGACTTGTGCTGGTGGCTGAAACTTTTGTTCTGTGCTGCTCAAGGTGGCAGACTAGATCATCATGCTGGTATCTGTTCTTAACCCAGGGATGGAGGGGGGCACACAGTTCTTTACATGTTTGGAAATTGATTATAGGCTAGATATAAGATTTCCATATTTGTGTTCTGAGAAATGCTCCCAAATACTGATTGCTTAAGAAAAGTTGGGAAAAACTTCCTCAGATGCAGTTTAGTTAAGGTTACATATATGCAACGCATCTCTAAGCTTGGAGAATATATGCAGCCTTTTCCACAAGTATTCATTTGTGTGATAATTTGACTGTATGTCTTCTACACTTGATTTAAAATGAATATGGCTGCATCCCTCTCTCATGGCAAAACTACATTGCATTGAAAAGGCTGGTGGGCAGCATTGGTGTCTGGAAGAGCTTTCTGCAGATAGGGGAGCTCTTAGGGGTTATATGCCCCAAATGGTGAAGTTAATTAATAGCTAATTCTTACACCAACTCCACTACTGAGTTTTGTGTGTAATCCAAACAGTTGAAGAAGGATGTTCATGGGGTTATAACACAAGAACAGCAGGTAAAACTCTCAGACAGAGCTGTAGGTTACATTACTTATATGTTCAAATATCAGACTTGTGAGTTTTTGAATGATGCACCTGGCCATACTTTGTCTGGAGGCTGTGTGAAGCTAGGTTCTCTTTATTGCTCACATGTGCATCAGCTGCTCACAATAAGTTGGAGATGCTCTTGGTCTACACCTGATATCCCAGATTTCTTTCAACTAGATTGTTGTATTGGGAAGAAACATAGTTACACTCAACTATGTATTGGGTGCTCTTGGCTTCTAAAAGCTCAACAAGGAGTGAGTGTACTGTTAACATCCTTTTGTTACAAGATATATTTTATTGTTTACCCCTCAAGATGTTTGAGCATTTTTTAAAGTCAGCTTTAAACATGGGATGCTGTTGACTGGGGTGGAAGGGGAAAACGCACTATGATACTGTCTATGATCCTTTCTGCTGTTTATTGAATGGAGTAACTGTCAAAAGTGACTGTTTTGATCCTTGCTCTTGTGCTGATGCACCTTAAATCTCTGACATTACCATTGGAAAGGCTTTGATTGCATTTTTTATAGCACTGTGTATGGCTAGTAATTTTGATTTATCTTCCAGAAGGGAAGAAAAGTAGTTGTGGTGTTTCCAGTGGATGAGTAAAGAGATAGGATCTCTGCTGGTCATCAGCATAACTGCAACTCTTAATTGCCAGCTATTTTGCAAAGCAATGATGATGGTGTGAAATAGTCATCTTTTTCCCATTCTTCTCTTGGATGCACTCTTCTGTAGGCTCTTGCTAGTACATTGTAAGGCAGTAAATAATGGTTGTAACCTACAGTGCTGCAGTTCCAATGTTTGCTTTTTCTCTGAGGTGGTTTTCTGCTGAATCTGTGTTCTCTTTGATTATCTACCCTGTGCTTCAGCATATCTAGGGTGGTGGGTCTTCTGGAAGCACAGCCCAGCGTGACCCTTAATTGCACAGCTGGCAGAGGGCACTGGTGTTGGCCAGGATCAATTTTGAAATGCTGGCAGCCCCAGGAGCCTGTCTGCTTTCTCTCTTGGGCGGGAGTTGTTTGGAGGACTCTGCTTAGTAAACTCCAGGAGATTGCACGCCATGGATGAACCAGCTTTACTGGATAGGAACAAAGAATATTTCATAACTTTACTTAATAGCATCCTCCTGTAAATTAAACAACAAGGGGGTTTTGGGTAGAAGAATTACCTGGGGAGGAATATCCATATGCAGTGCAGTTCTGTAGCTCTTGACTGTAGCTCTTTGCAGAAGGCAGTGAAATGCTACAATGTCAATCAGTCTCTACAAATTACTTTGCTGCAAGCAACATCGTTACTCTGGTTCAGAAAATGTGTTTTTTTTTTTTCCTAAAGTATTGAATGGAGCAGATTTTCTTAATCTAGTCTAGCACGAGCAACATGCTTCATAGACTTTCCACAACTACATCTTGCTCAAGTTGGAATCTCTACAGGAACGGTATGGTACTTGAATGTTTTAATTTTTTTTAGTTTTGGGAAACTGGTGTTCTCAGCTAAAAAATTCTTTCAACAGTATAACCCAAAAATAACTTCAAATTCTGGGTATTGTAGAGATTTTAATGTATTTGTTCTGTTCCAAGTGTAAGGACATATGTGGCAGGAAGTTGTTTTGGGTTTTGTAAGTTGGTTAGTCTTATATCTTCTTTTGAAGGATGGGGTTGTTCTGGTGCACTCTTGATGCAGTAACATGTATAATTGAACTGAATCGAGGCCAGCAGTCTCTGTTGGTATAATTACAGCACTATATGTTGGTCATATACAGGGGCAAAAGCCCATGTTCTAGAAAACCTCAATTCAAGTTTAGAACAGGCTGTGCATTTGTTTCATCTCAAACATTCTTCGGAGTTAACTTACTAGTTCTTTGTGTCTTTGTATTTTTTTCTCCTACTTTTTGCTTTCCTGCTATGCTTTTTCACAGTTTCTTGTTTATATTTGTTTATATTTGTTTATATTGCAAAGATAATAAAAGATGGATGCTTTTTGGGTTGGGGTCCAAGGGGACCTTTCTGCTTGTGTGAGGTTGCTTCCCTTTCTTTCCCCTTCTCCCTGCCCACTTAAACCCCCTCCTTCTCCCCTTTGCTCCAGTCCCCAGACTAACTGGGGTGTTCAAGTTTATCTCTAGCAGTGTTCTGAATTCAATTTCTGGTGAAATAGGAACAAAGCTTCTGCTAACCATGCAAGTGTAGAAAATCTGTGTAAATTGATAAATGTGGTGAACATAACAATTACACAAACATGAAACTCAGCCTTGGTTTTCTTTTAGGATGGTCCTCTGAAGTTAAACTTATGTTTTTGGTAAGGTCAGTAATGACTAGAACAGTCCTGTAATGATCATGTAGAGTTATGTAGTATTTGTGTGTGAAGGGACAGGGACATCTGTATTAAGTAATTTTTTGTTGTTGTTGTTGTTGCAATGGGAATTTCTTTCAACTAATTGAGTACCATCTCATTAGTTTGAACAGGTCATAAAAATGTTTCTTTTAAAGTAAGAAGCAAACCTGTTGCTTTCAACTTCATCATTTCAGTAGGTTTTTTTTTGCTGCCAAATAACAGCAGCAAGTTCCTCCTGCTGTGCCGTCAAGATAAAAGTTCAAATATGAGTCCTGGCAACTGAAATCAACTGGTGAGTCCTGGTGACTGAATTAACGGCTAACAACGTTATCATACCTGCCAGTGATTTCCTTTGAGGTATATCAACCAACTTTTGGTAAAGAAAGAGTCCTGCTATAATGTCTGCTGGAATCTGGACAGCTGATCGCCATTTTCCAGTGGTTGTTTTGAACCACCAAAGTAGCATTTACATGATAATGGACAATTTCAAACCTGTATAGTTTACACTTTAGTAGAGCTGTTAAGTCAAGTGAAGCAGCTGTAAATGAGTCCAGCAGTTTTTTAGGTAGGTTCGAAGAGTTCCCTAAAGTTTAACTTCTGAAAGTGACCCATAAGGAATTTCTTTTAAATGCTTAGCAATGTTTCTGATACCATGAACTTTTAACAGATTTTCAGTTTAGAAAGCAGGCGGCTGTCAGACATGGTTTGGAAAGTTACACTTTGTTAAGAGAAAAGGAAAAAAGAGACAAAAGTTTTATTTGCATGAGACTTTCCTTTCTTTAAAACAGTTAGCACTACCATAGATCCAGCCCTCTGTGTCACCAGCATGAGAAGCATGGAAGAAATGCAGTTTTTGTCCCAATGTATAGGAGTTTGGGAAAAGTCCCAAGAAGAGTCTTTCTATTTGGAGCTCTGAGGAGCCCCAAAACCAAACAAAACTCAATCACCTCCTCCCTCCCCCTCAATTTTAAATGTGGTTGGAATAGGTTAAACAAACCACAAAGCAAACTAATGCAAAGATGTCTGACAGTCTGTTTTGCAACTTATTTCAAAGCAAGATGTGTGCCATTTAGCTGGTTGTAAGAAGCTGTTCTGAGTCCATTATTTTGAGGTTTCAGAATCTAGGTATTCACGTTTAGGAATAAATTGCACTGGTATTAATTTCACTGTTTCTGATTCCAGGGCCCACATACTATTGTTACATTAATAAATAGCACAACCAATAAATATATTGCGTATGGCTAGAGGCATTGTTAATAGCTTAGCTTCCACTGTTACCATGGAAGTGAGATGAGAATGAAGAGCTCAACTTGTGTTTTGAAAATGAGAACACAACTTTGCTGCTCTACTTTTACCTATCCAAACCTGAAAGTTGTTATGATGTTGAGTTAGTGCCTGTGTGGGGATTGTCAAGCAGCTTGCTGTTGAATTCTGTTTAAAAGGACAGACTTCTTGAAATGTTGCAATACTCCTATGTTATATATAGCATAGGAGTATTGCAACATTTCAAGAAGTCTTGAAAGAACTGCATAAACATGTTGTGGTGCCTTCATCCTTTCCTTCCAGCCTAACCATGGAGTGAGACAGGCAATATCAGTAATTGTCTTTTGTGTCACGAAAAATCTCAGTAGAAAGGTCTACCAGAGTTCCAATTGCAATCCTGAGAAATTGATCTTGTTATGTTTTGGCACTTCTGTGGTTTTTGTATGGATTTTTGTTCAGCATCACAAGAAGCACCAAAGGACTGTTTTTCAGACAATACAAATGTGGACATGGGTGGCCTCCTTGATATTTTGAGCTCTTCCTCCAACTTGCTCCGCTTTAATGAATGCTAGTGGGGACAAGGAGAGATCAGACCACAGGTGAGTGAAGGTATGTGTGTTTCAGCTGGTGAGCTCTTAACTTTTTGAGCCGTAGGAATGATACTTAGGCTTATCTCGAGTGGGCATTCCTGTGGTTGGTTCTTCTATTGTGCTCTAAATGCTTTTAGTGGTATACTTAACAATTCAGACAACCTTTCTGCACAGAAATGTCTTCAGAAGCCAAATTTTGTAATTTACTGCTATTATTGAAGCTCATAGCTTCCCATTAGAAAAAGGGTATGCAATTCTGAGAGTAGCATATCCCAAGGCAAGAGTATTTTCTACAGATAACTGCTTGGTCTTGTGTCAGGACAGGAACATCTCTTTTGGGGCATCTCAGAGCTAGCTTGCAGCAAGGTCAGGAAGGTAGGCACTGTGGTCTATTGTTATTGCCCTAGTAGTGCTATGTAGTCACTTGGGATCAGGACAGAGCTGGCAGAGTAGGGTGAACATTCTCAATCTGTTGCTGCATGCTGATATGTCTCGCTGTACTGCAGTTCTGTTTCCTTATGCTCTGTGCCTCAAATAGGGGTGTTCTGAAGGTTTGCAGAACAGAAGGGTTTATGCTGTTTCTTGAGCATTAGGCTGCCATTGTATTTGGACAGAAACCTTTGAAATGCAGCCACCTGTTCAAAGCTGCTTTTTGAAACCAGTTATTTCATATTTCCCCTAGCAGATATCGAAGCAGATATCTACAGCATTTTCTTATGCTATGAACTACATATTGCTATGACTTTAGTCACTGTTTCTGTAAGTCATCTATGAATGAGGAAATCCACTTTGTTAATGCCTCTAAATTTGATCATTCTTGTAGGGTGCAATTACTGTGCATTTCAAGTTCTGAAACTTAACAGCCTGTTCCCTGGTATGAAAGCATCCACTTTTTTTAGACTTTTCTCAACCATTATTAAATGTACTGGGAAGTAATTTATTATTTTTCTTCAAAGGTGTCTGGCCAAGATGTGGGAAAAGTTCTTATCCTGATACTGAAGCATGTCTTGTAAATTACCTGTTCATTGACCTGTGTGAAACAAGATGATTCCCATGGAAAAGCTTTTAGCGTGATCTCTTGTGATTGTCATACTTGCTCTGTTAATATAAATCTTTAATTTTCTTCGTTTTGAATAAGAAAAGAGCTATCTGCTGCTATATGCAATTGACTCACTTTAAAGGCACTATTTAGAAGGGAAAGAGTTTGGCTCAGTAAAAAGATTTAATTGTGAAGTACAGAAAACTTTTCTGTGAAGCTGTGGATGAGGGATATGAAGTTGATGTTCCAGCCATCCATCGATACCTCATTCCAAAACACTTCAGAGGAAGTAGGAACCAAAGACGAGACAGTAGTGTATTGGAAATTCACCCTGACTGCATTGGTTTCAGAGGTGTTGGCAAGAGGCATAGCCAGGTGCCTTGACTGATGTAGCTATGCCAGTAAAACTTCCCTGAGTCACTTAGGAGTTTATATTGACAAACTCTGATTTTCCTGTAACACACTTGGAGATATTCAGATAAGCCAGTAAAGGTTGTTAGATCTGTCCTTTAATTAGTGCAGATCATCACTTGGCTGATTGTATCGAACTGGCAAAGCCCTTCAATTACAGATTTCATGCTGCAGAGTGGAATGGGATTCTTGAGGCCCATGGAATATGGGTTTCCTCACCCATGAATCTGAAGGATGGTGTAGCATGACCTCACTTCTGTGCTGGTGCATGGTGGCTCCAGTGGTTGTCTAACACAAGAACTGAAGGCTTAACCTCTTGTAATTTTGGAGAACCAGGCTTTTCTCCTCAAGCCTGATTAACTGTTAATTCCTTATCAATTTAATTTCTGCTGTGTCATGCCCTTTATTTTAACAGCCATGACTTACTATATGGGCACCAGTGTGTTATGCTGAGTTCAAGTAAAAGTCTTCCCTTGGTCATGGCCGTGTTTCGGTGTCAGGCTCTGGCTGCGAGCGGCGTTGGGTTACTCACGAGAGGAAGGGCGTGGAGGAAATGTGATACAGCTTGACAAATGGCCTGTAACCCTTTTAGCCTGAACCTGCCAGAACATACACACATAGTCAAGGCCATATGCTGCTTAAAGATTATTTTATATATGAAAAGAGAAGAGCAGCTGGCAGACATAGCTAATACAAGGGAGTTCATGGAGTTGAGATGTCCCAGGCCTGAAGCGCCAGGCCTCTGGGAACCAGCCTAGTTGCAGGAGAGATGACATGTCTTAAGGCTGTGTTAATTCAGGGGGAAAAAAATCAGTTCTAAATTTTGGGGTTTTTTCTAAAAGGAGCATAGGACAAACAGGAAAAAGTAGCAGAAATTGTACTTTAAGTACAGGCAGTTGGTGCAGTGCTTTTTTTTGTGGAAATAGCTGACAAAAGCAGAATGAAAAGACACCAATACAAATGTAGAGACCCATAACATGTTTGACGATACAATATAAAGCCTGTGTGAAAGAGCAACCCTGAGCAAGATTTAAAAGCTTTGGAATAAGATCTTTTCTACTTCTTGGCCCACCTTGGCTTTGTATTTTTCTCTTGTAAACCTCACAGTTTAATATTTGAGTACTGTCATTTGTTGCAGCTAATAGTAAACCAGTCTCAAGACAAGCAGATTCATGTTCCTAAGTCTCTTGTAAGGACCTCCTGTGTCTGTGATGCATTGAAGAAATAATACTAATATTATGACTATAATACTAAGCAATATGACTACCTCAAAACTCAAAACTAAGGTGTTCATATAACTGTCAGTAAACACTGTCTTGATAGTCTGTAGGCTTTATTGAAGTCTCAGTGTTCCTATGACAGCCTCATTTGCCATCATGCTAGTCAAAGGGCAGCAAAGGAGGTGATTTTATCAGGGGGTGACCAGAAAAGCAATGGTAGAACGAGCCATGTTCTCAAAAATATTTATTGTGTGCATTTTACAACCATTTCCCCTGCTCTTACATGGGCTGAAGATGTTTCTGTGTAACAACTGGTTTTTTATAAGTTCATCCCTTACTGTTCCCACTGGGCCTTCTCCTCAACTGTTATTTGCTTCTGTCTCATACTGTGAGTGAACAAGAAAAGTAAAAAAATTTTCCAGTGTTTGGAGTAGAGTCAGCCAGGAATGGCTTGGGTTGTCTTCCAGAGCAGGCAGATGTGCTGCAGTGAAAGGAGTACACAGGGAAAGAGGCATGAAAGGAGCTATGGCAGACTGTCCTGTGGGATAAGGGATGAGGTACACTAGTTTCATTTTAATTTAATGTGAAATGTGGGGGAAGGCTGAGGATGGGGATTGTAAGCTCTGTGTTACATAAAGGTATAAGATTCTGGAATTTAGCTTTGCGTGGAGGAAGCATTATGTAACAAAATAAAATATTAATATCAGATTTTTAGCAAGGAGACAAATTTAAGTTTTAACACTTGTCATAGTCAGCTATATTAAAGCCACTGGATTTGTATGATTCAGAAATCTAAGAACTGTCTGCTCTGTTCAAGGGAGTCTCTCCCTGTGTGCTTTCTGTATTTCCATCTCTTCATCTTCCATGCATTTGCTTCCCCTCTGTTGGGAGAGAGACATGTTAGATAACTTTTATGGATTTGAGGCTGGCTTAATGCACACAACTTGGCAGTAATTTTTGTAATTGTTAACTGTTGATGATGGCTTTCTCCTCCTACTGAAAATACATTTTATGGTTGGGTAAGTTGTGGAAAAATTCACTTAAGTTTTCTAGCAGTGATTTTTAATGCTCCATTTGCTGGAGGGGCAGCCAAAGGGGATAAATCAGTTTGGCTATGAGTTCCATGTTGCATGTGTTTTGCTAGCAAAGGTCAATGCTTACATTTTCACTTCAGAAGTACTTGGAACTTGTCTTTGCTAGACCTCTGGAAGAAGCAGTTTGTTAGGCTTCATTGCCTATTAATTAGGAGTTTAGTGAATGGTTAAATTACTTTGCATGTGAACTATGACTCTTTTATGACCTGTTTAAAACTAATTAACACACCATGCTTACTTGAAGCAACTTGTGAGTTTTGACTTTGAACAACAAAAAACCAAGCTTGAGCAACTGCCTAACTCCTTCGCTTGGACTTCAGTCCATTTGAAAAAACTTCCCCTGAATCAGAAGTATAAAACTAACACACTTTTCTCTTATTGTATGCATGCTTTTTCTTTCAGCTACAACCAGTTGCAGTAAAATACTTCATTATATTCTACCATGGGAGGGATGGCAATAGCAGCACATGTGGAAGTTTGACCTTTAAAGGTCCCTTCCAACCCAAACTGTTCCATGATTCTGAGTTCCAGGTCAGAAGTATATAAAATGCCTGACACACCATCTTTGCCAAAAAAAATCCCAAACCCAACAACACGCACCAAAAAAGGCCTCCAAGAACACACACCAAAAGAAAACCAAACCCAAACCAGCCCTGTCGTTAAAGAGAACTTAGAGCAAGAGCAGAGGTATAAAGTACTTTCAATAATGCTGCTGGTTGAGGTAGGCAGTTCTTTGAGAGATTTTCATCACATATGGTGGTATAAAGAAATGTAATTTGTAGTAAGGAGTAAACAAATTATTACTACCAAACTTGAAATAACAGTTGGTAGCATTTAGTTTTGTTTGCTTTGGTGTTTTTGTTTAGATTTTTTTTAACTTGTATGTTGTCTTTTTGTTTCTTATACTGATCAGTTTTACAAGTCATGCATAACATTTCAGGAGCAGTATCAAAATACATACCTTCAGTTTCTTTATCTAAAAATGTTGTTCTTTCCTTTTAGGCAATCCTTAGCCTAAAGAATGCCTGCAAATTACTTTCAGTATCAATGGCAGGGATGTCTTGTATCTTCTTTCCCCTTTCTTGGTGGCTCTTTAGAACATACAATTTAAAATAGATCTGCTTCTGAGGCTTTCCCAAGCTATCTGTCTCTATTAAACATTGGAGAGTCAGTTCTAATCACTAGCTGTGTGTAAGCCTGAGCTGCCCTGTGTTAGAACATGCGATTGTGGCACGCACTGCCAAGAAGAAATCCCATTTCCAGTAACAGGGTGGCAAAAAGTCTGAAGCCATTGCCGTTAACAAAGAACCTGAGGGGATGGAGAAAACACTGGGTTTTGTCTTGGTGTTTGCTTTTAAACATTCTTCTGACAAGAAGTGTAAGTTTGGAAAAAAATGATGCTGGGTTTTTTTCCCCCTCCCAAGTCTTGAGAAGTAATTCCAGCTTCATTACCATCAGGCACCTGGGATCACTCTTCTATTGCTTTATTACAAAAAAGCTCCACCTATATTATACCATTATACCATTATACAACTATGTGAAATATTGTGGGGATTATGGGATTTAAAAGCAAAGTGTGAATATAGGTTCAAGATCAAAGTGTAATTGTACTATTAAGTAAATGCTGAAGGGTCATGGTTTGTGCTTCATAGTCCTGAAAAGGTAAGTAAAAGATTCTTGGAGTAGGGCACCAATATGTGCATCTTCAGATTTAAGAGCCCTCCAGTGGCTAAGTATATCTTTCATTTATGCAGATGAAAATAGTGAAGACTAATATTGTTTTATAGAGGTGGTACTAAATACATTTGTATGATATCCTTTACATTTATGTCTGTTTAGGCTTCATCCTATTTAATGCACTGTTGTATTGCAAAAGAGAAAAGTGGCAGTAGAGTTTTTTTTGTGGGCATCTCCCTCCTCCCCAAACCCTTTGTATTTGTTTTTGTTGGTTTAGGGTTTGCTGATAAAGTGCAGCACTTACCAAAAGCCCATTAGATAATTGCTTCTTAAACAGTGATTTGCATGTATTGTTTCCTTAATGTTGTGACAGTCATGCTGAATCTTGTTCACTGTAAGAGTACTGCCACTGCTAGCCAAACACTGAGTTACTGCTGGGATAGTTACTTGCTGTAGTATGAGGTAAATTTCCCTCTCATCCTCACTAAGCAAACAAAAAAAAATTGCTTGGAATTTCTTGCAATTTTCTGTCTTCTAGTCTATTCTGAAAACAGCTTTACATTTTCTTTGCTGTGGTTTTGCTTGTGAGTGTGGGTTTGGGGACTTCTTTTGGGAACTTCTGGGTATTGGAGATCAACAGCAGAGACAGCTGGCTGATTGCTCCTATGGTTATTAGCAGGCAGATGGAGCAAAAAGCATGTCAGTCTTTTTGGCACTATTTCAGCTACACTTGCCCTCTGCACAAAGGACTTTTGTATTTTCCATTACACTGAGGATCCTTGTATAGCAAAACAAATCATGATGGGAAAATTAAGTATATGGGATATTTGTACCCCTTGTGACTCTTCACTATTGTAATCCTTCAGTGTTCAGCTTGTGATAAACTTCACGTTGAAGCCTTTGTTTTCTCCTAGGAAGTAGTGCAAGGCCTCAGCTTGTGTCTAAGAGTAAACTCCACAAGATCTAGAAGCCTGGAAATCCAGACTGTGGCTTCTTCATGTGTCCTGGGGAGTAACATCCTTTTTATATCACTGTGAACCAAACAGCAAGGGGTGCTGGAGGAAACTGTGAGATTGTTTTAATATCATTAGAGGTAGGTAATTTCTGCTAATTAGCCAGTTATTTTGGTTGCCTAGAAGAATAGAAGGAAACTTACAAATTGTGGGGTTTTTTCCCTTCAGTGTGTTTGAAACTCTGAAGACTATTATCCCCACATTAAAAAGGTAAAATTAAGATAGCATTGTATCTTGAGGAAGGTGAGACTTTTAATTAATGGTCTTCAGCATACGCTTTTATCACTTAAGACCTAGAAACTGACACAGATTTACAAGAACTAGAGAGTGTTTTCTGACTATAATAAAGAAAAAAAATCCCAGTGTATTTCTGACTTTTATATAAAATTAGATTTGTGAGGGTGTTTGGTACACTTTTTTGGCTGCCACTGTTTTCTACATTTTCTGTTAGAAACTTTTAGTGGGATCAATGACTACTCACCCCTTGCTGAAAGCTTTTTTACTTTAGAATTGTGATGCCCCTGAAGGATATGGGATGTGCTCAGGACCTCTTTCACATATGTTGACTTGTTAAACCATTTCTTAAAGAAACGTCCTTCTTTAAAGTTTCACAGCTGGTCAAGGATAGGCAATCTAGGAACAACTAATCTTTTGGTTTTTTTTCATGCTAACTGCATCTTCATCTCACTGAATATATCTAAAATCTCATTGAAGCATAGGAACTTCTGTCTGGTAGACAAGAGAACAGCATCTTTGGACAGTTGAAGTTTTTTGGTGGTTTTTAGTTGGGTATGCTTATATCTACTTTTCTGTTTCTCTGCAGCATTTAATCTGATAAAAATTTTTGTTCTTCACTTCTTTATTGCACTTGGGATTCTGGATCTGTACTTTCTAGGACAAGTTAGAAAACAAAATCAGAGGTTTTTCTTTCACCTGTTTTCTGAGGTGAAGTAGCAATTGCACGTATGTTGAACAGATAACACTAATGTATATTAAGAATGGGAATTCTCTATATGTGTTTGTGTTGAATGGGCTTTGCTGGGGAATTAAAGGCATGTAGGTGCATTGCTTCTGTCAACTTCTGCATGGCTGTGGAAGGTGTAAAACATTTTAAGTAATTACTGGGCAAGCTGCTCATGCAGTATGGTTTAACTGAGTCTTTGGATTAGAGACATGTTTTCAATAAATAATTGTAATACACTTTCTATTTATGTCTTTCATTGCACAAGATGTAAAATCTGTAGCGTGTACAGAGATTCAATACTTGTTAAAGCAGCTTTGAGCCTTTGTAGATGATGTACTAAAGAGCTTCGTCTTCTATGGCAGTATGAGACTTTATATTTTTTTCCCAGAGTTCTTGGTGATGATCCTCACATACTACTGTGTCTATCAGGTGCTTTAGGGGCTGAATAATTGTAGGCTGAAGAGGTTTTATGTTGTGTGGATATATGAAAGTAGTCACGATGTCTCAGAAAATCCTCAATTAAATTACATTATTATTACACCGAATGAAGTAGAAGTTATGATTTTGGTGTTGAAAAATGATAATTCATGGTGTATCTAATGTTGAACAATCAAAACTGATATGCTTAAGGATGAAACATACTAGTTTCATGAAAGCATGGTAAAAGCATGAGGAGGATAAGGGGGTTTCTTTTCTTGTATAATCCTGTCTCAGAGTATGGAAGGATATGTGGTATTAAAAAATAAGCTTTTTTTAAAGTGAGCATAACCAACCGATCATTAATTGCCTGGATATAGTTGAAGAAATGAATGCCTGTCTCATATTGCACTCCTCTTCAAGAAGCTTCACCAGGTGCAAAGTTGACCTCAACAAAGCTAGTAGTGAGAAAACCTGGCTTTTTCTACCTAACCACCAGTATTTCTACACTGAATCTCACTACTGTTTTGTTAGTCATTTTTCCACTTTCTGCACTAATGTGCAAATATGGCTAAGGAACTTGCTGCTAAAGTGAAAGAGGTGACTGCTTTTAACCTTGCTGGAACTGTCTTCTCTGAAGGATTTGGAGGTTTGGCATGTGTTCTTGTAATAAACATTGATTGTTTTCCCACAAGTTACATGCTTACTCTTCCTTGCTACCCTGAAAGATTAGTAATGAGGAAGAATACATCCACTTTATGGAGGAAAAGTAGATCTCATCTTCATTTTTTCCTACTGTCTTTGACTCCAGTGCTGTAATCAGCTTTGAATGGAGTAGTTGTGTTCAGTTCTTGGTGCTGTCTAGCTCTGGTAATCAGTCTCATTCTTCTGAATCAATAATAAGCAGGCTTATTATTAATAAATTAAGGCTTTAAGACTGCTTGATGGTGAATGAAGAGCATGTGGTTGGTTTTGGTTTGTTTGCTTTGTTTGGGGTTTCATTTTTGTGGGTATTTGTTTGTGTTTTTTATGTAGACCATCTCCCACTCACTGTGCCTCTCTCACTTAGAGCCAGTTGAGGTCCTTAATGTTGTCAGCAACATGCAACCCCTTACAGCAGATGCCTGTTAGGCATTAGGTTACTATGGAAAATTCTGTACCATAATGATAAGCTGCCTTCTGTATTTATCAAGAACATACCCATCTGATGTTTAGGATATTACCTGCTGCTTTTCATGCATTTTTTGTGATTTTTATATAGTCTTTAAAAGAACTTTGTAGGTTAATGTGGAATCACTTGTTTGTTTTGTTAGTAATCAAGGACAGTCACTAGCTTCTTGCTGTGGGGCACATGATTGAAGAAGTTCCATGTGTCTATTTAAGGCCAACTTTGAAGACTTTCCCTAGAATTAGATGGAGAGCTCTTCAAAGGCTTGATCCAAAGGGGTTTCATCTGTTTTTAGAGTCGCTTCACATTGAAGTTATTGTCATTATAAATAACTCACTATTTTGGATATACTGCTTGTTCTGTGGGTTAATGCAAGTTAATATGGTCTTTTTAAGTAGTATGGACCAAATGACATTATTTCTAGAGTCTTTGAAATTGTCAGAAACTTCTTAGCAGAATTTAACACCTGATGTCCTTTTAAATTTCCAACTTCATGTTCCCTTTAGGCAAATAACGTGACCAGAAATGAGAATTTGGGTTTGGTGAACTGTGTTTTGTAGGCTACCCTGATTGCTTCTCAGTGCATGGATATCATTGAAAGTTTAGAGAAAAAGTGTAGGACATGTAAGAACTTAAATCTACTCGTGGAAAAACATGCAAAAGATGTTCCCAGACTGTAGAGAAAATGCTAACTCCATACTGTAATTGTACTGTTAAGTTCAACTCAACATGCTATAAAGTCATGGGGGAATTAAATTTTTTGTGTTTTTTTAAGGGTTTGATGGACTGGAGCTGTTGAGACCAATCCCTCAAGAAGAGCCATTGTGAAAATTGATTATTTTAGGCCTTTCCCAAGGCTAGTCTTTGTTTATTTTGTCTACTTAAAAGCCCTCTAAAGTACCTGAACCAGGTTATTTACCTGATAGTTTTACTAGTATTAAATCCAACTGTGATACTAGAGATGCCTGATATAGCAGGAACACAAATTATCAGAACATACTGGCTAACTCCATGAGAGCAGTTTCAGAAGAGAAGTCAAAACAACTCATCATTTGAGTAAATCTTGAGTTGGAGTGAGTTCCTCTGGGTTTTACAGATGTTTTGTGGTGTACTGTATAACTCTTCATGGTGAGCAACTGTGGACTGGGGACACAACCAGAAGTAGTGTTATTAAAAACTGAGAATGCTTCTAAATTAATCTCACATGAGGAAAATAATAATTTGCAAAGGTACATGTTACGGTATTTCCTGAACAAAGTAAATTTGAAAGGCAGCTTTTGTCAGTATAATTAAGGCTTTTGTGGCGTTACTATATATAATTCATACCTGTCAAGACTTTAAAACTAGACCTTCTTACTGACACCTCATCAGAAATGCTCTGGCTATAGTAGCATGAAAATAGGCACATGCAGAAATGTGTGAACCTCTTTCTGTGTCTGTTTGTGTTAATAATCTCTTCTCACACTGTTCAGGATGACAAATAGTGACAGCATACTGAAACAGACACATTATTGGAATAATAATGATGAATAGCCTTAGATACTTGCTCTATGAAATCTGTTAGCTATAAAGCTTTTAGTATGTGTAAAGGTCATGGAAAGTTAGGCAGTGAAGTTGTTCAGAAAGTTAAAAGAAATACTCAGATTATCCAAGTTCTTCAAGCTGTAATAGTTTGTGTTTGTCAAGCTTTCAAGTACCATCTTGAGGCACTTCAGTACATGAAAGAAAAATGCTTCTGCAGGAGACTGTGTAGTCTCACAGCGGAATTGTGTCCCCTTGATGTAGTGCTACCACCCATGGCTGCAGAGACTCCCCAGTTTCTGCTTGTCCTTAAGGCTTCAGCTCATGAATGAAGTTAATGCTAACAATTCTCAAGGATGGTTTGAAACTGTAATTCATGGGGGTTTTTTTCCTTCCAGCTGGTCTTCTGTTCACTGAACTCACCGTTGTGCTTGGGAATTTGCTTTTGCACTCTGGCATGTAAAGCAGCCAAAGCAGTAGTTTCTACAACAGAAGGGATTGTCTTATTGGCACAAGAAACAGAAAGAGTAAGTGATTATCCACCTAGGATAGGAGTGAGGCTGGGAAACAGGACAAATTAGACATGTTCCCTATTCTGAGAGGGTAAGCAGATTGCTGAACTAATTACACTAGCCTGTTAATTACATTAGTCCATGTCCTAATGCTTTAGAGGATCTGTATGTTCTGGGAAGATAGGTCTCCTACTGAAGTTAAAATAATTTCCCTTATGGTGGGTCTCCTGTGGGGTCTCAGGTCCTGCCAGCAAACCTGCTCTGGCATGGGCTTCTCTCTCCACAGGTCCTACTAGGAGTCTGCTCCAGCATGGGCTTTCACTGGGTCTGTCTTCCTTGGGCATCCACCTGCTCTGGTGTGGGGTCTTCCATGGCTGCACGTGGGTATTTGCTCCACTGTGGACCTGCAGGGGCACAGCCACCTCACCATGGTCTTCACCATGGGCTGCAGGGGAACCTCAGCTCTGGCACATGGAGCCTCCTCCTCCTCCTTCTCCACTGATCTTTGTGTCTGCAGAGTCGTTTCTCTTGCATATTCACTCTTCTCTCCACTGTTGATTCCAAGCAGTTTCCCCTTTCTTAAAAGTTTTATTCCAGAGGTGCTGCTGCAAGGGCTCAGCCTGGAGCTGGCTGGCATTGGCTCTGTTGGACACAGGGGAAACTTCTGGCATCTTTTTCTAGAAGCCACCCCTGTAGCCCCTCACTACCAGCACCTTGTGATGCAAACCTGATACAGACCTGTATCTTGTGACATTCCTTAAAGAAAGTTTGAAGAGGGGACAAACCTGACTTTAAGCAATATTGACAAGACCGTCATTCTGTTGAGGAAAAAGCTTCCCAGCAAAACTAATGCTTCCTCCACTTAGTTTGGCTTGTCCTTCCAGTGGTCCAAGAGCATTATTTGCTGAAATTGTTTTGTTTATAGTGATCCTACAAACTTGTTGACAAGTGGTGTGTATTTACACCACATTTAAAGTGAGAGAAGTTTCAAATGTGCGGTGTAGTAGTGTAATGGTGTTGGGACACTGAAAGGATTGTGTGGAGACAGCCTTGATCTGTTAACTATGTTGTCTTGGGCTCTCAGCTGAGAGGTATGGTAACTAATATGATTGTGTGTAAATGCCAGTAAGGGTCCTTACAGAAGTTAATTAGCACAGAAGAGCATGTGTTTTGCAGGCTGAAATAATTCATTGTTTTTGGTCTTGATAGCTCAATTTTAAATAGTGATGATTGGTGACTCCTAATTTAGATGAGATGCAAGAATGAGAGGGCAGAATGAAGGCTAATACTTAAATTTAGATACTGAAATTCAGACTGATATTTGACCTTTCTATTTTCCCCACTTTTTTAAACTGCAGCATTCTATTTGTCCTAAAAGTTGAAAAGTTTATGTTTATCTCAATTTTTATGTTAGCTTTGTGGTGATGTGTTGGTGTTTTTGGAGATTGGCAAAGGAGAACATTTCTGTAAAAATAGCATTTGACAAATATTAACTGATATGAAGATACCTGTGAGACTTCTGTTAGTATGTGTTGGCATTAGTGATTAACCTGCTGTGCCCACCTCTGTATGTAACTGGGTTGCATTGTTCATGGGGAAGCTGGAGATTAACAGAACAAAATGTGATTATTCCCATATCTTATGAGTTCAGGATGTGATTTTGATCTTGAAGTGGTGGTATTTATTGGCAGTTGACTAAAGTTCTGATTTTGTTGGATAGCTAAATGTACACTTTATAGGTATTGGTTTCAGTGATCTTTGCAGGTCCCTTTCAATGCGGGATGCTCCATGATTATTTGGAAAGCTGTTCATGTTTGGGAGGCAGGGGGATGTATTTTAGTACAGACTTATAAATGTATTACTTGTTGTCTTTAATCATCTACCTGGGCATCTTCTTGGTTTAGGTAACCTACACTTGTATCTCTAATTATTTGGGTCTTTCCATTTATCCTCCTGAAGAGTTCTACTCTTAAGTGTCTTCTTGCAGTCATTTAAAGTTTAGAGCATCATGATGAGAACATTGTCTCCTGTAGCCTGCTGTAGGAACTTTTCTCTTAAAAAAAGCAGGTTTCCTTGCAGAGAGAAGTATAGAAGCATATATTAATCTTGTAACAGTTTCAAATAGTTCCTGAAGAAAGTATCGTGAGCTACAACTTAACTGTTTATGTTTCAAGGAAAAACTTAAAAAGAAATGCAGAACAGATATTTTAGTATCCTTCCTGAGCACTTGTACTTATTGTACACAAGTAAGTGCTGTTGCACTTCTCTTATTTGACTGGAGAACAGGTTGAAATTATTCAAAACTATTTGTAAAAAAGCATAACTAACTCCCACTGTAATAGGGAAACATAAACAGCTGCAGTTTGACCAAGCCTTAAATTTTACATGTTTTGTTTTGATGGGTGGGTGGGTGATAAAACACAGCATGGAGTAGATACTCAAGCTTTGCAAATGTTTCATATTAGTATGATAGTTTGCAGTCCCATACCTTGTGAAGATACTCCTGTGGTAAGATTGAGGGGTGTTAGTTTTGGTGGGAGTTTTTGTTCTTACAAATTTTAAGTATTTTTCCCTCTTTACTCTTCAGCTGTGTCTATAGTAATTACCCATTCATCCGTATGTTTGTGCTTCTTTCAACTGAATTATTGGTCTCTTGCAATGCTTCCAGATACTGTCTTCTTATAACACAGCAGCTGCACAAAACAAAACAGATTTAGAAGAACATGTAAAAGGTTACATTTAAAGAAAAAAAAAGGTGCTTGCTATTAAATAGCTTTAAAAAAATTGAGAGAAAGCTAAAGAAAGCTAGTTTTCCTTGTAGGTAACTTCCCATGCATCATTTTAAGGGTGCAAGCAGATAATATAATGTAGTAGTCCAATGTAGGTTTAAGTGTTGAATGTTTTCTCTTCAGTCTACTGCTAGTACCCATGGTGTGTAAAATGTAAAGCTACTGGGCCAGATTAAAGCATTGTATTCTGACTTCCAACATCTCCCTCCTTATGAAACACAGTTGAACACTATGGCTGAATAGTGCTCTGGATTACTGATGTAAGTCTGTACTATGTCACTGTCAGTTTGGTACTATGAGGGTTTTTAAAACATCCTTTCAGTATGCATTGCATTTCTCAGTGTAAACTCTCATCCCTTGTACTAGCTCCCTGGTTTTTTTTTTTTGCTTTCGTCTTCCTTGGCAGTGTGTAGAACAGCAGCAGGAAGAAGGAATGGAAGCTGTACAAATTTCAGTTGCTGAAGAAGTTAAAGAATGTCCTTGTAAGCTATTGAGAAGGGCCCTGCTCTTGCAAGATGTGTGCAAGTGTTGGTGCTAATGGAAATTGCTGTGTCCATTCCTGCCCTGCACAGCCTGGCATAGCAGCTTGTGGGTTTTGCTTTGTAATCTGCCTGTTGCTGTGGGACTTCTGCAGGAGAAGGTTGATACATTTCTGCTTGTGGAATTTTGGTTATAATTGCTTGTCACTGGTTGGGAATGGATTGAATGTACAGGTTGAACACCAATTGCTCTAGATGATTTCAGACTGTCACCATCACAGTGGGTTTTTACACATTTCCAGTTGAGCTACAAGTGAACACTTGTAGCAAACCACTCATTCTTCTATGGAACAGGCTTGGATGCAGTTATTGTATTCATGTTTGGTATGTGGAAATATTTAACATGTGTAGTCTGTCAGAAAGTTAAGTATATTCTAAATTCATTGTTAGGAGAGAGGCAAAAGTTTACATTGTGTATCTGTGGCTTTAATGGTTCATAGTTGAAAATAAATAGTAAAAAATGAGAATATTTGGCTTAAGTTTTGTATGCTAAGGAAAGAGACTCTGCAATGCTGGTGTTACACTGATGTTAAAAAGTGTGAAAATAAAGTTGTTCCATGTTCAGCATGATGATGGCATTAATTACTACTACTCTACTGTGCAGAGCAACAATAACCCCTGCCAATCTCCTCTGTATGGGAGGGACAAATGGGTGGGGAAGAATGTCAGACTGTTAACATAATTTTCTAGTCCATTTCAAATATTTATTGAGCCTGTTAACAAATACAAAATGAGCTGGAGTCCTTGTCAAAGAGAGGACTTGACTCCTTTTGTTGCCCTTGTGCCGTTAGGTAATGAAAAGTTACACAGGAGTGGGTCAGAAAGATAAAGTTCCACGTTCCATGGTCCTAATGGCTCTTCATACTACATATTAAACACTTCAAACCAAAAAGTAAACTGAACAGGCTATATTTAAAACCATAATTCCACGAGGTTTTTTCATGTTCACATTGCTGTTGAGGACTTTCCTTTCTTCCTACCTCTGACATTGTAAATTAGTAATTTTGCGTGTTTCTAAAAGGCTTGGAACCAAGGTAATTTCAGATGAAAAGTTGGGATGATTAGCTAGGGAAAATAATCCAAAAGAAGAACAGGATTTTTGTCAGATGATAAAAGTTCTGAACTTTCTTCCTCCTCTTTGCTTCTATTTGTGGTTTTCATGCTACATTTTCCCATTCCAAATCAATGTTTCTGTTCTATGGACAACATGTCAGTGGCAGCAGTGACCTAGTCCGTGAGCTCCATGGACCTTCTCCTATGTTACATTAAGCCATGAAGCTTTCTTTAAAAGTATTAAACATTCAGTGGGCTCTGACTGCATAGACAGAAACTGTTATTTCATAAATATCGGAAGAGAAGTGATATAGCTGTTTTAGTACAGGTTCTATTTTGGAGAATGTGTGATGGGCTCACACTTTCTCTTTTGTCCCCTAGTTTTCTACTGCTACCCTGAAGAGGTAAAAAATCCCAGATGAGCATTCAGTTTTAGTGCATCGATAGTGATACTACTGAACACGAGAAGCTTTGAAATTTATGAAGCTCATGTTCAAATATAATAAGCAGAATTGCCTGAAGGCTGTATGTGTCAATTAGCTAGAAGATGTGGGGGACAGTATGGGACAGGACTGTGAGCAGGCAGTGTAAATACCATTCTTTCCTCTTTTTTAATTGAGAGTGCTCTGATTTTGTTTGGATTGGCTTCTCAGAGATCATAAACTTGTCAGAGTCAGAGGAGATCTTTTTGCTCCCAACTGTCAGTGTAAATTTTTAAAAATTACTTCTTGTTTATTTCTTTTGGTCGCTTCATCTCTAATGTCTTGTAAGGGAACACCAGTTTTCAGTAGACACTACTTCATAATGCACAGGCTGAAAGGGAGCAGTACAGTATTCTTTTTCTGCCCTGTCTTTCAGGAAACAACTTCCTTGTGAGGAAGTTTGTGTATACTGTGTGTGGGGTTTTTATATATGAGTTACCAGATCTCTGAGTCTTGTCAGCATCTTGTTTGCATAAATTGAAAACAAGATATTTGCAGAGTTTCCCTACAGCTGTTCTCTGTCTGTGACTGTAAGAAGCAAAATAAAATAAAAAATCTATATTTAAAACCCAACAACTGAACTCATACAGGCAGAATTTATTCTCCCTGCCATTAGGCTTTGAGGCAGACTGCTCTGAGAGCATGTCTCTTGTGAGGTGTGTTAAGAGATATAGAACTTGTGAATTGCTATTTGTACTGATGCAGGCTGCACTATGTAGGTTTTGTTATGTAATTAGTTGACCACATACATCGAACCATAAACATCAGTGTGTTCTGTGACCTACATACTTCCCCAACATGGACACTTGTGCAGGGGCTATAGCAAGTTAAATAAGGCATTTCAATAGAAATTAAAAAGGTCAGGTAGAAGAAGGGACTTAACATCCTTTATAGGTAAAGAATGGTAGCTTTTCCAAAATCCTGTTATACACTTAAGAAGATGCAGATATAATCTCCTACTTTCCCCTCCCTCCTGTGTCCTTTCTGAAAGCACTCCTAACCTCTGGTTGCAAAATGCAGTTCTATTATGAACTTACTTTTAAAACTTTATAAAATGGTTTTATAAAATGTCCAGTTACTGCTTTTGATACTCTTGAGTTATCCATGTTCCTCCTATGCAAGTTGAAAGTGAAAACCCCCAGCTCCTGAAAAAGGATCATGCTTTCTCTTCCTCCTTTGAATTAATTTAGGGGAAACCCTGGTAACTAAAACCTTAGATTCTAACCCCACTGTTTTTATTTCCTTCATGCTTTCATATTAGAGATGGAAAGTAATTTTGCAAAGCTATGTCCAGTTGAAGACTTCCAGCTTTTTAGATAGGAACCAAATCACTCAAGAAACCACTATCAAATATGAGGTGCCCATGGCAGTAGGTAAAGAAGCATTACTAAATATGTGTCAGTATTTAAATAGTTAAATGGATGCATCGAAACATGCTATAATGAATAGTAAAGAACAGTACAATACAGCTGAGGCATACATTACACTAATTTTCTGATTACATGACTGTATGCAATTATTATAACTAATAAATGAAAGTGAAATGTAAATGGGGAAGAAGAATAGATAGCAAAGTCATATTTAAGTTTAAAAAAAGTTGAATTTTAAACAACTGACTTGTTACTCTGAACTTGGAGACAAAAACTTCATGGAGATGTTTAAAACATCTTTGAATAAGAACCTCTGCATGAGCAAAGGTTTAGTGCCAAACTAGTTAGGATATTTTATATTAAAAAAGAAAGGTACTAGAGAATGATCATCCTAGCTTACTCAGAAGGAATTATTCGAAATTCTTATTTATTGCCTATCTGTGAGTAAAAGAAGTTCTTCTGGCTTCTAAAAATAGAAAAAAATTTAACTTTGTCCTACATCTCCATTGTGTCCTGCTTACTTGGCCCCTGAAAGAGAGTGAAGTTATCATAAGCTGCCTATAGTGTTTACTCCTGTCTGTTAAAATGCAGTTTGTATTCTTGTCAATTTTATAATCATACTAAATTCTAGATTTGAGACCATCATAAATTAACAACATACTTTCAGTCTTCTGTCCTGACCTAGAGGCTCTAACTAACCCTCTTGTATTCATGAATAGGTACAACCTTGAAGTTTTTTTGGGTCTGGATTTTTTGTGGTT
This sequence comes from Vidua chalybeata, assembly GCF_026979565.1. Classification (NCBI taxonomy): domain Eukaryota; kingdom Metazoa; phylum Chordata; class Aves; order Passeriformes; family Viduidae; genus Vidua; species Vidua chalybeata. The sequence goes on along the minus strand of NC_071530.1, from coordinate 14,852,690 downwards.
TGCTTTTTGAGGGTATGTGTAATAAATAGTTTCACCTATTCTTAGTTCCATATCAGATGTCCCATGGCCTACATTCAAAACCTTAGAGTTGGGATCTTGCTATTACTTGTGCAGGAAGACCACGGGATGATTTTGTGTGGGACTTGTGTCAAGACCTTGGATGTGGCCAAAGGTTGTCTGCTGTCTTTGTGGTGTGGTACTGCTTTGGTGTGTCAGAACAGGGCACCCTCTGCTCTGTGCTCTGCAACTGCTTTATCCCTGCCAATGCCTGGTAATTTCTACTGAACCAGCTTGGGCAGCCTCTGTTTCTTGCAGTAGTTGATGAACCTTTGCCTGTTGTGCTTGGAAAATGCATGCTAAACTTAGGTTAAAGCATTTGCAAAAATGGAAAAAAAAATCTGTATCCTTGTAGGAAAAGAAAAAGATCCATTAGTGGAGAGTTTCTTCTACAGCAATGCAATTAAAGGCATACAACAGAATAGGTGTACTTTGGTCGACTTTCAAACATCTTTTTTTAACACTATTTTGGTCTCTAAAGCTTCTCTCTAATTTTCTTGACTGGAGACCATCTATCATTTCTATTGAAACTGATATGCTGACATAATTACCAGCGTTTACCATCAAGTGAATTGGTTTGCTTATTCAGTGACTTAGCTTGAAATCTAATGGAATTTTCTTTTAATAAGTAAGAAATTTAGAAATACTCTAAATGAAAAGATGCATTTCAGAAGTGAGAGGGAAAATAGCAATGCACCTTGGTGATACCAAGGCAGCTTGGAAAATCTCATAGAATAATGTTTTCTTAGCTTGTTTACCAGGCAATTGAGAGAGTATTTTTCCTTAATCTGGAAATTATATTGGAGTTTTCTGCATGGTAAACATTTCTTGCTGCTAAAATGGATTGATGAATAGTAGTTCTGATAAGGATTATGGGGTTTAATGAATACATTATACTTCTTCATATTTCTACATTCAAACAGCTACTGAAAATCTTTACCTGAGACTTCAGCATTCAAGCCTTGATTCAGAATATTTGAAAATGTAAAATTCAGAGTTTCTTCAGCTTCAAGATATCCTGTCAAAATATTGTATATTTATTACCTTTGATGTATAATGAATGTTAAGACTTGGCTGTGAATGTCTTTAATTTTATTGTCAATTTTACTTAAGATTGCTTTGATTTGAGTAGGGTTGTTTTGGTTTCACTTTTAGGATGCGAGTAATCCTTTCACATTTTGCCTCATGGCTTGAAGGAACCAAAGGAAACTATTAAATGTATGTAAATAAGAGACTGAAAACAGAATTCTGTAAAATTACAGTAGATAATAAATGTTTAAAAGTGATTCTTGTTTTATAGCTTATGGCTCTTGCTAAGATTTTTTGTTCTATAAAGCTGTCCCTAGAGAGCTTCATATATACATAGAGACTTGTGTATCATCTCTGTTAGGTGACATCACCTTATACTCTTTGACAGTACAGTCAAGATCTTGAAATCTCTTAGTTATGTATCTGATCATACAAGTGTTGATGGTATAAGGAACCAAAAATTCGGTTTCAGTCATTGTTGTTTCCCATCAGTCAAGCCTGACCTGGATAGCATTGAATGGAGATGGACATTCCTGTCGATATTTCTAATATGAAATTCTAGTTGCATATGTCAGTAGGAGATAAGATTTTAAAATTTTTAAATTTTTAAAAATTTTAAAATTATGAATTTAAAATAAAGAAAATGCATCATTAATACATCTTCTATGCTTCTATTAAAGAACAAACTTATCTTAATCTTCTATCAAATGCCCAAACTTAACCCAAAGGAATTTGTTTGCAGGAGCGTTTCATTTGGTTGTAAACATTGTTGAGGTCTCACAAACCAAAGTATCTTATAGCACAGTATGCAGTGGGGAAAAATTATAGTGTATTTAATTAGGTACTTATAGTGGAGAATGCTGCACATAAGTGAGCTGCAGAAGTGCAAAAATAAAAGCTGTGATTGCTGAAGGGGGGTGATACAGCTTTCACTTCAGGCTGCTGTTGTGCTCTTGCATTATTATGCAAATAAATGCACATATACACAATCACATTGTCCCCAGCTGAACTTTGTTGTCCCCTCAAGGTCACAATAAAATCATTGCCCACAGTGATTGTATTCACAGATAATATGATGTGAAGGATCTGGAAGTGCCTTTTAAATTACACTGCAAGTTTGGCAGATTCCAGAAAGACCAAAGAAATTCTTGGTCCTCCTTTAGAGAAGGTGATAAGTTTGTGCAAGAAGTTGCCAGTATCTCAGTACACAGTATGACACTTTCATTAGACAGCAGAAATATCATGCACAGATTGTTAGAGGGCTTGCAAGGGAAAGTGTTTTTGACTTGTCCTAAATAATGTAGTGAACCCAAATGAAGATACTGGAAATAGTGTTATTGAGGAATTACTCTAACAGCAATCGGGCTACACTTCATTCCTCCAGGAATGTTTCAACTGTCCAAAACAAGTCCTTTGTAGTTGTGTTGAAGGCCCCTCCTTACCCCCAACTTGGATGTTTGTAAGACTGTTCCTTAAACTGAAAAGAAATGGAAAGGGGCAGCCCAGAGTGGTGTGATTTTTCTTGAAGCCTTGAAATCACCACATAACCTGCAAGTAGCTGATTTATGTGAAAGATCAAGAGAGTTTGTGTGATTAGATGATATAGTAAATGGAAGTACAGAAAGAGGAAGATAACCTTTCCTCATAAAGTTCAAATGGTGCTCAGCATTGGGAAAAGGAAGTATATTAGGTTCTAGCAGGCTTAATCCAAAAACACTAGAGAGGGCCAAACCAAGAGTCTGGGGAACAATTTACAAGGTTCCTGAAAACTATTAAAGCCTGTTTTTTCAAGCATCTGAAACAAGAAGCTTTCTGTAATACTAGAAACTGATTAATATATGGAAGTGGCACTTGAAGAAAATAAGGTCATGGAACAAAAAAGCACTGCCTTTAGGTAAGTGTGTTCACAGCACAGGAGGTCAGACAAGTTCACTTCAGTCCAGCCTTGCTCTCTTGCAAAAGGAAACTGCCTTGGAACTGGTGAAGAGTTTGGAGGTGGGGAGAGTGAGCAGCCCCTTAGGTAACGTGTAGTCTTCCTTATGGATGACATGAGAATGAAGTCACTGAGCAATCTTGGGCATTCAGTACATTTATGGCTCAGGACTGTGTCAGTATCAGAGCAATTGGGAAGGAGGGTACAGCTTGGGGATGAGTCCAGAGTTCCACACGTGAAGGTTTCACTCTTGATTTCTCTAAAAGTGTTACAGGGTAGGTGGACAGGAAGGATATACAGTTGATATGGTTAGCCCAGACCTTTGTGAAAAGTTCTTAAATCCTTTAGGCAGAGAAATTAATTTAAAATTGAGGGTACTAGAAAAAGGGAGTGGTGATAAAATGCAATACTCACACAAAGGCAGAAAACTCTTGCTGTTCAGTAAATTATCTGAAAAAGGGTGTGGAGAGCAAAAAAAGTAACTTTGCAAATGATGTGAAGTTATTCAGGGTAATGGAAACAGGGGTCATGTTGAATTGCAGAGAGATTTCATGCTAGAATAGCAAAAGGGAGAAATGAAATTCAGTGTTTTAAAAACTCTTAATACTGAAGCAGAATACTTGTCCTATGATAAAGGACAAGTAGCTGCTCTGTGATTCCTAATATATGCATCAAAAGAACAGATGGTTGTCTCATCTTTCAGAGAGACTAAAATCTTAACATTATACATAAAACTTTTCAACAGAAATTAATGCAATAAAAGGAATTGTATTGTAGCAGCTAGAACAAGAAAATAGATATTAAACCTAATAATTCATATTAAAATAGATAGTAAACCTAGTATTTAAACGGTGGGGATTTTTCTTCTTACAGATTAGGCTGTGTTTTAAGCAAGAAGTTTATGAGAAATATAATCAGCTAAAAAGAGGTGGAATGACATTGGAAATGGCTGATAGAGTATAGATACAGGTAAAAATAGAAAGCAGATTTGGAAAACAATAGACAAAATTGCCGTTTCAGTCAGGCTGTTTTTTTCTCCATATTTTGGAACCAAATATTAATGTGTTTTAACAACTGATTGTGAGATCAAGTATGTAAAATCCATTTTGTAAAAGTACAAAATCAACTGATGTAAATTGTGTAGCTGTTCCCCACAATAAGGAAAACTTCATAAGCATAGTAAGAATTGGAGAGAGGGAACTGGAGTGAAACATGGCAGATATTCTGGTAGCAATACTCCTGACTTCTCTTAGAGTTTTGATTTTTATTTAAAGCATTTATTTGAGGCAAATGATCCTGGATACTGCAGTTGTGATTAGTTTCTATCTCCAAGGAAATCAATACCATAACACACCATTAAACTAAACCAAAACTGCAGTACGGGCACACTGAAAAGGTTTTTACAGTTCATTATATATCAGATTATCATATTTACCAAATTACATAAAGAGAAAATATCAACAACATTTCATCTAGTCTGTAGCCAGCATAATCTAATTTAAAATGAATATGATACAAAAAGCAGTACAGAACAGGAAAGAGCAATAAAAGGAAAAATTACAATCTAAGGGGCAAGTGTAATGCAAGGAGGAAGAAAAATCCTGCAATATAGTTGCTTTACATGGTTGCTACTACCACAGAATTACTTCTCTTGTAAGAAGAACCAAAAGAGCAGATTAATTCACTGTCAAGTCAAATTTTCCCCCTGAGACTACATATAGCATTAAAAATGTGAACAGTGGATTTTTAGCAACTCTCCATCTGAACCAGAGTGCAGCAGACTCCAGAGAGTCCATCTAGTTGCTGTAAATTCTTTCTTTTTCAAGACAAGACATACCATTCTTCAATATTCCCTCTTCATGAGAAAACTTCTTTTAAATTATATACTCTGTTCAGTCGTCAACTGCAGGAATGGAATTTTTTCTTTCAAATGAAACACACCCACTCTAAATACGCAATATGTGTTGGATTCCAGCCTTTCTTTGGGTTTCTTTTTTATCTTAGTTCAAAACTTTAAGACCAAACTTTTCCATTTAGCTCAAGAGGATGCATGTGCATGTAAAAAAGGAGAAAATATGTCAGCAATTCTGTTAATTTATATTTATTCTCTAGAAGTGATTGACAGGTTTTGAAGTTTATTTTGGACAAAGGGCTACTATGTTTTGCAGAGCAATTCATCCTTAGTCATGCCATTGATATGCATATAAAGTGAGTCACCATCACCTGTTCTTTATTCCCAATGTAGAAGAGTTCCGTGTGTAACGTTCATTTCTTCTTGGCTTTTGGCAGATATATGGATATTCTGACTCAGAAACAAGTACTTATATCTGACCAGAAAAGGATTGTTTTTAAAAGCTGCTGTTTTTTTCCTGGTAATTTTTCTTGTTAAACTTTAGCAGCTAAAGAAGGTTTTAATGTTTTAAGTGGGTTGTGAACATAATTTACCACTTTGAGTTTAATTAATTGTTGATATCCGAATCTTGTCAAATGTGATTTGCTTTGAGAGAAGCATGACAGCAAATGGAGAACCTGCAGACTGTAGTCTAGGATTTGGAAACCTTGTCCTATTAAAAAAAACAAAAAGAAAGAACCCTTGAAGCGAGACCCTTTAAATTCCTGTCCTTCTTGATTTATGTACTCTTATGTCTTAAACAGTTTTAACTTTTATTGCTCTAAGTGAATATTCAGAGGTTAAAAAATGGCAAGCTATATAGTTAATTTGGATCTCGTTACTCTGTTCTGTCTTCTCTCCAAACAGAGATTCTTCACTGAATGTATGTGCATGTATGTGAATGGGTAATTGCTTATAGGTTCTGGATAACTTGCATTTTTTCCACGTAACTCAGGTTTCAGTGCAGATGTGTGGTATATATTCAATGGAAAATTAGTCACAGCAGTGTTCTACCTTATTGTTCCATGTGCTGCTTTGAATCTTGCAGTGTAATGTTCAACAGTATTCAGAAATAAAAAATATTTCTAAATAGGTATTTGTAATACTTCCCAACTGTCTCTTTTCACAATGTTGCTTTGAGGTGCAATTGTAAAGGGAAGGTTTTCCATCAGTTTTGGGTGACTTTTTTACATTCTTAAATATTTCAGTGCTTAAACCTGCTTAACTTGTGCAATACCAAGAACAGCTCCTGCTTGCATACGTGCAGCTGATTATTTAGTAGCTATTTGAAGAAAATTCAAGTGGATATCTGAAAAAAAAATGAAGAAAGTAGGATAATTCATGCAGTTTAAATAAACTTGGTCTGAATTACCTGCTTGGTGTCAATAGAGAATCTGTAGCAAAGACAGGAATAGCATATGGTTTTATCAGCAAGAGATTGTCTTGCTGCAATTCTGGTGTTATTCACAACTTTGCAAGTTCTGCAGTATATGAACCAAAGATGCAGCAGTCACTGACAGTTCCTCATTCTTTCCCAGCGTAGATGCATCTTCTACACTGTAGGGTAATACGGTGCTGTTGAGAAGGGCCGCATAAATAATGGTTTCATATGACTTTATTTTCATGTGAGGTGGGAAAAGTGGAATTTAAAAGCCTGAACTGATACCTTTGCACTTTCATTCTGTTAGCCTGTATGCACTTGATCAGCAAGTTGTGAACTCTTGAATTCCCCATGAAGCTGTGTGGCCTGAGCTGTTGCTGCTGGTTCCACTGACTACTGTGGAATAGGAGGAGGCATGTTTTGCTAGCAAGCTGTATAACCTTTGCCAAGGGAGAAGACAGATAACAGTTAGGAGTTAGGCATTCCATTTGAAAAAATTCTGAAAAGCATAGAAGCTTCTCCTTTTTCTGCAGCTCTGAGCATGAATTTTTTTTTTCCCAACTTGCTTTCATACCCCATACCCCTCCCTGCTCTATCTTTGGATGTTTGTCTCAGTCTTATTCATGATGCCCAACTGCATTATTCAGAGTTCCTGTCAGTCACACTCTCTTCACTCAGTCTGTACATATATATTCATGGAAGCTTACCTGGTTCCCTTCTCCCTTTTTTCTGACTACCATTCTTTATTTCCTTCCTTGGACCTCTTTCTTAATTTTTCTCATTTTTGCTCTGTTCCATCTTCTTGTGCCCCCATCTCACCAGTGTCTATCAGAAGAAATGGAAAAGAGCTACATGGATGTGTCTTCTTCCCACTGCCTTTCGGCACCTGTGATACTGTCTCTGTGTCTCCCTCCTTTGCATTCCCAGTTTTCGAGCTCTGTGGTAGTAACTGCCTTGTTCCTTTCTTCCTGTTCCCAGTTTTCCCACTTTCTCAGCATCCTCATTCTCCCTCTTCACCCAACTTCTTGTTAGTCCTTCACCTGACATTTTTCTTACTGTCTCTTAGTCAATTGCCTGTGTTCCATGATTTGGTTTTCCATTGACCCTCCCTCCAGTTCCCACTGTTCTTGCCAGTTTCCTGCAGCTTCCCACTCACCGCATCTGCTACAATCTACTTTTTTCCTTTTCCTCACTTCGTTCATGCCCTTTGCATTCTAATCACATTTTCCTTTCTATGTTGCCTAGGAAGTCAGCACAGAGTAGTTGAAAGCTTAGGAGAAACTTTCTGGCTTCTGGATTGTATTTTCAGTGCTTACCTAATCAAAGAGCTAAAACTGTGGGGAAAATTCATTTTTGAAAAGACCAACTTTATCCTTGAAGTCATGGTTGTCAAAGAAAGACTGTAAAACTTTCTTGGTGAAATGCCTAAACTTTTTCCAGTACTACTGTGGCAGTATTCTTCCAGATAATGTCAGTGCACAAAAGATACTCAGTTATTGGGGCTGGTTATATACTGTATAAATCAGTTGGGTGCTGGAACTTGGAAACTTTTACTCTGGGGAAAATGGAGCATAGAGACCTCTGACAATACTGAGGGTGTTGAAAAGACCTATTGAGACTTGCTATGTGGTGTTATGGATCTCAACTTTTTAAATTGTCATTAGTACGTACAAATTTCTTATTCCTGCAGTACCTTGAAGATGTATTTTAGAGGATGAAAACAGTAAAGTGCAAATTCCTATCCTGTAAATTGCACATTGTTAAACGTATCAGGCTCCTTCTACTAAACGTACAGGTGCCACCATGCTCAAAGATGAGGCTTCAGTGTGTGTGCACATGTATTTTGCTCAGGTTTTTAAATGTTTTGTGTATCCAGGTTTCTTGAAATGATTTTAGCTATTTTATGACAGATGAGCTCCATGTTGAGTATGTGCTTCAAATTAGACAATATGTCAAAACTCTAACAAAGTTGGCTGATGTTACTTTTTATAAGAAAGTGAAAACAAAGTGTTTTAATAATAATTTGAATGTTGAGCAATCTTTAAATTTCATTCTAGCCTGCATAGTTTTAAACAGCTCTTGTGGAATAACAATAAATATCTTGGTTCCTTGCTGCACTGTTAGAAGAAGGAGCTATCCCTTAACCATGATGACGAGGTAGTTAAAGCCTCTCTTCTGCCTCTTGATCACAGCTGTCCCTTTGCCCTCCCACCCTTACCGGTGAGAGTCAGCAGTTCCACCAGAGCCAAACTAGGGAAGTCTGGTCAAGGATGCAGATTTTTGGTGTCTTTTAAGATAGAAATTATGCGTCAAAACTGTTGCCTTGTTTTCTGCAGCTTGGTCATCAAATCTGGTTATAAAGACTGTGTGCCCTGAATCAGATTAAGGATCTGGCTGTGGAGTGTCCTTCACTGGTTCTCTGTATAGTTTTTGAGGTCCCCCTGGGAGGGAGGGTGTGCTCATACCTTCTCCTTCCAGAAGGCTCCACAGAGATTCCCATGTGATGGAGGCTTTTCTGCATGAAGCATTCTGGTGTGGGCTTTCCTTTTTCATGTTTAAGGGCTCCAAGGTGACCAGTAGCTCTTTACCTCCATATCAAAAGGTCTTTTCCAAAACTATTCTGAGCTGCCAGTCTTTCACCAAAACCACCTTAGAACCTGAAGGCTTCTCAACACAATTGGATCCCTGTTGGTCATTCAGAAAGCGAGGAGAAACCTAGCTGCAGCACAATCCCCATTCTCACACAGGCCTGAAGACCCCCTTACCACGGCATATGCTAGAGAGCCCATGAACTGGATTTAAGTAGCCTTGGTGGATCCCATGCTCCTTGTCTGTCCCACCTGCTGCAGAAATTGAGCGCTGCAATTTTCCATCTTACACAAGTCTTCCTAGACTCACATTTCTGGGCAGAGCACCACTGGATATCATCCACCATCTCCTTGGACACCTTCAAGGATCAGTGGGTGTTGGCAGTGCTGCTCTGCTTGGCGTCTCCTCATAATTCATCTTCCAGCCTCCAAACCCTGACAATTATTTGATTTGCTGTTCATCTCTGACAGATGAGCTCTTTGGTTTTGCGGCATAAATGGAGAAAAATGTAAAAGAAACTAACTGCAGATGCTAAAAGAACATTGTGAAAAAAGGAGAACAGCAAAGTATCCACACTGAGCAGAGTGGCTCAGTGGCTCCAGTAACTTCCTGAATCAAAATGTCTACATACAATAAAAGTAAAACAAGATTTTATACATATGCTCTGTGGAATGTCTTCTATATGATCTAGTATGCCCCATTTCGTTATTCTACAAAGTTTTCTCATCATCCTTCTGTAAATGCATTGCCTTTCTATTTAGATCTTCTGGGCTTTTCTTCCTTTTGATTTCTGCTTTTTAAAAAATTGTTGGTTTTTGCTTATAGGGAGAAATTTTACAGTGACAAACCGATACTAAAAACATCTATTTTGTATAGTAGTAAATGATCTGAAATGCTGCATACTTTGTTTTTAATGGCTAACAACCGATATTTCTGCCTGAACTGTCACACACTTCATAATTGTTTTGTTTAGTGTGTTAAAGTAGGCAGTGATTTTTATATGCTTGGAGTTTGAGCTGTGTCAACATGAAACACCTGTTGTGATCTGAAAACATTCTCAATGACTTAAGCACTGAATATGTGGATGATTGCAAAGATTTTCATTTTCTGTATAATGATACTGTATGAAAGTTGATTTGCATGTTTAACTTTTTATTTTAGAAGCTTCATTAGCATAGTGTTGGGTTTTACCAACAGCCCATAGCAGTAGTCGAAAGGCATTTGATGTGGTTGTTTCTGTATGCCTTTATTGGAATTACACTTGCTTTTACCCAAGTTTCACTATATGTAAAACTAGTTTAGCATCTCACTGCTCTGATTTTTAGGTTCATCTCCTTAAATTCAGGGTGTTTGTATATGTATTTGGATTTTTTACGTATGTATTTTTTTATTATTATGTCTTTTTAAGTATCTTAATTTCTGAAAGTAAAACTGTCATCCTTTGACACATAGGGGAAAAAATCCCAACCCATTAAGGTGCCATTGCATAAAAATACTTCGTAACTTCTGCCTTTGATATGTTAGAATTGTTCAATTTCTGAGATTCTCTGCCTCTCTACTAAGGCTGTACAATTTACCTATATATTTTTTTTTCCTCTGTCTTCTTGATTGAAATTTCAGTGAATCTGGGAGAAAAAAACCAACTTTTCGTGATGGTAGTAAGAGGATTTTTGGCATGGTACATAAGCTGGAATTAGATGTTACAAGTGGAGCAACAAACAATCTTGAGGAAGTAGATTATTTGATTTTTCCTATTTATAAGTTTCATGCTGTTTTAAATTAGGTACACCTGTAAAACGGAAAAGGAATGTATTTTAGTGCACTTCCTAGAGAAAATACAGAGCGTTTTTAATTAGTCATGACTAGTCAACTTAATCTCTTCTGTTCTGCTTGGAAAATTTGCTAATTTTGAGGTTTTTTTGACACCACTTATTTCTTCCTTTCTGTTTGCACTGCTTTGACCTGTAAAAATCAATACTCTCTTTCCCCAGTCTTTCAGTGTTTACTTTTACATTATGGCACTGAAAACATGACCCCTTGAGATCCTTCCTGCCTAGCATAAGCTGATATGGCACAGATTGCTTAGGGAAGAAGAGTTAGAAGGATCCTGTTTGGGTTTGTGTTTTGTTGGGTTTTTTTCTTTTCTTGGAACAGCTTCAGCTTGTGAAAGTTGTCAGAGTTGCAGTTTTACTTTGCCAAGTGGCACTTTGATTTAAATGTAAGTCTGGAAAACAGCAGGAAGCTGTGGTTAAAAATAGCTGTAAGTATTTCCTTATCTTCTAAAGTATTAATTGACAAAAATCTATACTGCCCTCATCTGTTCTTTTCCTTTCAATTCTTGAACATCTGCTTTACCAGATTTTCCTTATAACAGCAATTCCAGACTCTCAGATTTAACCTTAGAACTAATCTCTGACTAATTATTTAAAATAGATATTAAATGTATGCTGCATCTGGGTAACATGTTACCTTGTAAGAACAAGATTTTGTTTCGTTTCTTGGGATTTTTTTTTGTTTGTTTTTTTTCTTGTTGCTTATTGCTTTGTGAAAACTTAAGTCTTCATGCTGGAGTTTGTGCTATTTCTTCCTTAGAATTCATGTCTCTTATTAAAAATTCCTTTTTGCTGTGGAATGACTTTGCAAGGTTTATGAAGTGAAATTTGAGCCAATGATTTGTCTTAAGTTCTGAACACAGTGTTCTGTAAGGTTTCATTATGAGTTTTTATTTGCCTTTTAACTGAGAAAAGGTATCTATATGTTGCAAAAGGATGTGAAATCTGTGAATTTAAGGTCATGAAAGAAGGTTTTGATATGGCTAGTAATGTACCCTTAAGGATACACTGCTTGGAGTTCAGGGTTCTCAAGTGCAGTTTATGTGTATTGTTGTTAAGATTTAGTTCTCATGAGAGATCTGGTAAGTGAGATGTAGTCCATCTTAAATATTTAAATGATACAAATTTTTACTAGTAATCATAATAGCTCTTAAAATTTCAGGAGTCGTCAAAATGATCATTTTTAGGTGTCCTTAATATCTCTCAAACTGAATCCATAGCTGAAAAACCACTCTGTTCAACAGGATTTTGCTACTGAACCTCAGACATGATTGCGGGTCTCTTCAGCATGCTTTCATTAACTGCTTATAATCTTGGAATATCGTCTAAAAAGAAAAATAATAAAACAACAAAGCTTTTAAAAACTGTGGAGAAATGGCCTGCAAAACCTGAATTAGCCCAATTAGCATTTGAGAAAAGGCTCAGTGTAGTAGTTTTTAATTAAATATTAAATTCTATGTGCCTGTCACAGTACTTTGATATTTTGTTAACCTCTTTCAATTCTGTGGGTTAAAGTAAGGGAACTGTAAAGACATGACCTGGAAAGCAGGTGATGGGAAAGAGAAGGCTCTGAGGAAAGGATCAAGGAGCAGGTTGTAGCTCCTTGCCAGGGCTGATACAGACTGAGGTTATTGGGAAAAGAGGAGTGTAAATGTTTGCAGAGGCTTTTAAAGTACCAAAGACTACTGTACAGGTAAAGCTTTGTCTTCAAGCTTTTGCTTTCATTCTCATCTGTCTCCAGGACTTAATGAATAGTATCTTTCAAAGATATTGATGCAAGGTTATTTCAGGTCTCTGACTGGAAACTCTTGAGAGACAAAATAAATTTGCCAACATTACTTGCAGTGTTGAGGAGAGGTACAAGACTGAGATCCTGTTTGACACTGAGTTATTGCAGTTGTTATGCAGACCAGCTAGGATCCAAAAGATGAGCCAGGTCACCAGCTGCAGGAAAGAGTATATGTAAAATGTGAAGCATGGCCACTGCACACCTGGAAGAGTAGTGGTTACAACGGTCTGTAATGTACAGCTTTCTATCACATCTGTTTCTCATTCAGTGGTCAATGAACAGAGCTTGCTCTGGCTGTGTAGCTGCCACTCAGGTCACTTTTGTGGAACACTTGGTGTTCACAGGAGGAGCTGCACTCTGTTAAAATTCTCACCTGCACATGTATGTGGCTGTCAAAATGATAAATACTTTTGAAAACTTGAACTACCAAATTATTGAGCGCAAATTATTGTTTTGTGTTGGGGTTTTTTATTTAATTTTTAAACCTGGTCTTACTTTATCAAGTGAAGTCTAGACTTCCTATTGTCAGAGTGATGTTGTGAAGATGTTTAAGTACATTGATACGAAGAATCACAGGATCATGAAATATGTTGATCTGGAAGGGACCTATCAGGATCATTGAGTCCAACTCCTGGCCCTACAGAGGACACCCCAGGAATCTCACCATGTCCCTGAGAGCATCAACCAAACTCTTCTTGAGTTCCATCAGGCTCGTGCTGTGCCCGCTTCCCTGGGGAGCCTGTTCCAGTGCCCAACCACCTTCTGGGTGAAGAACCTTTTCCTGATATCCAGCCTAAACCTCTCCCACCATAGCTTCCTGCTGTCCCTTGAGTCCTGTCACTGGTCTCAAGAGGGAAGAGATTGGTGCTGGCCCCTCCATTTCCCCTCATGAAGATGTTGAAAATCAAGTGAAGTTTCCCCTCAATGTCCTCTTCTCCAGGCTGAACAAACCAAGTGATCTCATCCGCTCCTCTGGCTTCCCCTCCAGACCCTTTAGCATCCTCAGGGGCCTTCTTTGGACACTCGTAACAGCTTAATGTCTTTTTTATATTGTGGCACCCAGAGCTGCACGTAATACCCAAGGTGAGGCCACCCCAGTGCAGAGCAGCACAATCCCCTCCCTTGCCCAGCTGGCCATGCTGTGCCTGATGCCCCCCAGGACAGGGTTGGCCCTCCTGGCTGCCAGGGCACTGCTGGCTCAGGTTCAACTTGCCATGGACCAGGACCCCCAGGTCCCTTTTCATGGCACAGCTCTCCAGCCTCTCATTGTCTGTCCATACATCCAGGTTTGCTCCATCCCAGGTGCAGAATGCAGCACTTTCCCTTATTGAGCTTCATAGAGTTGGTGATTGCCCAGACCTCTTAATTTGCCATGGTTTCTCTGCAGGGCCTCTCTGCCTTTGAGGGAGGTGACAGCTCTTCCCAATTTAGTGTCATTGGCAAACTTACTTAGTATTCCTTTGAGTCATGAGGGAACTGGTCTGAGGATGGTTCCTTCTGGAACCCCACTAATGACACCAGCCTGGTGTCACTGTAACTCTTCATGCCTGACCCACAATCCACTTGCTCACCCATCGTGTAACAGGGCTGTCCTGCTGAGAGCTGGATGCTTTGTCCGTAAGGATATTGTGAGGGAGTATCAAAAGCTTTGCTGAAGTCCAAAAGGGTTACATCTACTGGCTTTCCTAGATCAGCTCAGTGGGTTACCCTCTTGTAGAAGGAAATCAGGTTCAGCAATCAGGACTTTCCCCTCATGAGGCCATGCTGGCTGTGGCCAGTGACTGTATTGTCCTTCAGGTGTTTTTTCAGTACTTCCTTTCCATGATTTTACCAGGCACTGAAGTGAGACTAACATGCCTGTAGTTTCTGGGGTCCTTCTTCTTCTCTTCATCAAACTTCCACCTGCTTCCATCCAGCTGGGACCTCTCTGGATTCTTGAGACTGCTGGGAAATCATCCAGAGAGAACCAGCCAGTTATTTGAGGATTCTCAGATGAATCCCATCAGGCCCCCTAGATTTGTAGTCATCCAGCTGCAGCAGAAGATCCCACACAATTTCAGGGTCAACTGGGAGCTGAACATTCTCACAGTGATGCCTTTGCAAATTAAATCTGCCTACCTGTTTAGTGAAAGAGCATTGTCTGTCTTGTACATGGAATGAGAAGTCCTATGAAAAAATAACAAGTGGTTATGTGAGTGAAAAATGTAGTATAGTGTCATAGGGCCTCAACTTGAATTTGCAGGAGCCATTATTTTCCCCTCAGCTGTGCAGTCATCTTCCTTGCTTAACTTCTGATTATGTCTTTCATGTAATCTATGCTGAGTGATTTTGATGTGCTGAGTCTGCTCTTATCTCTTCTACAATGTTCAATGCTTTTCAGATTAATTTCCCCAGCTGGGTATTAGTCCAAATATTGATGTATCACATGCCATGCAGAGGGCATCTGCCACTGGCTTTCAGGATTCAATTTGTAGATCCTAAAACTTTCTTCAGGATGATACAGATGACTGTATTACGAATTCAAGTTTGTTAATACTTTTCCTAGATACTGTTAGCAGAATTCTTGAAAATAACTTAGTGATCTGTAAAATAATAACTAATGGTTTTACTCCTTCAAATTTTCCTGTTTCTATCCTACATACTCCAGAAATTGTACACTTGTAGCAATACTGTTTTATTGGAAATAGTATTTTAATTTGTCCTGCAGAAAAATTTTAAAAATCAATTTCTAAAGATGACAACTAAGGCAGGGAAACGAAGCACTGACCTAAAGAAAAATTATTCAGGGTAGATTCAGAGTATTAAAAAGACCAAACCTAAACCTTAGACCTGCTTTAGCTTTTTTTCCTTTCATGTGCATGATTTTCTGCTTTACATGTCAAAGCTAGCAGTTATGCCTGGTCACATGTCCTTTAAAATTGGGGAATTTAACACTTGATCAAAATTTGAATATATGTTTCTGGATTTGACAGTATTTTCTTGACACAGTAAAAACTCTTTAATACAAATAATTGGGGGTTTTTCTTTAAGCTGCCAACTATTTTTAGCTTCTAAAATTTCTTTATATCCTTCCTGGGGTATGGTTTGATCAGCTAATAGCTCCAGCATAGCAACTGGTTACACTAAGTATCTAGGATGTTTGACATAGTTTTAATAAACTAGAAAATGTTCAAGTAGCTTTCTACATGAGCAGGAAAATAGAAAAGTTCTTTTGCCATTCTGAAAACAGAATATTAATAATGTTGAGAATCCAGGAGCACTTCTGTCCAGACCCACTGGAGCTGGCATGCAGTTTCTTCTTTGTGCTTATGTGGAGCTCTCTCTTCATTCCAAAAACAAGGACCAATGTATTTAGAGCAGTTCTGTTGACTACACAAAGGCTGTTGAACACTTTTTTTTTTTAATGTATTAGAGTCTGAAGGTAATTTTTAATGTAATTAAAAGGTTAAAAATTGGACAGAATACCAGTGAGCAAGACAGCGTGGATTTTATTGGATGGATAGAGGAGCACTTGAAAAGCTGCTTGCAAGTTGATACCTATCTTGCTGCCATTTAATGTCTTGGAGAAGATCCTCAGTTAGCTGAAGACCTGAAAGAAGCAGAAGTAAAGAACATTTTACTTTCTTCGTCCTGGCATACTGCCTGTTATCAGGGGAGTTTTTCCACCTACTTGTTCACCCATAGTCTTTATTTTCTTCTGCTTTGAAGGGGAGTAATAACATGTCTCGGGCTTTAAGGATTTCTCATTCTTATAGCAAAATCTAGGAACAAATAACTGTGAAAGTTTGCGAGGAAAAGTTCTTTGCTGTCATGGATGGGATGCTGACACCTATGAAGAGGGCAAGGGAACTGGCAAAGTAGTGCCACAGCAAACCCCTTCTGTTCTTGCCCTCCAGTGAATATCCACTGTCACTGCAACAACCCCCAAAATTTGGTGCTTTGCAGTGTGATCAGTTGGATGATCAGACAGTTTTCCTCTTAATTATCTAATGCAACATTGTTTTTCAGGTATGTTTTGTGATGCTTTATAGTTTAGCTGTAAGACACTCAACATGAGCATTAGCAGAAACTATTGCTTTTATTACTGCATCTGTTAGGGTTTGCTGTCATAGTCGTGGCATTCTGAGCGAGGGTAGGACCACTTTTTTTTTTTTTTTTTTTTTTAATACTGTTTACTTCATTAGGTCTAATTTAATTCTTTTATCAGTGAAAAACTCAGCTGGCAACAATTCCACATATTAAATCTGGCAATTGGATCTTTTTTCTTGGAATCTAATAATACAGTCGTACATTAATTTTTCCCAAAAATGCTAATATGAGATACTGTCCCATCAAGAGCCACAGACTCTTTCAGTCTACTCTTAAAGAATATTTCAGAGGAAGGCAGTCAACAAGCTAAGTATCAGAGTTTCAATATTGAAATTTTTTTATATCCTCCCCACACTTGATTTCAAATTATTATTTTAAGGATGTTACATTCAGATGTGGTGGTGATGCCTTAGAGAACCTAGAAATGAAACAACACGTTTTCTAGATAATAGATAATGATTTCTAGATAATGTAAAGGCTGATCTTTACTGGAGGTCTCCAGGGGCAGATATGAAAAATGTCTACAAAACACCCACCCCCCTCCAACACATGGTGAATACAGTTTTATAAGTTTAGCAAATTAGCATAATTGACAAAAATCACCAATTAGAGACATTAGTAGTGAGGTAATTCCCCCTGGTTCAACCCTCTCTGAATCTTCCCCCCTGAGATGGGAACCAAACTTTGTTTATAAAAATGTGTCTTGAAGAGCTGGTTTCAGCCTTGGTTGCCAGGGAGAGTCAAGATGGGATAAGGGCCTTTAAGCCCCCCCCCAGGGCATGGAGCTCTGTTTTGTCTTTCTGCCTATGGAAAAGGTAGAGAAAAATACTGGGACTGTGAATACAATAAAAGGCTACAAATATATGTGTAAAGAATACTGAGAATATATAAAAGAAAAAAGGCAAAAATCAATTTGGCTTCAGTGGTACAACTGCTATTAGTCTATATAATAACAAAATGCCTCTCTCAACATTGAAACAGAAGGCATAAGATTTCTGTAACAGTAGGAAAAATTTCTTCACAGAAGGGGGATTAGACATTGGAACCGGCTGCCCAGGGGGGTGGTGGAGTAACTGTCCCTGGAGGTACATAAGAAAAGAGTGGACATGGCACTTGACACGGTGGTGTCCAGTCAAAGCTTGGAGTCCATAACCCCAGAGGGTTTTTCCGACCCTTATTCTGTGATTCTGTAATTAAGGTCTTTAAAGCTCATGAATGTATTTTCTATTGTAGCTACAAATGGTGAAAATCAGAAGACATATATGCTGCTGTTTTGAAGTTATGCACAGCTCAAAACACCTAGTCACTCTTCCGTTCTGCTTAAAGATACTTCTGACAAAATGTTGAATTTCCTTATTTTAGTCATGCACCTGCTAATATTTACCACTTCTATTTCTCCTTTACTCATTGCAGAAAATTTTGTCAGTGTTGAAATGAGTTCTCTGTTAGTGAATGCACAACTGCTCGTAAAAAGTGCTATAAAAACTGTATTTTTATCTGTTTAAGTGATAGACACAATTTACTTTTGAGTTTGAAATTGCCATCACACCTAAAGACAGTATTGTGGAGATATTTGTTTTCCTAACTACTGAAAGTTAAAATATTTCTTCTGGTCTCTTACCTGTGATTCCAAAATTGTAATCATCATGTGCTATCATGATTTGTTGTCTAAATTTATGGGCATATGCATGCACATGCGTTGTGTATTCAGTAGGTGGGCTGCACAGCAAGAAGAGGGTATGCAAGGCAACACGTTCAGCCATTCCTGCAGAGATGCTCTGAATCATGAGTTGGTGCTGATTTGTGATGATAATGTTATTGAGATACTCTCCGAAGATAGATTAAATAAGAAAGATCTAATGAGGTTGAGGGAGGCAATTTTGCCCCTCGGCTTTGCTCTGGTGAGACCTGCAGTGCTGTGTCCAGCTCTGGGGTTCCCAGCACAGGAAGAAAACTGACCTGTTGGAGTCCAGAGGAGGCCACCAAGATGATGGGAGGGATGGAGCAGGTCTCCTACAAGAAGTGGCTGGAAGAATTGGGATTTTTCAGCCTGGAAAAGAGAAATCTTTGGGGTGACCTTATAGTGGCTTTCCAGTACCTGAAGGGAGCCTTTGAGAAAATTGGAGACTTTTTACAAGGATGTGTAATGACAGGACAGGGGGAATGGCTTCAAAGTGAGAGAGAGTAGGTTTAGATTAGGTATTGGGAAGGAATTCTTTACTGGTGAGGCACTGGCACAGGTTGCCCAGAGAAGCTGTGGATGCCTCATCCCTGAAAGTGTTCAAGGCCAGGTTGGATAAGGCTTTGAGGAACCTGGTCTAGTAAAAGGTGTCCCTGCCCATGGCAAGGGGTTGGAACTAGATGATCTATGATTTGGTATAGAGGATGTTACATTACTGGAAATAAACTAAATGGCACAGCTTGAAGAGGGCTGTTGATCTGTTGACTGCCAGTCACTGATCCTGGATGAAGAATTTATTTTGTGGTATTTCTTATCAGTCTATTCTTAGAATCTTTCTGAAGTTGTTTTAAGAGCTGAAGCTAATATGTAAGCAATTTTAAATAAAAAATTTAATTTCAGGTGGAACCATGCAGAAGTAACTTTTCACTTCTTCTTTTTTGATTTCTAAGATTAATTCATAGTTTCAAGTTTAAAGTTGATTTTGTGTTATGAAAATTTTTTTCTCACCTTCAAACCTGTCTCTCTGTCATTTGTTTAAATATGACTATTTCAACTTGCTTTTAGAGAACAATTTGAATAAGGTTTCTCTGTACACAGATTTTAGTTAACTAATGTAGGGGAGGAGAACTTGCCATGTAAGTACTTCCTGAAAAAAAATCCTGTACGGGAAATAAAAGGATATTCTTCAGAACAATTTTTAGTCTAAGTAGACAAGGCTACCATATGTGTACAGAACAAACTCTAGGCTGCTAACTAATAAAGTAAACACAAATACACACTTGCACATGTGGATTCCAGACTTTTTTCATCTAAGCCTGTCTTGACACTGCCATCTCCACCTGTCTTGGGATTTCTTGAGCCATTCACTTAAGGGGGAGAATTCCTTCCTTCCCACTCTCACTTCTCATGTGTCAGCAGAAGCCCAGGAGCTCCGGGAAGCTGGAGCCCCAGGCTCTGACCTTTTATAAAGCTGGCAGAGATCTGGGGAACTTTGTGTTCTGTCTCAGCACCCCCCACCTTGTGATGTGTGAGAGTCTCTTTTACCAGTTGGGAAGAGAAATTTGAGACTCATTACCACTTACCTTATAAATGTATGCTTTTCTTTGTTTTTGGTCAAATATGAGCACCTTTATGTTTCAGAATAGTTATTAAAAAGCAAAGGTGAAGAAAGTTGTCTTTCTCTGAAGAACATTTTTCTAAGTTCTGAAAATAAAAGCAGTTTATCATTGTGCCTTGCAAACCTAACATGGAGGGAACCTGTGAAATTATTCGGATGAAGTAACTTGAAATGTAGGTGCTATTTAAAAGTTGTAATCATGTTTACTGTCTGAAATATTTTACAAGGTTTAATAAACAGGAATTTTTTTGATAGATTAGTTGAAGCTCTGGCATACGTGCAAGGTGAGACTTCATCTGATGAACTACTTCTAATACTGTAGTGCTTTTTTCTTCATACAATGAAGTGTCTTATGTTCCTCATGAAATCAGATTATATAGATCCTAAAATACTTGACATCCTTGTTCAATTTTTCTCCAGGAAGCAGTACATTAAATTTGAGAGTACCATATTAATTGAATGATATTTCCTACAAATAATAAGATTTTTGTGGTGTCTTCAGTGTGTGAGGTTAATAATGATTGTTTAAAATTGAAATAGGTATAGAAATCATCCTTTTTCATTATATATTTTCATCTTAGGCTAATTACTTCTTGATGATGATTTAAATATGGACCTGGAAAAGGGAAAACATAACCTGAATTTTAAAAAGGGAAAAAAGAAAGACCTCAATGCTTAGCACATCTATGGAGGAGATCCTCCTGGAGACTATGCTAAGGCATATGGAAAATGAGGAAATGATTAGTGACAGCCAGTATGGCTTCACTATGTGCAAATCATGTCTGACAAATTTGGTGGGCTTGTATTGACAGGGTTTATGGCAGTGGTGGATAAAGGAAGAGCAGCTCTGTCATCTACCTGGACTTGTGGGAAGAATTTATCACTGTCCCATGAGACATGCTTGTCTCAAAAGTGGGGACAAGCTGGGTCTGATGGATGCAAGAGTCAGTGGATAAGAAACTGGCTGATTAGTCCTACTCAAAGAGCTGTGGTCAAGGGCTCGATGTGCAAAGGAAGAGCAGTGGTGGGTGACATTCCAGGGGTCACCACTGGGACTGATGCTGTTTGACATCTTTGGCAGCAGCGTGGACAGTGAGATGAGCTGCATCCTCAGCAAGACACTGAGCTCTGTGGTGTGGAGGTCCTTCCACTGCAGGGAAGGGATACCATCTAGGGGGACCGTGACAGACCTAAGAGGTGGGCCCAGGAAAACCTCATGAAGTTCAACAAGGCCAAGTGCAAGGTCCAGCACCTGGGTTGGAACTAAATGATCTGTAACGCCTCTTCCAATCCAAACCATTCTGTGTTTTTATGATTCTCAATACATAATTTCTAAGATAAAGAGTAGGAAAAAACGGCCCTGTCAAATTCCTTCTCAGCAGACCTACCACCTGCACCAGTGTGTAGCTAACTCAGAATGACTTCAGAAAGCAAAATGAACCTTTCCCATGGATATTTTCTGACAACTGGCTCATCTTTTCATACTATTGGCAAGAACCACACTAAGACATTCTGTCACTGATCCTTTTTTCATTGTTCTAATTCCTTTGCTCAGCAGGGTAAAGTACACGTTGTCTTGGAAATTTCTTGCTGGTAAGCTGAGAGAAGATATACTCCCTGTGGCAGGACAGCTGAGCGTGGGCTGCTGTGTCCACAATGCAGCCAATTGTGTAGGATGGCTTCTGAGTAGCCCAGGTTAGCCTGTGGATTGGAGAGCAGAATTCAGAACTGAAGATTAGGTGCCCCTTTTCATTCTGTTGTACCTAGTGGCAAGTTAAATAAATAGATAATTTAGTAACCCTGATTCATTTTTCTAGGGATTTGGTAAAACATTCATTTTACCTGGCACATCATCTGACAGAAGAAGTGCAGACACAGACCCAAAAACAAAGGAAGCAAGATATTCTAAATCCAAAAGGAATTTGAGCACTTCTTAGTTACATGCCGAGTAGGGAACACTGGAAGCAAGCAAAGTAAACTTCAGAAAACAAAAATTGTGATTAAGGCAGTATTTTGAGCTTGAGAGGGATCCCTTTCCTTTGCAGTATGTATTTCTCTTAGAGCACATTAGCAGCTTTTGCAGTATGCAGGTATTCCTGCAATCACTGGTGCAAAATGCGGTGAGAAAGCACCGGAGGCTTCCTGAAGAGAAGCATTGCAGAGCAGTGGCCAGTGATCAAGATAACGTTTTACATGAGTGCAAAAGCTAAACTGTGATCATGGGTCCATGCAAGTCTGAGATCTTGCAGATCTTACCTGGACCAAAGACTCACCTACATTAAAATTTCCAGGCATCTATCTTCTGCTCTTACTGTAACCTGTGTTTTTGGAAAAAAGTTCTACAGTTTGATTAGGGGTCATGAGTTTCTAAAACTCATATTTGCATGACCTTCTGAAATTGAGGAAAATGACTTTATAAACTGTTATTTCTGATCAATGTCATAATTTCTAAGTAAAAATTTTCTTTTAAAATAGTTTTTCAGTGTTACAACAGCAGCAAAGAAGCATAAGAAAAGTGATGTCCTGTATTACATTGATATTAGGATGCTCAAATCTTCTTTAATTTTTCAATATGTTTTAGACCTTTTGCTTCTCCCACTGTTAGTTTCTAGCAGTTCTTGACTGGATTAGGGACCCAAGCACTAAAATGTAAGGGTAGAAATGCAGGACAAAATTAAGCTCCCTACACTGACAATCTTTTTTTGAAAGAAATGGGACTGAACACTCCCTTGACACTAGTTATATCTCTTTTAGGCTGAAAATTGGTCTGAAGAGGGTTTGGAGTGGCAGAGCTTGACTTACAAGAGAGTTCTCTGCCAAGTATGGTGCCCATAGCAGAAGGGTGAAGCCATTTGGAAGCTTTAGGAGCTCTTAGCTGAAATTTCGGCCTTTTTTCTTTCTATTTCTTAAGCTTACTTTTAGTTACATATTCTTTTTTTATTCCTGTTTGCTTGCACTACTGCTCTGAATGAGTTTGAAACAGGTAATCTGTATGTCTACAGCAGCATGCCTGCACTAATGAGCCAAATAGCAGGATGGGTTTGCCTGGGCCTGGCACAAGCTGGGACACCAGTGAGGGTTTTGGTTTGTCGTTGCCTTCTGCCAAGTCAAGTTGGAACCTGATGGAGCTCACTTCTGCTTGGTGAAGAGCCTGTATACAAAGGTAGGCCCCTCTCTGCAGTATGCAGCAGGCCTTAGTTTTCTGCAGGGCTCGTTCAGTGATGGTAATACTGTCAGCCTTGTGGAGTAACTCCCAATGTGTTAAACCTGGCCATGTTTGCTCATCCCTCTCATACTTTCTGCATGTGTCACTCACTGTTTCTGCACATTTAAGGAAGTTCAGGCATCTCTTCCCAAGTATATAAATTGCAATGTTGGCAGAGACCAGGGGTAAAACTGAAAGCCAAATGGATTTTGTAAAAGGGAAGTTATCTCATACACGTTGTCTTCATACTACATTGTATTCCTACTACCTCCTGGGAGAAGGTTCAAGTACACCTTAACCCTGGAAGTGTCTTTTCTTTCAGGTTATGGCCAGGTGTCTTCTCCCAGGTATTTTCTTCCTTACGTACCTTGTCATAGTCACCTGTGCATATGAGCTGTTAGCATTTTATATGCTGAGATCTGGGCTAGTCCTGCTACATTCATTCCACTTAATCTTGGAGAGAAGTAAGCACTCCTGCAGGGCAGCCCATCTTTCCTGAAGCAGGTGGCTGTCAGGGTACACTAAGCACCCATTAGAAGCACTAAATATATTCCATTAAAAAAAAAAGTGTGAAATTCTTCATTTGTGTAGTCACCAAAGAAGAAAATAAAAAAACAAAACATAATTTCAGATGTTTACTACTCATTCCTCTGATGCCATATCCATGGAGCATGAGTATTATTAAGGTATAATTGATAACATGCAGATATCAATCTGCAAGATCTCAATCCAGATATTGCATCATGACTGGGATGCATATACATTTCCTTAAACTATTTCATTCAATGTAATTTGAATTATCTATTAAACTCTAACAAATGAGTAAGCAAGTAGGGTCAGACATGAGAAATTAAGCAGGGCTATTCACAGGCAGGTTAGAAGACAAGACTGTGTTTTTTAAGTTTTGAATTCCTTA
Source organism: Vidua chalybeata (assembly GCF_026979565.1). Taxonomy (NCBI): domain Eukaryota; kingdom Metazoa; phylum Chordata; class Aves; order Passeriformes; family Viduidae; genus Vidua; species Vidua chalybeata. The sequence goes on along the minus strand of NC_071530.1, from coordinate 14,828,680 downwards.
GGGTAATTCAGTATACATTAATTCAGTATATAAATTAATTCATAAAATTAAAAATTATTTTACTGTAGTGTGATGGAAGAGCTGTGCTTTTGATCATGTTCCTAATGAAGTGAACTTATGTTCATGTGCAGATTCTTGTTTGTGTATGCCCCAAGACCTTCTTTGGAATGTTATCTCTAAACTTGAATTTTACTAGCTGATATTTCATCCCATGTGGGCTGCCCACCTGCTAGTTTTTAAAGTTTTTATTGTGTAGGTGTTGGTTTTCATTCTCATTTACAGCTCATATAAGTGTAGCTGTCGTGCTGCCTTCATCTGTGTATGTGTACTGTATTCTCTATTTACTGTGTTGTGGTCCTAACATACTCAGTAATATTGTGCTATCATGTGAGAGTTGGGTTTATTTTTAACTCATTTGGTTCATAGTTGAGTTGTATCTTTTCTGTTGTGTTCCTTTTTTCAGTCCTGCTTCTGTTCTCAGACGAGAGTACAAACACAGCAAGGACTGGGGTTCCCCTTGCTGGATTACAATAAAATTATTTTTCCTACAGTTGTTGACTGTCAAGTAGGTTGCAGTGATTTTTAAGGGTGTTAGGCATTTCATAAATAATTGTGGTTATTTATATGTGTGTATGTGTGTAAACACATCTGTATATCTATAGTCTTAATAGAGACATATTTTATAAAACTCAAACTGTATTTTTTCTGTTTTTCTCTTTATAGCGGTCACATCTGATACTAATTAATATAAATAACAGTTAAAAGTTTTTACTGCTTTTCATTGGTTTTGAGGCTCAGCTTGCTTTAGACCATTTTGTTCTTTATGCTGAACTTGATTTTTTTGATGTTGAGAATATGTAGCATCATAACTGGTACCCAAAGGTCACGGGATTTTTCCAGTTTCACTTCCATTATCCTTTCCTACTTGCTTGTGGAATGCCACTGTGGGACTGCAACTTTCTTGATCTCTGATAATAGTGCTGAATATCTTATAACATTTAAATGAATGATATCTATGAATGTCCTAAAACATCTTAAGTGTTCAGACCTGTCACCTCTCCAGTTCATTGTGCTTTGTGAATCCAAACTCTGCCCTTCTCAGTGTGGTGGGAAATGTATCACAATTCTGTCTTTTGTTTATCAGAACTCAGTATTCTTCCATGGTTTCTGCAAGGTTGTGAGGCAGCTGAAAATTATCATGAGGCTCACAGCAACCACTGAAACTGCTCTTAACACTAGACTTCTTCCAGTTACCAGGTTATAAGCTTAGTTGCATATTGGATGAGAAGAAAGGTTTCTGTTTTATTGACAATAGTCTAATGAAGGTATGCTCTCTAATACTAGGAAAAGCTTGAAGTTCTCCCTCCCAAAATGCTCATACAAGTAAGAAATCATGTATAGTTGACTCTTTGTTTCTTCCAGAAAATTCTGCTTGTGAACGTACTGTAAACAGCAAGTAAGAAGCTTTGTTATTATCGAAAGTTGTTAGCATGAAAGCACAGATGAGCTGTCTTATACAGAACAAATAGAAAAATCAGGGGTGGCTTATCAATATATGTATAGTACATATAAGATAGTGCATATATTTGGAGGAAAATATTTTGTTTCTATTCAGGCATAGCTCCATTTGACACAGGTTAAAAAATCTTACAGCTATCTGGAGCACTGGCCTAGCTCTTATAAACAAATAATGGATCTTAAGATAGATGGAGAGTGTACACCTAAGAAAACAGAAGTTTGCAAGCTTTGGGGAATGAACCAAACTTTGGTGACATTAAGGCTGAGAGGGTGTGTTACTTTATGTAAGCTATTTCCTTTTCTAAGTATTCATTAAGGGCTGTTGTGAGGGAGATGACGGTGAACCAGATGAAAAAGCAACATACCTAATGTGAAAATGAACATGTTCTAAGATGCTTCTTGACATCGGAACCTTTTCTACTTCTTTATTGTCTGGAAACTGAAACACTACAGCTTGCTTCTTGCTTTCATGTAGATTTTGCTGTAGTCAAGTGCAATTTTATCACTTCACTGTGTAAGCTACTACAATATGTTTTATTTAAAACATGGAAATCCAGTTAGAAGGTATCGCTGTGTAGAATACCAGTACTGCCTTACTGTAGGGAAAGACTGAGAAGAGTGGATCCTTTACACTGTTTTCTAGGGTTTTTATGGGTGTAGGTAAATGTTTTGATAGCTGTGAAGTTCTTAATTGAATTCTGAAGTTAATTCAGTTTTTAACTGAATTGAACTTCTGAATATCCTTTATGTGGGAGGTCACTCTTGCTTTATGGTGAGACCATGAAACATCAAGAAGATGCAGCAGGGTGGTAAGTTAGGCATGGTGCTGTGGGGATACAGCTGCTGGGCATGGCCAGCTCCAAGTGCAGGTACAGACAATGCCTCCTGTGTCTGTCCAGATGCATGAATACTTAAATATGACATTTTAATACTAGCTTGTTTAGAAGCAGGTACAAAGCAGCCTGTGAACTATAGAAAACAATTTTGGGCTAAATATGATAAATAAGTGAGGCTTAAATTCTAACTGGGTTAAATACCTCAGAAAGGTTTGGGGCGTATTGGGGTCCCCTACTCATGGAGCTCATTTTCTGAAATGAACCACAATGGAGCAGGTAAGGACTACGGCTGTATTGGGTGGGTGAGGCACTATGTATCAGCAGGCCTTGAAAATCACAGGCGAGCCTGTGCGTGTAAAGAGGCAGCAAAGATGGAGCAGGGCCTGGAGAGGAAGCTGTGTGAGGAGCAGCTGAGATCACTTGGGCTGTTCAGCCTGGAGGAGAGGAGACTGAGAGGACACCTCACTTCAGTCTGCAACTTCTTCATGAGGGGAAGAGGAGGGACAGACATTGATCTTATCTCTCTGGTGATCGCTGACAGGACCTGAGGGAATGTCCTGAAGCTGTGTCAAGTGCGATTTTTTAGTTTTGATATTAGGAAAAGATTCTTAACCCAGAGGGTGGTTGGGCATTGGAACAGGCTCCCCACATCTGGTGCTGTGACCGCTGCCTGCCAGAGTTCCTGAAGTGTTTGGACAACACTCTTGGTCTCATGGTGGCATTCCTGGGGTTGTCCTGTGCAGGGTCAGGAGTTGGACTTTAGTGGTCCTTTTGGGTGCCTTCCAACTCAGGGTATTCTATGATTCTGTGAGTATCAAGTTAGAAAAACAAAACTTGTAATAGGAACAAGTGCTCCAATATGTCTCACAGTAACAATGAAGTGTGGGGTCAGTAAAATGAGAACTATTTGGGGTATTTTTTCCTACTAAATTTTCTTTTTCTGTTAGTACTAAATTAATGTCTTTAAATTGTGGTCCACTTAACTATTATAGTGCTTCTGAGAAAAAAAAAAGCATAATTTTTACCATTTTTTGTCTGTGCTAATTGATAAAGAATTGATTTGAGTGTTGTCATATTCATCATTTTATCAAGTAATCTTGAATCGCAGAAAATATGGGGAACAGAGGGAAAAATTAGAACTTCCACTTGTGCAGATATTGTCTTGCTTTTCTTTGTGCATTAATTTCTAATTATTTAAAATCTCAGGAAAAATAGAGAATAGTCTCATATGAATCAGAGTTCTGCATAAGTTGTTTCTTTGTGCTGTTCTTCTGGGAAAACAGAGAGAAGCTGTTTCATATTCGTATGAAATGTTTACATAATACACTTACCCATGCAGCTCTGTGTATTGTATTAACTTAATTTGTATTACTTTATATTTGTAAATAATGCTGTTGAAGCTGGATTTTGTGAGCAAGTCTTAATAGTTTCATTTCTTTCAGATCTGTTTGCAAACTACCACATAATTGGCCTGGTTTATTGATCTCACTGAGATTACGTGTCTGACACTGCACCAGTTAATAAAAGGTTTTGTTGGCTTTCTTTAAACTGAGTATTTGAGAACACACAGCCCTGTTATGCTGTAGAATTTAAATTGCTTATGTACTGGAATATTTACTACCCTCTTTGTTGTTTCATTTCAGAATGACCTTATTTAAAAATGTATGAGGCTATTTATAATCGACTCTGTGGCAGTGATTAAAGAGGTGTGAATAATAGCTTATTGGAAGTTGACAGCTCCTTGTTTGCTAAACTGCTGTTGGAACGTTTATGCTGCTCAGTTGTACCTCATTTTTCTGAGAGGAAGCTGCATTTTGACAAGTGCATAGAACAGGTATATGTGGCTGACATTTTTATTATTTAAAGAAAACATTTTGGGTTTATTTCTTTAACTGCACAAAGTTAATTAATTGCCTACTCTGTGCCTAATGATCTGTCTATAGTGTGTTAGTAAAATAAGAGTGAACAAATGCATTTTTACTTGCAAAAATCAGATGTTGTTCTTTCTGAATAGAAAGTGTAGGTCCCAACGTGTTTGATCCAGCAGCCAGGCATCTGTTTTTCTGATGAGGGTAAGACTGGTCTCCGATGTTTTTGATTTGTGATTAGGATTCTAAATATCTCTAACTTCAGGAGGGCAACCAGGTAATTTTTTTCATTGCTATTCAAAAATAAGAACAAAGGAAAAAAGGACCATGACTTACATATTTGCAAGTTGAAGTAATTCAGTTTTTTGTAACAGCATACATAGATACCAATGAGCTTGTAGGTAAGACTGATAATCAGATAATACTAAGTGTTTATCCATACAGCTGATAACACAAATAACTTTCTGGCTTTTGCTCTACCATCACTAGTATCTCATTCGACCTAGTAGACCCATTTTAAAGGTGAACAGTAATTACAGCCCCTCTTCACTTTTGTGTCTTGGTTTATGGGAATAAGTAGTTTCTTGTAGTTCTGCACACCCATGGTGACCGTATAAAACATAAAACTTTTTACCTTATTTCAGAGAGGCTATGTCAGAATACTGCAGTGACTTTTATGTCCATCTTGAGTTTCGTGCAACAAAAAATTGACAGTAAATTTTCTCCATTACAGCACTGCCTTTTAGCAGTGACCTGATCATAACATCAGAACTGTGTATTCAAAGTGTTTAATAAATGGTGAAGCGATTTACCATTTCATATTGGCTTATTACTAAAAACATGTTACTGATCCTACTGCACTATCATTCTAATGGTACAAGTCACAGTAGAATAACAGAAGGAGTGTATAATTTTGCTAGATCCTTTAAAAATTCTTAATAGGATAATTGGTACTAGCAAAATGCTGCCATACAGATTATCTCTCTGTAAGCATTAGTTCATAAATTCACAGGTTTTATTCCATAAGGCACTAAAATGAGATAGTGCAAAATTAGTATTCAGAGTGAAATTAATCTTCATTGCTTCTGTTCTTAAGAACTAGGTTGGGCTTTTTGCAGAGAAGGGATGTTGTTTCTTAGGTGTGTTCAGATTATGACAATATACTGTTTTCAGCTCTTCGGGTTCACTCAGCTTCCTCAAAACTCTGCTTCAGGTGGCCAAAAATTAATGTGAAGTTCCACTTAGGAGTTGGCTGATTTGTAGTGTTGCGTGTTTCCATTGCGGTAGTCTGTCAAAATGCTTGGGAATTCTCCTGGAGAAAGGAATTTGAATGTCATATGGCTTGAGTTTTCCTCACGTATCTTGATAAAGTATTTGTCAAGAGTATGTAGCTTTGCAAAACAAGCAGAACTTCCTAAAAAAAAAAAAACTATTTGGGATATCAAAGTTCTAGAACTCTGTATGGTTTTCTAAGTGCCTGAAATACTTTGTCTTGCGATTATGTTGTTTATGTATGCCTTATTCTCAAAGCAGTGACCCGAAGATTGTACTTTTTCATCCAAAAACGTATTACCTGAATTTGCTGTTGAGCTAAGCATCATAGAATTGGCTTTGTACTTTAATATATACTATAAGTAGTGTCTTATTTTTTTATTTCCTCAGTATTCCTAACTTTTTTGATCTCCTTTTGTATGTTTAACATCACTTTTGGGTTACTTAAAAATGCAGTGCTGCTGTCCTTTCATTATAGTGGGCATATTGCAATATGACTATTTATCTGAAATTCTTAAATTTGTAAGAAATTTTTGTTTTAAATTCTACATCATCCTGGCCCCCCTGATAGTCTTGTGTCTCAGAAGTCACTGTCATTGTTCAAAATTTCTCGTCAGAGGGAGTTGAAATAATTTCTGTGTTAAGAAAGTTTGGTTCCTTTTGTGGTTTTTAATGTCTTTAAATAGATATGAGTGGTATTACAACATTGTAATGTTAGAGAAGGAGCCTGGAATGAAGCCAGTGTGAGGAATGTTCACATGTGTTTCTGTGCCCTGTGTAGTAAATGAAAAGTTTAATTACCCACTCTACTCCCTCGGTTTTTTCTCTTTCCTTGTGTGGCCTTGAGTTTGTTAATCAACAGACCTCAAAGCGAGCCAGATGATGTATTGTTACAGCACCTTTCCAGCTGCTGCTTTCCGGAGCATGGCGAATACCTGCACTGGCCAAAGCCTGTGGCTTCCTATTAGGCTGCAGTGTTTACTAATTGATCTAAATTTAGCTGGTAAAACAAAGTTGATTTTCACTCCTACGCTAAAGGGTTTTTAAAGTCATGTTGTATTTAAATTGTAATGTGAAGCCTGGTGGGTCTGTTCTAAATTATTTGTTCTTTCTCTCTTTGGTTTCCTTGTCGTCCAAAAGAAACCAATGTCATTTATGTCAGCTGGCAAAAAGATGGGTGTTCTGAAGGCAAGGGTAAACTTACTGACTCATATTTTCAGGGAGAAATATTTATTTCACCTCATGTCTCATGTTTGGCTTAAAAAATAAAATTGTAAGATGAGATTTCATAGGTGTCTCTCAGTTTTTACCAGTCCACAATAGATGTCTCAAGTTTCTACACAGTGTATTTAACCACAAAGGTTCATCCTAATAATTCTCTTTCTTAACATTCATGGAGTTTAGAAAAGTTGTAGATTTAACCTGGGATCCATAGAGCAGTACGGATGTATTTGGCTATTACTGGTATATACAGTATTATTTTCAGCTATTTCATTAGACTTTTTGCCAGGCAGTTCTTCCATAACACCTCTGAGTATTGTACTTCCAGTGGTAAAGTAAAATTAGGGCACAGAGTCTATCCGTACAATCCTAAACACAATGGAAATGTGCCTTTTCCCCCCTATTGCTGCCTTTCCCAGAAGTGCTGTTTCTGTCAGTCAGCCTTGCAGAGTTGTGGGGTTTTTTTCTTTTTAAACATCTAATCTCATCTTTCCACCTTCATTGTGGCTGTTTGTTTTTCATGAGTAAATTGATTTCTTATTCAGTGATGGCTTCTCAGTAGCCTTCTGCTTACTGATTGTGCTTGTGTTCTAATCCCCAGTCCATTTCCCTGCACCCTCCTTTCTCTGATGGGATCACAGCTTCAAAAAAACTAAATTCCCCTGAAAAAGTAGTCCAGTATTGATGTAGGCCCTTCTGCAATTCCAATTGCTCTAGGAGATCTTGTTCATTTTAGTTACACTTGTAGCCATAAAAATGTCTCAACTGGTTTTAGGAGGAACACAAGATTAGATATATATTCATAAAGAGTGTGGGTATGTTCTTGGAAAAATCATCAGAGGTTGGAAAATATACATCCCCTTTTAGAGGATCCAAAAGTCAGGTCTGATCACATTTGAATTCTTTAAATTCTATGTTTTCTTGTTCTATTTCCCTTAGGAAATAAGAAGTTGTAAGACTAGGGATGTTTAATGTCTGAGCTATTAACAGCCAACTCTTCATTATTAAGATTCACAAATGGAGTAAGATTAAAATGTTTTAAAATTTTTTAGCATTATTTTTATTGCTGCTATTCCTTTTCATAGCATATCAGTGAATTGCAGTTGCACTGTTCTGATAGAGCAAATAAGATTCTTAAAAACTAAAATCTGCTCTAGAAATACTGTCTATAAAATTAAACTATTACATACACTAAAGGAGCTATAGGTAACACTATGCCTTTGCTGTCTTCAGTAGCTCTCTGACTTATAATTTTAACCAGATAGTTATTTAAAAATCTCTCCGATGCTGTCTGTGAAGCATTAAAAAAAACCTGTGAAGCAATAAAAAAAGTTTTTCTCCCTTTTTAGAATTTCTGTCTCTTCATAGGAGACCTGATACAGTAAGCTTGAAAATAATTCTAATTTGCCTTCTAAACAAAAGAGTTTTGTAAAAACCACACATTGAGATTTGTTAGGCTTCAGCTGTTTTTTTAGTAACCTTTACAAAGAAAAGTCTGACTTGCAGTAACTGCCAGATGTTTCTTGCTGTCTTCCTCAGTACTCATCTGAAATCAGACACGTCTAAGTTGCTTTCTAATTGTCTTTTCAGTTTGTTTACAAAAAGTTGGCAAAATTATTGTTTTTGACACGCAATAATTGTGTGTCAAGTCATTTACATGAATAAAAATGGGGATGAATAGGGTCTTTTTTTTGAAAACTAGTCTCCCTGTTTAAGCTAGCCTGTAACTGATCCTTTGTTGGATTGGTCTTTATTGCTGTTTGTTTACCTTACATATGAATTTCAATGTCGCACGAAACCGATAAGCTCTTTTAAATTAAAGTCTCAAAATGTTTGACTTCATCCTTGTAGACAGTGAAAATTTGGAGGTGTTGGACTAAATTGAATACAGTCATTCATCACCATTAACAGATCTTGGAACACATGTGCCATGCAGTAAATTCCAATATAATATCTAAAATCTTAATTTTCTTTTATTTTGATATTTTGAATCCTCTTCATTTGCTTTATTTTTTGAAGTATTTTTTGGTTAAGAACCTTTTACAAGCTTTACTGTGCTGTGTGTTGATCCTGTGCAAACATGCATGCATGCTTTCGTAGAAATTCAGTGTATCGTGTAGTTGCATACTGTGAAAAGTAATTATGAATGGTTAAGAAAGGTTTTAGCATTAGCTTCTTAGCTACTGTTCATTCAGCTTACTTTACACTTGTGTTAACACTAACAGAAGAATGTAAAAAAACTCCTTTCTTCCTTCCACTGTTTTGTGCCAACTCTAAATTTGCCCCTCCAGATAATAATTACAGATAATATTATATAAATGTAAATAATAATTATCTGCAGTCTCTCTTATATTTTTTTTTAAGATAGCAACAAATAAGTGAAATATTAGAAGTCTTTTTGCCTGTGGGTTTGGGGGGTTTTTTGGTGACTGGAAAATGCAAAATAGTGTAAGGAGTAATTCACTTTAGAGTTTATGAAGAAACAAATGTGAGGCTGAATGAAGCAAAGCAGCTGAAGAAGTTTCTCCAGAGGTGCAGCAGAGGACACAATGGCTTTTTCTGGATCTCAGTCACATTACAGACCCAATTACTTCAGTTCTGTTCAGTAAGGAAAGCTATGTCTTTCTTGATTCTAAAAATGCTTTCTTGGCCATTGCTTCTTCAAGGTAGATAAATACTTTAAATTAGGTAAAAAATAAATAAGAATGTTAGAAATCCTGGCACTTGTGTCAGTTACAGCTGTTTCTCCCTGTATTGGGTTTGCTTGTGAATTTGACATCTCTTTTGAGAGAGGCAGATTATTTTCTGAAATCATTGAGCAGTATACAAATTTTCAGCCATTGATAGGAATTTCTGTTGCTGGTAGGATTCAGAAATGCAAGAATGAGCTATAATCAGAGGAATATAAAGCTTAAAGGCAAGGGCTGCCTTTTGGAAAGAACCCTGATGCTCAGGAAGGGAAAAGTAGGAGCCCACCCTGGGGGTGCCATCAGCCTCCAGGATTGCAGGAAGGGCAGACAATGGCCTTCTTCCCCTGCTCCACTGCTCTGCCAGTCAAGAGAGACTGTTCCGGTGCTCAGCCATCCTCTGGTGAAAAGCCTTTTCCTGGTGTCCAGCCCAGACCTTCCCTGACACAGCTCCACACTTGTTTCCTCGTGTTCTGTCACTGGTCACAAGAGTGAAGAGGTGAAGAGATCAATGCCATCCCATTGGCTTCTCTTGATGAGGTTGTTGAATACCACACTGAGGTCTCCCCTCTGTCTCTTCACCAGGCTGGACAGACCAAGTGACCTCAGCCACTGCTCATACAGCTTCCCCTCCAGACCCTTCACCATCCTCATGGCCCTCCTTTGCACACCCTCTAACAGCTCGGTGTCTTCTTATATTGTGGCACCCAGAACTGCCAGCACTCGAGGTGAGGCTGCCCCAGAGCAGAGCAGGACAATCCCCTCCCTTGCCCAGCTGGCCATGCTGTGCCTGATGCCCCCTAGGACAGGGTTGACCCTTCTGGCTGCCAGGGCACTGCTGGCTCAGGTTCAACTTGCCATGGACCAGGACCCCCAGGTCCCTTTCCGTGGCACAGCTCTCCAGCCTCTCATTGCCCAGCTTACTCTGCCACGTAAGTTCAGACAGAGATAACATCATGCCATCATGTTATGTCTACTCTGAAGTTCCTGGCTTTGCAGAGTATTTTCTTATTCCTTAAGACTGTTTTGATAGAGTATCATTCTTCAAGGCTAGCAGTGCTGTTTTCTCAGGATGTTATTTCACATTTTAAGGGAAACAGTCTGAAACAGTTTGCTGGAACGTTTAATAGTTTGCTAGTTCATCTAAGTAACTTACATTGAGAACTGAATAAGAATTTTTTTTTAATTTAGGCTAGTGCCTAATTTACTATTTCTTTGTGTTAGAGTGCATATATATAACGTATTTCAGAAAGAGGCTCTTGTATATGTTTCTCTTCATTCTTGCAGCACTTTCTCGATGCTGATTTGAATCTTCATATCTCTGATGAGGAGCAGCTGTAGTGTCAGTATCAGCATGGCTGTGTAAATCCTGAAAGTTTATTGTGTTCTCTTCTCATACCTTCTTTGGGAACCAGACTTCTGTAGAAGCATGTGCTAACAGTGACTGTGAAATATTGCAATAGATAGATAGTGGTTATTCTTCAACATAGGAGCCAAAGAACTGGTTTGTCCGGTTTTTGGTCAAAACATTTGGGTTTAAGTGCCTTTGCAGGGAGATTCAGTAGCTATATGAACAATTTGTATACAGGAATGGAAGAGTGTAAATCCAGATTACAGTTTTAAAGAAGTTAACCCCAGCTTTGGAAGCATCTATCTTAAATTACTTGAACTTCAGAGAAAAATAGCATCTTGCTAATGTGTGCTGTGGAATACATTCATAGTCTTCTAGACTATTTTCAAGAGGTTAGTATGGCAAAATATGTTTATTTCCTTAATATAATATTAGAAATGCCAATTAAGTTTCATTCTGATTTGTGTAAATATAAAAATTCCTATTTACATGTATAAAATCCACTGACATAAAACTTCCCATTACTATTTTAGCAATGTATATAGTCCTCATGAAATGCATCTTTTGAAAATTAAATTATTCCTTAAGCTTTAGGCTTCCATTTAAACAGGATAAATGAGGCCTTTCATAATCTCTTGTAGCCACCTGTTTCAAGAGAACACCAGGGATTGTCTATCCTTGAAATCCAGTAAAATGCTGTAAATCCGTTGCGTGTTTTTTTCATGCTCCTACACTGCAGTAGATTCCTGAGAATGATAGCTGTTCATTATCTTGCAAAGGGAACAAGCCACACTTAGAATTTAGATGGTTCTTTATTTCCCACTTCACACAAATAAATTATACAAATGGTCAGTGATTTCATATTTTAAAAGAATTGAAAATCAGTAATGTGAAAAATCTGTAATGTAAAAATGAGTATTGCAGAAATATAGTAGACAGTCAAAAATTAGAGAGACTTGGAACTTGTCACACCACTCCCAGACAGCAATTTTCTGCTGCCAATGTTTTGGTTGATTAGCTGTGAATATAGATGCAAAAAATTATGTGCAAATCATGCATGAATATGCATAATAAAGTCATGTTAGTCAAGGTACAAAGGTATGTGTAGCAAACCAGATCATCCAAATTACATGCTAAGACTATGTTCATCTACATTTTGATATTCTAGCATCTCTTTGTAATCTTTATTAAAAAAAAAAAAGGGGGGGGGGGAGGGGGAATTAGGAATGTTTGCTATAACAATCTGTCATGATAATAACATATAATCACTAGTTACCCTGAATCCAAAAGTCAGGAAACATATTTGGAAAATTGAAACATATAACAACCTTAAAAGTGCTATATGTGGAATAGGAGTGAAGCCAAAATGTAACTTGTCAACTTAATAGACAAATAAAAAGAAAGTTCCTTCGCCTGTGTCATAAGTAGGGAACTTAAGGGGGAGATACTCAAATACTGCAGTGTTTGAACTTATAGGCAAACATAAGGAAGTGACCACTGTCCATTTAATAAATTACCTCTCTCTCAAGAGGTATATTTAAGAAATTACTTGGAGATGAGGAAAAAATGTTGTGAAATATGAAATGAAAATAAATTTGTACTGTCTAAATAAATGTCTTTTGATAATTTATTAATTTTTATTATATTTATGCAACATGTCTTCAAAATTGCATCATTTATTGCTCTGTTAATTTAGGCATGAGTAAAGAATAATGTCAGAGCTTCACGAGGCATGTGATTAATTTCAGTGATATGTGTGCCACATATAAAATTTTCATAATGCTGAAGACTTTCCTAGTGGCATCTTATGATAGTCATAAAATTTGTGGGACAAGAAAAATTCTCTGTCATAGGCTATTCTTGTGTATAAAATGTGGCATTCTGCTTGTATTTAAGAGGATCTCAAAACTTTAAAGACAAACTGGTATCCCTATATTGTAGTCTTTTTATTATCCCTGAAATAAATATTTACTGTCTATAAACCTAGGTAATGATGTTATATAAAGTAGGCAGTATTATGAAATATATACATATATATAAACATGTCAGCTGTGTCTTCCTGAAGGATTAACCTGGCCTAATGGTATCTGAATTGATGAGGGATTGAGCAGCATCAGGGAGTGGGTTTGGTCACAAGTGATAGCTTCTACTAGCCCAACTTTTTACGTAGAATGCTGTGGTTCTAGCAAATGTGGCTGTCAAGTATTTCATCATGGATTAAGGTAATTATCAAACTGTAATTCAGTTTGATAAGACAACCGTGTTAGAGTTGTGTTCAATTTATGCTGCAGTTGTGACCAGAAATAGGATATTACACTTGTTCAGCAAGTTGGTCAGTATGAGGGAACTTGTATGTAATTTTGGTGTGTGTGGTTTATGCCTGTAGGTATCTTACAATTAGTGCATCCATCTTGCTGCAATCAAATAGGCTCCTCTCACCACATTTTCCCAAATGGTTGGAACACATTGGTACCTAGTTCCAGTTAATGATGAGACAATTTTCTGTGGCTCATCTTTGGTTGGTGGCATTTTTTCTGTGTGCAAGTGTTAATTTCTTATAAATTCACAATAAATATATAATAATAAATAATAATAATAAATCATCTTTAATAATAAATTATCTTTTTAAAAACCTGTCTCTGAGAAAGTAATTAATTGTCTTATCTCCTGAATGCATCTCTTAGCTAATTTTTTCAATATCTTAGAAGTTCTATAAAGAAAAAAATGTCAACTGTTTGGAGGTAAGAATATTTTGAACATAGAGCAGAGTGGTACAGTCACCAGTGGAAAGGTAGTTTTTGAAGAGTTAAGCAGACTATGTAATACATGGACATAATTCTTACTGTCAGCTTTTCATCAGTTTAATTCACTGTTTCCATTTGTTCAGTAAGTGGAGGTACTAAAAGATGAAGGTTTCTCAGATATTTATACATCTTACGCTTGATTTTTATGATCACGGTGCTCAGTTGTCTTGGAGGCAGTAAACCCCTGCAGCCTTCAGACTGTACTCAGCTGTGAGGGGCAGATTTGGGTGTGCAGATTAATTTTTCCAGTCTCCTGAGTAAAATGATAAACAATATAACTAATACTAGTGATGGAAATCTAAACTTACCAGCAATCACATAGGACATGAGGGAAAGGTTTCTTCTTTTTTCCTCTTTGATTTAATCAGGCTGTGACTAAAACATTGTCCCTACCCAGAACTGGTCTCTGCAGTATGTTTTTGAAAATCCAGGGTTTTCTTTTTAAATCATTAACATCAAGATTTTCTATTTAGGCCTGTGCAACTTTATGGAAAAATTGTGTGTTCTATAGAAAGTGAAAATGGACGGAGTGCAGATTTATCAAAGGTTCATGCCTGTGTATTACATAGCTACTCCCACTTTCTGCTTGATATTTGTTTTGTCCAAATGCAGTCACAAATATAAATAGTTGTAAAAACTTCAATGTTGAAGGAGAAGTTTTGTCACCTATATTAAGTGAACACTACTCTGCATTTTCTGCAGCTCCCTGAGGGACAGCATGTGAAATGGGGAGCCCTGAGAGAGAAAAATGTACAGTGGTACACAGCTGCTTCCCTTCTGAGTGTTTAAAGCTGCAGTGAAATTATAGAATTAAAAAAAAAAAGCATATGGTTCTTTCTTCACTGCTTCATAAATACTTCACTGTTTTTATAAATACTTCCTTAAAATATTAAATTTCCTATAAGTTTTTGTAAAGCTTCCTGAGAGCAGCAGGTGACATGGAATTACACAGAGTTAAGTTCTCATTTGTAGAAACCTTGGCTTGTACAGTGGTGATAACAGGCAAAGGGTACAGTTAATTTTCTCATACACCTTTGCCTGTCTTGTTTTGAAGGTTAATTTCTTTCTTATGGGACCATTTATAGTATTTTCAAACCTGTAAGCACCTTGTAGTAAATATCATTTTTCAAATTATGCTGCCACTAAGAATTTTTGTATTTGCACGTAGTGTTTACATCAATCCACAGACTATAAAGAGAGAAAATTTGGACAATAGTTAGCTTTTTCATTAGAAAAATGACCATCATTTGCAAATCCAGTAGAGAATTTAGTATTGCAAGTCCCTTTGTGTCGCTGAAAGACTGAAAGACTTCATTTTGCAAAGCTATAATGATTGCATTTGTAACACAGAAAAGCTGCAGAATAATGAAGAGTCTCAAAGCAGCATGGTGAAAATTATATTTGTCACTTCACTGTAGAAGCCCTAATGAGAGAAATATTTCAAAAGCAGATTATTTTTGTATTATGATACAGGTATTCATGTACAAATCTAACTTTAGGCTATCGAACTTGTAAATATGTGTGTAACTGTGTATCTGTATGTATACATAGGTAAATGTGTGTAACCAAATGTTTCCTGCATTTTTGGACCAAGGCTAAACACCTGAAATGCTTGTCTGTGTGTACTCTTTGCTTCTCATCTCTGCACTCGTGTCAGCTGAATTCTCATTTGAGTGCTGGAGTTGATTTTTGGAGATCCCTGCCCTTGGAAGATCTCTACATTTGTAACAAGTAACACTCAGGCACCAGTGGTGGCAAAACTTCCACCATGTCTGCCCCACTGGGAAGCCTTGAGCTTGTCCTGCATTTTCAAATAGTACACAACCAAACTGTCCTGTCCCAATGTCATTTTGCACGTAGGACTAAGTTACCTGAAACTGACATGGTGATAAGAACAAAGGCAACCAGCATAAAATTTTCTCACTGAGACTGGAGTATTTGCCAGATTTGCTCCAAGTATCGCTTATGTAATCTCAAAGTATAGTGCCAGAGCTGCAGCCATTATCCTTGTTCTGGGGAATTGATCCTGACTTAGATCATCAGACTTTACTACAGACTTTGCCATCAACACTGAGGGTTGGGGTTTTTTTAGTGTCAAATGCTGATGGATTTTAAAACCATAATTTAAAATTGACAAGCAGAAAAATTCTATTTACGTCATTGATTTTAATGTGTGTTGGGTAAGCCAAGCCAAACATCCAGTGTCCCTCTTGGTAAAGTATTTAGAGCACATTTTAGTTCGCAGTCTGCTTGCAAAGCATTTGTTTTAAACTCAAACTTTCTTTGAGTTGACCTGAAGAGCAAATAATCCAGTGCATGTGTATTGAGGTGGTTTATATACCTTAACGCTTATTAAGATTCTTGAATTTTATGGGTTTTAATGTGTTGTAATATTCAATCAAAGTGTGTCAAGCTGTATTTGACTAGAATTCAGTTAAGAGGTGTAAAGCTATTTTGAAAGAGGTTTTTATTAGTTAAACAAAATTATCAGAAGTGTGCTTGGTACATATAAATATTTAGACTTATATTTCTCCAACTATTCATGTATTTATATAAACATGTGTGGGAGATGTAAGTTTGATCCCTTCAGGCAGAGGAAGGACTGAATCCAGTTTCCCTGTTCTTGTGTGAACACACTCATGTGTGTGTATATCTACACAAATATAAATCAACACGAGTCAAACTTTTATATATAAAAGCTAGTTCTGCTCTCCACAGTCATAGCACGTATACTGTTCTTAAAAGCAGAAAGACTTTTCTGAAAATTGCAAGTATGTTCTTAAATTAAATTTTAAATGGATTGTTTCAGAAACTAATCTCTGGCATGGTTTTTGTTCCTGAACAATTTAATTGAGAGTATAATACAGTTTCTTCATTCTTTGCAAGTAATGAGATCTCATTGTGTATTTTTACTGAATTCAACAGGCTACCTAATGGAATGTTTTTTGCTGCCTCCACTCTCCTCTGTAATGCTGCTGGCCATCCCAGGGCTACAGGAAATCTCCCTGCTGCCTGATGGAGGTGCTGACATGAGTGTGAAGCAGCAAATATTTTCACTAAGGGCTGCTTGTACTTGTTTGGGAAATAGTGGCAGTGTTTCCACATAGTCAAGGCAGTTGTCTGGCAGGTAAAATTCTAGATGGATACAAGTTAAGGACTGTATGTTGAGGAAGGGTCCTGTGATGGGTTCTGAGCTGATTGTTACCATTCAGGAATAGCACTTCTGGGTTTACAGATAATAAACCTTTAGTAATGCCAGCTTAATTACTTGTGAAAGTCAAGAAAAGTCTTAGAAATATAGTTGTGTTGTTAGAAAAGGGATAGAGAAGAAAACAGTGTGTTGTAGTGCTGCCATTCTAATCCTAGATGAATGCTGAGTGCAGTTCTAGATTGTCACCTCTCCCCCTGCTGAGTGATGCAGAACAGAAGGTCCAGAGAGGTGCAGCAAAGGTGATCAGTGGAAAAACTTATGCTTGAGTAACAAGAGAACAAAGACTCTTTGCATTGTAGGGGAGGGCAGTGCTTTGTTGTGTATAAATCCATGGACAACACAGAGCACACAAGGAGAGCAATTCAATGGACACCCAGTGGATGCACTGCAGAGCAGGCTCAAAATGAACAGAAGAAACTTATTTTGCCCACAACACAGAGCTGTGAAACTGCTTCCCTCAGACTAATGTGGATGCCAAAATTTTCATGAATTCAAGAAGTAAACAGACAAATTCACAGAAAATTAGGCTCTTAGGTATGAAGACAACACAAGTCATTTAGGAATTCCAGAAGCCAGAAAACTCCAAGCAGAGAATTTTAGTAGCAGCATGAGCATATGCCTTCTTTTTTTCTTGAGGTAATTCTATATTTCTGCTTTAGATGGTAGCATGGTTCTGTATATATTATTGCATGTCAAATGTATATATTAAACTGAGATGAAAAATATGAAAATAACTTAAAGGTCTACGCAGCTTATCAGTGTAGAGTTGAAAGTATGGCATTTCATTCAGGAGTAGTAACAAAAATAATAGTATACCCTAAAATCTAAGTATAAAATACTGAATGCTAAATGACTAGGTTTCAGACTTCACAATATATTTTGCTTAAATATTGCTAGATCTAAATAATATATAGGAACAGATTTTCAGGTGGGCTGACAAAGAGTAAATGGTTTCCAAGAGATGATTGTAGGCTGTCAGAGCAGAAATACATGAACCGGGAATGAACTTCAGAGAGCACAGGAGTTGTTCCAGTTTGTAGAATCAAACCTTTCTCTCTAGGAGTATTCATGCATAAGCATTCACAGCTTTTATTTTTTTTTTTTTTTTTTTTGGAAGAGCTTTTAGAAGTAGGATTTCTAAAAGATCAGAATCTCTCACACCTGTTCTACATCCCCTTCCAGTTCAGTGTTGAGATGCTGAGCTCACACAGCTCAGATGTGTTGGTTATGTGTTCAACATCTTAAAAAATTCAATGGTGTTTGTGTTAACTCACAAACTTCCTAAAAGTTGTGGGGTTTTTTTTGTTCAGTGGAAGAAGGTAGGGTTTTTGGATTAAGTATGGAGAGGTGTACAAAAGACAGCTAGTAAGAGTGCTGGACCAGATCCTTCATAAAAGCCAGTGACCATTGTCAAGTAATGAACAAAAGGTTCTAGCAGGTTCAAAGCAGCCTTCCAGATCCCCGTATTGCACGTTAGGCATTTTGCCTTAGTTCTGTGGAGTTCTGTCCTCTTTTAAGTGCAGTTCTATCCTCTTGCCACCTGATCTGAAATCATTCTGATGCATATTCCACCACATATGTTTTGTTGAATGACATCAACTTGATTGTGTCAGTACTTGTGTAGGGAATGTCATCTTTCATGTCATCTAATGATTCTGAGGGCAGGTCTGGATGGGGGAGTGGTGAGCAGGTAACTGGTGACAGCTTTTTAAGAAGCTTTCCTTCTATTGCCACCCAGGTGGCAATAATAATAATTGTATTTTTGGGGTCTCACCCATTATGTTACGGAAACAATGAATCCTATAGTCTTTCATCACCACAATCTTGATGCTCACCTTGAATTTCTGGGTTTACTGGTTTTGAATCAGCAATTAGCAATTCTTTCCTTTCAAATATCATGTTTGATTTGATTAGACATATGCATCATAGTTTCCCACCTGTATTCAACCAGCAAAATAATATATATCTCCACTTTAGCTCTGTAATGACTACTTCCATCTGAGCACATTTCTTCTTTAATTAGAATTGGGCAATGTCATATATCTGCTTTGCATTTAGGACTGTAAAAATCCAGAAAGTGAAGCTCATTTTCTGCAGTTCATTTTGCAGTCATTTCTTCTTAGAGCAAGGAAAGTTTCAACTGCAGTTAGTCATTTGTTCTTTAAGAACCAGGATACTGTATCAAGAAAGTGATCAAGAGGAGGAAAAGTAATTATGGTTCATAAAATGTATTTTAATTACTATTTCATAATTATTTGAAATGTTATATAGTAATGATATAAAAATTGGTTGTATTGAGTAAATATTTAGTCTTTAGTGTAATTTTTAATTTGTTTTTTGAGGCTTTCTGTTGATCTGTGAAAGTAATGCTGAAATTCATAAATCAACTTTATTAATGTAAGATTTTGCTAAGGTGTCATACTGTACATTGAACAGAATAGGCCCATGTGTGTGTCATATATCATACCTGCTTGTCTGGTGACCTGTCTTCAGTTGATTTCAGCCACGGTTCATGATCTGTAGCTTTTACAGTTATCTTGATAAGACACCCCTCAGTGGTCTGCTGCTTGTCCCCTGTGGCTGATGGCCGTCCCTGGAGCTGTGGTGGCCGAGGGTGACGTAACCTCTCTAATTGTCCTTGCTTTTCACCGAGCAATGTCTCATTGTGGAGACACTGACTGCTTTTGGTGCCAGATTTCTGTGATGCAGGCTGAATTATTTTATTTAGCTAGTCACTACTTTTAAATGACATTAGCTAAAAGTAAATAGTACTGAAGTCTGAAATACTTGTAGCTCCTTCACTGGGAAGCCGTAACTGTTCCAGGCAAGGTTTTATGTGTGTTTTATTTTCTGCATGGAATATTTTGCCAAATTAGAAGCCCCTTGAAATCATCATTTATGTATAGTCAATTTAATTTCTTTCAGAGATTGTAAGCTGTTGTCTCTACATATTGCTTTTGTATTGAATATACTTCAATCTTTATCCAAAAAGGTTTAATGAAATTTATTCCTCCCAACTTCAGCAGCTACTGTGGCATTGAACAAGGCTTGTGAGCTTGTTGTTCTCTTCTTTCAGTGGTGACAGTTCTGAGGAAACATCAAGGACGAGAGGAGAAAACACAAAAAATTATGTACAGATAGGGAAGGTCTAAATTTGGCTCTAGGACTGAACTGAAGAAAGGAGAGGGGCAGGATGATTACCCCTGGAATTGAATGCCAGATGCCATAGTTTCTGTGAAACACGGAGCCAAAACCTGTCTGAGCAAATGGAGGCAGCAGCTTCCTGCTACCACCCATTCATCTTGTAGGGCACCAGGAGCAAATCTGCATTGCTAAAGCTAAGATTTGCAGCCATGAAGGTATCAGTATGATATCATGTAATGGGATATTGATTTTAATTTTAATTAGCTAAAAACACAGTAAATTACAGGGTTTGATTGTTTTTTAAACCATTGTTTCCATTAAAGAATGTTAATACATTCTTTGAAATCAAACACTTGACTTTGAAAGCTGTGCATTCAAAAAAAAGTTGGAAAATGTTGAAATGAAGATTGTTGAAACTGTTTTAATTTGTCTCTTGCATGTATGCATAACGATAAGATCTTTAATTATGTGATCACATAATTTTTTCACAGGAGGAATGCTGCCCAGAGAGTAAATGAGGGGTGTTTATTAAAAGAAGCTGTTGCCTCCAGAACCCTTCCCTTAATTGCTGGAAAGCATAGTAATTTAAGTAGAGGGCTGCAGAAATCAAAAGCATTCTCTCCAGGGTGTTTGAAAGCTCCACAGAAAGACTAGATTTTACTTTCTCATTTTGAAAGAGGTTTTATGTGTTTCTGGAAGATCACTTATTTGGAAGTGGTCTCTATGTTTCTGGTTGCTGTGGCACACGGGCCAAGGTACCTGGGCTCTGGGCACAGCTGCATTTGGCATGAACACAAGTGTGCTTTGAATGTGTGAAACACTGTATGAATGCAAAGGCCTCTGAAAAGTGCAGCCTGAAGTGCCCTGCACTGACGTGGCAATGCCAGGATTGTCAGAAGACTTTTCTGGGTTTTAAGCAGCCAGGTACTAATCTGCAAAATGGAGATAGCATCACCCTTCTACAGTTCAGTTAATTGCATGTTTTGGAGCATTCCTGCTGAATACCATGTAAGGAAATTATATAGAATATAAAATATATAATCATATAATTGTACAATAAATAGTTACAATATATTGCATATAAGCATATGCCATGCATTATAATATATAATATGGAATCCCATTCTGGCTATCATCTTGTAAGGGAAGCTTTGGGAACACTGCTGGCCAAAGGGAATAAGAAGTATGAGCAATCACTTTGCAATCTAAACAAATGAGGCAGAAGGCTACAAATACTCAGTTCACTCCATAAAACTGAGCATTCCCTTTGTATTTGCTATCTCTGCACTAGATGAGGCAAGGATCTTGCAGAAGGAAAGCAGCATATAATAATTTAGTTAAAATTATGTGTAAGGTATATGAGTGGTTTTGTCATTTTAAGTGCTTGACTTTCTGCTGTGTTTGGTTGTGGGTTGCCTGGCCACCCCAAATGTGCTGAGACCTTTTAGATGCAGCTTTGGCAGATTTATTTTCCCCAAAGCATTTTGTGGAGAGGAAAGAAAAAATGTTAGAACCAGATTTCTTGTTTGTCTTGCCTTTTTGACAACTGATTTTTAATGGAAGAAACTAAAATCCCGAAGACCAGTTGTTCCTTGCTTTTTATAAGGAAGGAAGAGTTTTTAACATTTGCAGAGCTGGCACTTGAGTATAGTGAGAATGTATGGAAATGTTTCAATGTGAAGAGAGCCATAATGAATATATTATGTCTGTAATGTATTTGATGAAGAAAGAAGAAACATTTTTTCTCCATTAGTCTAATTCTTGAAGACAAACTGTTTGATCATGGTTATGTTTTCCATAAGACCACTCTAAGTCTAATATAAGGAATGCCATTCAGTTTCCCAAACTAAACTGGAAATTTATTTTTAAAAAATAAAGTATTCATTATCAACATCTGAACTTATCCCTATGAATTTTGATCCCCGCTCTTAATGATCTCTTTTATGTGTGGCAAATGTAAATACATTGCTATTTTATATAAATAATATTCTGCATCTAAGCCTCAGAGTAAAACCCAATCAAAAGAAAATGCTAAAATTATTTTCCACTTCCTCTTGTCTTATGTTTGTTCTCACACTTTTTAAAAGTTGCATTTGCCATTTCTCAGAAGAATAAATTCATAAATCTCGTCTGCTTTGGTGAGGGAATTTGTCTCCTATATTTGTATGTCTTCTATATCACACAGTATTATGGCATCACTTACAGTAGCTATTTTACTTTGTAAAGTCAGTTACAGGATATTAAGTGAATATCAATTTATCAATTGAAATGTACCAGATACTAGTTTTTAGGCAATTTGCCTAAATTTGCTGTTTTAGAAGATGTCAATACCATGACTAGTGGGGAGTCACTACATTTTTCAAATAGCACTATGTAAAATATGGAAACATTGAATGATTGTTTTAAATTGAAAAGGCTCTTTTGTCATTCTCATGCATGTTTTAGATGAAACATTTTTCTCCTGAATTGGAAGGAAATGAGATAGTAGCCTATCTGTTCATAATGTTACTCACTTCTCCTGGTTACATGAATTTTTAAATGACTAAAATATCTACTTTTTTTTTTTTTTTTTTTAAGAGCTAACATCAGAAGAGCGGGAGTCTGGTTTGCTATTTATGTCCTTTAATAAGCAGTATTTCACATGAAAGAATCAGTCTGGCTTCTTGTGAACTAACAGTGATAGGTTGCAGGTATCATAAAGTACCATGATAATGTGCCTCTCAGGTATAATTCTGATAACCATTGAAGGAGTGCTGCAGCCAAATCTTGTTGGTTTATCTGTCTATAAATTTATTCTCTTTCTTAGACTGTATTTTGAAGCATTTTAGTGAGAAGTTCAAACTTGGCATTGAAGAAATAATAACAACATAGATCTGTTTCATAGTTTAACTTCAGTGTAACATGACATTTAAACAGATTGTGAAAGTAATTTTTCTTTAATACAGTTTACGTACAGTTCCTTATATTTTAAGTTGAAGTGACTGTAACTGATCCTACAAATGAAGACTATTTTAATAATAATCTGCTCACATGTGACAGAAGCATATATATTGTCATGTAATCCTTTGTCCAAAGACTCTTGCAATATGTTCTCCAGGCTAAGAAAGTAGACTTATTATCTTTACATGGTACTGGGCAAATGTTACATGAGATTCCCTATCTAAGTGATCTCTGATTTTCCCTTTCACATTCATCCTGCTGAGTCTTTAATGGGTGTAACTACAAGAGCATTTTAGCTTGGATCAGGAGCACTTAAGCCATTCTGAATGCAATCTCATTATTGTTCCTGCTTGTTTCCCCGTGATTCCCACAGCCAGAGCATGGGGTGCCATTGGTTACAGGAGGAGGCAGTGGGAAGCTGGCTGGGGGAGCACACAGTGTGTGTCTGCAGGAACGGGCTGGCTCCGTGGGACCCCGAGAGCAGCTGAGCTGCCTTATCTGAAGGGCTCGGCCTGGGGCCTTGGGGTCTTCACTGCCACAATAATCATAAATGAGACATACAGCAATGCTGGCATCCACATTGGAGTGATCCAGTTGGAATTCTGTTGCTCCACTGTGGCTCCAACTCTGGAGTTGCTCGCTGCCTTCTCTTGTGCAGCCTTATATTGGGTGTGCACAGTGAGAGGTGGTGGGAGCCCAGGAGCTGTCAGGTGCTCCTTGTGTGCCGACATTACGGCCAAGCTGCTCACAAGGCAGTTGCCATCCCCATGGGGCAAGAAGCAATAATGATGTGACCCGATACTGTCACTTAAGAGTATATTGATCAGTATTTTGTTTTTGTCTCTCCACAGTCACCAATTATAACAATGTGGTAGAAGCAAACTCAGACTCAGATGATGAAGATAAATTGCATATAGTGGAAGAGGAAAGTGTAACGGATGCAGCAGACTGTGATGCTAGTGTGCCAGAAGATGACTTGCCAACAGACCATATAGTATTACCAGAAAACAGTGAAAGAGAAGGGAGTACAAACAGTTGTTGGGAAGATGAAGGTATGTTCCTTTCTACTGATGATACTATATGAAGAAAGTTTTCTAAAATGAAGATTCAGTAGAACTTTTTTTGGTCCCTTTATTACTGAAATAACATGTAAGATTCACAATCAAAAAAGAGGTGTTATAACATATTTATTATACCATACTTCATGTTCTTCATTTATTATTTGAAGCAGATTCAGAGGTGCATTAATTCTGTTGGCATTGTTTAACAGGAGGTTCCAGACTGTAGATGCAGCATTCCAAAGGCTGATTGAAGACTAGTTACTTGATCTTGGCTTTTTCAAGTCTTTGCCTGGCAGGTCTCTGCCAGAGCTCCTTGTAAGGATTGGCTTAGCTTGGGGAGTAAGCATTAAACAAAAATCATGGAAAAAACCAATCAGATGTTAATTTCTCTCATTTTCTTTGTAAAACACAGGCAGAAAAAAATAATTTTTAGATTATTAGTTTTAGAATTGGCTATGTAAGTCATAGTGAATCATTATTTTGAAAACACTGGAAAGAGTTATGTTACACATATTATGCAGCAGGTTTAGAAGCTGAAAATTTTAAGGAGACAGGAAATGGGCCTTTTTTTACTGTGGAATCAGATACTGAGTTTCATAATGTCACACAGCATGCTTACTTTTGAGCCAAATTGGGATAAATGCATAAATTAGTGGAATTTACTGTGGAATTTGGCCTTAATGCCCTGAAAGATACAGAATGTTTTTCAGCATATCTGAACTCCAGCCACAATTCCTAGCATCCACCTTTTAACACTGGTGGTTTAATACATGGTGCATGACCTCACATCTGAATAAAAGGAAAGCAGTCATATGGCCCCTAACTGCACTCCAGCTGAGAAAGAGCAGCTGAGAGTTCAAAGAATAGCATCAGCTCAGCCTGCTTTTGCATAGCTGCTACTGCCAAGGTATGCTGTGCTGGGAAATGAGTATTTTGGAGCTAAATTATTAGGTAGGTAATTTTCTTAGTTCTCCTGTAATATCTTTGCTCTCCTGCAGGCTTCAGAAATTGTGGTTACATTAAAGTGGGTTCTGGATAGTTTGAACCCTTCAAGCACAGGTGTAGGAAATCTGAAAAGGGGAAGGAAGAAGAGCACTAGCTCCCAGACATTTAGGATCAAGACCTCTTGGACTGGATGTTTTCTGGAGATGTACCCATCACACAGCATCTCGGGCAACTTTCTGAGGGTTTTCAGGGTTCTAGACACATGATGGCATCTTTTTTGACTCCTTATGTCAAATTTACCATTTTTAACCTTAAAAAAATTGTTTGCTAAAATTCTAAATTCTCTTTAATTTTAAATTCTTCTGTGGTTGAAGATTTGCGATGTAAGCAATGTTTCTTTGCTTTGGAGTTTGCTAATGAATACAAAATTTCATTGGTAGCCAGACAAAAGATTAATCAATTGCCATACAAGCTTGCTTAACAACCACAAATTTGCTCTGTAAAAATTATGTATTCTGAAGCCTCTTTTGTAGCAGTCTGGAAGGGTTTTATAATTTGATGATAATAGGGGGTTTTTTTTAATAAATAGTTGAAATTTCTGGCAATGGCTATATGAGAAAAGTGAGGCTGCATTAGGTTTTATGGAGCTTTGATTTGCTAGGGTAGAATACCGTTTACTCTTTGATAGTTTTCCTAGAAGGAAAGGTATGAACTGAAAATCACATCATCAGCCTTGGTTACATGTTAGAAATATGAAGAGAGAGGTACTGAATACATGATGTCTTGCATACAGGGAAATGTACTGGGGTAGATGGTGTGCAACTATCTTCAAGACTGGTGATTATCTTTAGAAAAATATACTCTAGAACAGTTTTAGTAAGTTGTGTTTCATCAGTAAAGTAGTACTCAGTAGTTCTAGGTTTAGCTGAACTTGACAGAATGAGTTTTTTTGCATATTTATTCTGTTCACGAATTGCTAAGAATAGAAACAACACACATAACATTTCTGTATTAGATTAGTTTCCTTCTGTTTCCAGTCATTCTAACTGAATTTCTAAAAGACCCTAGGAACAGGTGTTTTAAATATAAGGTGTGTTTCTCAAGAGGTTTAACTGAAACAGTCCTATGGGTTTAAAAAAGTTAATCACGTGTATCCTGTACATATTGTTGACAGTGTGCCAGCATTCATGTGTGCAATGATTCTCTAATATGATTTTTCTTTGCTTTAGTTAGAAGTAAAACCTATGCTACAATTAAAAGGAAAAAAAAAGCAGGAGTTAAACTTATTGTATTAATGCTCTTAAAGGAGCATTATTATGTACTATAAGTATTTAGCAAACCTGGAGGTCTCAGGACTGGAACTAAGATATCTTTGAAAAAAATAGAAATATGTTTTATGTTTATGTGCTTTCTGGAATTCAAAAAGTCCTTTAAGTCATCAAATTTTAGGTTGAGCCTATATGCTCAAAAGTGTGTGCTGGCATTTGGTGGGTTGTGTGTGGCATGTTTTTGATCAAAAAGCAAACAACCAGTCAATACTGCAAGCTGTAAATAGTATTTGCTGCATGAATATCAGAAAATTAGCTCTGAAGAATTTGAATTAGAAACTCTCTTGATGGGATTTGGAATTTATTTCCTTCTCTGCAGATAAAGACTGCAGTGGAAATTTCAGTGAAGTTTGTCTTTCTGCCTACAGCCAAAATTTCCACTTTGCTAGTGGTTTCAATTTGATCAGTTATCTTAGCCATGCAGAGATCTTTACTGTCAGCCAATGTCAGTAGTTGTCAGGCATGTTTGCTGCTAGTTAGCACTGTTCCCTGTCATCTGAAAATCATCAGCATTTAACCCTGGGAAGCCCCACTGTGTCTCTTAGCAGTAGCTCATAAGCAGTGATGAGATGGAGAAGCCCAAGAACTTGTTTTACAGCTATCTGGTATGTCCAGCTGCAATACCAGGATGGATATTCATTACCTAGATGCTATTTGTGGAGACTTCTATTTAAGCTGTCATTTAGCAGGTAGCTTGAATTTCCTCTGGAACTCAGAGCTGTGACTTCTGCTTGGTGGAACAATGTCTTGAGGTCTGTTCCCCCATCATCACATCCCACATCCCATCCCATTCTGTTGTTTCCCAGCTGTGTGATAACTGGGCTTCTGAGGGCATGATTGCAATGTCGCCTTTATTTGTGGACCATACATAGCTATAAAGATGTATATCTACTTAATATTTTTCAAATTATTAATTATTCCTACAGCATTTCCCTGTGGAAAAGGGTTTCTCTCTGTCTTATACCCTACTTTTAGCTATTGGGAAGAGACAGTACCAAACAGAGGTTAGGAGTATTAGAATTGAGAGGGGGTTTAACTTCACTAGATTAATCTATAATTCCATAAATTCCTTGACATTCTCTTGGGAAGCATAACTTTTATTTGTACTGAAGTCAGTGGAATTTACTGGAGAACCCTGTATTTTAAATTTCCAGAATAATAACTTACTGATTGATATTGTCTCTGTCATGTAGATCCTATTTCATAATGGAGAAAAATCACAACCGTCAAAAACCCTCCTTAAAGGGTTTGTATTTGTATATTGAGTTTGATTTTAAGAAATTAGATTTTGGGTTTAAATTTGCTTTGAGTCTAGTCATCCATCTTACAAACTCTGAACCAAGTCTGGTACCATGAGCCAAAATTTGAGGGTTTTTTTTAGATGTCAGTTGAAATTAAGGTAATATTTAAGAGCTGCAGATTCCTTTTACACACATTTCTTTTTTAAAGTAAGAAACGTGTTTGAATTGCCACTATTTGCAGATACCTTGAGTCTGTGGGCTTTGGTCAAAGTAGGCAGAATTAAGAAGCTTTTCCTTTGAGGAAGCTGATATTATTTGAGAACTTAAAAGTTCTCCTAGGATTTATCATCTTCCTTCCATAAAGGAGAAATTAAAAAGCTGGGATGATCTGGACTTTTGACTTGCCAACCTAAAGGATTTTTTCCTGCACTGAAGTAAAGTGAAGTAAGGTAAATAGAAGTATAAGTAATAGAAGTGTAACAGTTGTCATTTCAGGTCAGAGCAGCTGTGTGCTCTAACCTTCTGCATCACCTGGAAGGCTTTTTCTAGAGTGTAGGTCTGAAGCATCCAAGGTTTCCGTAATGAAACTGTGAAATAACACTTCAGTCTCACATCTATTGCCATAGCATAGTACTGATAAAGAGCAAAGCAAGCAATGTAGCTCTCCTATGTACTCCTGCCATGAGCCAGGTGCCAACAGAAATGTCAGCACTGGCTTTTCCTGTGGGAGCTTCCCAGTCTGGGCTAACCAATGAACAGCTTGGCCATTTATTGATTTGCACCAGCAGCCTCTAGTGACTTAAAACCTCCACACTGCATCCTTGAGGGCTGCAGCTCAGCAGAGCTGGCAGAGCTGGGGCAGCAGGTTGGCTCTGCAGCGTTGGTTCTGCAGACTCATACTGAGTATTGGAATTGATATGTGAAGCATATCTGCAGTGCACAGTTGTTCTGAAGGGGGAGCAAGTGTTTAAAATCCTTTTTTTTTTTTTTTTTGTTTAATTTTTAAGGCAATCACAGCCTTAAGTGGTTTCCAGATGATTTGCAAGAAAGAGAACACATTAGGTTTCTGTTTGCAGACATTACCAGCAAATTATCAATCATTTCTGAAAACCGCTAATTGGAGAAAATAACATAACTGCATTTGTTTTATGATGCTCTAATTTCTGGAAATAATATTCCAGTGTATCAGATGGTTGCATTTGTAGATGGGATCACTTAAGTAGCTGACACTATTTGCTGGTGAAACACACTGTCCAGAGGCTTTACCTCTCTTCACATAATGGTCAGTGTTTAGTATTGCTTCCTTTTTAGGTTTGGTTTCCTTAAGTATGAAATATCTTTGTAGTTCAGCTGATCACTTACTGCTGAAATAATGTGCCATCCATATTTTTGAAAGAACATTGTGTTTAAATGCACTTCTGAACAATACAGAAGTGGAAAGCACAGATGAAGAAATAACTCAAGTATAATTTAGTTGTTGGTGTACACATGGCTTTTGTTGTTTTGTGGGATTTTCTTTAAATATTCATTCTTTTTGTGAAATGTGCTATTTCAGCTGGAAAAGAAAGAAAGGAAATCCTGGGGCCTGAAGCTCAGACAGATGGAATTGGATGTACAGGTATTTCTTTGTTAATCTGAGTCCCTTACTCATAAAGTGCTATTGAATTTTGGTTAGGTGAATATCATTCCAAAAGCTTTGGAATTCTTCCACCTCTGTTTATAAAAGTGCTTTGATTTTCCATGCTAGAGGTCTTAAACTGTAAACACTGTTTTAGCTGAGGAAAAAAGTCTGGGCATCTTTTGGTGTCCAAGGTCTGGAGGTGTAGGTGACCAGTGACACAGAGCAGCCCTCCCTCCCAAGGAATGACCACAGAGCTCCAGCAGCACCGCATCTCCAAAGGGCAAAACAAGGAAAAGCAATGATCTTACATGTAGGTGTCAACAGGTGGTGTTTTAAACTATGAAGAAATATATAAAAATAGACTTAAGCTAATACTGCATTTTATTATCCACTCCTCTGTTTGGACTGATTACACAGAAGGCAAAATAAAATGTGTACTTCAGTTTCAGACTCAAACAAAAACATATGGTTTGTTTTTTTTTCCATTTCTCTACTTGACAGAAGATTAATAATATCCCATCCAACTTCTTAAAAGTTCATGGAGTGTTTATTTAATGCCCTTACTAGATAGGTAGATAATATCAGAGTAAGTCTTATTTAAAAGCAAACCCACATCTAAACACATTGGTATGTTTTAAACTCTAGTTTCACACATTCTTTTCACTTCCTCTGAAGTCAGTTCTCACCACATAAGTATGGAGAGCTGCAGTATTCATTGCATTACAGTCTACATGTAAGAGACTGCCTCATGTCATAAAAAGATAGTGTCAAATTGTAAATTGAGTATGTGACTTCACACTGAGAGATTAATCATAAAACTTTTCTTTCCTATTAAAAATACACCTCACATTAATAGTGGAGAACATCTGTAATGATTTAGGGTGCTGCAGGCAGAGCTTTCATGGAGGGTTTCACCATGGTAAAAATAAACTCTATGAACAATGTATTTAGGCAAATACTTGGGATCAAATATTTATCATACAAGCATTAAGTAAAATATTTAATTTATTATTTGCTAATTTTGCAATACAGTTGTGCATTGGGTTTTAACTAGAAAATATTGAAGGTTGTTAACTAGATCTGCAGCCATTTTGGTAGCCATTTCCAACATCACAGAACAAGTGAGTCAGAGTTCAAGTTTGCTACATTTATCTGTCCAGGTTTATACTGTATTTAAATATCTTCTGAGTTTGTGCTAATGAACAGCTATAAATAACATTAAAAAATGTGTTTTGAAGGCAAGCACAGGAGCCAAGATGGTAAACAGGCCCTCCAACTACAAGGCCTAAATCATAATTAATGTTACATTTAATATTTTAGGGAAATTGAGAAGAACAGCTAAATCTGAAATGATAAAAATGCACTGAGTTACACAAACTGTGCTTAGTCAAATTTTTAAATATCATTATGCTACTAGTTCTTCCAAAACATGGCATAATCTGGCATATTAAAGGACTTGACCTATGCTAGTATCTGTTAAGAGTTTTTAAAATACTTGGCTAGAGGGAGATTTGACAATGTGAATTACTGAATCTCATTTATGTTCTTTTTAAACTTAATTTTGTATCTTGTGTCTTTTTTTTCACACTTAGTAAAAGAAGATGAATGTGATTCTGATGCAGAAAATGAGCAAAACCATGACCCTAATGTTGAAGAATTCCTTAAACAAGAAGATACAGCTGTTATCTACCCTGAAGCACCTGAGGAGGACCAGAGACAAGGCACACCAGAAGCTAGTGGTCAGGACGAAAATGGTAAATATGTCATCAGTTCAGTTCTTATGAAATCAGTTGTACTCACTACTTGACCCAAAACTTCTGCTGTGCTTAAGAAGATAGCAGTGCATATATACTCAACTACAGAGGGAAAAAATCTAGTTAAATAATTATAAGAGGATAGGATCATCATGCAAAAAACATTGCCTCTTGATTTTGTAAACAGGACATGCACTGGGATTCATTCACTTGTATGAGTACCTAAATGATAACCTAGTCATTGAAGGGAAAAGTTCATGTTTTCATAAATCCATTCAACATCCTTATATGAAAGAACAGAATAAACATTTATTAAATATAATAGACACAAAGCAAAATAGTACAATTTTATATAAGAATAACTTAAAGAGAGTTATAACATGTTTCTTTCTTTTTTTTATATTTTTAAACAAAGCTCCCAAAAGGACCTATTAGATACGATTTCTTTTATTGGGTAGCCAGTCTATGACAGGCTTTTGGGGTTTTTTGCCTGAAAGGGCAGCAGCAGAGAAAAAAGAAGCATTCTTCAACAAAAATGTTTATGTGAAAAAAATAATGACCTGTTGTTATTTTTAAGTAGATATAGTTTTTTTTCCCTCTGAAGAAGTTTCATGCTTAAGGTGTTCTGAGGGAGATGAGAGGTTACACTTTGTTCATTTCTTCGTCATGAAATATTTGAAGACAAATGCTGTTGAGATTGGTTTTGCATTCTGTGTGTTTTCTCAAGTGTTCAGCTTAGCTGGCTTGTATCTTGATTTTTCAAGAAAAAGTAACAGCCTATGTCACTTAGGAGTTGTATTCTAGTTGTTTTAAGAAATGAATATAACTGAACATATAGATGTTGTAGCTGTAGTACTATACTGGAGTCTGAGGGAGAGCAGTGAAAGAAGTAAAGATAGCTTTTTTGTTCTGCTCCTCCAGATGTTTTATGCTATTACAGATTTTACTTTAAAAAGTGCATTCATTAATTTAAGATTTTAATATGTGGTTGCAGTGGCACATATTGTCAAGTTAGTTTTACAGACTTGTCATATGATTTCCATGTAATCATTAAAAATACACATTTGTGTTAATCATTTAAATTGGACCTATCCCAGTAACGTCACTGAGAAGTATTGTGAAAATCACAATGCTGAATAATAGTGTTTAGTGTTTTAATCATTTTGGAACAGAAAATGCCAAAAATGTAGTGACATTTGGTAAAGATGTATGCTTCCTAACTGGGAAAGTAGACAAGAGAAGTGACAGAATCAGATTTTTTGTGATTTTGGGAAACTGTTTTCATTTCTCCATTTCCTCCAATGGAAATAGAGTTTAAATTAACATGCTTCTGACCTTTCCACTGAGTTGTATTTGTGCTGAAATGGAGTATTCTTTATGTCAGATGAATTGAATTATAGATGGTAAAAAGAGAATTGAAGGGAAGCATACTTGGTCTACACATGTGGGGATAGCTTTGTTTTTGGACAGCTCAGCTAAACCAGAAAAAGCAGAAATGGATAGTACAACAAAAAAATCCCTGTGAGTAGGGGTTATTTTGATTGTTACTGTAACAAGTGTAAAAGTACCTATATGACAGAAAAAGTGGTGATTTTTAGTAATAAGGAAAAGTGGTCTGATTGCTTTTCACTGTTGCAAGATCAGTGGCACATTCAGTAAAAATTAAGTTAGTAAATTCCACACAGAATGAATTGCTACTTCACAGAACATATTACCAATCTGTGGTGATAACTGCTGGAAGAGGTCATGAAGGTAAATAATTCAGAAGTACTTTCTAAAGTACTGGTTCATTTAATGAGCATTAATAATTCTTACAGTTCTGAAACTTAAAATGACAGCATGTACAAATGTGCCCCTTGTGCGTCAGAACATAAAATGTTAATCAGTAAAGATCTTCCACTTTTCTTATGCTCAGCACAGTACATAGGTGCATCCTTGCAACATTTGCTTCCTGTTTGACTTGAAGCAAGGAAAAGTAGCATGGTCATTGGAGGATATCACACCTATAAATTGATGCTTTGATCAAATACAGCAAACCCTGCATTTATTTGAACATACCTTTATCGATAAATTTATAAAGAAGTATTTTTTTCAGTCCTTTAAAAATTAATTTTTTAAGGATAGAATGAGTTACTGTGTGGCTAAACATATGCTGGCAAGAAGGGGTGGAGCTAAAACTTCATAAATGGTGACTTCTTAAAATAGACATGTAAAATTAATATTTAGCTTCAATCTGGTTTCACTTTTCCCTGTACTGATACAGAAGTACTTTATGAAAGCCAGCAAAATAGATTCCACAGATCACATTAGACTCATATTTATGGCCACACATTTGATCTCTGTGCTTTCTGTCCTGCAGGCAGTATATTGTAACACATACATATCTGTGAATCATAGAATGGTTTGAGTTGGACAGGAATTTTAAAGGTCATCTAGGTCCAACCCCCCTGAAATGAGCTGGGACATCTTCAGCTTTATCATATTGCACAGAATGGTCTTGAATATTTACAGGAATGGGAGATTTGCCACCCCTCCAGGCAACCTGTTGAAGTATTTTACCACCCTTACAATGAAAAATTTCTTCTTTATATCTAGTCTCCATCTACTCTCTTTTGGTGTAAAACCATTCCTCCTTGTCCTATCAGCATATTGTGCTGACTCTCTCCAAGGTACATTGGGGCAACCATACCATAGTGTGGGAGCTTGCATAATACCTGTGGAAAAAATCTAAATTATCACTAGTCCTTCTCTAAAACAAATGGAGCTTCCAGCAGCTGCATGATTTCTTACAGTAATTGGCGTAAACATAAAGCCTGTTTGTTGCTAGTATTAAGTTTGGAACTGGTTTATTCAAGTCTGGTGCACTGTCTCTCCTGTGTAGGAACACCTGACGCGTTTTCCCAACTGCTCACCTGCCCGTACTGCGATCGGGGGTACAAGCGTTTTACCTCTCTGAAGGAGCACATTAAATACCGCCATGAAAAGAATGAAGATAACTTCAGCTGCTCCTTGTGCAGTTACACGTTTGCGTACAGAACGCAGCTGGACCGCCACATGACATCTCACAAATCAGGAAGAGACCCAGTAAGTGGCATTTGAATTAAGGGTTATTGTCCTCTGTAGCAACGCTGTGGTTTGTTATGTGGGCAGAGCAGGTAAACTGTTCACAGCAGAGCATCTGTGTGCTGATGGTCCAGTCCCAGAGCACACACTCAAGCTTGCTGCTCAAGTCAGGCTTTTTCTGTAGCTGTCAAAGGTTGAGATCTCAATTCCTATTTTCATTCATCTAAGCAGTAGGGTTGTTTTCAGAAGTGCTTTATTACATTTATAGGTAATTTGTTGTTTTTTTTCTGTTCATTGGCTACCACTGCATAAAAATCATGACTTAAATCTAATTTCAAGCCTTTAATGAAACATTTCCTTTTTTTTTTCCATAAGTCTTGTTTGAATAATTCACAATTTACTGTAGCATTTTTGCCTTTAAGAAACAAACCATTGTGTTGCTTGAACTGTGAGGTACAGTTTTTAAATGCAATTAATGCTGTAAGATAATATACAAATAATTAGCATTTAAAATATGGTGTTTCAGTACTAAATGAAGCAACAGAAAAGGCTAAAGATATAGTGAGTTTGTTTTCTCTGGTTCATGGGCTGACCTGAGGGCACGGGTCCCTGGAATATCTTCCATGAGTTAACCATCTGATCATTACAGAAGATCCTGAGTCTCTGTTCTCCTGTCCCTCTTTTTATTTTCTTTTTTTATCCCCACAATGTCCCAACATCCATGCCCAGCACATGCTTCCATAGCTTATCAGAGATGCTCTAAGGCTCAGGAATCAACTGAAACAGTCAGGAATTATCAAGAGAAAAAAACAGATTTTCCACCACCAAGTTAAAGAGGCTTGGAGATGTTTCCTTCAGAGGACAGACTAGAAAGATTCATACTCTTCAGAAACAAAACAGGAGACAAATAGAACAGAAAAATGCAAAACTGAATGTAAAAGTAAAGGTACTTCCAACATTTCTGGTAGCACCAAACCAACAGGCTGTGGCCCAGAGTAAAGGAGCTGCTTTTTTACACATTGGCTGTTAACCTCCATCCTACAAAGTATCACCAAGTCCAACAATTTAACAGGCTTAAAAATTTATTATACATTTTTATACATGAGTGTTCACATTCACTGGTCAATTAAATCGGTACAAGAAGTATTGGCCATCATGCTGCACGGATTTTATT
Source organism: Vidua chalybeata (assembly GCF_026979565.1). Taxonomy (NCBI): domain Eukaryota; kingdom Metazoa; phylum Chordata; class Aves; order Passeriformes; family Viduidae; genus Vidua; species Vidua chalybeata. The sequence continues at coordinate 14,793,641 of NC_071530.1, read as the reverse complement.
GTCTCACAAGCTTTGGAATAACCTCACCAGCATATTCTGGTGTGGCAGTTCTTTTTTACTCAAATACGCTCCCCATGAGCAATTAATTTCTGTTTCACTTCCTTTTTGGCTTGGCTTGTACTTTAAAATTACTTTCATCTTACATATTAAATTTCTACCTATAAAATCTATGAATGCTATTTATGTAATGCTTTTCTTGTGGGCTACCACATTTGTTTTCAGTCTTTTCAGTTACAAGCCTAAAACCATAAGAATAAAGTAGTTGGGGGAGATAGAAGCCTTTCCCATACTTGCATGCAGTTTGAATGAAAAAATAAAAAATACCAAGTGAGTAAACACTCAGAAGAATTGCTAAAAAGGGGAGCTTAAACTATATTCCCACAAAAATATTTTAATGGATTTATACTTTTGAAGGCACAATTTTATTTGATTAATGTTGTTTCTGTGAAGTATCTGGAACTCAGTATTACACCCGTTCTTTTCTCTCAAGCCATAGCCAGAATTAAAACTACAATAGTTTAGACACTTGGTAAATGTGAAATACTTGTTTGTTTATGTTATTATTGCAAAGTTGTCATGTCTTTAAAATTGGTTGCATATACATGATTACATCATTTATGTAATGGAAAATTTTGTTGTTAGTAAAGTATAGACCTCCTGGCTGTGGATCTTAAACAGCTGCATGTTTAAAACTTGATGTCTTATTCCTAAAGAACTTCACCTGACCATAGATTATTTGGATAACTTCATTAGCTGCTAATGTCCTTCATGTGACAATTTTGTGATTGTTCTGTACAAAGAAGCAACAAGCAAAGATAAAATCTAGCTTAGTGAAGGCAGTGGAAGGGGTACCTGCACACTGCACCTCCTTCTGAGCCAGGGGAAGATATGCAAAACTTCTGCTCCATCCAGCAGAGAGCTGAGAGCCATCCTGCACCTTCTTCTTCTTCTTCTTCTTTCCTCCCTCCTCCCCCTGCTCCTCACGGCACCCTTGGCTGCTCCTACACCACTAACAGTTGGTAGGAGGTGATGCTGCATGTGTCGTCTGCCTTCACATGTGAAGCACCAAAAGAGATGTGTGTGAAAAAGTGTGAAAAAGTGCTTCTTATATTGGTTTTAATTTTTTTCTCATCAATTTATGAAGCACCCGTAGGTAGTCTTTCAGAATTTCACAGTGTCATGCACACTGCTGAGAAATGGCAGTTCTTGGAAACCACGGTCAAACCATCTGTTAAAAAAACCCCGATATACCTGTAATTTCTGTCTTCCAAATAACGTTTGAGGATTCTCATTAACTAGTTTTGTTCTCTGGTGTGAGAGGAGTGGGCTTCAGTCCTAAGCACAGTAAACATTTGGTGCAGGGAGGTATTAGTGGCTAGTTACAGACCTTAATGCTGGTGTCTCTTCTTTCAGTCCTTGAAGAAGTGCAGAAGAATATTTTTTGAATGTTGCAGTTAATTCTTTTATGAGGAGAAACCAGCAATTATGTACAGTGTATTAGAAATATATCACATGTCACAGGCACAAACTAATGTAGCTTTAACAGTGCTGAGATGGGGAAGACCATTTGAATCTGAGAAAATGAAGGTGAAAGTATTACAGGTGGTACTTTGGAGAAGTGTTAAGATTTCTCAGTTACATTTAAAGAAGATCCTTTGAAGTAATTCTGAACAGTATTGCAAGAGACAGCAAGAAATCTGAACAGAGAGTTACAAATATAAGAAGCTAAGGCAAAATAGATTTGGAAACACTATCTAGCAGAAATCTTAAAGCACCTTACAGCTATGACCAGGAAAACAGGAAAACTCATTAAAAATTTGGTAAGTGGAGTGTGGACTTCCATGCATTAGAAATAGATCATTAGATTAAAGACTGGAGCAGAAACTTTTCTGACAGATTGAATACATGCACTGATACTTAGTGTGAATATTTATGTAGTCCAGGACCTGCAGTAACTGTATATATCCTGAGATCTGTTAGCTCGTATAATTCAAGACAAACAGTAATAACTGATTCTCAGCAGGCTTAAGTAAATCCTGACACGGTCCTCTAGACTCATTGGATCATTAAAGTGAAATGCAGTGAGTCAGTCACAGTCTTCTAGAACATCATCTTCAAGGGACTTAGTTAAACAGAGCTGAAAAGCCATGTGAACTAGCAAAAGACAGCTGACAAACCCGGGAATGAGGGTCAGGTGCTAATCGGGATAAATTCGAGTGGAGAACTCACTGCAGAGCCCAGGGGAGGCAGGGAGCTGCTCGTCCTGAGCAGGATGGGAGCAGTGTCTGCTGAGAGGTAAAATCTGCAGCTTAACCAAATGCTTTCCCAAGGGAACTGTTGAATTAGAGTATATGGAAGTAATTTAGATGATCTTATTTCAATTTGTCTTCTGTTAAAGGAGGACAGGGAGTAGAACAGGAAGGATTGATAATTTGGACAGCATATCTCATAGCAGAGAGTTCAGACTTTCATCCAGCAACCTGCACAGCCGCAGGTTCTTCAGATCTGCAGGCATGTCTCGCAGCAGGGTCATCATCCTGTGTGTTATCCATCCCTGCTTCTCCAGCACAGTTCTCAGCCCCTATTTGTCCTGTCTGTGCTCAGGAAGAGTGCTAGCACCTGGTGAGCATCTGCTCCCAGTGCTGCCAAGCACAGCAGGCCAGAGCCAGGGGTAGGAGTTCCCCCCATGCTTTCACACCAGAGGCAGCTGATCCACACCTGCTGGTGGTGGTGAGCAGCCTGCTAGTCCCTAGAGTCCATGAACAGCTCTGTTCATGAGTTTATAAAAATGCTTACCCCAGTTACCAAAAATCTGCAGTGCATCCCAATAGTGGTAGAGTATCGTTTTGCGAAGTGAGCTCTACTTAAAAAGGAGCTGCTGGGTTTTTCTAATAAACAAGTTGTTTGAACAGAAAAATTCCTAGTTCCTCTGTTTTTTGTTGGTAATTAAACTATTTCAACTTTAAAAGTGCATGTAATTTTTGTCCTTAAAAATACACATTCATAGACATATAGAGTTTGTGGTAAAATTAAAGATTTTGAATATATGTGTCACGTAAATACTACATATATTTACATATCTGTCTTTGCTTTTGCTTTTTTTTAAACTAGTATAGCAATAAAGATAAGAACAATTTAGAACTTAACAATAAATGCTCTCACAAGGCAAAATCTAACAAAAATAATCACAGACCTTCAGTGCAAATGGTGAAGAGGTTTGGTGTTGTGTACTTGGGAAACCCCTCCATATTTTTATTTGTTTTGGTTTGGTTTCTCACATTTATTTTGCAAATTAATTGTGACCAAGAGTACCTTTATTGTCACTAAGCTACCTTCTCTTGAGCAGTCCTGTGGCATCATTGTATAGAGGGATCCAAGGCCAACAGTAAGCCCTGGAAGCATGTAAATGGAAAAATCAAGTCAACCGATTAAAGTTTAAACAGGTTTCTATAGACTTTAATGTTTTTCTATCCTGCATGAAATATTCTGTGGGTACTGGGCTTGGGGTTTTTCCCTGATGGTTTTGCTTTCACAAGTAGAACTAGCATTCATCCTGGAACTTCCTACTAACATGTCAGTGTAAACTTCACCTGAATTTAGGAGAAGGGGCAACTATATTTTGAGTTTGTTTTGTTTCTTTCTTTCTCCTGTATCAGATTTATTCAGAAGAAATGTTTGCCTCAGTTTTCACCTGATTTGTAATTTGTTTCCTTTTTCCATACCACCTTGAATCTCTTACAGTTATGGTTGATTCTTTTTGGGTTTGTATGGCATTTTCTCTGATGCAATGTGAAAATACAAAGTGTTTCTGCAAGATGCTGTCCTGTACAATAATTAAGACTTCTTTCTTACAGAGACATGTGACGCAGTCTAGTGGGAATCGAAAATTCAAGTGCACTGAATGTGGAAAAGCTTTTAAATATAAACATCACCTAAAGGAGCACCTACGAATCCACAGTGGTAAATAAATCAAGCATTGAATTGAGTACAAATGTTGCCATTTCTGCTCTTTATAATGTTGATGTAATAGCAGTCTTGTAAGTGTAAGTTTAAAATACTAGTGTTTTCCTTATATTTTTTCCTCTGGAATACTGCAAGCACTGACTACAGCCTTCAGCTGTGTGTGGGAAATATGTAGAAAAACTCAAGAGGATTTACAGTTACAACTTAATCTCTTACAATGAAGGAAAACTTGACTTGTTGCAAAAGAAATGGGGACATCTTTCTGGTCCTTTGCACTTGTCTGTTTTTTCTTCAATGTTTGCAGATCATTCTGTGTGTTACAAGCCTTGCTAGAGAATTTTAATTGATAATAATCAGGACATAAGAAATGTGCATTCCTCCTGCGGCTGTAATTGACATCATTTGAGATTAGTCATATTAAAGTAGACTCAGGACACAATTTATTAGATAAGTTATAAGAAATGTTATATAAGAAGTTAGTGATGGTACAACTTTAATGAAGTTCAATAAAATATGTAATTGTCAAATAGAGAAATACTGGAACACATGATCATGTGGGCTCCATCCTATATCTAGTGGATCACAAACTTATTAAAGGAGCCTTGACTCAGAGCTATACTCTTACTGTTCAATTCACTAGATAAGATTTTTTTTTCCCCTAGGACTCTTTAGGAGGTCATTATGATGTATTTGTTCTGGTAATTATTGTTTGATGAAGTTACGCTGTAACCTGGTTAACTGTTGCATATGCCTTTTCTCTTTTCTTTTTTATTTTTTCTTATGTTTAGGAGAGAAGCCATATGAGTGCCCAAACTGCAAGAAACGTTTTTCCCATTCTGGTTCATACAGTTCACACATAAGCAGTAAGAAGTGTATTGGTTTGATGCCCGTGAATGGTCGAGCCCGGTCAGGGCTCAAGATGTCTCAGTGCTCCTCCCCTTCCCTTTCTGCATCACCAGGTAGCCCAGCAAGACCACAGATACGACAAAAAATAGAAAATAAACCCTTGCAAGAGCAGCTTCCTCTTAACCAAATTAAAACTGAACCTGTGGATTATGAATTCAAGCCCATAGTGGTTGCTTCAGGAATTAATTGTTCAACCCCTTTGCAAAATGGGGTTTTTAGTGGTGGTAGCCCGTTGCAGGCAACCAGTTCTCCTCAGGGTGTGGTGCAAGCTGTTGTTCTACCAACAGTAGGTCTGGTGTCTCCCATAAGCATCAATTTAAGTGACATTCAAAATGTACTAAAAGTGGCAGTGGATGGTAACGTAATAAGGCAAGTACTGGAAAACAATCATGCTAATCTTGCGTCCAAAGAACAAGAAACAATCAACAATGCATCTATACAACAACCTGGCCATTCCCTCATTTCAGCTATCAGTCTTCCTTTGGTTGACCAAGATGGGACAACCAAAATTATTATCAACTACAGCTTGGAGCAGCCAAGTCAACTTCAGGTTGTTCCACAAAATCTAAAAAAAGAAAACTCTCTTCCTGCAAATAGTTGCAAAAATGAGAAATTACCACAAGATCTCACAGTGAAGTCTGAGAAAGATAAGAACTTTGAAGGAGAGACCAACGATAGCACTTGTCTTCTTTGTGATGACTGTCCAGGAGATCTTAATGCACTTCAAGAATTAAAGCACTATGAAACAAAAAGCCCTCCTCAGCTTCCCCAGCCCAGTGGAGCAGAAGCTGAGAAACCCGAGTCCCCTGTCCCATCAGAAGCCGGGGAGAACAACTTGTCTCCTGGTCAGCCACCTTTAAAGAACCTTCTGTCGCTCCTAAAAGCGTATTATGCATTAAATGCACAACCAAGCGCAGAAGAGCTTTCAAAAATAGCAGATTCTGTAAACCTACCACTGGATGTGGTAAAAAAGTGGTTTGAAAAAATGCAAGCTGGACAAATTTCTGTGCAGTCTTCTGGACCATCTTCTCCTGAACAAGTTAAATTAAGCAGTCCTGCAGACAATGATGATCAAGCAGCAACTTCAACTGTGAGCGAACCCCAGAACAGCACAAACAACTCACAAAATCCTGTCAGTACAACGAAATCTCAGACTTTACCAGGGACTTCAACTCTGAATGGTTCACACAGTAGCACGCCATCTGCATCACCACTAAACCTTTCTTCATCAAGAAATTCACAGGGTTACACGTACACGGCAGAGGGTGTACAAGAAGAGCCACAAATAGAACCTCTTGACCTTTCGCTACCAAAGCAACATGGAGAACTGTTGGAAAGATCTACCATAACTAGTGTTTACCAGAACAGTGTTTATTCTGTCCAAGAAGAACCTTTGAACTTAACTTGTGCAAAAAAAGAACCACAAAAGGACAACAGTGTTACAGACTCTGATCCTATTGTAAATGTAATCCCACCAAGTGCCAATCCCATAAATATTGCTATACCTACAGTCACTGCCCAGTTACCTACAATTGTTGCCATTGCTGACCAGAACAGTGTTCCCTGCTTGAGAGCTCTCGCTGCCAATAAGCAAACCATTTTGATTCCACAGGTGGCTTATACATACTCTACTACAGTTAGTCCTGCAGTTCATGAGACACCACCAAAACAGACCCAAGCCAATGGAAATCAGGTACTTCGGTCCCCATATTCCTACATGATGTACGTATGATGTATTCGATCTGTATCTGTGCTGAACTAACAGAAAACTATCAAGGTGAACTAAATAAAAATATAAATACAGCTATCAGGCTTATTTGACTTGATTGTAAATAGGTAATAGATATTACTGTTGTGCCCTCTGCACAGCTAGTTAGCTCAGGCAGCTTGAATCCAGACTAACAGAAACTATTGTACGTGGACAACTCAGTTATTCTCCATATTTAATCTTCTAGGACATTAGTGCTGACTATTTTAAAGACTATCTAATGCCTCTGATCAAAAAGCAAAATAAAAACATGGCTTTTGTTTTTTGCTGGCTCTGAATCTCCTCTTTCCCCATATTCAGAAAATAAACTCTTTGGAACTCTTGGTTACTCCTTTTGTGCTGCTCTGCTTCCTTGGTTTGCAGAGTAGCTGAATTCATCCTACACCGTAATGTCACTTTAAACAAAATGCAGATATATTCTCAATTGAAAGTCAGGGAGATATTTATCTTCATCTGCCATTCCTGTATCCCAGCTTGTTCCTCCCTGGGTACATCCAGATGTGATTTAATTGGGGTCAGACCTCCTGAGAATCATCTGTGAACATTAAGGTAGAGACAGGGCAGAACAGAAAAGTGGCTGAGTGTTTCTACTTAAATCTTAGAAATTGGCAGTCTAGCATTTTATTCAGGCTTCTGTATTGCCAGAGACTGAGGAGCCTTGAAGAGCTACAAGGCTGCTTATATTAAAAGTTTGAGGCTAACATGTACATGCTGCTGATGTCAGTAGAAAATACTGTGCTTTTACAGGGAAGCTTAAAATGCTTAGAAATACACAACAATTATATTTTTGTTTACTTTTTTTTTACTATTTTGTTTTTTGTTTATTCTTTTGTTAACTATTTACTAATGACAGTGTTTGAAGTCCCCTAAATTTTGGGTTAAATAATACTTGTGGTAGTTTCACAAGGAAGAGGGTAGTCAAATATGCAAATTTGAATGGTAATTTAAATAGCTTTTTTGTGAAAACTTCAGCAAAAACAGTCTTTTAACTTCATAAAATCTGTGAAGCAGCAAAAGGTAGGTGACCAGCATTAGCTGAAAAATGCAGTTAGGTGGCAAATTTGCTCTTCCCACTCACTGAAGTGCTTTACAGGTCTGTAATATTGCATTTATTTTATGGTCCCTAAAATATGGCACACCAGCATAGCTTAGGCCTGGCCAACAGTCATATTTGGATGTGATTAAAACCAGTCCCAGTGAGGAAATCTGCATCTGGTTGGTGGCAAAGACTGCAAAGCAGAACAATGCAGTAAAGGATTTTTTTAAATTGTGGAAGTCTAAGCAATTTTGTTTGGCTATTTATGGAATTGAGTGGGAATAGCAGCTTCAGTTTACGTGGGTGACTTTTTTAATTGAAGTTAACTTATTTTTGTAATTTTTCTGAAGGATGAAAGGCAAGACACTAGCTCAGAAGGAATATCCAATTTAGAAGATCAAAACGATTCTGATTCAACACCCCCAAAGAAAAAAATGAGAAAGACAGAAAATGGGATGTATGCATGTGATTTATGTGACAAAATATTCCAGAAGAGCAGCTCATTATTGAGACATAAGTATGAACACACAGGTATGTACTAGGAAAAGACTTTTCTGATTGTTATTTCTTTGGTAACATGTAACTGATAATCTCAACTGGAATGCAGTTCTCAGACAGTGTAGAGAAGTGTAGCAGTCCTTACTATCCGTGCTAAGCTTTCTTTAGAAACCCCTGGTTTTGTATATTTCTTTGACAGAACAGCAATTCTGTCTTTCTTTAAATTTGTTAGACCTAAACCTTAAATAGAAAAAGGGGAGTTTTTGCATCTGGCTTGTGGATAATCATCTGTGAGCTGCAGCTCACAGATGAGGATATATTATATCCTCAGATGAGGATATATTACTTATAAATTACCTTGCCTGGATATAAATTTTGAAAAAATTAAAAAGAAAAACTGGAAAAAAAAGGATCGTGTATGTATTTGATACTGTGCATGAAAAACAGCGTGCCTATCTGGCATGAAGGATTTTCCAATTGAGCCACATTTATAATGCCCTGAAGTTAACAGCTTCAGCTATTCATTAGACATAGAATCTAACTGCTAATGAACACCCTTTTGGCTTTGATTTTTATTTTTAATTTCTCATAGTTGTTCATTTTGGCTCCAGTTCTGGTATCTTTAAGATTATTTTAATACCTCTTGCTCTCTTATTTCCTCTGTGATGTCTTAAAGTAAGAATTCTTTCTTTTATTGGTTAGGTGCCAAATATATATTGGGTTTTGTATTATATATTCCTTTCTTGCTGGCTCTGTTATCTTTTCTTTCCCCACATCCATAAAGTAAACACTTTAGAACTTTTGGCTACTCTTTTCATGGTGCTCTACTTTCTTGGTTCACAGAGTAGCTGAATTATTATATTAATTATATTTTGTATATTAACACTTTAGTGTTATCTCACATATAAAATTAAAAGCACAACAAATTCTTTTTTTGTCTTGATCAATTTTCTCAAGTTGTATTCATTAAGGGTATCTAATTTCATACCTAAGCTGTCCTGAGACCCTTTTAACTCCTCCTTTTCCTAGTAGAATTGTTCTTCCCCTTCCAGTTTTAACTTCAATGTAACATTCAAAATCATAGAATCATTTAGGTTGGAAAAGACCTTTAAGATCATTGACTCCAGCCATTAACCCAGCACTGCCAAGTCCACTGGTAAACCACATCCCAAAAGTGCCACATCTACTTGTCTTTTAAGTACCTCCAGAGATGGTTCCCTGGGCAACCACTGCTTGACAACCCTTTTGGAGAAGAAACTTTTCCTAATTTCCAATCTAAACCTCCCCTGGCACAACTTGAGGCCATTTCCTCTTGTCCTGTCACTTGTTTCTTGGGAAGAGAGACCAACACCTGCCTCGTTGCTTGTTTGGCATGAGATGACATGGATGTGCTGGTCATCTGTGTAGTGTGACCAGAAACTTGATGTCTTACTGTCTTTGTCTTTTATGTCTGAGCTAAGACTGCAAAGTTGGTTTGTGTAACAACTTTAAAAGTTAAAATCAAAATAACACTACTAGGCTCCTGATACATTTATAAAAACTCTAAAAAAAAGACAGTAATTGCAAAAGAGCAGAAACACACTGAGTGAAACAGATTTATTTCATGTCAATGCAAGTTTTGTACATAAAGCATCCAGCCCAGATTTTAGAATGATTTTTCCTTTTTCCTGTATCATGGAAGGACTTGGTACACCAAAACTAATGTAAAAGCTTAGCTGATTTTAAATTGCCATCAATATAGAAAAGTTAAAATGGTTTAAATTTAAAAAAGTTTATGCAAGAAAAATGTCTCATTTTCTAATTTATATTTGCACCTTTTTTGTGCTAGAAGTTATATGTAAGAATATCTTTATCCTCCTATGATGAGTTCTCCTAAAAAACTTACAAATTCTGTAGTGATTGTGACAATGTACCCTTGCACCTTCGTCCTTTGGGCTCAGGAGAGAAACTCAGGCTGATAATGCATGGAGTAGAACATCTTGTTATATAAAATTTAATTGATGCTAATATGTTCACCAACAGCATTTTACAATGAAAACAGCAGTGTGCATTTTAAAAACTTCAGCTACAAGATACCCAATAGTTTGTGCTTTATTTTATAGGTAAAAGACCTCACGAGTGTGGAATCTGTACAAAAGCATTTAAACACAAACACCATTTGATTGAACACATGCGACTGCATTCTGGGGAAAAGCCCTACCAATGTGACAAGTGTGGAAAGAGGTTTTCACACTCGGGGTCTTACTCTCAACACATGAACCACCGCTACTCCTACTGCAAAAGGGAGACGGAGGAGCGCGACAGCGCCGAGCCCGAGGAGATGGGCCCCGAGGTCCTGAGCAGCGAGCACGTGGTGGTCAGGGCGTCCCCCTCGCAGATCGACTCGGATGAGAGGGAGAGCCTAACCAGGGAAGAGGAGGAATACAGTGAAAAAGAGGAAGAGGAGGATGAAGAAAAAGACATAGAGGGACTTCAGGAAGAAAAAGAATGTAGGGAACTACAAGAAGTAGGGGATGCAGAAGAAGAAGCAGCAGTAGAAGAGGAAGAAGGGAAAACTGAAGGTGACAAGAACGATGAAGCTGTAAATCAAGCAAGCAATGCAGAACCAGAAGTTATACAAAATAATGGGCAGGTGTCAGAAGAAAATAATGAATAAAGCTTACATGCTAGGTTTTTTCTATAAGGAAAAAATAAATTGGTAATGAAGTTCCTTCTATATTATACATGCTTTTCATGGAAACGCAGTAGCCTGTATACTGTGATTTCTGTTCACTACTGTGTAAAAAAAAATATATATTAAAAAAATGAAAAGAAAAAAAAAATAAATCCAGGTGTGCCTGAACCTCAAACTTAGTAATTTTTCACAGTTTTCAAAGTTAGGAACAAGTTTATAACATGAAGCAGATTAGAAAAATACAGTGACTCTGGAAGCAAAGATTTAACAGGTTGTAGGAAACCTGATTATTAGACAAGCATCTGGCATTGTTTGTTTTATCAGTATTAATTTTCATTCTTAAGTTGATTAATTTTTAAACTGTACAATTGGGAGAGATTTATATGATTTTTTTTTTTTATGGTAAAACATTTCCTAAATCCGCTTCAGTATTTTCTTATGTTTTACAATGTGAGAACTTCTGCACTACAAAATTCCCTTTTGCAGAGACGTGTAATGCAGTTGCAAACAGTGCTTGGCTACCTTTGTACATTCAACCTAGAAGGTAGCAGTTTATGACATTAGATGTTGTAGTAGAGCATATTATCATTTAAAGTGTATTGTTAGCCTTAAGGAAGAAGATGATAGAAGAACTGAAGTTTCTTACTCATGTGGTTAAAAATGTAGTTGAGAAGATTGTCGTTGAGTTCTGATTGCAGGGACTAACAGTGTTAATACTGGTAAGGACAGGAAAGTTGTCAAAAACAGTGTTTGTAATTGTGTTTTGAGTATGTAGTAACAATATGAAGGATATGATATGAAGCTTTGTATCTCCTTTGGCCTTATGCAAGACCTATGTGCTGTAAGTGCCATTTATCAGTATTACAAAGGCTCTAAGCAGCCTTTATCCAATGCGTGGCCTACAATAACTAGCATTTGTTGATTTGTATCAAACTTCTAAACTGTTCATGGGGAAAAAACACTCAGCCATCAGAGAAGTAAGAACACTGGTATATTTCATTATTTAATTATTTGGTGGTATTTTGGGTTAATACCTGACTTGCAGAATTTCTCTACAATAATTACAAGGGAAATTTTCTAATCTGCTTTATTGCTTTATTGGTTTACTTTAATTTCAGACACATACATTACATGTTATCTGGCTCATAAGTATTTTCAAATGTTAGTTATTATGGACCCCATTTATTAACAATGTTAGCTGATTTTTACCTATCAGTATTATTTTATTTCTTTTAGTTTATAGATCTGTGCAACATTTTGTACTGTATGTCTTCAAACCTGGCAGTATTAATACCCTTCTTACTGACATATGTACCTTTTTAGTTTTAGAAAACTTTTATATTTATGTGTCTTATTTTTATATTTCTTTATTTATTACACAGTGTAGTGTATAATACTGTAGTTTGTATTAATACAATAATATATTTTAGTATGAAAATTTGGAAAGTTGATAAGATTTAAAGTAGAGATGCAATCGGTTCTCTTGCATTGAGATTTGATTTAACAGTGTTATGTTAACATTTATACTTGCCTTGGACTGTAGAACAGAAGAATTAAAATGGGAATGTATTAATTTTACAATTGCAATCAATTCATTTTACCTTTACCCAGTTTTTAATATAAAGCTCTTAAATTTTGAAATTCACTGTGTGACTAATAGCATGTTACTCTGCAGTTTTATTAAGAGATTAGTCTAACCATAAAACTCTCATTTCCTTAGTAAGCCAAATTAGAATAATCTTATAAAACAGTGTTGGGAACAATGTTTAACATTTTTGTGCCAATTTGTTCCTGTATTCATGTATGTATGTTACAAATCTGAAACTTCATTTTTAAGTTCCTTGTTACATCATGGTCATTTTCTAGTTTTTTACCAGACTCCCCATCTCACAATAAAATGCGTCAACAAGTCTGACTTACTGTCATTATTCTGGTAATGTAGAAAGTGCATTTAAATTATTTCTAGGAGAAGTTACTGAGACACAGCTGCAGCTTTGGTGTCAATCCTGGGTTTCAGTGCCTGAGGAGCATAAGGAGCACGGAAGTGAAAGAAGGGTTTGAACTGTGTGCAGGCGCAGGGATTTGCTACATTAGTTCATTGATTTACCAGTATCAGGAGAACAACTGAGTTTTCAAAATGAACCATGTGGGAAGTTCTTTTGGGTAATTTTATTTTTCTGTACCTATCTAATACACTGTTCAATGCTATTTTTCAATAAGACTGCTTTTAAATGAAGTAAGTCCATAACTGGTTTTTTTGACTTAGCAATAAGTTAGTTGTCCATGGAAAGGTTGATGTATCTCTTGCTGTTGAACTTCACAAAGATACAATGCCAACACTGCAGATATATAATTTCAGTAGTGTAAGTATAAAGGCTTGAAATTTTTAATATATATGCATGTTTACAATGTTTTGCCGTTCAAGCAAAGTTTACAGACTGTTCTTTGAGCAAAGTTCTGTTCTTTAATGATCCCTAAAATAGGATTTCAGTTGTTGATATGGGATGTGGGGGGGCTCACGAACATCATTTAAGTTACTTTAATTTCACATACCTAAGTTTTGGGTATTTCTCAATCTTATTATCTCAGCATTGATACATACAGAGGATTTCTCCCATATAATAATAATTTTACTTCCTGTGCATTTTGCTGTACAGTATACAAATACTGCACTTCTAAGTAAACTTCTACCTTCAAAGTATCATTGAGCTAAATATGTGAAAGCTGGTTTGAAAAAAATCAACCATTTATGTTGCATTAATAATACTGTTTTGTAATTATTATTATCATAACAATTTATCAGGTGGTTCAGAATTTCTCACAGGTAAAACTGTCTCTGCTCTCTTTTAGGTAATGAAACACACTTTCTTGAAACTATTTTAAGATTTTAATATTTTTCATATTCCAAGATATCTGTGGTAATAAACCCAGTGAGACATATGTTGAAATGGGAAAATTTTGTCATCTTTAGCAGTAGAACAGAGAATTTTGATAAACCCAAGGTTACTCATGTAACAGCTGAATGTAGAAGGCCAGTAATTTGGATAGCAAGTAAAGTCCAAGCAACTTTTATTCAGGAAATGTCATTGTTTTGGGAGAGAAAATTTATATTCATCATGTACACTATGTTATTAACATTTTTATCTTCAAAATAGATCAGTGCTTTGAGTTTTGCATCTGTTAAGTTCACCGATGCCATTGTGACTTTGTAATGTCATCTGTTATCTGTTTGAAAAACACAGAAACTGTGGTGTATCTTCATTTAGTTGAGCAAACTCATGTGGAAGCCAGAGGTGCTTCGAGGATGCAGGTGCTGTTCCCAGCCCCGGCAGTGAGGTTCCAGCAGTGAGAATGCTCTGTGTATGTGGAGATGTCTGGGCAGCTGTGACAGAGGCCAAGCCCCAGGGGACCAGCAGCAGCCCAGCTGCAGCCATGTGGGTTTTGTGATTTTGTGACCTCTCTAAATTAATGGCAAAGCAGTTTCAAGGACAGTAAGTTTCCTACATGAGGAAAAAAAAAAAAAAAAAAAAAAAAAAAAGGGGGGGGAAACAAAAGTATAAAGCCTTTGGTTCTGTCTTTTAGAGATAAATGAAAGTGGAGAAAGTTCGCTCATGAGCAGTGAACATGAGATGTGTAGTTTTAATGAAACTCCACTGTGCTATGAGCTGTTCTTCAGTCACAAGATGAAAAGTCCATCAGCTGCCCTGTGTGCCCAAGCTGATGTCTGTGCCTGCTTCTTCCTCAGGTTCCCCATGCATCACTTGTCTTGGCACAGCAGTCAGAGAGCAGGCTGACAGCAAGAAAAGTGTCCTTGGAATTCAGCATGGGATAGAGCCCTGCCATTCCTGGAGCACTGGTTTTGTTTCTGCTGCTGACCTTTTTCCAAAATATAACAAATCACCACCTCAAAATTGGTTGTAGTTGCAAAATTGTGACAGTCGTATGTCCTTTTTTTATCAAAAAATATGAGAATTGGAAAAATGTTACAGAATAACTATAGGAAGACTGTTACAGAAATAAATACTAAGTTTCAGCCCTGGGATGGGAAACACCCTTTAGAGGTCCTGAGCTAATAGGAGAAGAAAGAAGGATTTAGGCTGCAGAGAAAACTTTGAGGAGAGAAAGCAGAGAATACATTGAAGATAGATTGAGGAGAAGCAACTGCTCCTTCTCTTACAGTTGTACTCATATGGCATCCCAGTGGTGATTTTGGTGGCATTCCCAAATTCTCCATAGCCACAATGCTGTCCAGTTACTGTTTTTCTGGAGCAACCTCTCCATATGTGTAATCAATAGCACAGCAATATTCAGCAATGCTGTATGATGAGCTTGAAAGTTTTTTTAACGTATTGAATTCCAAATAGATTAATGGATGATAGAAAAAGAAATAAGAAAGTTTTGTCACTTTGGCTAATCTTGGAGTTGCAATGTGTTTCAGTAAATACCTTAAATTTTAGTAGAATAAGGCACTATGGCATATCAACCCAGAACATAACATATTTACCCTAAAAGGCACTGTTGTTCAGACTCAGTAAAAATTGCTTCAACTGCCAACAAGTGTTGTACTCAAACTCTTGAGTGAAATTATTCTAATGCAATTATTGCTGGTAAACCTGAAGTCTGTACAAGCAGCACTTTACTTGTTTGTGCTGGCAAAGTGTACCTGGGATGGTGATGGCCACCAGACTGAGTGGCAATTTGAAAGCAAAGCTATTTCCAAGATAGAAAATATGACACTACTAAAAGCTCAGGTTTTGCCACAGCAAAATGCTACACTGGGGCTTTTATCAGCAAAGCAATGAAAGATCAGGACATGACACTCCAAACCAACATAGAAGTCTATAACAGAGAAATGAAAATATTTCTTAGGGTACAGAAAACCATTAGAGGTGAAGGTAATGGTGTGAGGATGAGAAAAGTCCATTTTGGTCCTGGAGGCTGTAGTGTAGATAGGTGATGGAGGAGGAGAGGGAAAAGAGCTTAATCTGCACTGTGCTGAGCACTTCTTCAAAGTGGGTTCTTTCAATTTATTTACTACCAAGGTGTCAGTCTGCACACAGTTCTCTGCTTGGATAGAGGTTTTGATGTGTGTTTTGCAGATCACAATCTGGTACTTTAAAAAATACTTTTGTTCTTTCCTTGGTAGAATAGCTTGTTTAATTGTTGCTACAGTAATTTCTAAATTTCATCAGGGAAATTCAATATTCTAGTATCTATCAAGTCTGTACTTTGTCATTTATTGTTCATATTTTTCTAGAACAGTTGTTATAATGATATTTGCACAATCAGATTATCGCCAAAACAAAAAAAAAGCACCCACAAAAGAATGTGATGACCAAATTAACTCTCAAAAGTGACGAAAAATTTACTACTTTTGTTTTATTCCTCTGCTCTTTCATGGCTTCTGGTTACTAATCTGTCACACAATCGTCTTATTTGTGTGTATCATGCCTATCATACACATTGTATATATGTTTTCTCTAGGGGAAACAATATATTGTTATATATTCACTGCTTCACAAAAAGTAATCTTCTTTTGACAAAACTGTCAGTAAAAAATAAATAAACTGATAGTTGGAACTAAACATGAAATGTGCTGATGAAAGGAGCACTTTTGTGGCAGTTTGTCCTAGTAGCTTGCCGAATATGAAAGTCTTGTAGTATTAACCTACAATTAGGTAAAGTTCTCTAAGGCCTTACCTCTACACTGGCAGATCCTGCAAAAGATCTTTAAGAATTATGAGAACAGTGGCGAGTAATCTTTATAATATGTACTTGAGAATGCCATTTTGGTGTTTCCTTTGGTTTTCTGGTAAGCCTCAAGTCCTCTGATTCTGCTTTTAGATTTTGGCATTTCTGTACTGGGGACTGTCCTTGGGTTTTACTCATCATTGTGTAAACTGGGGTTTGTGTAATGATCATAAGATTTACATTCTGTGCTAATTCAGGAATGAAGGGGATAAATTATTAAATGCAAAAAAGCCCTGAAACATGCCTGCACTAACTTTGTGTCATTCCTACTGAGCTTCTGTTCTTCTACCTGGAAATCCTGCTTGCTTTTAACATTGGGCCCAAAGAAAGACCAGCCTTACAGCACTTAAGATGGCTGGGTCCTGTTCCCATCTCTTACCCTTCTACAGCTCTCTCTTTAGGCCAAATTCTGCATGGATATCATCAGATCTGTTGAATTCTGTGAAACTTTCTGAATTTTTAATGACAGGTAAGCTATTGCAAAGATATAGAGGGATCATTTTGTTCTTTCAGTGTGCAAAAATAAAGTCTGCTGAACCAAATTGTTCAAGAAATAATTTAATTGGAAAATCATGTGAAATCCTGAAAAAAAACCACAAGGTCTCCCAACAGGTTTGCAAGTTCCTGTGCTCAAAAAAGGGTACTTGGAATCCCACTCCTTTCTCAAATCAAATGAATCTGATAATGGGACAACATCTATGTGGACAGTAGGTCTCAACTTCTTTTGCCCTGGCTGAGCATAATGCTCTCACTGGTCCTCTCCAAACCAGGAGCTGAGCTAAGACTTGTACAGACTCTGTTTGAGCCCTTGTGATCAGAAAAGGCACAACTCTGTTGTTGGAGTGAGGGGGAGGAAGGTTTGACCCTTCTGGAAGTTGGGGTGGGTTGTCCTGCCAGCAGCACTTCTTTGTGAGCTGCTGCCCTGCTGGCCAGGCAGTGTTTGCGGTGGCCACAGTTAAACAGTGACCAGGGCAAATTATCTCAGCTGTGGTTGCAGAGATAAGAGGGGCTTCCATCAAGGCAAGCTGGCTAAGCTGACCTCAAATCAGCTTTTCTTCCCTGATTTAGACAGCTCCAAGGAATGCCTCAGGCACAAGCCAGCAGTCATGCTTTGGAGGAGCTGCTGGCTTACATTGCTCAAGCCCAAAGAAAAGCTGCCCCTCAGTCTGTAAATTACAAATTCTTGAGAGTAGTGACTCATGTTCCCCAAAACATGGTATTGTCTTTAAAATCCTCCTTTTATCTTTTTAATCGGGCTTCTTATTGGCATTCTGGTCTCCCAGACAATCTGTTGTGTCCTGAAGCTTAGGGAGAGGCACTCTATAAACCAAGAAACAAGAAATTCTACCATTTACATTTGTGTTGAGTGTTGTCACCATTTCTGTATTTATTCCAACTGTGATTGTAAGGTGAGTTTTCCTGTCTTAGGAGAAAAAAAAAAAAAAAAACAAAAGGAAAAATTGATGAATGGTGATGTAACTTGAACAGGGTTATTCAGCCAAAGCTGGGAACAGAACTGAACTGAGGACTCTAACATGGGAAAGCCTTCTGTCTTACTTTGGCATGCAGTTTGTTCTGAAGGAGAGTGGATAATAGAATGTTTCTGTGATTTTCAGCAGCCCAGGGGAGCTCAGCCATTAGCAGCTACAACTTATCTTCCTACTCTGTGGTCAGAGGCCAATTCTTCAGCCCAACCAACAGTCTCAGACTTTGTGTCATATGTGGGGTCAGCAGATGCCAAAAAAAAAAAGGGCTCTGGTGGGACTTTTGGCTAGGTGGTTGGTTGCCACCAGCAATTTACTTCCAGAAATGTTCCCAAAAACCAGTGGTGGTTGGGCCTTGTTGCTCCCTGCACAGGCTGATGCTGGGATTGCTGCTGTACATGAAGTGGTGAGGATCTGTCAGTCTGGAAGGAGCTCAGGTTCTGCCAGTGGCTCTTATGGAGGGGAAGGAACAAAAGCTTTGCTGATTCTCTACAGCTCCTGCTGGCTCAATACATCATCTTGTTCCTTGTAGGTTTTTGGTGAAGGTCGCCTGTTAGGGACATGTGTTTTGGCTCCCCAGTAGAGGCTCTGCCTGCAATCCTCAGGGGAGAGGAGTGGAGAGGAAAAAACACCTCAGTGCAGCAAATTGCATGTATGTTTAAAAATACAAATTGTTCCATCCTGCTTTACAGAAATTGCTCATCTCATGATTACTTAGGTCAGTAAAACCATTGTAAGATCCGCTTTTTCACCTTTGCTATTACAGTGTTCTGATTTTTCAACATTAAGGAGAAACTTAATTTCTACTTTACTGCAGTTTCATATTTAATCTAGTTCTTATTGCTTCATCATTTACAGTACTGCATTGTGTACTCTCTGATATTTGAAATTTATTTAGTTCTCTGAAGTCTGAATCTGTTCAGCTCACTGCATATAAAACTAATTGAAAATAGCTGGAAAATTTGATGTAAAAAATTATGCACATATTTTTTCACAAGAACCATCTATAGGTCAAAGACCATTTGTATTCCTTGGTTTTTAAACTGTATTTTCAAAACGGCTGTTCAAGTCCGTCTTCTGCTCCTCCTACTACCCAGTTCTGTCAGCTTTGCCCCACAGACTAAATCCACCCAAACACTTGTGCATCCCTCATCGCTGCTGTGGGTAAATAAGGTTCTCATGCTGTGGCCATGTTCCAGTGACTCTACTGCCACAAGAGCCAGTACTTGAAACACCAGAACAGGAGGCAGCCTGGCTTCATTGTTGCAGTAGAACTGCCTCAGACAGACCATTGCACATGGTCTAGTCATAGACTTCCTTCTAAGCACAAATTTTAAATTCCTCTGGGATGTCTCATGGATAATACCTTTGTATTTCACAAATTAGCCTTTCCTGTAATCCACTACATGAGCTCTCTCCTGTAGCATCTGAAATGCATTTTGCCCATCTTTCTACTTAGGTATGTAGACTCATTGTTTCCTGACATGGAATTTTCTGAGTGCATGTTGATATCCAATTCTTGTGGAATGCAGTCTTTGCTCCCCCAGAAGGTGCACGCTGCCATCAGTGTCATGCAGCTCATGGAGATGCTCTGCTGAATGACCAGCGGTGATAAGGAGTGAGAGAATGCTGCTGTATAATCTGAGGTGCTCTAAATTTAGGATAATTATATATTTCTTAGCCAAAAAAAAAAAAAAGGCAGAAATAAATTAAATAACCTTATGAAATACCATTCCCTTGCTATAAATACCTTGTAACCACCTACCCTGGTTTTTGGCCTTGATCTCCTAAGCAGTGGTATTTGTGAGCTTGTGCTGCATGTCCCCTTCTCTCCATCTTACATTTTGACCTGATGATTATGCTTGGCCAGTTTAGGCAGGAAAGATGATGTGTCAAAAATGTGAAATCATGACTTCTGAAACTTGGCTTCCTAGGGCAGAGGACCAAACTAATGTCCTTTGCTAGGCAAAGGCAGCTATTACTGCATCCCTTACAGTGCAGTTCTGAACTGCACCCAGCATGTGCCACTGCTTGTCCAGCCAAGAGCAGTAGGAAAGGTGAGAGTGGATTCCATTAGTTCAGTCACCCTCTTGTTTATGCTGTTATTTGAAAGGACAAAAGGTAAAAGAAAAGAAACAAACACAAAAGTGCAAGTATTAATGTCTAATTAGTGATTTACTATTGCACTGCCTTTAAACAGGAGACTTGAATTATGGTGCTAACTACAGTGTCTGGCCATTATCCATATGGGACACTGCCAACAGGACTGATACCTTCATCTCCATCACAGGCTAAGAATCATGTTTATTTGCTCATTCTCCAGCCAAACAAATACGGGATTCTGTCATGCAAAGTAGAACTAACCCAACAATGGAGTCTTTGTCTTCCAGGAGGGCCAGAATGGAGTGTGCTGCCTTGAAACCTCCTTGTTTCAATGGAAAAAGTGAATGCAAGTTTCATATGTCCTTCACGAGTGCTGTAACATGGAAGTAATCATGAATTATCTTGTTATTCCCACATCAGCGTGCAGTTCAGTCCAAATGTTTTAGGTGGGTTTAAGCCTTTCTTGCATTCTTGCCATTCTTCCCAAGCATTACAGGTGAAGGAAGAGATGGTCCGTGGACTCTAATGAATTAATCAGCATGCTGATGCTGTGCACTTCTGGGAATGCCAGAAGCAGATGTTTAAACCTCCTGAGAACTATATTTCCAAACTTCAAGTCTGCAATTCAGCAACCATTGCAGTCAGTATTAGTAAATGTTAGTAAATTTTACTGCTGCTGGAAGGGAGAATCCAGCACCCTCTCATCCTCTGCCCTTTCCCAGAACAGCCCCATCAGGACTGATCCATAACAAGTTAACAAGTAACCAGCCATTTTTCCTGAATTATTTTTCAGCTGAATCAGTTCCCCAAGTAACACCAAAGCAAGAGAAAGGAATGTTGGGGGGTGGATTTTCTCCTTTTAGACCAGTGCAAAGCAGGCACTGAACATGTTCTGAAATGTTCTTCACTTTAATTTAAAACTGGTTTCCCAAAAAGAAACAACCTGTGCAGTTTATTAGTACAAGACACATATCCCAGTATCAGGGTTGAGAAACAATTTAGGAAAGATCCTCTCATTGTAGTCAGCAGCAGTAACAGCTCATAGTTAAACCCAGACTACTGGGTTTGCTCTGCTCTTAGTCCTGCACTGACATGGTTACTCTGAAATGTAAGTGAGCAGTGTTGTGTAAATGATCTCCTTTGTTCCGTGTATGTGTGACTTCCAGCTACTGCTAAAAACTTATTTTGTGATGCAAGCAGATCGTTTTTGTTTTGAGCTAAGAACCTCTTCCTGTGCTGTTTGACTTAAAATAGTTCTTCCTTGCTCTCCCACTGCAATGTCTCTGCTTTGCCTGCTGCTACTTTTGCTCAGCTAACAAAGTAGGCTCAGGATTACAGGTATTCTACTTTTCTGGGTTTGCTTTATTCATCACAGGGTTTCTGTATGCTCTGATAGGTACCAGAGTGAAGCCAAGAACAATGTTGCTTAAGATTGGACTGAAGACCAAAAACTGAAGTAAATTACAAAGGTGAACAGGACCCCAGTAAGAGTGGGCTGCTGGCAGCATGTCTCTGCAAATGCAAAAGTGGGCTGCTGAGTTATTGTCAGAGCTACAAAATGTCCTTTGCCCTATTGTGTCAACCCCTCTTTTTTGCTTTCAAGCTGCTACAAGAGCAGAGGGCACAATTAGCTGCATTAGTCGTTTAGCAGATTCAAAATCTGAATGGGTTGGATTTTCCCTTGCTTATAAATGAGGTGCTGGCAGCAGGACATCATCACACTGAGACTGGAAGCTAGACATAAGAAAAGACTTGAGGGTCTGACCCTGGAATAAAGTCCAAGCATCTCTGTTGGGAAGCTACAGAGTGCAAAGGGAAAATTAGGTGCCTGGCATTGCCTTGGATCAGGGATGCACTCAGGTCCTTCTGTCCATGCATGCTCCAAAACATGAATTTCTCCCTGAGAATATGTGTTTTTCCATATGTGTGCTGGACAGGGCTCACTGGACTCCTTCAAGCCCTTCTCCTGCTCATGTGCAAAAAGTTAAATTATTCACATGAGGAGAAGGAACCCAACATCCTATTTAATCCACCTGTTGTCACCTCAGTTGTTGATCAACATAACCTAGCAGACACAAAGTATTTCAGAGCAGCACTGGTGCACAACCTTTCCTTTTATCAAGGATGTTTTCCTCTTTAGACAGTGTTTCAAGACCTGTGAAAAAGGAGAAGGTGGAGAGAGGGCACAAGTCACACAAGCAGAGGCACCAGAGGGAACCTGTCTCTGATCCTGTGGGAAGAGCAGTCCCTTGGCAGAGGAGATGCTCCTGTGCTGTTGCTGTGTCCCAAGGACCAGTCCCTGCATGTTCAGCCACCATGGTGGTGTAGGAGATGAGAAGCACCAGCCCGAGCACAGCGCGTTGTCCTTGCCGAGTGCTCTCGCTCCAAGCTGCTGCACAAGGAACAGGTGCCTCTTCCACCCAAGCTTTGGAAGAATACGCTGAGATGACCTCAGAGCACAGCCTGCAGATCAGGCTCGTTAGGAGATTTTGGGATCTCTCTAACACAAGATGTCCCTCAGCTGGGCAGGAAGGGTGCCTCGACCCACCAGCACTGAGGTGGCCCTGATCACCTGGGCACAGGCACCTCTGGGTGCCTGCTGGAGGGGCTGAGGCATCTCATTAGATCTGGCTTCTGCTGTCTACATCATGTCAGCAAACGCATAGACTGGATGTTTCCATCAGCTGTGACAACAAAAAAGAAATGCATCCACGTCCATTACCTTGCTGGTTGTCATCCAGTCTCCATATTAAATCTCTCCAGCTAAGAGTATGGCTCTGCAGTGTTTTCAGGCCTGACCCCACAAAAGTTTTTATGTAGATATCCAGCAGATGGTCAGAAAAGCTTCCAAAAAAATACCCAAAGATCAACCTTGTTTCCCCTCCCCCTAGGTGAGCAGTGTGCTGCCCTACTGAAAAAAAATGAACAATTTTTGTGGGCATCTAAGTGGGTCTTGGTCCCTTTCTGTCAAAGCCCAAAGGCAGAGCTGCCAGGGGAAGCAGACAGGTGCCTGCTTTTTCCCCCTGAGCAGGAGCACATGAGGTGGAAGGCAAAAGTAGGGATCACAAACATCACATTTGGGATGGAAACAATGGAACCATTTCTACAACAGGGAAAAAAAATCTATGCTCCAGTTTCCCTATCTTTATAGAAAAGGTAAGTCTAAATCATTATCCATAGGCATGCTGTGGGATCCAATTTCTGTAATGCTTATCTGGTGAAGCACAGGGGCTCTAGGAGAGTGAAGCTGCTGCCCTGTGGATGGGGCTGGAACATTGCCTGTGATATGGAGGTAGCCTGGTGCTCAGTTCCAGATGCCCCACGCAATAGGGGCTGTCCTGTACTTACTGCTCAGATCCCAAGCCTCACCTGGAGGGAAGACAGACCATGGCTTTCCTGCACATTTGCTGCAACACATTAAATCCTGCCTCTGTGATGTGGCTCTCCCATGGCTGTAGCCCCCCTGGGGCACTGGCTTGAAGACATTGCATAAAAGAAGGCAGAAGGACATCTCTGGGCCTGCTTGGTGTCTAAAGTCTGACAGCCCTGCTTGACTCTGCCCCAGTAAGGTCTGCTTCAAGCTGCGTATCATTTTTTGCAAAAGTTCTATTTTTCGTGTGGGGACTTGCATCTCAGATATGTTAACTGTTTGTCAACAGTTTGTCAACTGTTTTTTATTTGTTTGGGGTTTTTTTTAAAAAAAGTACAGCAGAGAGGATAAGTATCTTGTCCTGTGAGAAGATGGGTAATGAAAGTGTTGGTGGAGCACTCTCATTATTATGTGTATTATGTGAGAAGAGGCAAATAATGCTTTTCTTTCAAAGGTGGGCTTGCCATGGTTCTTTTTTCTGCTGGATTAGGCAGGCAGCAGGTTTGTGGAGGTCAAGTCTCTCCTGTCTCTTGGGTTAGTACTAAGGCAGAGACCAACTGGACAGAAAAGGAGCATGGCAAACCCTGCTAAAAATGTGGAAGAAGAGGCAGGTCAACCAGGCAGAGAGATGGGAGACATGGGCCTCTGCAGCCCAGGCTGGGGCTCCTGGGGCCTGGTGGACAGGGTGTCCAGCTGCTCTGATTAACCCCGTGGTCCCTGCCCATGGTCATCCTCCAGCTCATGCTGGAAACTGAGGCTGTCTACATGCAGGATAGGAAGGGTATTTTCTGCCTTTTGCTTTGTATTTATTAATGCAATTAGCTCAATATTTATTTATTAAGGTACAAAGCTTGCTTAAATTCCAAATGTTATGAGAAAAAACACCATGAAGAATGAATTCAATATGTATTCCACATGCTTGTTACTGCAGTCAGGTGAGAAGGGTTCATGTGCATGTAGTCTGCAGATCTAAAAGGCTTTTGTTCTTGATAACCAACCTTCTCTGAGACACAGTGAGCTAAGGAAAATATTACAGCCAGATAAAACTGGATGCAGTCATACTTGAGCATTATTTAATCCTGTTGTGCAATACCTCACAGTAAAACCACCAGTCGTAAAGCAGCAAAATTATTTATCTTCATCTCACTGAAGAAAATCATCCTTGGAATCAATTTCGTGTTTCACTTTTTTTTTTTTTTTTTCTGGTGTTTCCCAGTGAACTAGTGCTGGACAACTTGTTCTTGAGACAGGAAACTCTGTCTGGACATGATGGAGGATGTTACAACTGTCCCAGCAAAGGGGTCTCAGGCTTGGTACGGCTGTTTCCTCAGCTCACTCAGGAAGAATTTTCTCACTCCTTTTAGTCTCACAGCCTTTTACTTTTTGGTGGTGGTAATCATGATTCCAAGCTGAAAACCTTTTCCATTGGTAGTGGCATGCTCTCTGGAAAAGTTGCCACTGAAAACTCTGTGTGTTGGGCAGGTAGGTCACAGGATTATTTTGGTAATCTGTGGCAATGCCACCACTCCTCACCTTCTAGGTGTTGTTCCATTCATCAAGCAGTGTTTCCCTCACCCTGTTTCCTAGAGGAAACAAAAGTGCAGCAATAATAAGGATATTTTAGCCTTATAACTACAAAGACCCATATGAGAATAAACTGTCCAGAATCTTGCACAAAAAATGGAGACAAAGGGTACCTGAAAATCTGGAAGTTGCCCACATTGCTTTAGAGATCACTGCCAGCAGCCTACATCTGTGCACCATATGAACAAGTGAGAAAGTGTCTTTGAGAAGGGTGTAATGTTGGTCCTGTGTCAATAATGGATCTAGTCCAAGGTACTGAAGCATCTGCTCTATATTTTGGTATTTTATTTCTTACACTTGTAAGGATATTTGAGAAGGTGAGTATCCACACCAAAAAGACTGCATTTGAAAGAAAAGCTAAGATGTGTTCACCACCAGCCAAAATGCTTGCTATGCTAGGAGGTACTTTGGACTCTCCTTCAGGCTACATGTCAGCACTGGAATCATCAAAATGATCACCATATGTAGGTCTGTAAAGCTCTGAAATCAGCTGTGCGGAGAGCAGCTCTGGGATGGTTACTGCTGGGTGGTTAACTGCCAGTGCAGGAGAATTAAATAATTATTGGCTCCCAGTGTGACTCCTATACACTGTTAATTCATTACCTGCAGCTTAATTGCCAGGAGAGTGGAGCAAGTCTCTTCCTTGTCTCAGGGAGTACCACCAAAAGAGGTTTGTCAGTGGAGCCCAATCAGACAGGCCCACAGGCCATCCTAGATGTGAGATAAGTGCACGTGGGATGTGGGGCTTGGAAAGCAACAATTTAATCCATACCCTGTACGCTCACTCACAGAAAATATGGATTTCTACTGTGACATGGAAGGGAATGAACCACAGCCACAGTTCATCCTTTTCTCTTCTGCAGCTTCTCACTGACCCAACAAGGGGAATTTTCTTTTTCTACATTTACAACATAATTTGCTATGCCTTGGGAGGGGTGAGATGCTCTTTTGTGTTGGGATGTTCTCCCCAGCAGTAGCAGCGGAAGGCAATTACGATGCTGGTGATGTGCTCTCCTTCCCTGAAGAGTTAATGAATTCCATCCTTCTATT
This sequence comes from Vidua chalybeata, assembly GCF_026979565.1. NCBI lineage: Eukaryota > Metazoa > Chordata > Aves > Passeriformes > Viduidae > Vidua > Vidua chalybeata. The sequence goes on along the minus strand of NC_071530.1, from coordinate 14,767,454 downwards.
GTTGCAGAGTTTCCCCAGGACCTGCAGCAGGGCAGGATCCTCCACGCTCTGCAAAGGGTTTGCTTCCTGGTAACAGAGCAATCCATTAGCTCTTGTAGCTGTTGTTCTTGAACTGAAAGCTCTGTGCTCTAAAGCCCAGCAGGAAGAGATAATTAGCACTAAATTGTGTATTCTGGGCAAAATCCATCCACTTCTGCCAAGATTTCACAAGGCCTCAAATACAGTGGAAATACATGTGGGGTGGATGCTTTTTGCATAAATGTGGAAGGAAGTGTGCATGATTGCCCTCTTGGTCAGCGCAGCCCAGAAACAGGATCTAGGGTCGATGGGGTCCGTGCCAGCTCCACACCCTGGGTGAGCTGTGGGTTTGGTGATGACAGCTCCACCAGGGGATAGGGGGCAGTGCCTGCAGGGACAAGTGGCTGCAGTACCATGTGGGGGGAAAGGCCCCTCTCCCAGCCTTTCCCCTTGTTCTGCTGCCATCCTTGGCCTTCTTGTGTGCCCTGCTGAGCACTACATTGCTCTTGGTCCTTCAGCAAGGTGGGCTTAAGGATGTCCCAGGCTTCAGTTTGGGAGTCTCTGTTGTAGGACAGACAGAAACCCCAGGCCCTGCACAGCACTGTCACTACAGCATGATGTAATTCTTTATCCATGCACGGGGTGCCCCTGTTGTATGTGCTTTAATAAACACTCTGCTGCTCCAACTCTTCTTTCTCTGCTTCACAGCATGCACAGATGTTCAGATGTTTGGCCACAGGCTTTTGGCCATTTTCCCCTAGGAAGTGTCACCTGAGTCCAGCTGCCGGTCCAGGAAAATGCAGGTCTTCTGTAGGTCCTGTGTCATACCTGGCAGGTGCACCCTGAAGATGCCCATGTTGGAAATGCCTCCAACACTGCGTGTCCAGGCCGTGTCTCCAAGGGCCAGCAGTCACTCCTCAGACTGGTGCTGTGACAAAGAACCATTGTGTCTCCTGTTGGTTGTGATGAATGCTGGCCAAACAACTCGATCCTGATGGGAGTCTTCCAGGACTTTGATCTGAGGAAGCTCTGGCTCAGGCAGATAAAAGGTCTGAAAATGCTCTAACAGGTGTAAATTTGTACAGTCCTGCTGTACCAAACCTTACCAAACGCAAGCAGAGAGTGGAAGACATCACATTTCACATCACTGGTTTATAATGGGTAGAAAGAGGTCAAGTTTCTGCTAGACAGCTAAGTTTTAAGTTTTCCTCATCTTCCCATTTCCACACAGAAAATGCCCAATTCATCAGCCTTTTGGCTAGGATTGCATCTCCTAAAATTTTGGGCTTTCATATGGAAATCTTTGGGCCTTGACCCTCCATTTTCCTTAACACATGATGCTGTGAACTGGACACCAGACTATGCAGAGAATGCACCGGTGCCAATTAGATCACAATAAATTCTTCTGTGTTTTACATGAAACACACTCACAGGTGTGTGTGTCCCAGGCTGGCATTTGCCTTCTCTTTTGTTGTGGGCAGACAAAACCAAACATTCAAACAGTTGCTGGATCTCTGCAGACTGTGGGTCCATTTCTGCACTGCCTGGCAGGTCACTCTTCATGAGGGCCACAGGTTGGGCTTGTTTGTTGGTAACTTTTGCTTTTGACATTTCCCTCTTAAGTGTTTTTTACTGGCATCTATTTGATTTCTGACCATACCTCAGGGGTTTTCAGAATCAATTTGGATTCAAACCTTGTCTTCCTGTGGGAAATGGTATAAGATGACTTGTGGACAAGATGATCATTTATCTTAGTTTGGGTACTAAAAGAGTAGTGAATCTTGGCTACACGGACTTATGCTTGACAGGCTGGAGAATTAGTTTACTCAAAAGGCTTTAACACTTCAGATAAATTACTATTGGTTTCCCTTCTTTATCAGATGTCATAATGATATGGATATTTAGATTAAAAAATGTAGAGATTGCTCACTGCATTGTGAGCTGCTCCCCTGTCCCTGGCTACAACCAGTTACTCTAGAGCTGCTTTTATTCTGCCCCACCTAAGGACTGGCTGTGATGTGGCCTGGAAGTTCAGTTCTGTGCTAGGTATTCCATTCAGGCTACTGGGGCAGTATGGGAGGGGTGAGCACTGCCAAGGCACAGTGGGATCTGTTGGAGCACCCAGCACAGAGCAGTTCGCTTTGCATTGTGCCCAAAATGCTCAAAACAACAAAGGGTGAGTTTGGCCTGGTGTGCAATCTCATACAGCTTAGCAGATCCTGGCGCAGCCAGGTGAGCACAGCCTGGTTCACCCCACAGCCTCAAGGCTGAGTCCCAGGCCAGGCCTGGGCAGGGGTCACTCTGCCATTCGGATACCCCAAAAATATGCCACTAAAGCAACTGGCAAAGAACTTTCTGGCATTCGGCTGTCAAATGTATCTTGATTAGGTCAGAGTGTGCTGTGAGGTTTCTTGTTTTCATAGGTGATGCATGATGTTAAATGCCAGCTATGGCTTTCATAATAGCTTTGGACCACTGCCTTTGCCTAGTCTGTGCCAGATTTGTGACAAACCTTGCTTGAACATTATTTAATCCTCCCAATATAATAATGAAATATTGACTTTTTTTAAAAAAACAAACAAAAAAAGCAGCCCACAGTCTGTTTTCCAACTACTTTTACATCTTTCTTGATGTCAAATCTAGACTTTTTCCCACTAGTTTCCATGCAAGTATGTTTTCAGGAAGTGTGTTTTCATTCTCATTGAGGAAAATGAATTAAACTAAGAGGATGTACAAACACAAGTATCCAGCAAAAGGTTACTGCTTCAATCCCAGCAGGGCTATTTGTGTAACATTCCTGCGAAGTTAGACATTGAGTTTATTATGGAACCAGGATTTTTTGATTTTCTTTTCTATTGAAAGCCATAAAAAATGAAGTTATAGGAGACTTTGCTTTGGAAAAGCAGTAAGAAAGAGGCAAAGAAGCTTGGCAGCAGACGTGTCAGGTGCTGTAACCAGGGAGTGCTGTTAGTTCAAAGAACCTGAGTGTTACTAAATAGATGGTCTTCCAGCGAGGTAAGAGCCAGCACAGATCTTCAGAGCTATTACTGTGGCAACGTTGACTTCAAAGGTGCTGACTGGCCTTGCAAAGTGCTTTCTGTGGAGCATCAGATATGGGACTATTGCTGAATTTGTAAGGACTAGAAACCTCACATCCCTTTGAACATATGATGCCGACTGCATCTTTCATTATTACTAAATAGATCTCTTTCCAGTTACTGATTGCTGATGGTGCTGGGTGGCTCTGGATGCCTCAGAAATGTGCTAAACTTTTATGAAGATTTTTTGTTAATTCCTATACCTATATGCAACTTCCCTTCCCCCTCCATTTCCTAAAATAATTCCTGTGGGATTAACAGCACCTACGTGTTGGATTTGCAGCACTTGCTCTCAGATGGACTGTGAGTGTGTTCCACAACATAAGCAATTCTGCTGCAGAAAGAAAAGATGAGAAAAGGGACTTAACTGGGTCCTTCATGGCTTCTAGAAACACCTCAGTCTTCAGACAATAATCCCCAAATGAAGCAGGTGAAATTAGTATGACAAGTAAGACCTTCCGCCGGTGACAAGATTTGTCATCATTCATATGACAAATCCTCATGAATGAATGTATGAATAAGGGAGATGGCAGGTCACTTTAACACCCCATCTGTGTCCTGGTTTCTGTGAGAAAAAGGTGCTGCCTTTGCCTGGATCCCTGGGATGTTGCTGGATAGGCTGAGCTGTCCCCACGGGGGAGCCTGCCTGGGAAGAGCAGGTGATGATGTAGCTGTGGGCAGCAGCAGCTTCAACATGTCAACAAATCTTCCCTCAAAGCTCAGAGTGATCTGCAGAGATCCACCCTCACATACACCACTGGCTATTTGTGCAGCAGAGGTGTGCCTCATTCCTTCCCATACCTGAGCTCCCAGGAACAACTCTGGGTTCTGGCTGAGAACTTCTCCCTCCCCTGCCCCTTCCTTCCTCCTCCCTCCATCAGCTTCTTCCAGCCATGCTGGTATTTGGAGCTCTTGGAAGGAGTGGTGCTTTCTTTAATTCTCATAACCTTTTCTGCCTGAAAATTAGAAAAAGAAAGAAAAAAAATTAATGCTTTGGGTAAACACATGAAACTGTTTTGAACCCCAGAGCTAAGCTGTGTCTCAAAATTAATTATATTTCTCTATAAAGGAATGCAGTAGGCCAAAGGACATGGTGAAGTAATACATTATGGGGAAGCTGACAGAAGAACATTAAGTTTGGGCTTAAGTGAAAAATTTTTTGCTTTGCTGGCTCTTGGTATAGAGCCAATAACAACAGAGCAGGAGCTGTCTTGAAATGACCATGGAGAGCAGGTGTCCTGCAGACAGTGTTAGAACTACTGAAAATAATACTCTGAGTTACAGCACTTCTGTTCAATGTCTAATAATAATAATAGTTATAATAATGATAATAATGATAATAATAATACTACTTGCCCTTTGTGGGATGCATGAGCACCGAAATAGTGTTTTATTAGCAATCACTTTGCCTCCCTGGGAAGAGTCATAGGGGACCCCCTCCACTCCACACAGAAACAAGGAAGTGTCTTTTGTTTCAATGCAAGTTTTGGGGTTCACAATATGCAATCTGTTGAAGAGTCAGGAGCTCAAAGCTACCAGAATTAAGAGATTTTCCTCTCTCCAGAGAACAACACAGGCATCTGCTACCTACCAGCCCTTCTGACAGCAGCTCTTTTATCCCCCATTTTACACGCTGTTTCACTGCAGCAAGTTGAGAAGCAGCACAACATTCCCAGAACCAGGAGTTGTGTCCCCAGTGTCCAGGGGAACAGGGACTGTTGTTACAACCCCAGTCTGTGCTGCCTGCTCCACAAATCCAGGAGAAATGTTTTATTGTGCTTAAAACCCTTTCACTCTGCTACCAGTCAGTGAAGATCTTTTCATTAAGTAAAAGCCCTGTGTACAGATCCTGAAGGGAGATGAGCACCTGGAGGCCTCTTGAAGCCAACAGGAGTTGCTTGCAAGGGCTAAAGACCTCTCAGGATTTTACTGTGGGAGCTTAACAATCCACCCTCTGGTATGCTTTTTATTTCCCCTCAGTGTCTGTTATTTTAGACCCTGTACTTGCTGCAGCATGTGTTTCTCCTCCAGAGTCACAGCATACAAAACTGCTTTGATTCCTGATACAGCTTCAGCTGGCTCCTCACACCACGCTGCTGAAAGATGAATTAGAAATGGTTTCTCCATGCTGCAGGCATGGCCCAGTGCACCCAGCTCACCCCCAGCCCACTCTGGCCAGGCAAAAGGAGTGAGATGAAAGACAGCACCAGAAACTGCAGGGGCAAGGGAAAGCTTTCCACTCAGCTTAGGCTTTGGTGGCTTTTTGCAACAGTCAAACCAAAAACATTAAGTCCTTGTACTGGTAACAGTGAGATTTGTACCTGTATTTATGCCAGGGACTGTAGCACTACATGAGAGGCAAGCTTTCTCCCTAAGTACATAACCTCATTGCTGGGTAGAGGCAGGAAAAAAAATTACCTTACTTCATGTAAGTGAAGCTTAGACATTCCTCTGAAACGTTGAACACCAAATATTGCTAGGGAAGAGCCCCTAGGCTGGGTTGTTTTTCATGAATGGTGTGGCAAACCATTATTTCTGAAGAAGAAAAGGGCTCACATAAGCAGATATGCTGCATTTAATGGAGGTTATGTAGTATCAAGTGACTGAAGGGAAAAGATGGATTGGTATCTTGGTGGTTAATGTTATGGGGGGTTGAAAATGTTATTGATATGGCAAATTTTCTCTGAAGACGAGATTATTAAGTAAGTCTGGTGCTAATTGCATGACAGAATTGTAATAGTCATAACAAGATCCTCTGTAACATTTTTAAGTGCTCTTACAGATGATATTACAAATATACAGAGTAAAACACAAAAAGTTATTCAATTTCATGTCACCTGTTTTTGTTTTCTTGGGTTTTTTTTTGGTGGTGGTTTTTTTTTTTCTTTTGTTTTGTTTTGTTTTTTTACTGGAGAGAGAAGCATTATAACAGAAACTTATGAAGACACATCATTTTTGCTAAGAAATGAACTGAAATTATCTGCTAATGTGGGGGTAAGGGGGATAGCATGGCAGGAGAGATGTGGTCAGTGTCAGAAATAAAAAGGTAAGGGGGAATGCTACATAGGATAAATAAAAAGCCCAGAGAGACATATTGGAAGAATAATTACATCAAAGCCAGCCGAGTCCAAGTGTGTGTCACTGCTGAGGGCAGGGCAGGGCAGGACGCAGGTGGGGTGCTCCAGTTTCCCAGGCAATAGATTCATCTGTGACAACATCACTGAAATCTGCCAAGACCAGAGCATTGTTGGAACTTAAAAGTCACAAGCTTCCCCAATTCTTCTAATCTAATATGCCTTTGAGCATAAGATGCAAGAGGGAGGGGAGAAAATGGGAGGAGTCCTTTGAGTGGCAGGTGCACAGGCAGACGGAAAAGCCTGAGCTGGAGGGAGCAGGAAAGGTTTCTAAAAAGGTGACAAAAATTTCTGAGAAAATGAAATCAGTTAGGACCAGAAGAGAGCTGAACTACTGCCTCTCAGGGTGAATTGAAAAATCAAATCAGGGCACATTAACATATAAAATCTGTGATGGAGTGAGAGATAGTGTGGGGAAAGGAAAAGAAAAGCTGGCATGAGGAAGAACAGGTGGGGATTGAGGATATGCTCCTTTCCCTTGTGTCTTGGCTGTATCCTGCCACCTTGGTGGGTGTCTGGTCTGAGTCAAAGAGCAACAGCAGGATTCAAAGTGTGTGTGTCAGGTATGGGGTGATGCTGGCAGGTGCAGAGGGCAGTCAGAGCACAGCATCACCAAGAGGTGACGGTGCAGGCAATGCTACTACTGCCAAACCACAGCCCAGGGAGGATGTCAGAGGGGAAGGGATGCTGGTGGCTGGTGAGGAATATGAGAAGCCAGAGGCAAAGATCACAGCTGGAGAGAGGGTAAGAGAGGCTCTCAGGAGGGAAAGCCTTTTCTGCTAGGGCAATCGTCCATGGGGAGGGCAATAGAGGGGTTCTTCACAGGTCAGACTAAGCAGCTTCTTTCCATCTGCTCATAGAAGATGAATATGGAATATCCAAATCTCGACTTTGCTTTGGGTCCTCTTGAGTCTAATGCTGCTTCCAGGCAGCTGGAGGTTTCTCTGAAGCAAATGCAAATACAGGGAGGCAGTGGTGGAACTGGACTCAGTTGTGGGAGGTCATCAGGAGACACCAAAAGGAAGACCCAGCAGAAGCTGGGCAGAGATAATGGGCAGGAAGGAAAGCAGCTCAGATGCAGAAAGTGCCATTTCCCTGGGAGCACAACAATTAGGGCAGGACATGAGGAAAAGGACTGTGGGAAAGACATCTCTTTCTCTGTGGTAGGCCACAGACAGCAAGAGAGATTTATAGGGGATAGAAAAGAATAGAGAGACCATGAAGGAAAACTGAGGGAAAAAGGAACCAGGCTGGTGCCAGGAGCAGACTGAGGCCAGCAGGGAGAGGGACTGGCAAGAGGGACAGGGCTGGGGAGGCCTTTGATCAAGAGCTTTAGGCTGAAGGTTTGGGCTGAAGGAGCTGTGAAATCCTGGCAGATGTTGTGCCCTCATGTTCTGCCTGTTCTAATGGGTTCACTGGCTGGGCAGGAAAAGGCTGCCTGCAGCCAGCATTGTGCCACAGGCTCTCACCCTTCGTTGCCTATTAAAGCTTTTACAAAGTACCTGTAGGTAGGAGCAGGCTTCTTCCAGAGCCACTTACTGAACAACAAAAGAGAGTAGCTTTAATTTCACCCCTTTTTGTCATCAGCCATAGTATCTGCAATATCAGAACAGCCTTAAATAGGTGTTTTGGTAATATTTGAAATGGCAGATGAGACTTAAATAGGTGTTTTGTGTAGAACAACCTTTTTCCTTAGCAGTCTGTGCAGTGAGGATTGGTGAGCAAGTTTCATTTCTGCTTTCTACCTCTTGTAAATTGATGCATTTTAGACTCAGGCCTCTGGCAGGCTGTGTAGGAAGAGCACTGCTCTCAAATGTCTGTGGGCAGCTCTTATGAGAATGAAATTGTGCCCCTTTTGTGTGACACTGCCCCATAATTTAAAAGTAAAATTCCATGTAACATGCTTTAACTCATCATAGGTAAAAACCCAACAGGAGACGTACTCCTGAATTTTCAGTTAAATCTCTTTTCCAATAAAAAATAACCTGCTACTTTCAGGGGCAGATTAAAACTTCGCTGAAGTTTACACTTCTGCACAGTTGGAAGGTTGCTGGATAAATTCCCCAGGAGCATCCCTCCACCTTCCATCCATCACAGTCACTTGACTGAGTGGTGGGAGGAAGAGCTGGGGATGACAGGCTGTGGGGAGAGCTGCTGAGAAACTCACAGCAAAACCAAAAGCAATGGGAGAGGAGCCAGAGGGGACAGAGCAGCTCCCTCTTGCAGGGCCGAGCAGTTCTTTTTGCTGGAAAGCAGGAAATGCCTCAGCTTCTGCAGTGGGACTGGGGTTCCTTGCAGTATTTCCAGCCCAGTCCCTTTGCTGGTTCCTCTTTCATGGCCGATACTCTTCCTCATGGACGTGCTTCTTCTGTGCAGCCCGGGGCCCTGGCTGCTGGCCCTGGTAGCTGTGGTGGCCCTGCACCGCCACCTCCAAGAGAGGGAGTGGCAGAACCTGGGCCTGGAAGCAGAGCCAGAAATAGGGAAGGCGGTATCTGAATCACAGCGTCCCAGTTTAGCCTCTCCTGGTCACATGCCGTCTGCTCCCTGACAGCCCCGCACTAATGTTACAGACAGCAGCAGAGCCTGCTCCAGCACTGTGCCTTCCAGTCACAAGTGGAGTCATGAGCTGGAAAAAAAGCAAATACAAGACAAAACTGCAACCTCTTGAGGAAAAGATGAAGAAAAAGAAAAAAAAAAGCCAACACCTGATGGGGATGGCTGTAGTGCTCTGCATCATCTTACATAAAAGCTCTTTCTCAGCTGTCCCAGTTTGAAAGTGTGGGTGAGGGTTTAGTCATGTTAAAACTGGCATCTCCGAGGCTGCTGTCGTTCGTCACATTGCTAAAATGAGGTTCAGTGATACTGGTAATGATTGGGGTCCAGATAATCAGAGAAGAAAAGAGAAAATGTTGTCAGAAACAGCAGAGGCACAGGCAACAACTATAATGAATGTATCAAACTGGGTGTTTGCATTACAGTACATTTTATTGATGCAAATATGTTCTGCAGCACCATTTCTTGCTTCTTTCCTTCTAGGGTGGCTGCATTTTGGTCAGCATGCTCTAACCCAGGGCTGGTGCCAGGCACGTCAGGGCACTGACTCTATTCCGAGAGTGAAGCTGAGGCTGGACACCAGGGATCTGCTGCCTTCCAGTTCTCAGGCTGGGTCTCACACAGCACCATGATAGGCTGTCCCCATGAGGCTTCCCAGCATCCCAATCCTTTGGGACTCACCCTGCACATGCCCTGGCCATGGGCCATGCCTCCAGGATTCCCAGAGGGAAGCTCCGGTGCACAGACAGGGACAGCCATCACATGCTTGTGGGACCATTGGTGACCGGGACGGGACACATAAGTCAGTTCACAGTGAGTCTTGCCAACCCTGGGCAGACAGCAGAGGCACATCTCACTTCCAGCTGATCTTGTCTCTCCCTCCTTGCCTGTACAGTGGTGAAGGTGGCACAGGGCTCCCCACAGTGTTTGGTCATGAAGACAAGGCAGTTCTTTTGCACTGGCTCTTCCTAGTCAAGGGAGCAGCAAGCAGAGCCCACAGTGGGCTGCTCTCCTATAGTTAAGAAAAGTCAAAAACCCCAAAAGGAAGTGAAACCACCCTTTCTAGAACATGGAAATGCTGAGGAGGTGCTTCATGCTCCAGCAGCCCAAGGTTTGAAGGGCAGCAGAAATCCCCCGATGTGTCAGCAGTAGGTGAGGGAGAAGGGGCAGCACTGCAGACATCAGAAGGAAGCAGCTGGCAGGCAGCTGAGGCAGTGAGGAGGAGCTCCTTAGTCCCTGCAGCCACCAAGGAAGGAGACAAGAGACAGGGAGTGTGTCCCAAGACATGGAGAAGGGCACAGTGAGGGAAGACAGCAACTCACTGCCAGTCCCAAACACCCAAAGAGGAGTGGAGTGTGATGTGTAAGAACTGCACCATAACTACCCTAAGACAGGTCAGGAACAGCCTTCATCAGGAATCTCTGCAACAGTTTTTCCCCATTTCTACTGTAATCCTGCAATTCCGCTGTTCTGCTTGTAATCTCCTCACACAAGGGATTCTAAGCAAAGCTATGGAGTGTGTCCACAATGCAAAGTTTTCAATATAAGTCTCTTAATCTTTCCTGAAAATTGTATGTTATAATACAGTGAAACATTTAGAAGTGAAGAGGCACCTAAAACATAAAGCATAACAAAGGCTTTAGGTATAGTGACAAAATTGCAAGGACATGGGCCTGAGATCCTAAGGCAAACCAACATGCAATATATCTTAAAAAAAAAAAAAAAAAAAAAAAAAAAACCAAAAGTAAGAAAGGCAAAGAAAGGGGCCCCTGGAAGGAATACTTTTTGCATTAAGAGATTATATGTAATAACAACCAGCTGGAGAATGAAAGATCTCAAATTTATATAGAGATTGTTGAGCTACTCAGACTCAGCATGCCAAGAAGATAAACCTTTCTCTTCCAGGTCAAGTTACTGCCAGGTAAATTGTGTCCAAGCTCTATTTGTAAGAAGCAACAGTGACCTCACATGGCTTTCTAAATTATTCCAGCAGATTTTGATCTCAGATCTTGTTATTACCTTGATGAAATAATCTAAATTCAAATCAGGCAGCCAGGTCTGAATGCCAGAGCACTTCTGTTCTCCTGGAAATGAAACTTCTTTACATGATGGGAAAGTTGGTGACATGTGATGGGAGATGGGAAATACTGTTCAGCCCTTGAAGGATCCTGACAGACCATGGACAGGGATGGATCCAGTTATCAGATACCTATTTTGCATCCAATATTTTCAATACCGGTTATCTCCTTGCAGCTGTCTTGGGATGGTGAAGGAGTGATACCTCAGCTTTGATGTTTCCTACTGACAATTTTTGGGGAGCACTTTTGGGCAGCAGTGTCTATTTGAGAGAAAATTTTTATTTTCACAGCTCTTTTGATACAACAGGCATTTTATTTCTAAGACATCAGTAACTGTTCAGCATAGGCACCAAATACAGGAGCTCCTGCAAGAACTCTCTCTCTGATCTCCATGGCCCTGTTAAAAAGCTCTTACAGAGCCTGGGCCAGGATCCTTACAAATGGGAAGGAGCACTGTCCCACACGCTGACCCACAACAAAGTCAATGGCATTTTCCTATGGGATGTGCAAGGCAAAATTTCCTACTAATGTCATATAGCAGTACTGGGGGCAGAGGCTTGCTGAGCATCCAAAGCCAAGATGTATCAATGCAGCTTCCCCTGCCTGTGTTCCCAGATTGAGAAAGAAGCATTTCAACAGTTGCCAAGTAGTTGGCTCTCCAGTATAATCAGCGCTCACAGAGTAGGTATCCTGACCAACTGCACTGATGGTGACGATGTGGACAGTATTTCAACTTCCAGCCAGGAAGGTCCTGAGTACAGAGTGCTTCAGTTCAGTACCAGTGTGATTACAGCCATCTTCTGGTTAGCAGTAAACCTTGCTCCAGCTTTACTTTGGTCCTGGACCTACAGATTCAGGGATACTGCCAAATCAGCCCATGTCACATGTTTGACATGAGCTCCGGGCAGCCTGCAGCAAAGTGGGGAAGAAAACTTCAGGAAGGATTTGTAGATGCTCAGGTCTGTTCACAGCCCTTTGGCAGAGTCTGAACACACACTGGAGCCACAAATCCCCTTGGAGCAGGGTGCCTGCTGGAGAAACTGCCTGCCAAATAGCTGCTCACATGGCAGTAAGTGTGCATAGGGTTTAGTTTATAAGCGACCTGTGCATGACTGCCTGTGGAGGAAGAGGAGAGGGCCTGAGGTCACCCTTTATTCAGAAAGGAAGATGCTGAAGAAAGTCGGTGCTGTGTATGCAGCTTTCCACCACCTCTGAAAAGCATTCCTGAAAGCTGACACTGCCAGTAATTTTTTGTTTTGTTCCAAGGTGCTCATACTTCAGATGGCGACATCTTGACATTCACATCCATTATGTGAACGGATTGCGGAAATAACTCAGCTCTTACTCTCTCTGTGATATTAATCCCCAGCTGCTGGCTGCAGCACAGAGCTGCCTTGGACTGCAGGCACCCCAACAGCCCACCAGCTCCCCAGCCCCTGCTGTGCTTGGCTGCAAAGAAGGCAGAGGAGCATTTCCTAAATCAGCCTTTCCCTGCTTCAAAATCTGAATCCAAGTTGGCGCATTAGAGCTTTCCTCCTTGCTGTGCAGCCACAGGTGCTTGGGGTGAAATATAAGGCCTTTAACATGAGCATTGTGATAATATAATTTCCCATCATGGGAACCAGACGGGCTTCATTAAACAACGGCTCAAAATTGTACAAATGAGAAAGGAGCCTGCAAATTAGGATACACAGCTCTTGTTCACAGGGCAAAACATCATTAGCTTTGAGGTGGGAGACTCTGTTACCTTTTACACCCTGTTGACTTTTAATGCTGGTGTTTTCAATACACATGCTGCAAGCTGGTTTGGAAAATAAAAACTGTGGTAATTGCTCCAAAGCTCAGTTCATCATTCCTGAGAACAGATGTCAGTGGGGAAGGAACCTGCTGAAGGAGAAGGGGAGGAGTGATCGAAAGGGCTGAGGAGTAGAAAAGCAGAATAATTTGCATGACTGAAATAGGTTACCCATCTGGACACAGAGATGGGCAGGCAGTGCTCAGGGCTCTGCCATGGTGCCTGGTACTTGCTTTTACCACTGGGCACTTGCACATTCTACAGAGTTTAGAAGAAAACACATCAGATGAGGGATACATCAAAGGCTGAAAAACAAATGGTCCCTTTGCTTAAGTGTTGCCTCAGCTTAAACCTTGCCTAGCCCCAAAAAGCAAAGGTGATGCATTTTCTTTCTGTCTGTCTTTCTTTGAGGATGGAAGGAAAAAAAAAGGGAGGAACACTTGAAGTGAAAAAACAAAACCAAACAAAAAAAGCCTCCATGGACCCATACGTGTGAATGCTGCAAAGACGCACTGACAAAACAAGCCAGGAATGCTGAGGCCCGAGTTCTGAAACACATACGGTTTATGTTGTTCTTACCACAAACCAAAAATATGTTCCCATTTGAAATGGTTGAATCCACAGCTGTTTCAAAATCCCTTGGTACTTCTGAGACAAATGATCCAAGTCAGACTGTGCTAACAGGGTCAGTTTTAGAGCCAGGCGAGAGCTGTGACTGATGCAGAATCACTGCAGCTCCATCCTTTTCCACATCAATCACAGCTCAATGAAAATCCTGTGGGGCTGTCGGGCTCTCTTACAATATTGTTTACATTACAAGATGATGTAAAGCTCCTCCAGCAAAACTGCACTGCTGGATTATGATCTTCACTAACAGCAAAAGGGCTTAAGTTGCAGCTGCAGGACAGCACAGAGAGATGCAGGCACATACCCCTGAATTTACATCTACAAAAGCAGTCATTAATGTTTCATAAAATACACCCATTGATTCATCTCTGCAGGCAAATTCTCTCCCTTTAAACCAATGATTATAAAGCACCTTGGGGCGAGTCTACATCCTCGATGGTCTATAAAGTAACCAGCTTGTATTGTCATAAAAGCTGAAATGGCTTTAATCCATTTCCTCACAATAGCAGTTTTAATTCACTCCAAGAGGGCTGGCTGTCAGGAAAATAGTATTTTTCTCAGATTCACACCTGAGGTCAAAATCTTGCCCTCTATGCCAGAGCTAATAAATCACATTTCTTTTTTCCTGTTCCTTTTGAACAGTGAGGACAGTCTTTTGCAGAAAGACAAAAAAAAAAAGGATCTTTGCAGGAGCGTGTGCAGCATCATGGGGGAGGGATGTGGAAAAAGTCCCAGCAGCATCCCATAATCATGTACTGGGGAGGGCAGGCTTGCAGCTGTGCCTGGCCTTGAAAAGAAAGACTCAGCACCTGTTTACTCTTGACTGAAAGGTCTCAAGTTATGGCTGCAATGCTCTAATACACCCCATTAAATATTTGCATATTAAACATACAGAAAATAAAACCCTTTTGAAGTGACAGAGAGTGAATAGCATTGCAGCCTCTCCCACTCTCCACTGGTCCCTCTAATTGGTCCCTCTCATCCTGACACTTGATTGCTGCGGAGACAGGGTGGGTTTTAAGGCAGAAATTCCCCAGGCATTCCAGTGGTGCACAGCAGTAGCTGCTCACAGACAAAGCCCTGGCAGTTGCTATCACAGGATCCGGGAGCTGGCAGCCTTTCCCTCAGCCAAGGAGAGGAGGCCAGACTGTGTCTCCTGCAGTGTCAACAGGAGCAATCATGGCAGGTCATGACCTCTCTTCAGCCCAGCTTTCCCACTATCAACATCCCTTTCCCAAACCAAAGGGAAGTCTGAAATCCAGAAATATTTCTTTCTACCTGCAGACTCTTGCCTAAATCCCCTAAGTCCCTGTGAAAGGTCCTCCTAACTACTACTGCTCCAGCTGTAATTAAAGCCAGATAAAAAACCTTCTCTGGGCTGCTCAACAAAATGCCAAAGTGCCCACAGAGCCTGCTGCCCTCAGCCACCCAACAGCTCAGCATACCACAATGGTTTGGGACCACCCTGCCCACCCACAAATGCCCTGTACTGATGCCAGCAGATGGAATCGGGTCTCGCTGCACTTCCCAGCTCAGTGTTTGAGCACTTGGACAACCTGCCAGGGAGCAGCCATGGGGCCGGGGAGCAGCCATGGGGCTGGGGAGCACTGGCAGCACTGGGAGCATTCGTACCAAAGTTCCAGAGGCTGGTCCATCCCCTGGCTGCTCCCTGGGATGAATGCTCTTCTTCACGGCACCGCAGCGCCCGGACCTGGGGACAACAGGAAATGTGCCCACACCAGCCACTTTGCCATGCACATTTGGCAGACTCAGCTGAAGTTAGACTTGCATATGGTTTCAGAGGTAGTCAATGTCTGGTTGATATTCTGTTGACATGGTTTGTTTTCAGCTGTGGTTTTAAGCACCAGCCTCACAAGTGCTCCTGCCTTTACAGAGTGTTTTTCATTTGAGTGGCAGCAGGGGCCCCCTCAGCTCACAAGCTGGGTTTGGACCAGCAGCAGGAGAACATTTAAGAAATAGCATCTCTGCCTGGAGTATGAATACTTTTTTGGGGCTTTGCAGCTCGACAGCCTGCATGTGAACCACAACCCTGGCCTTGCAGGATGCAGAAGAAGAGATTACCAACTGCTGGTGTCCTGGCCATGTCTGGCATCCTTGCCAAAGGTCCCAGGATGGCCTGGTTGCACTAGAACAGCAGATACCAGCCACCTTGCTTTCAGAGACAGCCCTGTAGCAGCAAGTCCTCATCTTTGCAGCCCTGAGCTCCCTCACAGAGCAGTGAGATGACCACCCTGGCACGACTGGCCCATGGCCTGGAGGCAGAGGCAGGAGCTGGAGAAAGCCCCTTTTGGTAGCCTGCATCTTTGCAATCAATGCTGCTGTGTGCTCTGCAGCAGCAGAGGAAGATGCCTCATGCTGGGAAAGGATGCCTGATGCTGCCCAGTCTCTAGGGTGTTCCTTCCACTGCCACGCACTGGAAATGCTCTGCTCCTGGCACAAAGGAGCTTTATTCTTACGGCAGAGACTTTTATTGTGCCAAAGGAACTTGTTCAGTACAACAGCCCCCTTTGTATGGCTGCTTCACCCATGAGCCATATGCAGTCCCAAGGCAAGGCCTGAAGGCTGAGGAAGGCATTACACGGTCTCTCTGCACAGAGATACATTCAGCTCAAACAGTGTTATTTTTGTCTCACTTTTGGTGACTGCCAGGGGAGACTCAGATGGAGACAATGGCAGGGAAAGTGTGTATGAGCCGTGCAGACACTTTGTCTTTTCACTTCCAAACAAGTAGAGAGGGGAAGAAGCTCACTGAGTTCCTGATGTGCCTAATTGCCCAGCAGCAGCAGCAAGTGAATTGGCAGCGTCTGCATCAGCCCGCACCGGCTGGTTCCTCGCCTCACCATATGTCTGCTCAGACGCTCACGACTCCCCCGAACAAGACACATGGCAGCTTGGACACTCCATAAGGGTTGTGCATGCTGCTCTAGAGGAGTAATCAAAAATAATTCCAAATGTTCAGTGTTTCTGGCCTTCCCAGAAATTAGAACTGGGTTGTTATGGTGCCATTCTATTCTGTAGTTTATTATAAGCATTACAGATGTTGGGAATGTAACCCTGCCCTCTTACCAGTCACATTTTTTAACAAATTATTGAATTAAATGACCAACTAGGTTAGCAATTCCTATTGCTCTTTACTGACTGGATGGTTTTTCAGTCACAAAACATATTTAACCACAAGTTAGCCTGTAAGAAATGCCCTCTCTGTCAGGTGCTACTGCTAAATGACCTTGAGCTAGAATGGTCGCAGGCTCTCAGAGGTCTGGAAGGTTCAGCAAGTCCTGCTGCTCACCTACAGGGTGGGTTTCTGGAGCAGCACAGCCTTGCCTTCCAGCTGGCTCCTGCCTCCATCCCACCAGCAGAAGACAACACTGCTGGGTGTTACAACAGTTGCCCCCTACACAAAACCAACATTTTTCAGAATGACATTCAACACTACTCTGAGCTCCTCTGTCATTGCACTGAAGTACCTCATCACTGGGATATGCACAAGCAACACAGCAGTCTCAGCTTCTTGGTTCTTGTTTCTGGGAAAAGGAGAATGCCTGCAAAATCTTTGTCACTAACATACCATTGTCATCAGCTCATGGACATTAGATGCTTCTGTGTGATGGAGGGTGTTCTGGCCTGACATAATCCTAACAGTGGCAGGCATTAATAAAAGTCTTGCTGTGAGTATTGCACACAGCTCACTCAGCATTTAGCTTTCAGCAGCAAAAAGTGGACAAGTACATTTCTCTAAATCTGCTATCCTGTTGCAGGCTCAATCAGGCAAACATCTTGATTCCCTTCTTGCAGCAATGAAACAAAAAGCTTTACCAGCAAATTAAGATCACAGATACAGACTCAGAAATTCACTTCCCACTGGAGGCTCTACACTTTTCCTTCTCAGCCAGTTTTATACCCCATGGCAGTCAGATATGTGAGCTCCTTTTTTGAATGACCTTCAGTGGGTGAACACTCTGGAGAGGCAGGGGGTACCAGCTCAAAAGGCACTGGGAAGAGCTTGGATCTGGCCAGGAAGTCACTGAACCCAGGGCATGCCTGAGGGAGACGAGGTGTGCGGAGCAGTGCCAGACTCCCAGGCCATGCTCCTCTCCTCCGGCAGCTGTGTGCAGGAACACAGATGGAAATGTTTTCCAAGCAGGCACTTTGCAAACCCTCACCCAGGGGGCAGGCAGCACAAATCCTCAAACAAACAGCTACCAGCTGAGGAAAAGTGAGCAGCGTGGCTGTTGTCATAGCTTTGGGCCCACCACTACCGCTGTGCCTGGCACCTCGGCCTCCCTTCCACCTCTAATCCCTTGCCACTATCGGCTTCAGTGCAAGGCTAACCTTGGCTGGGCTGCATTTTAAAAAATCTTTTCAGGCTGCCAAAGCCCAAGCTGTCAAATACAAGTTAACAGACCGAAAACACAGATGTCCATTCTTGACTGAGTTTCCCATGCAGACTGGACGTGCTCAGAACAGCTTTTAAGGTCAAAGCACTGGTCCCTTTCACCAGGCCTGGTTCCTCAGCACTCAGGCACCCATTGCCAGTGGCGTCCCCTGCCTTATGACATATGTGGCTACAATTTATTAGGGACAAAGGCAAGGACTTCATGACACATACACTTTATGTGATACAGTACACTGGGGATCAAAGATTTCTCAGCTACAGTGCTCAAGAGTGGCCTGAGGCAGGGGGATTCAAAGTGTGCAGGAAGTTTGTCTAAATGCCCTTCTTACTCACCTAGAAACAGAGATGCTCTGCATATCCACAGGCCTGAAGAGACTTGACCTGCACAAAGATATGGCATATTTGTATTATTTGTGTGTTGCCCATGAGGAACACAGCAATGGGGACATCTAGGGTTTCCTAAGAGCCTCTGTTTGGCACCAAAGGCTGGATACTGAGCACCTCTTCATCAATAGGCCTTGGATCTTCTCCAGAAGGCAATTATACCTGGGCTGAGATCATCACTCAGCTTCCATGTCACTGAAACCTCAGTTTCTCTCCTGACACTGCCAATAAAACCACATACTCAATGAGCAGATCAGATCAGATCTGTCGTACCGGTGTGGGAGAATCCTGTTGATTTTTTCCTGATGAATGTAGAAGTTTGCCCTTCACCTTCCCTGCTGGCTTACCTATTCCATTCCCTCGCCACAGATTCTGTTCAGGACAGTAAAGTCTTTGAAAGTAGGGGATGTCAAAACTGAGATAGGCTTGTGCATGGGCTACCACAGTGGGTCCTGGGCAGGGTGACCTGATAAAGCCTTAATACAGGATAAACTTCAATCATAAAAGCAAACCTAACTGTTGGAATCAAACAATTCTTGCCAAGGCCACCCAAGCTGGTGATTTCAGGGGCTTTTGAGCCATAAGTGAAAGGCAGTTTTTGTGTGTCAAACTGCCAGAGTGAAATCTGATTTCTGAGACACTCACCCACAAAATTATCCCTGAGAAGCCACAGCTCATTTTCAGCAGTGTCAGGGATACTCAGAACTGCATAAATATTAAAGTAAGTCTCTCCTAAAGAAATGATCAATAAAGTGAAACAAAAATAAAATTATACAATCATTCCCTGAAGTACTGTATTAAGTTATTTTGTTCTCTGTTACTCTAGTCCCAGCTACATTGAGATGAGGTAGTAAGTCTGAGTTAGGTATTTGGGATGCATTTCCAGACAGGTGCATTCTTTTTTTAAATTGTTTTTTTCTTTTGTCTGAAGCATAAAGAAAGGGCCACTGCCAGAGGCAGGGTACCAGGCTTGACAGACCAGTGGTCTGATCAAGTCTGGCACATCCTTTGTTCTTCTGTTCCAATTTAATGCCTGCTGGGAGTGAATTCCAATCATGAGGGGATGTTTTTGCCAATGAATATTTACCAACATCCTGACTACCCTGGGAGTACAGTTAAAAAACTAACTCCCAGAGAAGTGAACACATACTAGAATAAACACTTAGAGGTAAGCCATGAGCTTTTTTCTTTAACACTGCAGGGAACAACATTTGGTTCAATTCCCATGTACATTTAAGACTAAACTAACACAAAGGTACATACAAGGATTTTTAGGCCATTTATAAGCATGTGGATCATGTTCAAAGAATATATTATTTTAACAACCCATTAATCCTTACAGCCCAGGAGACAAATAGGCAGGTGGTAATCTGATTTCCTTAACTGCAGAGAAAGTAACTTGTTAAAGACACAGGGTTTGTGCAAATAACCCCAAAAATTCAAATCCCTGCTTAGTACCAGGAACTCCTCCATCATGTTGAATCCGTGCATATGTCTGTACCTCTCATCTTTACCAACTGCTGTCCCAGCTGTGGTTTGAGGATCAGTTGGTGCTTATCTGTGAGGACTGGTTGATGATGCAATGCTTGTTCTACCTCTCTTCTAATTGCTAAGCTCCATTAAAACAGGCAAGAAATCAATGATACTCTTCTCTGGTGTCACATGGAAGAGCAGGCAATTGCAAGCAGCTGAATGGTAGTTGAAGAAGATGAGGTGGGTTCTATGACAATATGAAGTGGTGGAAGACGTTATCATTGGGTGATCTCTGCTCCAACCAGTTGATGAGTTTCAACCACCACACTGCATTTTTTCATCTCTTGAAGCAGCATTAAAGGTAGGTAAATGTGAACTCTTCCTGGCCCCAAACACCTCAAGTGAAGCCTGTGAGAACAAAGGGCATCTAAGGTCTTTTTCCCTACATGAAGTTCACAAGAAACACACCTGCAGAGGAGCTTTGTAGCACAGCTCTGCTAACACAGTGGCTGGAGAGAACTCCAGAAGTACAGAGCTGCCCTGGCTTGCATGGTGTTCAACAAAGTAGTGCTGGCAGCCTTAACATTCAGCCTGTCCATCTGCTTAAAATTACAAGATTTTACAATAGCCCACAACAAAGATGGGAGACTTTTGAGTTTTAAGTCTGTTACATGGCATTTGCTCATCTTTTCTGGCATTTCTCTGTAAGAAGAAGGGTTAGAAAGTTGGTGGGGAGTTTTGTATATATTTTAGATTGCTTTATGCTAAAAACATCCTTGTTGCAGAGCCTATGGCTTCAAGAAAAAAGAAATCAAAGCCTCCCCATGAAAGCTCTGGTTCTGGCAGCACAAACTCTCTGTTCTGCTCTGTGATGTTGACCTGGTGTCCTGTACACAAATCCCCAGTCTCTAGAGGGGAGAGGGTTTCACCTTCCCACTTTCATGTGCAAAATGATGACAGGGTCAGGATTTTCTCAGATGGAAGCTGTTTTGGTCAGAGAGGGATCTAGTGTTGCCAGTTTCACCTTGACTCACAGCACTTTGGAGCTCTAATAAAACCCAGGCTCTCGGAAGAGGCTGCCTGCTCCCACACATGCCTTTGCTGGTACTGATCTTCTCCCTGCTCATGCAAGGTTTCACCACAGGTATGGAAAGAGGAGCAGCTCTGAGGACCTTCTTCTTTTTCCTCCTCCTCCTCCTCCTCCTGCCTTATTTGGGCCTCACACACTCGACTAGTGAATATCTGCATCTCATCACTGAGAGCAAATAGGCAGCCCAAGGGAGTTGTTAGTGAGCGGCCTGACACAGGAATGCACATTTGTACCTCCTCTAGTCCTGGATAATTTGGGGTGATGAGATCTGATTGCACTGGAAGGAGTGAGACAGAACTCCAATATTTATACAGGTCACCATATAACCACAAGAAAAGTAGGACAGAAAATTTTGGATTAACCTGTAATGTTAAGTACTTAATCAACAACTTAAATATTCTTCAAATTCCCAGCTTGACTGACAGAATCTGAATAGCTTTCTGGAAATTAAGTGGGCTTAAATTTAAGCACATTAGGGCTCTCTAGTTAGTACTGACAGTCATAACCAGGGCTTCAGCTATGCATATTTATGCTACAACACAGATAGGGTTTTCAGTCTAGATTTGGAGGATTTAGGAATTTTTAGAGTTCCAAAAATAAACGTAATGGAATGAAATATCAGAAATATGACATCTGCTCTAGTGCATGATTTGCAAGAGACTGTAGGTCTGTTTCTTTGAGAACATTATCATTGCCAGAAAATACTAAGTCCTAAAAAAAGTGTCAACTATAATTTGCAAACACTAAGCCACATTCCTCAGTCATTCCTTTCCAGGGCAGCCTGTCTACTCTGCATCCGTTCAGGATGCTTCTCTCTTTTTAGTGCCAGAGAGTCTCAGAGTATTAAATGTACATATCTTCATCATCCTTGCAGGGCAGCAAGGTGCTGTCACCAGCCTTTAAAAGATGAGGAACATGAGCCTTTGGCTTGCCCACAGTCTCTGAGGTAAAGCAAGGAATAGAAAGACTGTTTTCAAAATCCTGGTTTCCCTTTCATCTTCCCTACTGGGTGGCTTGGCTGTTTAGGCAGCAGCTTTTAATGTGTAGGTCTGCTGGTGAGAAGTGCAGATTAAAGCAGTGGTTCCCCTTCAGCCACAGCAGTCTGGCTTCATGCTACTGGCTAAAAAAACAAAGTCCATAGGCTTGCCAGAACAGGCAACCTCTCTATTTTTACACAGTGCTCAGCAAATAATAGGCAATTTGCAAACAATTAATATTTTATACCAGTATTTCCAAACTTTGCCTGTCATTTCCTCAGGTGCCCTGAGTGTAACTGCTATTTTATCTTTTCCAAAGTGATGAAATCAAAAGTCCTGTTTACATGGATACAGCTTTTTGGCACATCTTCCACACCTTTAAGAGCAAGGCCCATAACTACTAACAGAAAGGAACTGCACAAGGGCTTTATAGAGCTTGTGAAGGCTGGTTTTAGTGCCTCTTACTCAGTTCCAACTTGCCAGGAGATATAGTTCTGACTTAAACATTTACATTATTAAATGTTGCCTTCACAGTGGTTTTCAAAGTCTATTTTTTTAGCCCGCATTAAACAGAACCTGAATTATAAACAGTTGCTTACAGTTTCCATCTTCCCCCCACCCCAAAATTGTATAAATATTTGATATTTACTATGTCTCAAAGCCTAAAAAAGCCTTGCCATATAGGACATGTAGACTGATAGATTCTGAAAAGAGATGTATGAATAATGATTTTTTTTTTATATGGCAGCCAAAACTGTTACAAAAGAGTGAACTCCCAAATACTTTCCTCAGGCCAGAGATAAAGGTGGGGGGGTTTCTGTTTTTTTTTCTGAATTACCTGTCCTTACCATTATGATTAGCATAAATCAAGGTTAAATAAAAACAAGAAATGTTGACTTTTAAAAATACATAAATGAATAATCTAGAAGTTTCAAAGTTTTCTTCCTGTTTTGGGGCAGCCTGTTAGGGCCCAGCCCAGGGGGCTCACAGTTCACTCTTACTAACAGATTTGATTGTCCTGCAAATTTCTGGACCATCCAGCTTGGCAAAGGCAGATGCTGCAGCCTGGACTGAACAACACTGCTCAGATAAAGGCTCTACTTATTGAACCACTTCTATGGCAGTAGCTGTTTTCTCCTGCAGCAGTTCCTTGGAAGTCTAGCAGGGCAAGATGCCTTTTAGGTCAAACATAGGTGCTTAAAAAAGCAACATATTTTATTCATATTATTATATGGAAACAATTATACAGCAATCCTTAAAATTAAGTCATGTATGTCATCAATCTCTGTATTCAGTGTGTCACTGAGAAAATGGAATACTTCAGGTACAGACCTATTAGACACTTTGAATAAATACAATTTTCTGTTTTCAGAAGTGCCCAGTATCTCTGCCAGCATCTCTGAAAATGCAAATGGTGTCCTTTTTTGTCTTTTTCTTTTGTCTTTTTTTTTTTCATATATATATTTAAAATTAAAATAAGATGGTACTTTGTGCATGATGCAAAAATACCAAAATGAAGATATCTCTTTGGGGGGGAAAAAAGCAAGCAGGCTTCAGGGGTGGCCTGCTTGGGTGGCAGACTTGGCTCGATTGAGGGGCAGAGGCAGAGCACATCCCTTATCCCAGTCATGCTTGCTCAGAGAAAAGAGCTCTGCGAGATCTGCCTTGGAGGGGACAGCTTTGGTAGAGAAACAGAACATTTACTAATGTAGCTGTTAGCTGCCATTAGCAGGAAACCAGGTGTAGACTGTGTGAATATTTTAAGTCTAATTTAATTTGGCGCTGGGATTAGGTGTGTGCTATTTATAAGCAAGCAATGCCAAGTGGTTCCTCAGGCCTTGCAGCAGGTGGGAGCTTATTTAATGTGAGGTCAGGGAGCGCTGTGCACGCTGCAGGGTGAAGCTGGAGCTCTCTGTGGCTGGCACTGCCAAAACCCAGCACACAGAGAAGAGATTTACATTTTCTAAGCACCCGAGTGGTGATTAACAGGCAGAGCATGTGCATCCCCTCCGCTTTGTAATCGCATCCCTGAGAAATCACGCAACCTTTTGTGCTGAGTAACATTTGCATGAGGTGAGGACAAGTGGTTTGTTCTTGCTTTAGGGCTCTCCCTGGTACAGGAGTGGTTTGGTATCTTCCTCTGGACACAAAGAGCCATTCCCAGCCACCCTGGCAGAAGGCTGTGGCCAGGAGCTGTGCAGCACCAGCGGTGCTGGTGAGCAGAGGCCAGGCTCAGTGTGTTCTGCACACAGTTTGCTTCGCTATCTAGATACTGAATTTTATTGGACACACGGCCCTAAAAGAGTTTCCAGAGCAGTAAAACATTGTCAGAGACAGGAACAAGGCATTTAACCCATCAGATCTGGACCAGCTGCAACTTTTTCAGTGGGGGACACAGCTGATCCCAGAAAAAAACTCAAAATCTGGATAAAAAGTGCTATAGGGTATGATTGAAATTAGGGGAAACTGTCAGCTCAGATAGTGATTCTTTTTTCCCATGCCCCTTTGCTGGGGCATGGAAAAAATTTCATAGTGCAGTCTGATGGCAAAGAAATTGATAAAAAATATATAATGTCATTTTGTCTCCTGCTTGCTGTACTAATATTACATTATTGCAAAAATAAATCCTTCAGATGGAGCAGGCACATTCCCTAGACATTCAGTCACAGCATCCCTATACTTCTGTCTGCCTGAAACATGACAGGCACCCAGAAAGGCTGGCTGCTAGTGGCAGGAAGTTTGTCCTGGCTGTCCCAGCACTGCCAGGTGCTGTGAGTGCACCCACTGCTGACTCACAGGCAGTCTGTGCATGGCTGCTGCTATGTTGTGCAGAGAAGACCTCAAACACTGCTTGTCTGGGGTTTGTCCCATTAACTGCTTCTGGCACATTGTCCCATTAACTGCTTCTTTCTTCTATTCCCTGCAGCTTGCAGGCAGTACTGAAATGGAGGGAGATGGATAATTCATGTGCTGGAGGGCAGAGCTGCTGTGCTTCAGGGCTTAACTGAACAACCTGGAGAATCAAGTGGGAAGAATCTCATGAAACTCAAAAAAGACAAACACAGAGTCCTGTACCTAGGATGAAACAGCCCCACACAGCAGGACAGGGTGGAGGTGAAGCAGACAGTGGTTTGGCAGAAAAGGATCTGGGAGTCCTTGTGGACCAAATGTGGGACATGAGGAAGCCGTGAGCCCTTGCAGCAAAGGCAGCCAACTCCACAGTGAGCTGTGGGAGCTTGAAGCAGAGGCAGCAGGCTGGGAGATATGAGAGTGTATCTGGAGCACTCTGTCCACTTTTGGGCTCCACAGCACATCAACAAACAGGATTGAGTCCAGAGAAGGCCACAGAGATGGTGAGGGGGTTGGAGCAGGTGATGTATGGGGAGAGTCTGAGAACTGGGTTTGTTCAGCATGGAGAAGGGAAAGCTTCAGGAATGGGGTCCACAAAAGGGCAGATGGAGTCAGGCTCCTCAGTGGTACACAGTGATGGGCAGCAGAGCAGCTGGAACATGGGAAATTCAAATTAGGCAGTGGGAAAACCTGACTCATCAGCAGGGCAGAGGAAGGTCCTGACCCTGCAACAACTTTCCCAGGGAGGTTGTAGAGTCTCCATCCTTGCAGATGTGCAAAATCCAGCTCGTCAAAACCCTGAGCAGCATGCTGCAGTTGACCCCCTTCCGAGCAGCGGGGTGACAAGATGGTCTTCAGAGATCCCTTCCAACCTAAATTACTCTGTGGGTCTAAGGCAATATCCAGGCTAACTGCTGAGCTGGTCTCTTCAAGCATGTGCTCCAGAGCACAGTTTCAGGTTAGGTTCTTTGAACTGACCATTAAGAAGCCTTTTACTCTTTATTGAGATCTTAGGGAGATTATATGGTAAATAAGCGTGCAATATTGGTTGTGGGAATATGCTCCTTAATTATCTGTAAGCCCTATGACACAAATGCAGGTGTGAATGCTTAATTCTACTGAAATTGTTAGATCTTCCTTTTTCTGGAAATCACAACCTGATTTCTGAATCTTTTTTTTTCTTAAAAAATTATTATATACTTATTTTTTGAGCTTTCCAAAAACCTCAGATAAATTCTATTAGTATTGCAAAGCATTTAAACACATGCTCAACTTAATGATTACAGACATTATTGGTTAGACCAAAGCACTTGTATCACATCCCATCTTCAGACAAGTCAGAAGTGTGATATATTGTATTTTTCACTGGGACTTTCTGTTTACTGCTTGTTTTCACTGTCCCAGTTGTTTGCAGTATGCAGAACTACATGAGATGAGAGAACAATGCTGGTTTTAAAACTGCAGAAAAAAATCTGGCATGAATAGCAGTTTAGGATTTCCTAGCATTTTTTTTATCAAATCATCTCAATATCTTCTCCTAGGTATTTTTAGTTACTAGCCATGAACCTACTAATGCATCAGTGCATAAGCTATCTGCAGGCCAGTTCACACTGATAATTTAGCTGGAGATTAGGCCAGGAGATTTCTTATCCTATGTTAATTTATATTTGAACCCCTAAACCTGAGTTATTGAGTGACCTCCCACTGTGATCTAGAGCTTTCTCTAACCCCAGAGTCACTGGCCAGTGAACTTCTTAGGAAAGACTCAATTTTTTCCTTAAGCACCATTTAATTGAGAGGAGTTTTCCTTCCTGCTGAATAGTCAAAGTTTAGAACTTCCGAGTACCTGAAGTTACTATGAGCTTATAAAAACTCTGGCAAGTTCCTATGTCTGCTTGTATATGATTTTATGGCATGAACTGTAAAACAAATAGATTTTAAAGCCTCATCCTTGCACTGCCCTGCATGAGAGTGTTTTAATCTGTCATGACAGTGTCCTGAAGTTGTGCTTTTCAGTACATACTTGCAAGCTCAGGCCACAAAGCCTTTTCTGCACACATTCAGCTTGGTCTGAAACAAATAGAGGTTATCAGGCTGTACTCAAAAATGGGAATCCAAACTCCTTCTGGATTATTGGTATATGCAGACACTCATAGCTGTAGTGAGATGATGAAAGTGAAAGAGGTGAAGTATCTCCAAAAGCAGCCTATGTATCTGCTCATGTCCTAGCTCTGATTGTCTTGAAAAGTAGAACATTACCTCCTTTTTCCATTGGCTTTCAAACAGTAATGGTTGCTTTTGAGTATTGAGGCATCCTATGTGCTAAGGAGGTTCTTAGTGCTTTCATGAGACCAGAATGAAATTAGAAAATTAATGACCAGAAAGATCTGTTAGATCGTTCTACAATTTCCCACCAATAAAAGTTACAGAATGAAATAAAATAAATTAACAGCACCACATTTCACCTCTTTGTTTTAGATAAGATTGATTGTAGCACAGAAAGTTTCTGCTTAAGGTTATCCAACAGGAAAATGCTGTATGTACAGGAAGTGGAAGGACTTGTCAACTCTTCAGAGACACTTTCTTTGTAAAGGTGAACTCTTTACCAGAGCATTTGACACACGCAGAGAAGAAGGTGTTAATTTGTTCACATCCAAGGCACAGTCTGCAGGCTGCTGGTAATTGCTGCCCCATAAATGTGCCTGTCATGCCTCCTTAGTCTTTAAATATCCAAACTCAAAATAGATGTCTGTGCAACATGTTGAGCCCAGCACTATTGTTTTGTGAGGCAGTATTATTCATTTAGCTTCAGCCAGCTGCTCTCTATATTCAGCCTGGAGGAACAGACTGGAATTTGTAACCAGACAGGCAGGCTGGGAAGCTATAACTTATTCCCTGGGCTGATAAACCAGTGCATCGAAAGTACAGTAAACAAACGCCCACTGGAAACCCATTCCAGGGCTGTGTCCCCTCCTTTCCCCTGCCACAAATAGCAGTGATCACAAGGGAACCTGCCTTCATAAACAAATACCCTAGACCTTAATTCTAGTATCAGCTGCATGACATAGTGTTGCTGGTATGTTAAACACGGTACAAAACAGCAGGATATACTATTAGGTCACACATGGCAATATAAAATACTAGGTAAGGTCTATGCTTTCTGCTGGGTGGGGACCTGGAGTAGGTCGGTTGTTTGTAACTACATTGCCCTCTACTGACAGATGCCCAAAGAGGTTGAGACCCTAATTCTACTGAACTTCACTTGGAGAGAAGCTGTCCTGCCACTCATGGTGAGGCAAAACCAAGAAGTGGTACCATGGCCCAGCCTGGCAGGAGATACCAGCATTCATCTCCTTTGGTGGAGACACCATTTATTCTAGTCCAAAGATGGGTACTTGGCTATGAATTTATGTTCTCCACTGAGAGAGTCTCCTTCTTTTCCTTTTTGGAAAACAAACAATTGTCTGAGCTGTTTTCTCCACATTCTTCAACCTTTTGTGGACATTGGAAGCAACCAAGTGCATAATCCAGCTGCAGGCAAACAACCACTGTGAGTAGGAGTGCCTCCAGCCCTTCTGCAGTGCCCTGCAGCTGTGTGGAGCCTCAGCACAAGCACATCCTGCTGCTTGAGGAGCAGGAATCTTCACAGGCCTCCACATGGATAAACTGGGAGGTGTGTCTCCATGTGTTCCTACAAGAAATAATAAAGCAATGGGTGACTTTTGTCAGTCTCCTACAGCTCCCAGTTGATGGCTGTGACTCTGTGCTTGCCTGTGGGAGTTGCCAAGGCTGACAGAGCACGGGGCTAAGCAGGCACAGCCTCAACTTCATCTGTACATCACAGCCTCTCAGTTGGATAGTGTCTGGCCTTCAGCAGAAGCTGTGCTGTCTGCTGCTTGTAACAGGCTCTCAGTCCCCATATGTCTTTGAACCACCTCCAGCAACATGTGGGTTGCAGAGGAGATGGCACTCGTCTGTGAAGCTGCAGTTCAAAAGGCTGAGAGTTGGCACACCAGATTAAAAAGCCTGTGAACTTCTGTTCTGGGACAATGGTGTGTTTTACTGAGGTACTTCACTCTCTCTGGCCTTTATTTATTTGAGGCAGCGGCAAAGTTTTAAAGAAGGCAAATGCAATTCTACAGCTATGATAGCAAGGAGAATTACATTGTATCTTCTCAATTAGCAATTCATACAATCAAGACTCATTTATATATGTCCCTTAATGTAGGGAGAAATCTCAGATCCCATGTATTTTCCCAAGGGAAATTTCCACTAGTGCCTTTGCCATAAAAATTCAAGCAGTAGAAACTTCTTGTCGGTGCTATGCAATTTTTCCTGTCTCTAAAGATACTGCTTCATACCAAGAAAAACCAATTGAAGAAATATATCAGCTATATTATGTGCTTGAGAAAACATGCACGTGTCTGAAAAGAGTGTGGAAAGTATTTGCATGTGTGTGTGTGTCCCTCTCTACAACAGGATTCATATGATTAAAATCAGCACATTCACTTCAGGCATGAATTATTTTCATTCAGTCACTGGTGGATTTGAAATGTTTTCAAAGATCCCATGAAAACAAGAGGGAACATCTGCGAAGCCGATGGACTGTGGTGTGTGTGGGACTGGGTGAGTTCAGAGGAAGGAAACCAGCCATTGATCAGCTCACCATCAGGTGTCATCTCCATGGCTGGAAATGCTGGCAAGGAGGGAAGCTGGACACGGGAAGGAACTGAGCAGCAAACAAGCCATGCGTGAAGCCCTGGAATAAAAAGTGCAAAAACAATGAAGCTTAGGTAATGGGAGAACTCCTGCCATGTAGGAAGAGGAACAGGCTGCAACTCATTCCAGCCCAATCACTCCAGGACAAGCATGTAAATCATCTGAGGGTGCACACAAGATGCTATTTATAGCTGTTAGTTGAAGTACTACTTATTTATTGTTGTATTTATGCAGAAGGAAACCCACTAGTACAGGAAAGATGCTTCTCCAAGTCTCAAGTGTTTCCTGCAAATTTTATATATGTGCTTTAGCCCAGCTTTATTTATGCTTACATTCTTTATTTTAAAAAGCATATGGATTAATGGTGCAATGCTGATAAATATTTATTAGTGCCAGTGTGGTCCCCTCCCGGGATCCCTGCAAAGGTGGTGTGGGGGACCCCTGGGCTGATGAGTGTGTGCATCTGCTGCCAGGTCTTCCATTATCTCCTCCCTCAAGGGCACAAAAGGCTGAAACATGAAACACCCCAGGCTCATCTTTACAAGATAAATAAATAAGTAGCAGGCAGAGGGCTGGGTGGGCTCTGGGCTGCTGGAGGCCTGGAGGAGGAGGTGGCAGGTGAGCGAGAGGGCACGGTGAAGGTCAGCTCTGGCTTTCCTCTGGGGAGTTTGTACAGCTCGGTTGTTCCCCACTAAATGCTCCAGGGTGACAAATGCTTTAGTCCAGAGTGTGCCTGAGGAGAGGAGCCCAGCAGCCGTGCTTCCCCCAGGGCTCCTTCCCCTCTTCCACCACCACCTTGCTGGGAGCACTGGCATGGGGGAAAGCAGGAGCCCAGGCACCACCCCTTTGGCCCAGTAAAAGCCTTTCAGGCCTGCCTGTCTCAGGAGCCTGGCAAGGCTAAAGATGCATCCCTAAACTGCCAGCTCTACAGCGCTGGCAGGCTTGCATTGCTCCCAGAGATTTTTCCTCTGCCCTTTCTGTCAGTAGGAGCCCCCCCAGCCGATAATGCCCACGCAGAAAGAGAAGTGTTTGTGGGGCAGATCTGTTTACACTATTGCTTCTCATGGAATGAGACATGAGACTGGGTGGTGGTTCCCACTTCTCCTCCTGTGCCAGCTGGCTCCCCACAGGAGCATTTCTGTCCTGCCTGACTGCTTTCAGGGCCCTTATCTGGTGGGCTGGAGATCTCCTGCCCAGCAAGGAGCTGGGGTATCTTGGATAACATTGTCCTGATTTGGTAAGAGGGAAGCAGTGAGAGAGTGCTCAGCTGTAGGAGTTGTCCTCCTCATTTGCATGCCTGTGTAATCCCATTTCTCTGCCAGTCCTACTGTAACCATCCAGCTTTCCTTTACTGAGGATCTCTGTTTAACCCTTTCCTGAAACTCCTGAAACAGCATCACTTCTCTCCTTCCAGAGAGCAATACACAGACCTCAGTTATTGACTGAAGGTGTCAGAAGTTCCTGTTAGCATCAATGAGGAAATACCATTCAGTTCCTTGCTAAACAAACATTTAATATATTGTAAAAAAACCCACAGTAAGTAGTATTTAGAATACCAGTGCTTTAGTTTTAAACAAAACCCTTTCAAGGAGTAAATCCATTGGCTTTTCTCACACAAAATTTCCCCTTTGTTACCACTGCGCATACTTGTAGTGAAAGGTCACAGCACTTGCACTTCTGTACTTCAGTATGCACAAAGAAACACAGTCCTCTCCAAATGTCTTTCAGGGCTAATTTTCCTGTCTTCTTAGTATAACTGCAGTTTGCAGTCTAGACCTGAATTTCTTAGAGCTGGAAAAGAAGAGTATCATCTTATTTGTTACCTAAACACTTCAAAACCCCTTCAGCAAACAACCTGGGTCTCTTCACAGCCAACAATATTTTCCTGTTATGACTTGACCAGCATCTTCAGCTGCAGTGAGGACTCCCTTGGAGTTCTGCTTTTGTGCCTACACTAGTACAAACTCATTTGGCCAATTAGTGCACACACCTGAATTTAATTTCTAAATTTACAACCTCTCTCCAGGCTGAGACCCCTGTCTGTCTCAGCAGAGCCTTGTCAATGAAGAGGAGACAGATTCACCTGGTAAGTTTTTTAAGCTGGGTGATATTTGTTAGAAATTGGAGCTTTCTTTGCTTGGGCTCTTCAGGCTGAATTGTCCTGGACGCCCTATAGTCAAATAAAAAATGTATCTTTGTTTTCATATGATTTGTCTCCTTTGCTTTTGCATTTCCCATCACAACTGAGGTGTGAAGAGGGTGGATTCTTCCTCCAGTTTTAGCATTGCAGAATGATGTAATTTAGAAGTAACCTTGGGAGATCTCACTCTGTTCACAGCAGACAACATCCAACTTAGTAGCTAGGTGGAATTTTCCAGGTTCCAGATTGTGTTCATTGCCTTTTACTGTGCACCTCTTAAAAGAGTCTGGCTCCCTCTTCCTTTCTCCCTGTCCCCCAGTAGCTGTAGACAGCAGCAAGAGCCCTGACAGCCGTCCCTCTCCAGGCTGGGCAGGCCCCTCTCAGCCTCTCCTCCTCCACGTGCACCAGCCTCCAACAATCTTGGTGGCCAGCACTGGGCATAATTCAGTATATCAAGGTCTGTCTTGTTCTGGGCAGTCCAAAAGTGGACATGGTACGCCCAGTACATAATTCTGAATAAAGGTTAATCACGGCTGTCCTCAAAACATGAAAAATTGCCTCAAACTGTGTGAGCAAAAGCAGCCATTGCTGTGTTTCTGGGAATGGGGGCATCATAAACAGGAATTTTCAAATAAAAACAACCTCTTCTTTTCCTGTCTTCAGCTGAGGCTTTAAGATGAATATCTGGGAGCTTCTCCTCAGTAGGAGAAACCTGCATGGAAGCCACCTTTTCATGCCCAATGTCTCCTTCTAACAGTTCAGAAGTGGATTAATTACAAAGGGTAGAGAAAATCAGCTGCTCTTAACTGTCATTTCTATACTTTATCTGTCCACAAAACCCAAAGCAAGACTCTTTTAATGTCTTGGCAGCAGGGAAGAGGAAGCATTTAGCCCAGATGCTGTAGTCTGTGTACATTATTTTATATGACTTGCGCTAATAATGTCATTATAATAAAGTGCAAAGAAGAAATTTGATCTGCTTTGCTCTACCTTGAAGGGAATGCATTTCTTTCTCTGCTGAGTGAACCTCCCAACATCTCACAAACATATGGTCTCTTAGGTGTAAGTGATGCTCACTTGCTTTATTGTCTTTAGCAGGAAAGAACTAAATATGTAACAGATGCTCAAGTACTTTGGAATGAATGTATTGTGCAAACAGAACTGTCATCACAGCCCTTGCAGTCACATTTTTCACCTGTTGTATGCTTGTTTATCTGTAGTTTGTTTTGACAATGTGTAAAATGTTTTTTTAAAAGATTGGAAAACTCCCAGTTGCAGAGCTGGGATTGTGTCTTATGTCTCCACAGGTGGCACCTTCATATCTAGACTATTTAATATCTGTTTAAAACTCAAGTAAATGTATTCCACTCCCCACCCCCACCCCCTTTTTAAATTTTTTTTAATTGTGCTAGATTTGTGCTTGGTAATAGACAGTTTGGCAGAAAAAAGGTATTTAATCTTCAGACAGCAGTAGACAGTCCTTTTATGTTTTGCTTGGAATGGATTAAAATATGAACTCAGACCTGAATTTGAATTCCTTGCATTTCAGATGTTTCAGATCAGACTTCAGGTTTAGACCATCACAAAACACAAACCAAAATGTACATTCTGGATCCTGACTCGGTTTTTTTCCCTTGCTTTTCTCTCCATCACTTTCACCAAGTAGAGTTTGGATGAGGATTTTTCCTGCCCTCAGGTTTCTCTTCGCTGAATTAAATCTCTGTCATGTCAGCAAGTGAGCCAGGTCCTCAGCCCAGGGCCTTCAACAGGTCTTGCATGTAATCAATTTTCCTGGTTTTATTAAATGTCTAATTTTCATAACAGAAGAAGAGAAGATTTGCCCTGGCCTTTAGGGCCATGGCTTTTATATTTCTGTCTGTTAGGTGGTTTGTACTACAACCCTTTTGGCACTGAGAAGCAAGAAGTTGGCACTCGTGTCCTCCTGGGCACCACTTCCACCACTGCTGGGATGTGAGAACAGCACCCATCCTCTCCTCTCGACTTCTCCTCTGTTTCTTGGTTGCCTCATGCTCATGGCTGTCAGCCATGCTGCACACAATGTATGACTATTACAGAGTTTACCTGCCCCAGAGCTTTTCTTGTGGAATCCAAGAGACAGGAGGTTTATGTGATAGAAATGGTGGGTCTGTGGACACTCTGCTTGGTTTGAGGTTGTGCTTGTCGCACTGTTGAATTAGAGAACAAGGATGCAAACAACCAGGTTTGCAAAAGTGTGGCTAAGTGATGAACTCCTGGGAGATTCCATGCTGCCAAGAATTCTGGGATGTGCCTGGTGGGCTGTTGAGCTGCTCCACAGCTCACATGTAAGGCAAGATCTCTGTCCAGATGCCCAGTATAAACTGAGCAAAGGCAGAAAAGATTTGCTGATATTCAAGCGGTTTTAGCCTTTATTGTCTCCACAGAATATTTGAAAGCCTCTCTTCCCAGTGCAGCCAAGTCAGAAGGATCAGCTTTTCCCCATTTGAGGCACTTCATTGTGATGCTTAAATGGATGGAAGAGAGAAGCTCATACTCAGTGCAATCTGCCTCAGAGCTGCTGTAACCTGACTTGCTGAGTGAGTTTTCTGTCTCTTTGATCCACTCAGGCTCCAACTCTCCAGCCTTGTCCTGTATTGTGAGGCAAAAGAAGTGGCTTCTGCTATGGGGACTGGAAGAGCCACCTTGCCCTCAGCTCAGACCCTTCCTGCAAGAGCACCTGGGGCTGGCAGGGACATGCCTGAAGTTACCACAGCCAGGGAGAGCTGTACCTCTGCCTCCTACCTCATCAGGCAATGTGCCATTGCAGGATTTATAAACAGGCTGCAGACAGCTCTGCCTGAGGGATATAGGCTCTGTAGTTCCAAGGGTGTCAATCTCAGAGATAAGCCACTGCTCTTGCTGTAGGGCCTCCATGTTTTCTGGGTACATGGGCCAGTGCACAAGACAGATCTGAGTGTTTCCTAATTGCTGTGCAGGGTTATTTCTTACCCTGCAGCTTGGTTTTCATCACTCCTTGTGTGATGAAAACTCAGAGGTGCTTGACTCCCCGCAGTCATACGGTGTGCTTTGGGACATAACTCATGGCCATGACTTCTAGCTGGCAGATAAGGTCTTAAAAACCCTTTTTGTGTATCTTGCCCTGAGAGATGTGTACCGAGAGTGTGGTGTTAGTAGAGGGTCACTTCTCATGCTCACAGGCTATAGTGTCTTGGTTAGGAGGGGGAAAGGCTTTCTAACATTAGCACACTCACAGTCCAACTTCCTTCTCTTTAACTGCCCCAGGATCTGCTTTGCTCTCAGTAGGACTAACTAAAACCAAAGTGAGCAGAGCCTGGGTTTTGACATAAGAGAGTGTAGTTTCGTCATTCCAGGCTTTCTTCTGCTTTACTGTGTTCATTTGTATGTCACCTAATTCCTGGTACCAAATCATGGCAATCTCATTTTAAAAAGTAACAGCTTCCAGGATCAGTCCCTGCTGCCCCTCTCATGAGTGATGAGGTGTCTGGAGGGTTCAGAGGTGCCAGTCCTGAGACTGCACAAACACAGTTTGCAGGGATAAAGTGGGAATTGTGTCCCTGAAGGCCCCTGTTTCAGGCCTCCCTGTGGTCAGGCAGGCCTGGGTATCTGGTGAGGTCCTCTAAAGAGTGGGCAAAGAACCTAAGTTTTAATTTGATGTGAGACAAACAAATCACAACTTAGATAATGGAAGTTTCTATCTTTTAACAAAAAGGACTCTGTCTTGTTAATTTATTTATTCTTTTTTCATAGTGTAATAATACCTAGAAGCAACACAATTACTGTCCAAATCCTCATGACTTGAAATACTTTTCAATACAGAAAGTGTTGTATTGGTAATAGAATATTTTTAGAAGCCAGAAAAATCTTTGGAAGGTAAATGAA
The DNA here is from genome assembly GCF_026979565.1 of Vidua chalybeata. Taxonomy (NCBI): domain Eukaryota; kingdom Metazoa; phylum Chordata; class Aves; order Passeriformes; family Viduidae; genus Vidua; species Vidua chalybeata. The sequence continues at coordinate 14,732,201 of NC_071530.1, read as the reverse complement.
GATAATTCTGTGTGTTTGTTTACTTCACAAAGAACATATCTAACAAAAACTCATCTTTACAAAACTGTTATGATAAACCAGTGTCGTGGGTAGTTAAGCTTCGGGCAATTTCTTTCAGTTCTGCAACTTGCAGGCATGCATTAGGTGGCAGAAATTCCCACCTGTCTCAGCACCTGTTGTTCGACTATTTCAAGTGGCATCTCTCATGGATTTTTTGTTTACAGCTTCATTAAAGGCAAGGCACTCTGAAACTCACTTGATTTTGAAGATTATGTGACATCTTGCTGCAGTGACATCTCCAGCATCAGAGATGTTCAGTTTAAGATCAGAACTGTAGAAAATAGATAATATTTGCAAAGCACATTATGCTCTGGCTGAATACAATTTCAATGAGTATTTATAAATTCAAGTAACAATGACCTAAGTTAATTTGACCCTCATTCTCATCTACAATATCCTGCATTTTTCCAAATGTAGGTTTTTGTGGCTACTGTTTAAACTAAGGCCAACATTGGTCAACACAGGTTTGAATGCCAGCCAAAATATCACTAAATACAACTCTCTGCTAATTCTGAGCAGCTGCATCTTGCAGGTTCTTTGCAGTGTTGGCCTGCTGTGGTCTACTGGCCTGAGAACAATTCCATGAACAAGGAGTGAGTCTGCTTTTAGCACCAGGGAGGGTTTGGTGGCAGAGTTTGGCCACTGCAGTGCGCAGCACCCTCTCGTGGGAGCTGGCCCTACTCCTCTGCCCCCTTCACTGCGAGTGATGCAATCTTCCTTTTCATGGCAAACCTGGAGGCTGATTCTTCAACGACAGCATGTCCAATTTCCAAAATCCATTATGGTGCACCTGCAGATGTCAGTATAGCCTAAAAAATATATACTTATAAAAGGGCTCCTAATTAGTGAAGGCTAAACCATTCATGCAAAGCTCATGACCTCACTCAAGACTTGGGGCTTCTGTAAGGGAAAAGGCTCCTACAGTAAGTGTCCAAATGCTTCGGTCCACAAAATCAAGACACCTGAAATGAGACAAAAGAGGCAGAGGCAGGAGAAAGTGGCTTGCACAGCACAGGTAGGAATGGGTTGGGCTTTCTAGTCTGTGCAACAGAAGCTGTGGCTCTGGAAAGCACAGGATTGACTTTGCTCAGAGGTGAAGCAGTTGTCCATCAGTGCACCTAGAATTTCTCTGTAGGCAATATTTCTAAAAGGAACACATGCTGAAATAGTTTTCAGGATACATTATTTGCTTTTGGAACCTATGCCCATCTGTTTCAACCTGGGCTGTTAGCCCAATATAACATTTGCAGATAAAATACGGGCATTTTTCATCATCTTTGTGTATTTGCAGGAGGTTAAAAGCGTGACTTTGGGTGAGAAGCTGGAGCCTTTTTATTTCATGTGATTTCTGCCTTGGAGAAAAAGGCAATTACAGAGGTCAGATTTCCTGCTACATTCTGATTTTTTTTTAGAATAATAATGAAGATGGGACAGTTACTCTTAATTTGTCACTCATTAAGTTAATCCTCTGTGCTCAAGGATGCTGCCTGCCTTGTAAGCTGATGTCTGTGTATCACAAATTCAATCCCAGCAGGGGCTATTGCTTGAGGGTTGGACTTGGTGGTCCCCTCCAACTCAGAATATTCTGTGATTCTGTGAACACAGCAGCCTTTCTGCTGCCAGGGAGGGCAGAGCACTTTTCAGGAAGGTTGTGGAGGCACTTGCTGCCTTTTTCCTGCAGGCTCTGAGGTGGGAGGAGCTGAATTAGCTCTGTAATGTAAAGCTGTAGGTATTTGCATCATGATTTTGCAGCCTATCTGAGGTAACTTTCCTTGGAAGTGAGCAGCAGATGAATGCCAAATAGCTTTCCCGTAAGGGACTTCACGCTAAGCCTTTTAGGAGCCTGGCTTATGGCAAATACCGTGGGGATATAGCACAGCAGCAAACAGCCTGTGCAAAGAGCTGGCACAACACAAGCGTGGTGTCTCTGGAGATTACTCAGAGAAAAAGCAGCATACCTGGCTGAGCCCCTGCCTGAGCAAGAAAGTGCCTATATGTGCACAGGTCACTTTTCCTCCGTCCCCCAAAATCAAGGGGGATTTATGGTTGGGTTTTTTGCTTTTCTTGTTGTTTAAAGGTTGGAGGGTTGCAAAAACCAGTGTCAGCTAGTGGCTCAATGCTGCCAGCAGCCTGCACACCAGCACATGGCCTTTGTGCCCATGGAAATCAGTGCAGGGATGTCTGGTAAAGGTTTGCCTCCTACATTAACTCCATCCTGTGCCAATCGATCTGTTTTGGCTAAATAGGACCATGAAAGCGTGTGACTGACCAATGCCTGCATGCCCTGTATACAAGGCTTTGTGTCACGGGCCCTGGACTGAGGTCACCTGAGGCTTTTTCCAGGACAGACATTGCAAGTACTTGGTCAGGGTCTAAAATTGAGCAAGGAGATCTCTAGGCAGGTGCAGACACAGAACAAATGGACCCACACAAACCCAAAAGAGTCAGGACAAGAGAAGGGCAAGAGAACTTGGATGTGATTTCTCACCCAGGTGTGTGCCCTGGTGTTGCCCACGGTGTGGTGCCCCAACAGAGGTGTGCTCAGGGAGGAGCGATGCTCCCAGGCGTGGGTGCTATGCTGGCAGCCTGCACTGCACCACCCTCAGCCCCAGCCTAGGGGAGCTCCATGCCTGTTTGTTGGCTAGTTTACCCCCTTAATCTATATGTTTTAATCCAATAAACCAGTGCATGCAGGAGCCAAGTACAGCACAGTTGTGTGCTGTTGTGTGCTAAGTTGTGTGGCCTTCTGTTTCTAGGAAGGCTGTGCAATGCTGAGCTACCTCACCCCATGTGCTCTCTGGTGGCTCAGGTCCTGCCTGAATGTCTGGCAGTTTTAGTTTCTACAGCTCTTGCAGGCAAAACCTTCAACCAGCAGTGTTGGAGCAGGCAAGAGTGAGAGTCCCAGTGGAGCACTTCCCGGCATGGGAAAAACGCGCCAAAGAGAAAGTTCTTACTGCAGTGCTTCCCTCCTATTAGGTTTTCAAATAACAGATGTTTCCCTCTGACATTTCACAAAAATTTTGCTGTGAGGTTTTCATTGCTTTACAGACACTTTCCAGTTAAAAGAAACTTATAAAATTGCCTACTGTTTAACACCTGTTTAATATCAAGGCAAGTGGCAACTCACAGCGCCTGTGCTAGCACTAAAGGACTGCTCTCTAAATGTGTCACTTCCAGTTTCATCTCCTGCTGCACTGTGAACCAGGACATGGTGGTATCTTTGATCTCAGAGGACTGTGGGGAGCACAGGGATGTGTACAACTATGGAGACTTGCAGGAGCACAAGTTTGCTGTAGTGAGTATTCTGGCTGTGCCTGTATGCACCTGTAGCAACAGTCAGCCAGAAGCTTTGGAGAAATTTCATAGCAGGAAACTATGGAATAACTCTACTAGGCCTTGTCACTCAGAGCTTGTTTAGGTCTTGAATATATCGGCTTAAATACCACGAATGAAGTGGCCTCTTATTTCTTTAATGATATAAATATACAGCATGTTGACTTGAAGGGTTTTGGCACAGCAATCCTGCAAATCTGTGGGTTATGCTGCAGGGAACAGAAAAGCACCATGTTTTCAACAAGCACAGTACTGGCATAAGAGCAGAATGATGCTGTAATTGCTGTAGTCTGCTTTGCGCTCCGCTTATGCTTATTGACCTTTCCCAGCTCCCTTTGGCTTCTATCTTCTTCCTTCTTTGTAACCAGCTCTTGCCCATCGTGATCTCCTTCTATTGCTGCATCATGAGTATGAATTTCTAAGGCAAAACCTCTCGAAGCCTTTCTTTAAAAACCTGTGCCTGAAGAGAATTATTTTGCACCAAGATAGTTTCAAAAAGCATCAAAATGTAGGAGAAGACTAAATTGTTCTTTAAACACACCTTTTCTTTGGACATGTTAATTTTTGAAGTCATTTGAAGTCGTTGAATCCACAACCCTATTACACACATTCGTGCTCTTGCCCAGTGAAATATTCGTTCCCAAGTCTGGGTTTTGTGTATCTGTACTAGGCAATTTGTGGTGTCAAATCATAGTGCAAATTTTCATGGTTTTTGTATTGCCCTTAAGCTGACATTTAACTGTCTTTCTTTTGTAAATCAGCTAACAAGTGGTGGGGGTCTCTTTAGTGAGGCATTCTTCAGACTCTTCCAAAACACCTGGCAGGAACAGCAAGAGAGTAACAAAAATCCCATGGCTCTCTATATAAAACTTGTGGTGCTGGGGTTTTTGCCAACCCACCCCATGCCTAAATATGTCAGGAGACTGATAAACACAGGCTTAAAATCCAACCGGACTTTGCTGGGTTGCCCGTGAGCTCCAGTCTGCAAGCACCAGTGACTTCTTGCCCAGCTGAGAGCTGAAAAACTTGATCTGCTGCATACCTGCTTCCAAAGCTCTTGGAGAGTTCTCTGACAACCTGCCACATCTAAACATAGTAAGGCGAGCTAAGGATGGCTTAGGGTAAACTTCATTTTTTCTCTTCCCTTATTTGGACTTACAGCACATTCTTAACTTTTTTAATGGCTTTCTTTGTCTTGGCAGATTGCTGTGAACTGCACCATGCCGGGATGACATCTTAATATTAATCTCAGTGAAAGACCAGTTTAGGGCTTCATGTGTTTTCTGAGATGTTCCCAACATCTGTTAACAATTTGGGCATGAATGTTCATTTTTGCTTTGTCAATGAGTACAGGCAGTAGTCAATAAAATTGTGATAGGAAGGGAGGAGGCTGGAGACTCATTGCCTGCCAGCTGCCAAAGAAGCAGTGGCAGACTGGGTCTGCTCCTGCTTCTTCACAAGAACCTAAAGCCTAAGTACTCAAAACATTTTAGGTAGTGCAAGGCTTCCTCTGAAAGTGAGGAAACACTTTTTCACTGTGAAGGTGACCGAACACTGGCACAGGGTGCCCAGGGGTGTGGTGGAGTCTCCATCATTGGAGATATTTAAAAGCCATCTGGGCATGGTCCTAGGCAGCCTCCTCTAGGCGTCCCTGGCTGAGCTCCAGAAGTCCCCTCCAACTTTATCTCTGCAGTGATGCTGTGGTTCTGACTCCCATCAGGGCAAAGTTCCAGAGAGCCTATAGCAGCCACGGATGACAGGAGTGGTGGCACCGACTGCCCATTTGTTCTGTAGTTTCTGTAGCTTTTCTGTGGCTCTTCAGCAACCTGCTGCTGGAGTTACAGCCCTGGCAGGAAAACTCAGCATGGCCACTGACATGGCTGGCATTTCCAGAGCAGCTCGAGTTACATGTGCCAGACCAGGGTCAGACACAGGGCGGACGCTCAGGAATGTCCCTCTGGGTCTGTGTGTTTTGGTGCAGCCTGTAATTTTTTGTTCCTTTCTAATTTTTGTAACATGAAGAAGCAAACATGGAAAATCTTGTTTCAAAGCCCAGTTTGTTGTAAAAGATCAGGAATGTCAAGGCTGTGTAGCTGTAGTTGTTTGGAGAGCTGTTAACAGCCTGAAGGAATCTATGCAGGGTTAGAGGTTTGCTTGTCTCCTTTTTAAAGCTTTTTCTTCTGCTCACAGCTGGAATTAAATAAAGAAAAATAGGAAAGGAGCTTTATTAACAAGAAGCACCAACAAGAAGCACCAGGGTATTTTTTCCTTTGTAGACTTTCAATAAGCAACTTTTTGTCAATTGAATGATATTTCTTCCTGTGGCTCACGGGCATTCCTTCACCTGGCCTGGATGGCTCCCTCTGGCCACCTCGACCTGGGGACTGTGGCTCCACCATCCGCCTTCCACTGGCCCCACTCAATGTGCATGTGCCTGACAGTTCAGGTAGTGGCTTTGGTAGAGTTTTGGACCTTCTGACCCCTTGTTTCATGCTAGTTTCTGCAGCAGCCATGGTCTCAGTGAGCTCTAAGAGCAACACAGTGTCCTCCCCCACATGGGTGAGCTGTGGCTGCACTCACAGTCCATGCAATCCTCCATCCTCCCATCACCAGTGCATGAGTTGCAGGGTGAAGAGTCTGGGGATTTTTTTACCAAGTTCTCTTATCTGCAGGAAATTTCCCTGAGTTGCTCTCTCATCCTGCCTTGGAGATGCATTTGTTTCTTGGTGTGGATAGTTTTGTCTTGTTTTCTTTTTTTTTTTATTGCCTTGTTATTTTTACTACTTGCTTCACTTTTACAAAGGCTTTTGTTGAGCCTGGTTTCCAGGTGGCTCAAGGGGAGAAACTCCTGCTGATGCTGTCTCTCACCCTTCTCAGCATTCCCCACGCTGAGCTTTAGCCTGATGGGTTTTTCTCCTTTCTACCCTGTGTCTTGGCAATGTAATATTATAGACAATCCACGACAGAGCCCAGACAAGATGAGCTTATGCCAGTTGCACAAGCTTTGTCTGTAAAGACATCATCTTGCTCTTTTAAGCAATTCTGTTATTTGAATTAGTGTGTAAATCTTGGCAATGCAGTGCAGAGTAATAAATAATTAAACAATTACTTTGACAAAAAATAAAGACATACCTTTGACATTTTTGGTTATATGAAGATGTTTCTTGTAAAAGCTTTGTTTTACATACTTTAAATACAGCAAATATTAATTTCTCCAATGGCTCTGTTGCAGTGGGAATCTTCATCTTGTTTATCTGCACAGCTTCGAGTAGGGTCACTGAGCCAAGAAATTAATTAAAGGGACCTCTAAAATGAAGGTTTATGAAATAACTTAATTTGGTCCTTTGCCCTCCAGTGTTTGTGCCCCACAAGGGGAGGTGTGGAAATCTCATCTAGCATCTCATGGGCCCTCAGTGGGCACATGTTCAGTGCAAAGATATTTTAGCTGGCAAACTCCAGCTGGAAGTTATTGCCCATGTGCAGTCTGAAAGTTTTCACAGACTCAAAAATTGGCCAAATTTGGTCAAGCTGCATGGAAATGACAAAAATCCCATCACTAACATGAGACCTCTCAGCAAGTTTCTGAATTTCTGCCTAGAACAATAGATGTGCTAATGCTCCCCAGTGAAGGTCTGTCACCTCAAGGTCAGCACTAGTGGAGTCAGTGCTTGTCCCTGTCCCACGCAGAAAACTCCTCTGCTAGGTTCTGTGCAGGGTCTGGGTGTCACCAGAGACCTCTGTTAGGGATTAAGAAGAGATCCAAGTGCTCATGGCAGCTGCAGGGAGAGGCAGCATGAGCCTCAAGGGATTCTTTGGGATGTGATGCAGCATCTAACTTGAGATGCTTCCCTGTGTGAACCACTTCACAGTGCTGATCTGTGCTGACTCAGAGAGCTGAGGCTGTGCCTTATTTCAAGCTGCTCCGCACTCTTAGGCTGCCTTTCAAATATCTTTCCTGCAAAGATGAAAGATGCTAAGTAGGTCCTAAAGCTGCCTCTCAGACTCTACTCTCTCATATATGAATCCAATAAGATGTAAAATGATAGACAGCAGCTCTCAGGAAATGTCATACAAAGTGTTCATTTTTAAAGAAACAAAAATCAATCCAGTTTTCAAATTAAAACTAGTAGAATTCACAGCACCTCTGTCCCCAGTACCAGAAGGCCTAACTGGGGAAGATTTAGGACCAAACAGGGATTAAAAACACAGAGTTTAGAGGTGCAAAATGTAGGTCCAGACTGCATGGCCAACCGGACCGGGGGTCCAGGCTTGGGAGGGATGGAAATCTCAGAAATGGGCAGCTGCACACACTTCATGAGCATGAAGATGCTTTTCTTACTTTCACCCTTTTGGGGCCTATAAGGTATACAAGAATTTTAAAATAGTGCTTTGGAGTCAACACACCATTTTATTAGTTAACCAGTTGGGATGAGTGGCGGTTGTTTACGACCTTAATGAATCTGTACCTCAAGACAGGAGGATTGCATATGAAGTTTAATTAAGATTTGCAGAGGACTTTCTGCTCTCACCCACCCCCCAGCTGCTGCTACAACATTGGAGGGAGGTTGAGGCTCACTGCTGAGCACAGATGGTGGAGATGCAGAGAGTAGTACCCATCTGGGAGCAGCATCAGCAGCAACAACACACTCAAAATCATCCCTGTGGGGCTGTAGATGCATTAACATCAGCACCAAGGCTGTGAACAAGGTAGCCAGTCCAACGCAAACCTTTTGGCACCAGCCAAGGGCAACTTCTAAAAAATAAGGTATTGTCTGCACACTGCTTTTATGCACTTACACATCATCATGTGCCAAAAGGAGAAAGGGAAGAATTTTTAAAACATTTTCTACTTTCTGTGTTTGCTCTGGGAATAGATAAATATTTCACATTAACTATGTTCCTCTGCCAATTTTTGTCGTGAGAGCACTATCTCCGAATTGTAGAGCCTGTGAATTATAGTGGTAAACGCTGTATTGCTTTGACCTTTTGAAATGTCTCCAGCATGACTGGCTGCCTGTCCTCTCCTTCCCCCAGAGGTCAGGCAGGTTGTAAATATAGGCGAAATGGAATAGCCAGATAATCAAATTGAACCCATTTCACTGCAGTGCAGTGCAATCACAGCACAGCGAAATTCCATCAGCGTCGGAGGCTGCATTTCAAGTGCCACGGAAATCGCTTTGTAACTGTCCACACAACCCGAGGAGCAGGGCTTGTCATCTGCCACAGTGTAGGCTCTGCATTTTTAAGCCTCCTTTAACAAAGAAAAAAAGAAATCCCGAAGCCACATAAAAAAGGATAAGGAATAGGCTGACATTTAAAAAAACACATCATCTGAAAAAAAATTACCTTGACATATAGGATGATTGATAAGTTGTATTTGCCTTGTTGGTTAGTTGCTTTTTTTCCTTTTATTTTAAAGACTCTAAAATGCTTCCTCTGCTCCAGAGCAGATAACAGAATTGCTTGCTGCATCACCTGAGTATGCCTTCTTCAAAGAATAAGTACTTTAGTTATTATATTAGCAACAGCATTGAAGTACAGTGCATAAGTAGTGATACAAAGAGCACCATAACTCTTATTATTCATGAGGATGGAATTTAGGAGCGATGTCCCTTGACCAAGCAAGACAAAAACCTGGAAGCTGAAATCCATATAGGTGTTTTTTTTGGTAGTAGGAGCCAAGCGTAGCATTGGGCTTCTGTTTCTTGCAAGCCCAGAGATGTTAGCAGTGGGGTAGCAGGGCATAATTGATGTTTACTTACAATCAGCATCTTTCTGTGCCAGCAATCATGGCAGACTGAAACTAAGCAGGGGAACCAGAAACCCTGCTGCTTTCAGCTGTCTGGAACAATAATTACACAGTGCCACGGCACCTCTGGGAGTCTGGCACCATTTATCCTCCCGATTCTCAGCGTTGGTTACCTGCCACAGAGCAATCCCCAAAGCAACCTATTCTCAACATCATTTTCATACAAAAGGTGGAGAGAATGATAATGGCTCTGCTATTGCTCTGCCTTCAGAAACCCGGGCTGATGGCTTAATTGAGGTTAAAATAAGCTCCAATCAGAGAGGTAAAAACTTAACAGGGCTACTTAATCTTATATAAATACAAGAGAGATACAAGTGCATGAGGAGAGAATAATAACTGACTCTGGTGAGGTTTCTATGGAGAATAATCATTAGCCAAGCAGTGAACAGATTGGACTGGGAACAGGCTATTTAGCATTCATGCCCTGGTGGCAAAGGCTTTGAGCTGGAGCCTAATTTGAATTTTAGGGTTGGGTTTAAAAAGAATAGAAAAGAAAAGAAAAAACCCACCCTGTCTGGAGCAAACAGCATCAACCTAATTTTTGGCCTAGACTGTGCCAAAGAAGTTCGACTGACTTTTACTCTGTCACCTAAGTGCAGATTGTCTAATACAAGAGACAAGTAATTGCAGGGCACGAAGGCTTTCAGTTGTCTTGGGAGCAGGGATTTGCCCTGCCCAGGGCAGTGTCCTCAGCCCTGTTTGTACCTCCTCCCTCTCCCCACACTCTTTGTAAGGCTGAGCAGGCAGCCCAGCCTGCTGCCCTTCAGCAGCAGCACAGGGAATGCTACCAGAAAAATAAATGAAAAGAGAGTTTGATTTTTGCTTTACATTTTCAAAAATAATTTCCATTTTAGAGCTTAAAATTAAAATACTTACTCTTTTGCAAATCACTTGGAAGGTTTGGCAAAACTCAGATGTTTTTATGTTTCAGGCTTGCAGATTGTTGGCTATCTGTTTTGTTAAGTTAAATTATATGTTAGATTTCAGAAGTATTTGAAAACACTTCTTTCATGCAATGTCCCTTCAAATAGGAGCTATAATTTCCGTCCTTTTCTGCTCTGTTTTTGTTGTTGTTGTTTGTTGTTGTTGTTGTTGTTGTTTTACCAGCTGCTTGCAAGAGTGGTTTCTGTTACAGTTACTTTCTTTTAAACAGACTAGGTAAAAAAATGCAGTAACTATCTGGAGATGTGCAGATCCTGCCCAAGTACAGTTTCTGGGCTCTTTTTTCCTTAGTATGCATCCCAGAGATGAAGTGATGTCTTTCCCAACCAGCAGCTCAGCTGACACAGTCCCTTACCAGCTGCAGCTGGATCTGGCCTCTGGATCTGTAGCTGGGGACAGATGAAATTAGAAGCATGTATGATACTGCTGATTGTATTTCAAAGTTTATTTATTTTAATGTAACTCAAGATCCAATTGCTCCTGTTACTTTTTACTTAGTATTTAGTAAAGCATATCTTGTTATCATACAATTTCAAAAACATGTTGCATGCACAGTGATAGAAACTGTGGTTTGCTAGGGGCTTCTTCTGGGTACTTACTAGCTTTGCTTATACCTCCCCATTTTCCTGATCTTAGCTGGAAGTCCTTCAGCTTATGCCCATCAAGAGATAAAAATAAACTGTAGGCTGCAGCTCAATGTAGCTGGATGCTCCATTACTGTTGCAAAGTACAAGAGTCCTCAGGAAAGCAATGAAAAATTACCCCTCTCTAGGCAGTGAAAAATGTCAGGAGCCTCATGGTCTCTGAGGCCTTAGCAGAGAATAATTATGCTGTGAACAGATTGCTCCGTGCCAGAGACCTCGCAGCACTCTTAAAGGGAAGATTATGAGACCCCTTTGAAAGGGAGATCAGAGCCCTCACATGGCACTTTTTGGGAGAAAGGAGGTGACCATGAAACACCATATTCCCAGGCTGGCTGCCTTCATTGAGGTGACTGGTCCTGTGCCTTCCAGGGCTACTTACAACCAGGAAAATAAAGGATAAATATGACCCAAGAGATAATTGGGTAGGTATTTTTAACAAACTGAGCTGTGACCTTCATTCTACTGGTAGCCAACCACTGGACAGTAAAACAAACAGGAGAGGAATGTGAGGTCTCAGGCAAGGAGAGAACTTGGCCTGGAAATTTTCCTTGAATAACCACTTGCCCCTTGTAAGCATTGCCTGTCCTCTCCGGGGCACTCTTCAGTCAGAGGATCCAGCCCACCCTGGCCCAGGCTGTGTCTCCTGCTCGTGCCCGTCGTGGTAAGGGCCAACCCAGAACTTTGCCCTGGTTGTTGTGCCTGGACCTGGGGCCCTCCTGCCCACGGGGAGCTGCATCCAGTGTCTGACTCCAGAAGAAGATGAGAAGAGGGAATTTTTTGCAGCCTGGTAGCATTCATAAGTGTGATCTGCAGAGGAGACGTAATGAGGATGATGACCAGGACCAAGGATGACCAATGTGATCAGGTCAAGGCAATTCTGAAATAATTTGTGCTTGATCGGTAACAGGGGCCAGAATTTGTTAGATATTTCACCTCCCTAGGAAAGAGTCTGACAGAGTCAAGTTCATTATCCTGGGGAAAGGTGACAGTGCTGTTCTGCCAGATTGAACAGGAGCAGGGTTAAGGTTGCAAAAAGAGGACCAGAGTCCTCCTAATTGTGTCTTCCCTCTCTTTTCGGTGCTTTAATTATAAAATGTGTTTGTGCAAGACTGTGAGATGCTGGGCAGCTTGGTGGGGAGCAGAGCTTTGGGGGCGGGCAACAACTTTGCCCAGGGTTTGTTTGCAGGGCAAGTGGGAGGGGGCCCAGATGGTGGGATCAAAGGAGCAGTAACTCACTCACTTTGGCTGCACCATCTGCTCTGCCCTGGCTTATAATTTCCAGCTCTTTCAACTTCACCCAGGATTTGGTGACTTGTTTGGGAACCACTTTGTGTGAATAAAAAGGGAAATTTTTATTCCTGCTTTGCAGACCTTGAATTTCTGTTAGGAAGGGAATTGGTCATATCTTCTACACAGCAATGCACTGTGAGGAAATCATTACTAGACCCCAAACTACCACTGAACAGCTTTACAGTGTTTGAATTAAAGGCTTTTCATGGGTTCCAGTAAATGACAGGAAGTTCAGCTTTGTCATGCTCTTCCTGGTGTTGCAGGTGTAGTGTTGATCACCAGCTCACATAAAATAGTAATAAATAGTACCTCTGTTTGTTCTTTTAATTTGTCAGCCAAATCTGCTAGACTAAGCCAAATGTGCTAGTACCTTTTTTTTTTTTTTTATCTTGGTTCTGAATTTTCAGAGCCTTAATTTTTTGTACATAATTACAAGATGCCAAGACCTCTTACAAAGTTAAATAGCTCATTGTCACAACGAGCTTTGTCTTCAAAATAATAATCAAGCTAGATGTGTTTGGTGTTTCTGTGTCCAAAACCTCTTCTAGCTGCCACAAGGTAGCTAACAGCATAGTCCTTCAATGTTGACCTTCATGCCATGAGCAGAAAGGTAATTCCAACTTTTCCTTGTCTGTCCAGGGCACAGCTGGTGGGGCAGCTCTTGCCCAGATGACCTGACTCATGGACACTGCAGAGCAGAGCAGGACAGCAGAGAGCTGTCATGGTTACCACTGTGGGAGGCACAGAGGGAAGGGTACTGACAAGAGGAGGGAAGGGAAACCCCAGGGTCTTCCTCCTTTTGTGGCCCTGGCCGGGAGGCTTGCAAGGCTTTGCCAGGCGTTCTAGGGAGACAACAACAGGGTGTGCCAGGGCTGCTGCTTTGGTGACAGCTCCTGAAAGCCGTTCTTCTTCTTCCCTGTCCAAAGTCTGGTTTTGGGAGTCAGTGTAGTCCCTTTGCAGTGCCCTGGTGTCAGCCAGGGAGGCTGTTTGCCAATGCTGCTTCAGGCTCCCTCACCCTTGCCCATGGCCCAAGCCCATGGAGCAGCACTTTCTGCCAGTGTTCTGGTCCCTGGCACTTCAGAAAAGCTTTTGTTCACAAGGATAAAAAGAGTTGCAGTTATCTACCTGAGTGTTGACATCACCTAAACTTGTTGTTCTGGAAAGGAGTCAGAGTAAACAGCTCCTCTGCCCAGACCCAGTGCAGCTGCCCATGATGGTTTTCACTTTCCTCCCTGATAATCAATGCCAGTTCTCCTTGCCAACACTTCTGAGTAGATTTGTAAATTTTGGAGTGCTTTGATATATCAGCTGTTAATGTGAGCTCTTGCTCCTCCCAAGGATATGTCCCTACAGATATCAAACAAAGTGATTTGCACACCAGCAGGGATGTGAGTGCTGCCATGGGTGATGAGACAGGTTTGCTCAACCTGTGTTCGTTTCTGAAAAAAATGGGAAGGAAGCCTTTGGCCAGAAGAAGTGCTTTCACTTGCTAGAGACCATGAATGGCCAAGTAGGAACAAGGAAGCCCATGGGTAAATGGGCTAAATCCATTCATAAAATGGGTAAATCCATTCATAGATTCTCCAAAACCCAAGAGGACAGCTACAATGATGATGTCTGGCCTGCAACATGCCATGAGCCCTAGATCACAACCTAGCAAATGAGAAAGGCAGCAGGAAGGAAGGAAAGGCTCTAGTCCCCAGCCTCTCCCTTGCACAACATGGGCAGCACTTCTGCCATCTGGGACTGATGCCGGCAGAGTGGAATTTGCTGTGCCACCAACATTTCATTGTGCTGCATCTCGCCCTCACGTGCTCAGGCTTTCTTTTAATCTCAGGGATGCAAAGAAAGCCCAGAACACATTAGGACAACCACCTGGGGGGTTAGTTATGATTTTTAAAGGCTAATGATGCCGCCCACTGTTCAATGTTTATAATAAACTGTCTTCTCCCCCTCTTAACCAAATTGTGTATATACAGGGTAAGAAGCTGTACCCGAGGGCCCTGAGCACTTGACTTGCTGCACAGAGCTGCTGTACTCCATAAATAGGAAAGGTGGACAGAAAGTTATTAATTTTCATGCAATTGAATGGAACAGGCTGGGAAGCTCAGGCAAAAGAATGTAACAAGCATGATCCTGGCCTACAGCTGCAGTGTTTTAATGCAAACCTGAAGACTGTGCTGTCCTCTCGGCAGCTGGCTCACAGCTCAGCCTGCACAAGCGATGCAGACAGGGATTCAAAGGCTGCATGGAAACACATTGCTTTCCCTCAGTCCTGTGCCAAATGTAATAGCTGATTGCTCAGCTTATGTACATTTCTGCAGTACAGAGGAGAAGAGGCACTCTGTGACACGGAGCAGCACACAGCCTGCTGTAACTATTACCTGGAAAGGAACATTTTTCTAATTCTCTAGTCCATGGTTTTACACTGATGTCTGCTTTGTGATGAAGTGTCTATGGCTGAGTGGCCCGTGCCTCAGCCTGCGCCAGGGAAGCAGCGCTCTGGGCAGGGCACAGCACATTCCAGGGCTCCAGACTGTTGTACAAATAAGGAAGCAAAAGGTCCGAGCTGGATCAGAGCAGGACTAGTGTATGAGTGAGAACAGCATTTCAGCTCTGAAACAGCTTTGTCATAGTGGGAAATACAGTGGCATCCTTCAACCTGCCAGAGGAGAGGCATTACCTTTTGCACAATCATGTCTCAGTTTTTCCTCACAGAAGAAAGCTGTGAAGTTGAGCAGCTCACATGTGTGTGTTGGCAGAGGCTTTGGCAAGACCAACACCCACAGAAGATGCACTCAGTCACTCAGTGCTGGGAGAGAGCATCCCTGCAGCAGGCAGGTGAGCTTGGGCACAGCACTGTGCTGGTCAAGCCCCTGCAGCCCAAGCACCGCCCAGCCCAGGCTGATATGAGAGGTTTTCTTGTAAAGAGGTGATTTTTCAGCTCCGTTTTTAGGTTAGTCACCTCTTTTACTGGAACAACTAACTAGCTGGACACTTGTATGCAGGAAGCCACCAAGCCACCATCAGCTCAGCATCACCCTCTTTGTAAAAGCAGAGAGCTCTGGCACATCAGTGGCCAGGAAACACTGCCAGTGGTTTGATTCCAGTAATTTGGCTGCAGCACTTGATGAACTAGACAGGCTGACCAATGTTTAACATGTATTTTCCAACTCCTGATATAAGAAATGACAGCTTTTAATTACACTACTTAATGTTTTAGAGGACAGCTGCTTCTCTCACACTATGAATTAACTAATTAAGCTATTCTGAGCAGATTTGTACTGTGCATACAGATCTAAACTAGTTGTGAAGATAGTTTACTTGGAGCTTTATTTCTTTGGCATACTCTCACTTCTGAGCTTCATGTATTTATTTCTTCTGGCATGCTGAGGTTGTAACAGACAGGACCACCTGCATTTCTCAGGATCTGGTGAAACAAGGGTTGGATCTTGGATGGGGCCCTCAATGTCACCAGAACAACACTGCCAAACTGAGAACAAGTTTATTTTTTTATTGCACAGATGCTGGTTGAAGGGACATAGCTCTCGACCCCCATTAGCACTCAGCTGCTTGTGTCCAGGGAAGTTAGACACAAGTGCATCCCTGAGGAGCTGACACATAGAAGCCACTCCAGAAAAGATGGAGAAAGGCAGATACTGGTGCTTTGCAATGTTACTTAACTCCACCTGTTTGCAGAGCAAATTACCCTTAAAAAACATAACTGGGCCTTCATCTGTATTGTAAGACATGCAAAGGAAGAAAACAGAAAATAAAAAGCAACTCCAGCCCACACTCTTGGCAGCCTGGCTCTCTCCCAGGTCTCTGGCCTGGATTCCTGCAGTTCTGAGTGAATGTTTCTTTGCTATCTTGCTTGTCCATCACACCTGCTTTGTCTGTTGCCTTCAGTGTTCTGCATTTACTTATTCCCACACTCAGGATCTCTCTCCCCTTCCCCAGCCCACTATATTTTAGTGTAATAAGCTGTAAGATGAGATTCCATGAGAAATAAAACTGACACTGTACTGGCCTGTTCCACTTTGCCTTCTGAGTTTGCCGAACACAACAGAGATTTCTTTTATTTTTTTAAAGTAGCAGCTGACTACCTTAAGAATCTAGATTCTGTTTGGGGAAGTTGTAGGAAACTAATATTAGAGCTGCCATTTAATTCTCAAGGCAATAAAATGGACTGAGAGGCCAAGTCGCCTCTGAATGTCTTTCATGTTGGTTTGTTACACAGAGTGAGCTTGTTTTACAAGTGCTCTGTTTACAAGAATGCTGGGGGAGCTGGAGAGGGGGGGAATGTTCATTTAAGCCCCACATTCACATAGGGCTACTTTTGTAAAGGCCTGATCCAGTCCTACCAGCTGCTTGCCCACAAAACTTCACAATTGTGGAGGCTAATTAAGATTCTTCAGAGGAGCTCTCCTCTCCCCAGCGGCTGCAGGCAGCCTCATCAGACATGCTGTCCCTCCCCCTGGGCCCGGCAGAATGCCCTACTGTGCCTGGGTTATGTTATGGCTTATGAATTAACCAATTGATTCTGAAAATATCACTACGCTAGGGCTAAATGAAGCTGTTCCCTTTAGGGGAAAAAAGTCAGGGCCCAGCCTAGGAATAAACTGATACTGTGTCACCAATAAACTCCCTTCTCTCTCATGCTGCAAGGCATTCGCTTGCCAGGGTACAGTAAGTTGAGTACAAAGGGAATTTATCATGGATTTCTGTGAAGAGAGGGAGTCTTTCCTGAGCCTGGACAGTAAGCATGATCTATCCACTTGCAAGTAAATAAAGCTTCCTGCATGAAACTCTGACTTTAAAAATTAGTTTACATGAAGTGACTGTGCATATTTGCCTTGTCTTTTTTTGTGCCCACTTCTCTCTCCAGCTTCCAAGTGAAGAAACCTGTAACCAGTACAGATCAAGCATGGCTGAAAGTTGCTTGGTACTACTGCTGTGTAGCTGAACACAGCTCTAGTGCTGGAACAAAAATCTCAGCTGGCACCAGTATATAATGTTGGACCTCCAGAATCCTTTGAGTGGTTATGGTCCCAGAAAATTTATATTCATGCTTTAAACTGATTTTAAACCAGAACCAAATCTGATATAGAGTCTGAACTGAGGAATATAAAAAATTATCTATGTTTCATCTGACACATATAGTGTATCAGATGACCCTGGTATGTTTGTGCAGATCCCTCATTTTGATTATTTAAAAGAAAGCTAGCTGCAGGGACAAGACAAGATCTTTCAAGCAGTGAAGAAACCCAGTGTGGTGACATACACAGTTTCATGCTGGTCACAACAAATGTACCATCAGCTTGGACTTCCTCCTTTTCCCAAATGTCTCAAGTGTTTGCCTACACCTCCTCCAATTAAAAAGAATCCTCTCCCCTCCCCAAACTAAAAATTGGAATATTAAGACAACTTTACTGAACAAAACCATACTAGGTATTGTAATAACAAAATGCTTTATTTTTGGGGAATACAAGGAAAAGTGTGACATCCTCATAATCAAATTGCTTTTAAAAGGCATTCTTCCTTTGAAAAAGGTAACACTCACAACAAAAGGTGACTGGTGAACAAGCCCTCTCATGTAGCAGCAGGAATTCTTTCTTTACAGCCAAAGGCAGGTTTGAATAATGTACAGCCACAGATTCCAACTCAGTCAATATTTTCTAGTAGGTTAGGGCACAGGCTCAGCACTGCTCGGTGTGACAGCCCAGAGGGAGGCTGACAACACACTTCTGAGACAGGGCTTTCACAGTCCTCACCCAGTCGCTTTGCAACAAACCACAAGACTTCACCATTACCACAAGAAGACACTGAGAAAGCCACAAGGTTACTAATCTTCTTGCTCATCTCCAAAAACTTTTCATGCAAGCCCTATGCTCATGAAATTCTCGTACCATCAGTCTGGTTACAGCTCAGAGTGTCACCACACATCCCCTCTGCTGCCAGCCAGGGCTGTGTGTGAGAGGGGCACAGCAGATCGAAGGCTACTGACACAATCCCTTCCTCAACGTAACTGTTCCCTGTACAGCGGGCTCAAGCTGGGATGTGTTTTAAAGACTGCAAATTTATATCCATAAATTACTTCTGCCTTCTCTGAACCTTATGTTAGAATTCAAGTTGTTAAAGAAGGGGACCGGGAAGTTTCTAAAATTGTCAGGTTATAAAGTAGGCATTCATATTTCAGTCCAGTGTGACAGCTCTTTGTCACAAGTGGTATCCATCCATGCTAAGGGGTAAGATACATTGATCTTGTTTAAAGGAGGCTCATGTTGTCTGAAGTGGGTATGGTAAACTCTAAAAGAACTACTGGTTTTCTTTATTCAGGTTAGACATAACAAATATGTCAGATACAGCAGTTAGTCTAGAAAAATACATTTAAAAAAATCTTCATCAGACCATGCTCCCTGTAACAAAATCTTTCAAAACCAATTTTACAAATTATTCTACATTAATGTAAAAAGAAAATCTTAAATTTAGCATAGTGGATTCCATCAAACATCTATCTATCAAAACATGACTTTCACTATCTGCAGATGTTAGAATTCATAATACATTTTTCTAATGTATCCTGTACATATTAAATAACCTAAAAGGCTCTTCTTGTAGTGCATTAACAATTTAGCAAGCACACTCAGTATTTCTCCAGTACCATTTGCATTACAGTTATTTGCCCGCAAATGTAATTAACATCTAAAAGTGCACACAGTTAGATCTCCCTCCCTCCCCATAACCTGTTTCCCTGCTGAAACCCAGACATCCACTGGAAACATTATGCTACTGTAGCTAATCTACCCATGATTAGAAATGTGTGACTAAAGTGTTCTTAAACTATACAGGAACTGACTTATATACAAGAATGAAAAGGACAGCCTGTATTTACATCAAGAATGAACTTCCACTACCACAGCATTATACCAAGAACTCAGTACAGTGTTACAGTCGGTATTTACGCAGGACTTTAGCTTTAGATCAGTATAACACAAAACTTAGTTCAGGACATACCCTGAAAAAATGAACATGTTTATTAAATATTACTTCTATTATGCCCCACAACAAATAACCATTGCTGGATATTCTTACAAGTTCAGTGTTTGAAATAGTGTAATAGTGTGCTGCTCTATGAAGCAGCAAAGAACTTCCAGAGAGGCTGCTAGGGGGAAAAAAAAGAAAGAAAGAAGTAAAAAAAAACCCCCAAAAAACAAACAAACAAAAAAGAAAAAAAAAAAAGCCCCACCAAAAAAAAAAGACAAGACAAAACAAAACAAAAAAAACCCCAACAACAGAAAAACAGGAGAAAAAGAATGACAGAGGGCAGCGGACATCAAGGGAAGAATTAGATTTGAATAACTAACTTGTTAGCGCAAGTCTACGACAGTCACAGCATGCAGAAACCCCTTGGAAAAGTGTCATACAGATCTAAGTAGGTTGTAATTAACAAGCTTAAGATGTAACTTCACTGAATTTTTCCATACTGGGAAAAATGGTAGGACTTTTCCCCATCATATGGAAGAATTTTGAGATTAAATTCCAGATTATCCAGTCTGAGATTATTAGTTTTACTCTCCATGAAATCCAGTGTATGAACCTATATTAAATTTTTCCAATGATACTTTAAAAAGGTAAATGATAAACTTTTCAATTCACTTTTTATATTGAACTTTTCAAAGAAATCTGAAGTGTTGTCTTTAATTTGCATTAAAGTGGTCAAACATTTCTCCTGTTTCTCCCCTCCCCAAAAGTGCAAAAAACAAGTTGCTGCTTGGTCCACAAACATAAAACATCATATACAGAAAGAGGTTTTCCTTCTGATGGAGTACTGTTGCCAACCCATCACTTCCAGTTTCTGCTCCAAGAAAAATGTCAGCGTCCAAAGATGGAATTCAATTCCAGTAGAATTAACTCTACAATCTGATTCTGATATACTGTGTGGACTGCTATGTTGCCAGTCTCTTTCTCTGGTTTTAATAAGGTTGGACCAAAAACTATTGCTATACTTTGATAGGTCATTCGGTTCTTTTCTCCATTTTCTACAACTCTGAAAGAGAAAACAACACACAAGAAGAGATTTATCAGTGTTAGGGCAACAAGATGACAGAAAAAGACACATCCCAAAGCAAATGGCTATTCAAAGTATTTATTTAATGAGTAGTCTTGCTATTAGGACATACAGCTGCCGTAATTCCCCTCTCTATGAAAAAAGTTTTGTTTTGAAATGTCATTCTTGGTCCTCTCACAGTTCCTCTAAAGGATTTGGCAGCAAACATCACAACTATGCAACATACTGTCTCAAGTCTGGTGCTCTGCAAGCTCATATCCAAACAGTTCATACATGCTTTTATCAAGTCCAATATAAAAAAATGCAGTAAGAACAGTCCCTTTGTACTTTAAACTGGATTCTTTATCTTTAAGGAAAGATCAGCAACAAAAAGCCTCTCCTTCTGTCTGTTACTTACCTTTTCAGGTGTCTAAAGAGTACCTGCATCGTGTCCTGGTTTGGTTTTGGCAACTGTTTGATTAAATCTTTAACAGCAGCGACACGCTGCCTTGGTTCTTGCTCTGTAAAAGGGTGAGGTTGAGAAACAAAAGTTCAGTATTTTTGTTTAAAACCTGAGCATAAAATTTAGAGGCTGGGAATGAAAGCCACGGTTTGCAGTGCTTATCCGAGATAGGACACTGCCACCTCCCGGCCGGCCCCGGCAGCACGGACAGGCAATTCCTGACAAGTCACCCCGTTCACAAGCAAAACATTCTTCTTATGTCCAAAATCATTTTTAAAATTGTACAGAACTTATCCAAGCACCATATGCAAGTTCTCCAGACTTACTAATTGCATTGACAAAGTCATTGAAGTGGTTGTAAGTGAACAGCGGCTCTGGCAATTCTCTGAAGAACATTTTTAGAGCTCCTGTAATGACATGTATATCTTCCCATTTACTGTCATTCAAGTCCAGCTTCTCATCTGAGAGAGAAAAAGAAATAGTTACTTATTATACTTCAACTAAAAAAAGCTCTTTTTTTTTTTTTAATTAACTCAACTATTTTTCTGTACTTATTGCTTTCAAAGCAGTGAAGACTTGGTCTACTTCAGCACATTCCATATCCCATTCTGGGATACAGAGCTGCAGCAGCAGATGGAGATGGCTAAACTCTGCCTACTGCACTACATACAGTTCCCCTACTCCTAGGGCAATTTCCAGAAGGGAACAGGAGCTGCTGATATAACACAAAATTTACTGTTAGATCCTGTCAATCAGGAAATGAAAGGTCAGATTCTGCATAGGCTACACTAAGATACTGCCAGAAGAAAAGGTTTTATAGACAAGTACAGTGAAGAGGAGCTAAGCCCTCCCCCCACTAAAAGGCAGTAGCAAATATCACTAAAAAAAACCATTAACTTACAATTTTAATGCTAGTGAAAGCTTAACATGCTTGCTGTGGTGAGTTATTTTGTTTGAAATAATTCCCCTTCCTCAAATTCTACTACCATCTTTTATTAGAATTCTGTTCTAGAAATGCCTCTGTGGTCCGCATGAGACTAAACCTCCAGAATATCAGGTTTTTCAAGTAATGTATGTTACACAGTCAGTTCTGTAATTCTGAAGTAACTTTACTTCGAGGATGACAGTCATTTCTCTTGATATACTACAGTTACAGAGAAATCTTTTGCCTTAGCTTTCTATGGACTTCAACAATCTGAAAATACATGCCACTGTAATATAACTAGAGGAAGCTTACCATGATTGACTGCAAATCGCAGCTTCTGTATCACTGCAAGATTGCCACTAACTCTGTATAAGCCATCAATATCTAATCCTGAAATAAAGGAATAAATCCATTTTAATAACTTACATATGTATAGGTCTACTCAGCAAAATTAAAAGCAAAGGAAACCCACCTTGTAACACAGAAATAAAAAGTTAAACTAGCTGGTTTTGATGGGCAGGGCACATAAAATAGAGGGGGTTTAATTTGCTGACAGAAGTTTGGCAGCATCGAGCTCAAAGTAATCTCTAAAACTTCCTATTCAAGTAGTAATGAGGCAACAGCTTCAAGTTTCCCAAATGAGATCAGATGTCTTGTTTAAGATGCTCCTGGTGGGTGGGCAGAGAATATATGGGAGTCCAACATGCAATAACCAGGTATTTTGTGGATACAATGTTCAATTTTTAATGTATGGTTAAGAAAAACCCAATCAAATCATGCATAGAGAGCATCTCAAAGTTGTCAAGTGACCAGGTTTACACAGAGAAGGAATGATGCACATGCACACTCAGAGCCACCCAACAGCCTACAGAACTAAAATGGGCAGCCCTTGCCTTACAGGATTGCACACGCAAAAAGAAAACTGTGTCTCTGTGGCTGCTACTGCAGTTACTCAGCAGTGATTAGGAGGTAAAGAATTTATCTGAAAAACCATTTGGATGCAGCAGGTGAGTCAGTGCCACTGAGAGGGTGAGTGTTGCCAGAATACCTGCAAGTCCCTGTAGCTTCTCAAGGAGTTGTCTGATGCAACACAGCACAGTTACCAGCACCATCTGACATATCCCTTTTCCCCACAGTCATTCTTTTACAGAATGGACTGATTTGAAGTGAATTGGTAGAAGGAAGAAGAGTTGGAGAGGTAGGAAGAAGAAAAAGCTGTTCATTTCTGTCAGCTTCCCCTCAGGTATTTAAAAAAGGAAAACTTCACTATTTTCACTGCAGTCCTGCCTTTAAAATAAAATAAAAATAAAATAAAAAAAAAAAAAAAAAAAAAAAAAAAAAAAAAAAAGGAACAAAGCAAAATAACCCCTTTCTCACAATCTTCAGATCACAAATGGAATAAAGCCTGCTGCCACAAACAAGGTGGCAGTTTGTCAAACTGGAGTAATGCAATGGAAGCAGTTTTTCTCCCCTCCCAAGCCATAAGATAGAAGCATTGACAAAGAGGACTACAGGCTAAATGAATTTCCCATAGAAGATGTCTTAAAATTCACATGTACTCCCCTGTAACACTTACCCTGATACTCAAGGGAATGTTCTCAGATTAACGGACTGGTAAATATCTGAATGATGATTATGGAGATTCCATAATCCCCTCTCAGTCATCTTTTCCAAGAGATAAGGCAAAGACAACAGAAACAGGCAAGAAACCCCGCAGAGACTACAGCCAAGTCAGGAGTCACAACCGACACATTTTCAACAAAAATGTGAAGATGTGCTTTACAGCAGAAAACCCAGAATGTCACATGTAGCTTTCAAACAAAGTGTTCTCAGTTATTAGATAGGAAATACATATTTTCAATCAAAGCAAACAAAAACGGAGTCAATATGTGGACACTGATCATCTCCAGAATTGCATAAAATATAGCAATTCATGTAACTGGCTGAAGGGCATCAAACCAACAGGCTGATCTTCTGGCAGTCAGTGCATACACAGAACAGGAACACAACTTTTTCCTAAAAGTTCATTTCAAGGGAGTTTTAATAGAAGTGATTGTTAGCATGCTTAAACCTTCCAAAAATGAATAGTTGCATTTCAATAGTCTCACTTTTAATCTGAAAAAAAAAAAAACTTGATGAGCTGAGCTCTTCTACTACTTCTTGAAATCCCTCTTCCCTTGGAGCCTTGCTGCCAGGAGGCTGTCCTGCCTTTTCTTCAGTTTGAAATATACTGAAGCAGATCAGTTTCTCAGATATAAGATTTCCTCCCCTCTCCCCACACTGGATCCCACCTAGGTCTTCACTCTTGAAAACCCAATGCTATCTCCAGACACAAGTTTCAGATTATCTTCCCCAAATAAACCAACAGCATTTTAAGATTAAAACATTCAACATTAAGACTGTTGAGCTAGAGAGATTTGTAAACAAAAAATTCAACCATACCATGTTCCTCAACATGCTCAATGCACAGCTTCACGAACTTTGGCACCGTGCTGTTTTCTCTTTGACACAAGCTGGTGAGATTTGAACCAAAAACTTGATCTGGAACCAAGTAAAGAGACTGATTTACAGTGGAACAGGACACAAGTGACAGAACTAGTTCAGGTTGAAACAAACCTCTACAAAGGGCAAAGTCTACTGGATACAATTGTCGCAGCATTGGAGAGGAAATAGGAAAGTTTTGAAAAGAGTTCTCAGCAGCTCCCAGCGAGAAAAAGCTCCCCGTACGAAGAGCGTCAGCAGCTACACAATCGTGAGCCTCCAAGAAAGGAAGTTTTGCTACTGAAATAATTTTAATCCATCAGGTGATACTTTTAAGAGTCATATCATCAATAATGTTATAAGAAATTTTATGGATACAAATGTGTCCTGTTACACTCCATTCCTGTCCCAAGCTCAACATGCATTTATTGCAATCTTTGTTAAAAATTCAAAGAGATAATGAACTTTAACTGGAGTGAAAGCTTTTGGCATTGCTTGGAAAAAAGTCCTGCAAAATGTCATCTTTGACTGCACCCACTGTTTAACACTGCATTATATATTAATTTACTTTAACATAGAGTCTTCTGACATTTTTAAGTTCTGACACAAATTTGTAAATGATATACTTCTACCTCAGAGCTCTGAACGGATGCAAGTCTGACCATGCATAAGCAACCCGGCTGCAAGGTCAGAATATAAATACAGATATTTATGGGCAATGGTAAATCTGAATCTTATTTTCAAAACTGCACAATCCAGGGGGAGTATTTTCCATCATAAAGTGGAGCAAAAATGAGAATTAGCTTGGACAGAGAGGAGAATCTTACAATGTCTCAGTGAATTTTAGCAGCATGTTAATTCTTCTTGCTCAGATTCCTACCACCAAAACCTTTGATAGATCCATTTCTATGGCTTTCATCAAAGATGCCCAAATAATAGATGGCCTCTTGTGTTCAGATGCATGAGGGTGACATGGGGTCATGAGACAGAGAAGCAAAGATTCCACTCTTAAAGGGAAGGGTTGTTTGTTGGTTTGTTTACTCTGTTAAATTAGGCACATAAGTGGCCATCTTCCCAGAATCTGGTGT
Source organism: Vidua chalybeata (assembly GCF_026979565.1). Classification (NCBI taxonomy): domain Eukaryota; kingdom Metazoa; phylum Chordata; class Aves; order Passeriformes; family Viduidae; genus Vidua; species Vidua chalybeata. The sequence goes on along the minus strand of NC_071530.1, from coordinate 14,707,116 downwards.
ATCTTACTTCAGAGCATCTGCAAAAGAGAGACTGCTCTTGCATTTGCATCATGCACCGCATCTAGCCCATTTTTCATGTTCAATAATTTAAGTAGATTAACAACTCTTGCATCTTGACTAGTGCTTTGGGAAACCCAAACAGCACACCAAACCAATTTTACAGTATAAAAATGGGCATTTAATGGCATTATTAGCTGGATGTGATAAAGCCAGTGGTCCACACCACCTCAGTGCTGTGGCAGCTACTCACGCAGCGAGCTTTATAAGCAGAATCAGTAGCAAAGGATTGAAAAAGCCCACGCAGCAGAAAGCCAGGCTAGCATGCAGCTGTGGCAGGTAAAGCAATGCAGATTAGGTAGCAGAAGAAAATAGTAGCATGTAACAAAGTAATTTGCTACAATTGCCTTTGACTTTAGTAATTTCAACATATACAGTAGTAGTATTTTTTCTTCACATCTTAAAAGTAATGTCTGTACTTTTGATTTTCCATGTAACAAAACTTTTAACACAGTTCCTTCTCCACTTAGTGCATGCTGTTTCAAGTGGATTTTTTCTTCCAGAACTTTTCACTAGTTTTTCTGCTTATACTGGGTTTGCCAAGCTTTCCATTTACTAAGCTTGTTCTGCAGCAGCCACAAAAGTACACTGGGCTTTTAAATGAAGACTTCTGTATTCTTCATTCATACAATAAATGTAAAGCTGTACAGTGCACATCCAACTTTTAAAACTTACACCATGCTTTTAAATAAAAACCAAACTCCTCATTCCTTAATGCCTTTATTAAAAATCCAATCATTAGCACGCACATGTACAAGTTAAACTTGGCTTTGTGTTCACTGTTGCCAATGTCAGAAGTTACGTCACTGAGCCATGACATGAATACTAAGTTGTAAAGCAGAGCAAAACGTCAAAGTCTGGGAATAATGCTCCCTTATTCCAAACAAAGTTTCCATCATTTACAAGTAAATTATATTTGCAGATACACAAATATATCAAATGCCACATGCAACAGAAGCACACCTGTTAAAAGTATGCGGTGAGGCAAATCACAGTAGGATTTGGTCTGGTATTTGCCTACCCATATGCTATTTTGACCCTAGTAGAGCACCACCTACAAGTCCTGCTAAAGCATACAAATAAATAAATAAATGAAGTTTTACAATGAGCACCAAGTCAATAATTTACACAAACACATTAACTTAAACCTGTGCAAATACTGTTCTCTCAAATTTCTACAAGTGTGACAAAAAGAAATCTTTCATAAATTTGATTCAAGAGTATCAGTAACACTCTTCATGAAACAATTAAAACAATGTATACATTCAAAAAAGGTTATGGGAAAAAGATGTTTAAGTTAAGACTCCTGTAACCTCATTCTGGTTTTCCTAAATATTTCATTTCTTATGATATGGCACATGATTGTCTGGTTCCACACGGACTAAAACACCCTTGTGAAATGGGTGAGCACACGCACTCAGCTTTGTACCCAAAGGGCTGTTCTTTCCCCTGTTTGCACAAATGAGGGTCAGATATCTGGATTTCCAGCTCAGAAGGGTGGAATGCAGTGCTTCTTAGCTAGAGAGTCCAAGTCCAAACGGGCTCCTGGGCCCCCAGTTTTCACTGCAGTTTGGCCAGCACTGAGCCAAAGGAGAGGGCATCCTCCGAGCAGTTTAATGGCTAGTAACAGCACTCAGAAGTACAGCAATCACCAGTTCCACTATACATCCAAGACTTTTGTTAAACCAACTATACACATGTATTTCACTCTGAAACTAGACCATTTTAACCCCATTTTACACATGAACTATTAAACCCAGCTTTTCAAATTATGTCCTTTGTTAAAAAGGTTCATTTACCCTTAATGTAGCCTTTTTCACGGACAGCTTGTAATGTAGGGCGCCGTGTAAGAAACTTCTTGAGCTTCGTTTTGGTTTTTTTCTGATCTGTGGAGTCTATATTGCTGGGTGCTTTCACTGCTGAAAAGAGAAACACATTTAGCATTACTACCCACAGAAACAACACTGCATTTATTAGCCAAGGAACCAACATTAAAAGGAAAAAACCATTACGCTCCAAAACACACAAAAAACCTATTCAAATTTGCAACGCAGCCCTAATTTTTTCCTTAACCTTCTGGAACTCTTTGTAAATAGCATCCATTTCTCAAACTACCAAGAGACAACCCTGTCACTAAAAACCTGCAAAACCAACTAAACGATAGCTTACGTATGGAATTAATGTGGAAATTTAAAAATGCAGCTATGTTTCAAAGCCAGTCCTGCCTCTCATTAGGTTAACTATCTTGAAAGAAAGAAATAATTTTTTTTGAAAATTACATATAAAGCCTGGAAAGAAAGCAGAGAAAACAGTTTGCCTGGTAAGTCAGATACTATTTCTGTGCATTTGACAACACCATGAAAACAATTTCACCACTGCTTATTTTCCCCTATTTTAAATGTGTCATACAACAGGAGCTAAAGACATTTCACACTTCTTTTCTTCTTCTTCCTTTTTTAAAGTATAATTAATAAAACATTAATAAAAATTTTGGAAGAAAATTTACCAAGTGGCATCAAGATGTATAATGAGCTATATTAAGATTGTTTCCAAACTTCAGTAGTTTCATTTTTAGCTGTCCTTTTGAATTCTTCCTTATTTACACATAACACTGAAGATGCAGAAAATGAAAACTGGCATTACTAGAATAAATTAATGGAAAATTTTCAACTCACAACGAAGTTTCTTAGAGTCTTTATTTTCTTTCTCCTTCTCTTTGTCTTGTTTTTCCACTCCAGGGGAATCTGGTACCTCATCATCTAATGCTTCATCAGACTCTATTACCTGTTGGATTTAAGAAGATATGCAGTGCTCAGTTTGCCAGTCCAGAAAATACAGCATTAACACACACATTTCCTGCAGACAGTTCTACGATACACAATTTCCCCCCCATAATGACATTCAGTTTGTTCTTTCCTGAACTCTAGATGTTAAACTTCTTCAGAGACAACACCACTCTCATGTGCAAAATAACTTTGAGAAACACTATTTAATCATAAAACTGGACACTGAACAAAATACAACCAGCCTATCATGGTAACACTTCATTACATCAACCAATAAACAACAGAAATTATTTTTGGTTGGGCTTATTTTCCAAATCCAATAGACAAACATCAGCTATTTAATGGTCTGCCACAGAAATGCCTGACTGATGGAGTAGAAAAAAATTCTAGAGTATTTACCCAATTTGTTTTCTCTGTAAGTAAAATTTTCTTAATAGAAAAATAGAACTATCAGTTGGAAAATCTCACTACTGTCAAAACATACACTGAATACACTCTGAAAAATACGTGCATCAGTGTCTAAAATTCTTTCCCAGTGTTCCTGCTATCTCAGCATATTCTCATTAAACACTGACAAGTGAAAACATAGATCATGTTGAAGTGTGGAGGCAGATACCAGTCTGCTGATCTTACCTGCAGCCCAGGCTACGGGCATGACTGCAGACATACCAGGAAATGGGGAAACAACCTTCCTCAATTTCAGTACAACATATTCCCTTCCCAAACTGTGTATGTCTTACTTCACTTCAACTGAAGTGAACTGGACTGCTATGCAGTTGCCAAAATCTGACTGCAGAGTGCCTCCTTTTACAAGGAAAGAAACCCTAAAAATGAGGCAGGGTTGTGCACTCCAGAGCACTGAGCAGCAGCATCACTTCCTGGACTAAGCTGTATTTTAACCTGTGGGGCAGTGTTACCTTTAAACACCTTCATTCCTGTTCCTTTTCAAAAGCTCTGGATAGACTTTTCACACATCACAGATCAATATATTCAACTGCCCAAATAATGTCCCCATTAAGGATCCTCTGCTCCTCTTCAAGAGGCCTCAAAGCTTTTTAGGATTGGCATATTTTAAAACTATTAAATGCTTTGGAAAAAAGTCACTTGGGATCTAGTTTGTACTATGCAACAAGTCTAAAGTAATAACATGGAAATTTCTGTATTTAAAAAAGAGCAGCCACATCCTTTGCAGGTAGCTGTTCCTCTTGTACAGGATATTGCCACAACAGCAGCCTGAGGGAGCAAAGAGAACAGAATCTGATCTGCCCTTTCTTTTGAGGAAGGTCTTGTCATGCTAGCAATAGTGCTTTGGCCATGGAAAAGAGATCACAGCTACTATTACCATAAACTTTCCAAAATTAAAAGTTGGCTTTAGATCTGATGGATTTTTGTACCCAAAGCTTCAGTGCTTCAAATTATCAGGTAGTCTAATGCATTTTCTTGACTTATGCCTTGTAGTCTTGGGTCTCTTGGCTACCAGCTCCCAGCGGTATACATCACCATTTCCTCCAGAATGCTGATAAACTCTCCTTATTCCACCTTTCCTCAACCTAACAGGTAATACCTCACATCTCAGCATATCTCAGCCTTTCCATCTTCACTCATTTTTAAGCAGGGAAGAAGTGGCCTCAGTTGTGTTACACAGGGCAGACAGGAGAAGGGGTCACTGAGTGACTGAGTGACACTGCCTTGCCTTGGTATTAAGGCCATGACATTTCCATACCAGGAGAGAGCAGATTAGGAACCTAAACTATGAGAGCTTAGAAAGAAACTCAACCATTCATGTTACCCTGCTGTGTTTAGGTGGAAAACACCCATATATGAAAAGCACTAACAGAGCTAAGAGAAATGAAAGCCACTGACTGGCACTGAAAGCAGCAAAACTGAAGCTTATGGACAGCAGCCAAGCCTGGAACTACTAAAAAGTAAGAATACATATGAAGTACACTTGTTAGAGAGCAACATTTTCTGCAAGATCTCCTGCAACTTCTGAATTAAAAAACTGTTAATCCTGTTTGGCAATATCAAAAGTAGATGCTTGAGCACTTCTCTGATAATTAAATACTTGGCATTATGCTGTCAGATAAGAAGCAATAATACAGTATTTTGCCAGGACTTTTAATTTGCACTTCAGCGCAGCCATAGTAAGTGAAGAGCAGCATGAAATGCTCATGAATGTATGTCATTAAGTTGTCCCCTGGCCATCCTCCCCCTTTTATTCCCTCTCGATCAGAACCTTTCAGGTCACTGAGACAGCACAAGTATTTGGCCAGAGAAGTAGAAGTAAGTTCATTTCTGAGATGGATGTCAGCCCACACTTCCTGCATCTTAAGACAGTGGACCATATTCTCCCTTTGCCACTATTAATTATATTTCACTCACCACCACCAGGAACTGCCATATCCTAAAACTCCTGCCTGCTCTCAAGAAAATCGGTAAATGAAGACGCACATGAAACTTTAGGAGTTGTTATATCAATTAGTTTACTAAATAGTATTACTGTGATAATAGAACCGTCATGATATAAATACATACCTGATTATTGATGGTGTAGTTAAGAACTTTATACCATTCATTAATAAAGCTGTCATTATCTGATTGAATTAAGAGCTCAGTACCTTGGCGGGTTTTTAGCTTTAAAGAAATAAAAACAGGTATCATCAGAACTGATAAACACACTACAGTTCAAAAGTAAAATCACTTAAATCAAATCAAACTTCTCACTGGCAAAATTGTTAGCTAATACACAGATACTCAAAAACATTTACCAGTGAGAACAGCCATTAACAGTCTACTTAAAATTGCAAAGCATATCCCATGCAGACATATTAAAAATAGACATTTCTTGCAGGTACTAAGATAACAGCTACATTTAAGCAGGTAGAAGTGGATAAAACTCCGTTTTATGAGTTTTTGATTTTAAGCTTAAAGAAAATTTCATACATCAGTAATTGAAGTGCATAAAATTCTGCATTTAAATAAAATAATTTACCTCAATAACATTCTTTTTACTGGATTTGTCCTTTGAGGCCCAGTCAATCAAAGCCCCTTTGAGATCCACTGTAAATTCTGGCTTAGACTGATTAACACCAAACTTCTGGAAAAAATTACGAACAGTGATGAAAAAATTAAACCTACATTCTTTACAGTCTTGCAATCTTTTAAATACAACATGTATTATTTACAGTCCATACAACTTAGACCAGATACAGTACTTTGCCACCAATCACCAGGAGAACAAAAAACCTTCCACAGAACAACCTTTAAGCATGTCTGTTACAAGCTGCTCAGCTTAAAGCCCTCGAAATTCCACAAATTTAAATGCCAATCAGATTCCAGCAGAGATTCTTTTTCTATCACAAATGGCAGAAGTCCATACAACGTTTGATTGTAGCTTGATTTTAGCCAAGATAGTCCCAAGCTTTAAACAAAGCCAGCTAATAAGTAACTGAACAAAACACCCCCAAACATTCTGCCACTTAATCAGCAGTTGTATATAAAACCAAAAATCTAACTAGAAACAGTAGGTTTGCTGGACAGGAATCACATCCCTCCACACTGAAAGAGCACTCTCAGTTTGTACATTCATCTATTTATAGTGGTTTTTTTTCTAAAAACATTTACCCCCCAACACTTTTATACTTTTCTGTAGTGCTTCTATTGCAATACTGGAGCATGTCCTACCATGTAAACAGAACTCACTGTCTACTGAAGAGCAAATAACCCACAAGCAACCCTTCAAACAATTTGGAGGAAAACCTCAGGGAGCTATTCTTACTTCCTACCTTCACATTTATATTAGGTATCAAATTTTTTTTTTTTTAAAAAGTACTTTTACTATGATTTCAACATACACCACATAGCTTTGAAATGCAATTCCTCAAGGAAACCAGTTCAGTGGCCCACAGAAACAAAAAGCTCTAATTGCGAGTGACATGAGTAAAATCTGGAACAGGGAAAGCTGGAAGTCACTCAGTTATAGTACAGAAATTTCATGCTGTAGTTCCAGGGAAAGCTTGTAGCATCTGCTCCCCCAGAAAGGTTCTTATTTCTTCACAAAGCCTTTGATGTGTGAATGCTGTTCCTGTGACAGCTCGGGGGGACCTCCTAAGCCCCAGGACAAGCTCCTTGCTGCAAACACAAGTTTCCAGCCTGTACAAGAACAGTCATACCCAAGGGGAGAAAAGATGGTTCAGAAAACAGGACTAATCTGCTGCTTCTGATTAAACTCCCAGCATGGATGTTAATTAATGCTAATTGTGTTTCAGAAAGGCTGTTTACCACTGGAAAATCTCCACGTCTAGAGTCCTAAGGGCAATGAAGTGTTGAATTCAGCAGCAGCATCTTAACTTCTTTATTTTACCCATGAAATATCAGAACAGGGCTGTACTTCTAATTTACCCAATGCCAATTAGCACTTGGGAAAAAAATCCCCATCACCTTTCACTTTCTAACTTCACTCTCAGATACCTCATCCAAGAACATTTCTTATTAATTATAGTAGAGCTTTTGAAAGAAGCCCAGCTCAGCAGCAGAATCCACAGGAACAATCTCTGGGCCATTTTGGCTCTTGCAGCAGCTGCCCATTCAAGAGAAAGTCACATAACTGCTGCACACACATCCAGAGTGTCCCAGATGCACTTCCCGGCAGTCCAGGTCAATCTTGCTGTGTGTTGGAAAAAAAATTAAATCAATTTATAGAGTTTGGCACTTGGAGAGAACAGGAAACTAGTGCCAAAGTCCTCTACAGGATTGGGGGCAGGGGGGTGATTAGTTAAAACCATGGCCCACATGATGCTAAGAATCACAGGATGGGACTTGCTACAGATGATACCAGCACATAAAAGAAAAAAATGTTACCTGTCAGTGCTGTTTTGACCAAAAGAAAAGCCCTCCACTACATCAGCTTGCTGAATCCACACCTGACAGATTACAGCACTACCTCCTACAGCTTTACACTGTACCCACCTTTTTGGCCTGACTCCCCTCAGCATTTCAGAGAAGCACAGAAGATAGCAAAAACTAAAGCCAAAAGGGAAAAAAAAGAAGACTTTTACCACTCCTTCACTCAAATGTTGGCCAAATTGCTGTGTGAAATCCAAGGATGGGGAAACTCAGACAAATAATCCAACTACCCTGCAAAGCTCTTCTTTAACACCAACACATTACATATTTGTCACAACCTTTTTATTCAAGGACATTTTAAGTTCACCATGCAGGCTCTCCTTTGAGCTTTCCTGTCAAGGTTCTTTTCTGCTCCTGGATCTATGAAAATGAGATGCCAGCAGCCATTTCCCTCCTTAAAGCTTTCAGGAGCAACCTGCACACAAAGGCTGCTGAAGGCAATTGAACCCTCCTGAAGACAGAGGAAAAAAAAGCCTTTCCTTTTTCATGTGCTGCCACACAGGTATGAAGTCTGCTTTCTCAAAACAGAGTGCTACCTAGCCAGCACCAGTCAAGAGAAATCCAGCTCTTACTGAGCAGACACCTTGCTCTTACTGGATTTCTCTTTTGAGCTGTCTGAGAGTTTTGGAAAGGGCAGCAGTGTAAGACAGAAAGAGGGAGAGGTCTATGTGTGGTGCTGCCAGCTGTCCTAGATACAAAGCTGTCCTACAGTCACTTCTGACACCTTTTTTTAGACAAAAAAACATAGTCATGGGATGTACTTATGCTGGTTGTATGGGAGAGGTAACTTTTTGGAAAGAACAGGGTGTTTTCTTTGCTTTAGACAGAGTAGATGCTGTGCAGCTTAAGGACAGCCTTGAAGACGTGTACTGACATCAATAAATAGAAGCCTTTTTCAATCTTTTCAGGATTTTCTCCAAGTCCTGGAAGTCTGCACAAGGACAAACCACACAGTCTGTACTGTGACACATTCTAGCATTCTTTGGAAACAGAACTGGAAGTTATTTAAGACTTTGGATGTACAAATGACACCTGACATTCTTGTAATTCTGTTTCTAATTAGAGTTGAGCAGGATGTTTTCATTCCAAGTCCTCCTCATCCATGGATGGACTGTGGAAAGAAAGCTGTGGAGACAGATGCACCTTTTTGGCTGGCAGAGAAGTTTCAAAACTACAGCTTAAGCAAAAAAAAAAAATTCTTTACATCACAGCAAAATGATGGATTGTTTTTAAACCAGACTATAGGACCATTTGTATTCCAAAAAGTTTTCACAAAAGCATCTGAGCTTCTGCGTAATCAGCAGTGCAATACTGATGAACTGCAGCAATGTACACATAACATCCTTGGCTACAATCACAGTTGTGTAACATCAACAAGAGTTTGCTCAGATGAATCTTGGAGAGATCTATTTCCTTGATGTTTGGGAAATTTACAAGCCTGGTTTGCCACCACTGTACTCGTCACTGAGGACATGTCCCTATTACAGAAAGCTGACAAAGGAATCCTTCTAAGCAGTTACCATTTTCTTTGCTTTATGAAGCCCTGTCACTTTGACAATAATACATCTCATTCACACCAAAAACTGAGTGAAAAATACTTTTAAAAAGCATCAAGATCTCCTTATAATAAGTAGCCTTGTACAAGGCTACCAAACTGTTCACAAGTTATCTGTTCCAGGCTTCCACATACAGAGCAATTAATTTCACAAACAAGAAAAAGACAGTTGCATCATTTTAAACACAAGGTTAATTAATGAATTTTTGACAGGCAGCTCTTCTGTGCTTGGCATTTTCAAAACATAACTACAGATGCTTAAATTACATATAAACGTCCTACAAATTTACATCAGCTTTCTGTATGTGGAATATAGCCAGAACATCCTTGTGCTCTTTGCCTTTTACCTCCTCATGCATAACATTTACATTTTTGGGTATTCCAATTACAGCTAGAATTATCAAATAACACATACACCATTGTATCAAAGTTATCATAGGCACCATACAAAGACTCCAAATTAGTTGTGTTAGAATGAATCAGACAAAATATCTGTTAAAAAACTCAGAATATCATGCTGCTTATTAGTTAAGGCACTAGTGGTTCAAATAGTAGGCAAATTTGGGATTATAATTCTAGCACCAATGAACCAAATACACTTTCTACTTTGTTCCAGTGGATTATTGCAATTGGAACTTTGTTCCAATTACACAATTATTGCAATAACCTTGTGTTAATTTGCACCTTGGATGACTTCCAAAAGATACATGAGCTGTTATATGAAGCGTCAAAACTAAATCTTGGAAAAATTCAAGTTTACAAAGATTAGTGGCAAATAGCCTTACAGGACAAGAGGCATGCAACAGGAACACATACAGTGATAGCTGAAACTTGGGCAGAGTTTACATAGGTGACAGCAGGCCGATGACTGAGAGCATTTTTCCAAGAAGAAAGCAGCGAGAGCAAGAGCTCAGGAATTGAGCCCCCTTGGCAAAATGACTTGATGAGAAAAAGGAAGAAAAGTGATGAAGTCAAAAAACAATGCACAAAAAAAGAAGATATGGTTATATCAATCACTAGGCGAATGCTAAATATTCTCATAAGGTGAAGAAGAAATGTAATTCTTATCACATGTCAAACTGTTAGACTTGACTTCACCTTATTAAAACATGGACACAGAACAAAGTTTGAGAGGTGAGGTGGAATTTTGAACACCTGAAAAAAAAATTGCCTACAGAGACCAAGAAGAGTGTTTGCTGAACACTCAATTACATATCTACAAAGTCAGCTATGATTATGCAGATGTAAAACATTAGGTGCTTGAAAGAGATTTTTGCTTAATATTTCCAGCTTCATTTTATTCTGTTTGTACTGCTGATATTTATTTTGCTGACCCTACTCTAGTGCTTTACAGTACAAACAATTGACAGTGTCGCACAGAAATACTCTGGCCATGGGACTTCTGTTCCACTTAAATTATCAAAAGAATTTATGCATTTTTATTTTTCAATTTATTTGTTAAGAGTTTTTTTTATTTTTATATTATTCTATCTGGTATAACATGACTTGCACTAGTGCCCATAAATTATGCAATTATTTATTATCCATTACTTTATGGATAATTAATTTGGGCACACATAATTTTTAACATTATCATATATTCATGAACAGTTTAGCATTGTGTGGTTTAATGATATCAATACACAGTTGAAAAAGACAGTTCTTTTGATTTACAGCCACACCTGAATTAAGAATACTAGTAGCTGTAAATGAGATTTTGGAACTTGACTAGTTACGTAGGCAGAACTTTTACTTTGCAATATGCCTATTAATATCTGTAAAACTAAAACACTTTTTGGATCTTTGGCTGCAAAAGTCAATCACAGAAGCCACCAAAATCCACTTCCTGCCATACAGTGGAATTTACCTTCTTTCATGCCTTTCATCTTTATGGTTTTTCTTTCCTCCCTCTGCTTGATCATCTTGCCCAACTTTACCTTTTTCATTCTCTTCTACTCCAAACTTTATTTATCCATCCTCATCTATTTTTCCAACCACCCCTTCTACAGAAGGAGGGAAAAATATATTTACAGGCCTGAAAAAACCTCAGTACTGTAGAAAGGAATTGTCAGTTTCAATTCATTATCCATAATGAAGCACAGCAGGAGAAAGTGAGCCAAGTAGAAAGACCAGTAAAGCACAGTAAGATAGCACAGATCTGTAAGAAGCAATTTTGCTGGAATTCACAAGACAGTACATGGAAATAATGAACACTGTCTCTGGCTGTCTTCACTTATTAAAGGAGATCCACACAGTTTAATGTCAGACCTCCAAAAGAGGCTATGAAAGCCATAAAGAGCCATTTCTATACCTATTAATGCAGGAATGCAGCTGGATGAATATAGCAAATTTAATGATAGTGCTATTACACTAGAGGTGATTAAAAAATTGAATAATCATCCTCTTCAGTGTGATGTTTCTCTTTTGGTCTTCATCAGACAACAAAATAAGTACAAGTACTCGTCATGCACTATGAAGACCTAGAACAAAATATGGAATCCAGCAAGACAAGACTAAATCATAAGACAACAACACTGCATTGCTCAAATAGGTCAATGCAAGAAGCCATGTATCAGACTATTTTCTTTATTATATGTATTCAAAAATTATCTGGAATTTACAAAAAAATATCCAAGAATGGTAAAACACACAAACTGTTTAGACAAACACATTAGTAAAAAACACAAAAGTATTTGGCCTGGAGAAATAACTTCAAACCTACGGAACACCTCAATGTTATCAGTTTTTTTATCAGGCATTTTTTTCTGTGTTAGGTGTATATATATATAGGTATTTAGGCCCTGCAAATAAGAGGGCTTTAGTTTATTGTGCTTTATATGACTAACTCTTCAGTGAGGGTGGGGGTTGTTCCTGGGCTTACCCAGCCAGTTCCACTTCCTTGGGTTTTAGTGAACAGCAGTGATGACCCTTGTAACACTGCCCATGATGACATCCAATTCTTTCTGTAAATAATGGTAAACAAACATAAAATAAATTGACTCTGAAAGTAGATATTTAAACTGTCGATCATTGTTGCTCAGCTGACCTGTATGATAATATAGTTAAGCACATATATAGTCATTAGTGGCACCAGTAAGTCTTAATTGCTATCATATTTGTAGAAGGAAACATATGTTAACAATCCCACCCTGACCATCAAAGTCTAAATCAAACAGAGCTAATTAGTAGTAGAAGCAGTACACCAAGAGAAACACCATGCAATTATAATTGCAAAGGGGCCAATCTGGAATGCTCAGCTCCCTGTGTACTTAACAGATCATGCCAAACTACTGCATAATTCTGAAATTCATTGATCTGAGATGCAACTGTCCCATGTTTATGTAATAAGTTCATTTATATTGGCAAAAAGTATTTCCTACACATCTGAAAAATTAAGAGAAAGAACGAGTTGTTTCAGTTGTCTGACTATTTGATTTTATGCCAACAGGCCCGTCCTCCTGAGGTTACTAAAAAAAAAAATCTTGACAAGTCTTTGCCATTGCCCAACATGAATTATTACTTAAGAGCTCTCAAAGTGACAGGATGGCCACAATGCATCTTTCTGTTCAGCAGTGCAACAATCCAGATCAATGATTCCAACAGATGCAACGTAAATGATGACAGCACATTGTACCAGCAGCAGCTCACACACTCTGCTGTCTACCCAGCCCCACCAAACTCTTCGAAGCAGCTCTGAGGAACCAAACTGAAGGTCAGATGTGCTGCCCAGCCACACTGGACTAGGTCAGGGTGGGTCTACAATAACAGCTGGGTGTTGGCTATTTAATCCTCAGAGCAAGCATGCTTCGTGTATCACAAGTCTGGGAAACACTGAACTAGAGGTAACACACTATTAGATCTAAAAGATTGTATTAACCAAAAAACAATAAAAAGGGGAAAAAAGACAAGAAGCAAATCTAAATTAACTCTGAGGATGTGCCACACCTCTGCAGTATTTGCCATTGATTCAAAACACCAGAAATGTAGTCAGACAGCATCACCTGATTACACATTATGATTTATAGTGCAAATTGCCGCCTGGGACGCAGAGAAAAGTTAGAAATTAGGTCAATCAGCACCTACAGGAGACTGATGTTGAGCAATACACTGCTCCAAACCCTTCACAAGCACAGTGAAGGAAGAATTAGGGAGCACATGGATGTACACTCCTTGGAAGTTAAAGGACAGCAAGTGAAAGACTGAAAGCTCCTCTTACAGTGATTTTATCCAAGGAACAAGACACACTATAACCTATACAGATTTGTTCTTCAGTAAATCAAGTAATCAATCCCATTTTAAAGAGCTGTCTCTCATCAATACACCTTCAGGAAATGGCTGGCCTGTGCGAAGCCTTGATCCATGAGCCTCTGGCTCTCTGCAGTCCAGTAGCTTTAGCTCACTGGGACAAACACATGGGGTAAGGTTAAGCTGTGTCATACAGGAAAACCTCTAAGGCAAATTCAGACAAAAAGTAAGAAGTTGCAAACCCCAGTATGCTGTCATAATAAAAAGACCTTTTATAAACCCTAAGCACATGCACTTTTAAAGTCCAAGACTTACCGAACTTTCTTCCCATTTTCTGTGATTTTTGTCACATTTAATAATCCATACTTTTCTTGACCCTGTAAGATAAAAGTAAGACATAATAAATATAAAAGAAAGTCTGCTTCTATTAACATCACAGAAGTCAATCCACCAAATAATCCATTTCTGGCAGTGAGCCATCTTTGCTCATGTCATAACTTCAAGAAACTGTCTTTAAGCAGATTTAAATATTCAGAGATCAGCAAAATCAAAATTCCTCTGGGAAAATACTTATTACCATTCAGAGGGTAAAAAGCTTTCCTTCAAGACCAAGGTTCTTTGGACAAGTCAAATTAAATAATTTGTGAAAGTAGTGAAAATTATGAATGTAAAATTTATAATGATTTGCATAATAGTAATATAATAATAGCACAGTAGTCCTTTACTAAAAAAGGAGGTGGCTGGCAAAAAAACAGCCTAGATTCCCATCTAAATTCTTCCTATTAATTTTAATATAATTTCTTATTTTAAATAAAACATGGTTGAAGTGCATAAAAAATTAACATATTCATGTTAAAAACAGAAGAGTGAAGCATTTCTTTTATGTCCTCTTTTTTTCCTATCTCCATGGAAAATAGCAGAATTTTAAACTACTTAGTTATGTCTTGTTGATGAAAACCATCTATATTAGCATGCCTTCAAAAAATTTGAAGACCAGTCAGTAACTGGTGGGAGAAGAACACTGCTGAACAAGAAGGCTGTTTGCAAGTTTCAAATATTTGAAGTGAGTATTTCTAGTCTCTCATAATAAAATGAAGGAATGTTTGAAAAGCATTCTAGGAGAAAAAGATTCACTTAAACCATAAACTTAAGATGAGGTATCAAAATCTACCATTGACTTCTGACACCCCAGCCATGTCTGACCAGCCAGTGGTGCTACAAGAACGCTAAATTATTTTGTCATCAATTCCTTTTCAGTAACAGCTTCTAACAGTTTCTAATGTGTATAATAAGTGATTAGTTGAAACAATCAACTAGGGAATGGATCCAAATTAGTTTTAGCATTAAAAAGATGACCTCAATTTTAGATCCAATGAAAACAGAAGATAGATCCTCTTCAGAATTTTCCTCTAAATCTCAAATTTAAATGGACCATAACTGCACAATACAATTTTGAAGAAATTATTTTTGCTGGGATACCATGGACAACACTCTTATCAGAGACATAGATCTGTTTTTCATGGACTTTAAAAATTCTTCCTGCAT
The DNA here is from genome assembly GCF_026979565.1 of Vidua chalybeata. Classification (NCBI taxonomy): domain Eukaryota; kingdom Metazoa; phylum Chordata; class Aves; order Passeriformes; family Viduidae; genus Vidua; species Vidua chalybeata. Next base: position 14,692,023 of record NC_071530.1, on the reverse strand, counting down.
GATTCAAGTCCAGCACATAAAATACAGAAGACACATTATCAAGGTTTTTAGCTGGTGGATCAGATGTTACTTTAGTCCAGTGGTAACTGCTGCTCTTACTCAGTTTAATATCTTTACCGGGCTGAAATGCTTTTCCAAGCCAGTGACATAAGCATTATTTTCCAAAACTGGTATTTTCAACAGAAGAAGTGAGCCCCTCCCCTCATCCACTTTCCAAAAGGCCAAAGAAATGAATTATCCCATTCTTGAGATTACTCTATTTGTGACCCATGTGGACCAGGGACCAGCAGTCCCATATATTGCACCCTTTTAACCAACTTTAACAGGCTTTTAACAAGCAGAATGGCCTGTTACCAACTGTTACAACCTGTGCTCACTTCCCAAAATAAAACATGGTTTTAGTCAATTACTCACGGTGGAACCAGTGGGGATGTTCCAGAGAATTATTCAGAGAAAGTACCATACTGCCCTACTTAGCAGCAACACTAGGGGGTACTAACGGGAAAATTAATGGAATCAAGAAAAAGAAGAGGAAAGCAGGTTAAGGATCAAAATTCTCAACAATTTATCAGCTTTCTTTGGAATATTTGAATCCCAGGGAACAGCTAAAGAAAATACAGATGCTTTTTCATTACCTAAATCAGGAGTGAGCTCTTCCACAAAATACAGTTTCAAAAATTCAAGATCTGAGTAATATTTAATGAAATTAGATCACATGCAGCAATAATTGCTTTTGTGTAAGGCTATCAGCTATGCTTTCTTAATAAACAATGTTTATTTTATTGAAAAATTGTTTGAAGTGTTGTGAGAATGGATTATCAGGACTAAGCCAGAGAACTATTCCCCTGCACATAGAGTAAGAAAGAAACAGGAGAAGTTGTGCTTTTAATGCCCTGGGCTACCTATCAAGGGGCTGGTAAAACTAAGTTACTTATTTCAATGCTACTGTAGTACAGTTCCAAAATTTAAAAAAAAAAAAATTAGAAAAATGAAGTTTTTTATTCATTTCCCACTGTTTAAAAAGGAATGATCACATTTAAAAAATAAACTGAAATTTAAAAAGCTATTTAGCAGGCTAAGGTTTTTCTCCCAGAAGTTATTCTACTAAATCAAAGGGATACAGTTTATTTATGCCAGGTCCCTTATGTCTCTTTAAAAAGACTGAAATACAAGCCAAAATTAGATATCAGCTATTACTGACTAACAGTGAGGGATTCTGTGAAGAGGCGGAATTTTCTGTTTTTACCTTTCTAGATGCTCCTTAAGATGCGACTGTTGAAGGAAGCAAACGGACTTCTACATAATTAGGCACAATTTGGCCACAGCGGTTTTTTTTTTTTACTTAATCTACTATCATTAAGTTGCATTTAAACCAAGGACATTCACATTTTTTTCCTGAAAGCAGAGCTGGATGTAATGCATTCCTTTTAAAATGCAAAGCCTTCAAATAGTTTTATCCCATTATTTTTCCCAAGAACAAGAAGGCTTGCCCTCAATTCTTGAATCATGAATAGCTCAGTTTCTACAACATCTATTTATTTATTTAAACATTTTGCATACTGACTGTGGCTTGATGCTTTGGTGAAGAAGGAGATGATTCATTTTCTGGAAAACTAGCCTTAGAAGCAGATGATGATTCCTATAAAATTCAAATAGACAATGTCAACAGATAGTATTACTAATATTACTAATATTATTATCGTTCACACAATTATTTTATTTTTTTAACCTAGAGATGCTTTCTCTCTTTCTTTTTACACACTCGTAGATTAGAAAAGTACTTTCATAATATTCATAATATCCCATAATATTCATAATATTCCCATTCTAAACATTCTAAACTTAAACAGTGTTCTTACAAGGTTTACAGACAACATTCAAACTGGGTTAATTAGTACATAACCATTTGAAAAAAAGATGTTAATACATGCTGCATCAGCTTCAAGCAAAGCCTTCACCCTTATAAAGGGTAGATTTTTTGTATGACATTGCTATCAAATTATTATGTATATTTTAAAAAATGGCTGATTACAACATACCATATACAAATACTACGATTTTAAAGAATACAATATGCTTCTGTGTGGTTATACACAGTAAATACAAGATAAGCATAAAAAATTATATACGTAGAAAAACACATACCAACTTTATTAATTTTTGTGACTCATGATCATTAATCCCCTTATAATCAAACACTGAAAATCTCCAGAGATCTGGGGTTTTGTTTTGAACTGTTAACTACAGACCACAATAAAATACTTAATCTCTGAAAACTAGAAAAATTGCCCATCTGGAGCAACAACAAAAAAAAGGCATGAGTGTTTTCTCTGAAGTAATGATTGCCTTGCACAAACACACTGCTTGAAAATCTGGTCAAGAATTTCAAATGGAAGAAAAACATCACTTGTTCTCTGTTACTGTTAGCACATTTCTCCCCCTCTCTCTTTTTAAATCCCTTGATAGCTCTCCTAAACCCAGTTTGTTTTTGCAGCATTACACAGCACTCTGCACACTTGTGCTTTAAAATTCACTTGCATAACTACCTAGAAGTGGCCCACTAGCTCTTTTAGTAGCATAATAATAGAGCACTCCTAAATAGAACAGCCTAAATGTTCCATATTTTCAGATGTCTTCAAAGAAAATAAAAAAAAAAAGTTCAAATTAAAGAAAATCAATTGTCCCTCCCAGGAAGGTATTTTTTCCTATGCTTATCAAATTTTTTAGCTGATGGCTATATCCAGACGTGTGCCACAGCTAATAAACTGTTAAGCAGTATGTTTGGTATCATCAAATTCTCATGAGCTCTGGCAACCCATACTTTTAACTCTGACACATTTCAAGCACTCTTTTGCCCTGCTTTCATACAGTTGAGTTCCATTGTTTTTCCAGGAAAAAAACAAATAAGGAAAATAAACAGAAAACAGTTTCCCTAGGAAACAGCTAAAAAGAAAGTTTGGGGTTCATGTGCCCATCCAGACAAATACCAGTTGCTTTCCTTTCTATTTCATTTGAATTTGATGTAGCTTTCATACAGCAAAAGTAACTCTGGAACAAGAAATCCAGTATTTGTGGTAATGAAACATTCTCTTTCTACATACTAATTTAAAGCAGAATGTATTAACAGTGTGCCTGCTAGTGGTAATAAAACAGCTGCATTAATGAACTAAAAATTATTTGTCTTTCCATACAACATTAGTTTATTGCTCCACTGCATGTTTTAAATTTTCTCAAAGCCTTAATGTTGTGCTTCATATAAACTATTTTCTTCTTACCAATAAAAAACACATGCTGCCTACATGTTTGGAAACTGTTAAAGAAGCTTTAGGCTGCTGACTTAAGACTTCACAAATGCAGCTCAAATAGAGTTTCTTTTGGTTATTACCCATAACGTTTGTGCATTTCCATGTTTGCTTCCCTAGGTTTAAGTTATTGATATGTGAACACTGAGCCTTGAAGAAATGTAAACAGCTCCTCTTATTCAATGTTTTACAAAAGCTTCTTCATTCAGTGCAGCACTACATAAATTCTTTCCAAAACATCAGTACATCTTATGCCAAAAAATAAAAAGTTAAGTCTTCTTTAAAAGCGAAGCCAGAACTTCAAACTATCTCCAACAAAATTGTTCATACCTGTGAAGCATAAACTGCACATGAGGCTAGAAGTGTCCACTCAGCATTGATTTATCAGGGCTCCATCTAGGCTGTGTCTCATGGAGTGCCACAACACACTGAGTACAGAAGGATGCATGAGGCAGAGGAAGAGGAGGAGGGAGGGGAAAGGAGCAGCAGCGGGACCTCAGAATCGCTGGAGCTGAATTAATGCCGAGAGGTGCAAAGTCTCCAGCCAAGCACAGTCCACTGCCTCCTCAACACCACACATGATATATCCCAAAGTGACAACTCAAAAGCTCAAGATCAAATCCAATAAATCCTGTTCTGAAGAGCTAAGTCAACTCATGGAAAGCAAGTTCGTTAAAATGGATGCAACAGTTCGAGCAAGTAATGTTCTGGGCAGCAGATCCATTGTCATTACAACTACTGTGTTTTGTCCATTCAAGTTTGGCTTTGACATCTGTGATTACACAAGGCCATTCATAGGCTTTTCCTTACATTTTCAAATCTGCAGTCATTTAATTTTTTTATCAGAATTTTAGGAAAAAGAAGCTTACAATGCCATTTCTTGGTATTTCATTCTGAGAAGTTTGTGCTAAGATTTCAGCACTACCAAGTTATTTCATTTCCCAGGCATCTTGGGAAGGACTGCAGTGAAGTTACAGAAACCAGCATGTCACCACTGTACAGCACCCATTTCAGTTCCTCCCTGCTCAGCTCACATCAGCTCTCCTAACCCACAGGCAGAATGGCCCAGCACAAGGAGAAGTGGCAAGGAAAAAGGTCAAAGCAGAGGGAGAGCAAGGGAAAGGTCCTGTCTCCTTGCTGGCCTAAATAGCACCTCTTACTGTACAGCTCAAAAACAATATGCCCTAAGAATGGGCAGAAAGCAGCTTTTGTTGTTATTGACCAACAGCATTTTTCAGACTAAACACCAGCTCAGCTGTGGAGAGGATCAAAGCCAAGTGTTTCAGCACTTTCAGTATTGTCCTCTGCCCTTTAATAACAATATTACAATCCTGTTGCAACCATGCACAGCTTTTCCCCTGAACTAACACTAGTTAAAATACTTCAAGGACAATAGAAGAGCTACTATTCACAAAGTAACAGTAGTGAAGTTATTGAACAGTCCTTGTTTTTACTGCATGTTATACACAATGATACAAGAGACCAAAAGAAAAATGAAGTTTTAGAAATTCAGGCATAATAACTTCTGGTACATTAAATATGTCACATATCAGAAACAAGTGACCTTTCAGCATGCTGATAACTTGCTCCTACCTTGTCATTGGTGTCCAGCACAATTGTGCTGTGCCTCCATTTTGTTAAAACTATTGGTTCCTGTAGCCTCCTGTCCAGACTCCTACTCTTTATTATATCTCTCTGCTGCTGTGGTGAAGCATTATACTGAAGAAAAGAGAAATAAAATTGTAAGTAGAATCTAATTCATGCAAACAAGACCTGGACATACCACTCATATGCTTAAATAGTGCAAACTTTCAGACTCCTGATATCACCACCCAAGGGTATGAAAACAGGCTTGGTTTTATTTTGCATTTAGTCTTCAAGAATTGTCCTTTCTCCTGTAGTCCTCTCTGAAGCAGTAACTAAGACTGGTGTGTTGGGATAATATGCTCAATTGGCAGAGAGATGTTTGATTTCTTTTGCAGCAGATGCTGCTGATTTTGCAACCCACCAGGTACTGAGAACCACTAAGGAATTCCAGCCACTCTTCATATTGCATTGACAGTACTACAGCACCTGACCAGCTCTTGTGTAAGAAAAAGAAAATCTATTATCCTGCAGTAAGATATTTAGATTGTTATGATTGCCTGGTATGACTCTCTTTGACCCAAAGATTTGGGATGCCTAGGAGAGGAGACGCGAGGGTGAGGACTTGCTTTTTCAGAATAAACAGATCAAATTGCTTATAAAATAATTTGTTGGTGTGGAATGTACTTACCACATACAAATGTACACATTCAATAAGCATGGAAGATAAATATTTAGCAGGAAATAGTTTTAAGACCTAGCTGAGCTGTAACAACCAAGGAGAGACCATATTTATCATAACATAGGTTTTCTAGTAACTCAAGAGCATGCAAACTTGCAGAGAAAATGTGAGGGTCATGAGAAGGACACAGCATTTAACTAGATCTCACAATTGCAGCATATTTTTCATTAGTAGTGTTGGCATTTTACATCATAACAATACATTATCAAAATGCTAAAAAATATTGCAGACAAAGTGTTATACTGAAAACGCAAACAAGAAAAGACAACATCAATGTATGGGGGTTTAAAGTGATTTATTAAAATCTCATTCTTTTTAGTGAGTATCAGAAGACTAAAATCCACACATAGAAAGAAACTTAAGCATTTGTGGAGTCACATAAAGCACTAGAATCCACTAAGTAGGAAATAACAAAGAAAAGTGAAGTGTCCCTTTTACCTAAAACAATAATCTCTGCGAAGACACTGAGTTCCAGAGTTTTGCTTCTGATTCCTGCTATAAACTCAGAGCCTCAGGTGTTCAAGGACAGAATAACCTATACCTGCACATACCAACAAAGCATGGCAAGATTTAACCTAAACAATATAAACACTAAATCTAACCAAAATTGCATAATACAGTTATATTTACTGCTCAAATAAAGAACCAGCATTACTACTGTTATAGCACTCACAATGCTTGAGTTAGCTTTGTAGTTTACTATGAACAGAGTTAATGCTCCAATAAGCTAACAGACGCTTAAAAGCTAAATAAGTTTAGCATTTTATTTTGTTATTTTATATTATTTACATTATTTTATTATTATTCATATTATAAATATTACGTTATTTTATTATATTACAATATGCACAAGACTAGTAAAACACTCCCAAGGGAATGGATGTTGCAGTGCTGAGAATAAAATTTGGTAGTTCATGTACAGACAGAAACATATCAGCTCTCACTGCAGAAAGTCTGAGCCTGCTTTTGTACTGGCTTCAGCACATTTCCCCTCATGTGACAACTGCTTCCCCGCAGTGGTGAGGTTTAACCAGCTCTCAGTTTGTCTCCTTGTTAAATCAAAAGCTGAGCTGTGATACATGCTGAAAGGACCTTAGTGCTGGCTCACTTTCTTTTAAGGAAATACCCACTCTGCCAGAGCTCCTGCAACCCAAACCAGAGCAGCACACTGGGCAATATGCAGCAAAACTGCCTGCCAGCAAAACTAAAATCTAAACAATTTCCAGCAAACTATGTCTAAATCACAAAGGATGCAACAAACAGCATTCCTTGCAGCAGCTCTAACCCATTTAAGTGGGCAATTCCAACACATTTCTTGCTATGAAACAGAACTGTTTATTTCAGAAATAGATTTACACATTACTGACACTGGTATACATTATTTATGGAGATCTTCCATGCACTTTCCATTTGAGTAACTCAAGGAATTGAATAAACAAATATGTATTTTGAAGTAATTTATCTTGAATTTAAGTATATTTTAAAAGTTAGGATATGGGCACAGGTGATCTATATTTAAACAGTTCCTTTGATACTATCACAAGCCACGGGAGTTAACTTCTCTAACAGACAACCCCACCTTGAAGGAAAAAGGAACTGTAACATGGAATTCAAGTTTTACTAAACATATTTAACAAGAAAACAAAGCAACAGTATATGGAGCTCATCAACAAACACTGCTAACAACTCAGGAACACTGAGCTCTATGCATCTTAGCAGATTAAATAATTTGCATTGGTGATACAAACAGTGTTAGTAAACTGACAAGTCTTTAAAGAGATCATTTGACATTTTTGCCCCATTTTCTCACAATAGAAACTTCAAGTAAATCTTTTTTTCTCAGATGTCTATGAGGTTTTTTGTTTGTTTTATTCATTATAAATCGTAAAACACACTAGGAGAAGGGTGATGTGGAAATAAAAAGTTTTGTGTTTCTGGGCTCAAGACAAGCCTCCACTTTTAAAATACATGAATTGGTCTGTGATGCCCAAAGAGAATCAGAAGGAGACAGAGGCACTGCTTCCTACTCCACATTGTTCAGCAGAACTCACCATCCTCCAGACCAGGCAGTGTCCACTGGCCAGAGCTGGAAGGCTTGCCTGGTTGGATGACACCACCCTGCTACCCTTTGCTCTGCCCCACCCAACCTCAGGTCAAAAAGCCTTGCAGAACAGCTTCAGGTCTGGTTCCCTGACACTCTACAAGACTCCTACCTGCACAGGAGCTGCTCTCTCTCCTCCTGCATTTGCAGTATTTGCCATTGTTTATCAGAAACTAGGCTGGGCTTGCCTTCCCTCAAACAAAATCTTGTTTTTACATAACCATAAGCAGGCTTTCTATGCCTAAGACTTGGTGTGATCCTGAAGACAGACATCAGGCAAGGCTGTCCTCTGCAATAAAACTGACCCATTCAAGACTACATATTGCCTGGTGGGACAGCCCCTGCTACACCACGTGCCTTAACAGCATCTTCTTAGGGTGCAGTGTTATTTTCACAGCGTTAAAGCTTTTTAAAACGTAGAACAGAACTCCAAATTTGTCCTTGAGAAATCCTCCTTTTGGAGGAACTCAGATTTGTCCCATTACACTAACCCCACTGGCACATCACCCCAGCTTGTTCCCCAATTCATTGGGAACATCTCTCATCACACAGGGGGCACATGAGCAAATCGTTCATTTTCTGACTGCACACACCAAGCAATACAGGGATTTTTTTTTTTTTTTTTTGGTAACAGTTCTTCCCGTAGTTCAAGGACACCAGTGGTGTAAATTTAGGTCACAGAGTACTCTTTTCATTGCTGAATTTGTTCGATACCTTCCCCAGCTACTTAAAGGCTTTCTTTGCCTCAGTATCTTTGCCTCTATCTTCTCAACTGGCTGAGTGATTTCTATTTAATTTTAAGCTGATACATGGCATGGCTCAAGGCTCTGTCCTAGGCTAATTGTGGCTGAAACAAATGTAACACCTCCACGTTATTTGTAGCAGTTGTCCCCATTCTCACAGAGATAGCACAGATCTGTCAGTTTTAAGAAAAAGAAAAAAGATTCTTCTTGGTTTGTGTTAGCAACATCTTCAGCCAGACAAAGGAACTGAGTGGGCTAATTGAGAAAAGACTGGGAAGCAACCAATACTGAAAGGTGGTAAAGACCTGAAGCATTTTAGAAAACCTTACTGCAATCAAAGATCAAAACAGCAGCATTTAAAAACATTGTGCTATCCTAGTACCCTTTAGCACCTTATTTGCAGTTGTCCCGAAAGACTGTCTGAAATAGAACCTTCCTTAAATTAAAGCTGCCTCAGAACAAAACGACTTTCTAGTGCTCCTACTGCCCTTGGCTTCGAATAAAATTTTTTGTTGTTGTTATAGATGTAACACCTAGTGTTACTGATTTAGTTGATAAGAAAAGCAAAAGCTGTAACAATTTTTCTTAAACCCTCATAAATAAATAAATAAGGATTATTTTTGCCCTTTTAAAGGATTGAATTCCCTCCCTTCCTCTAGGGAATGAAGATTTCTCTGCCAGAGAATGTCAGGGTGGCAGCAGTTGGGGGCCTCAGCCACACAGAAGGAACAGAACCCAGGCAGAATGAGACCACTGGGACAAGCAGCTCGAGCTCAAATGTGCCAGTGACTGAAAGACACCTCTGGATAACCTACTTTGTTCACTTTGCTCTCTTGGACATCCATTGCTTCCCCTTTTAATCCTCGGGGTCACCAAGATGAAGAGGACCTTTGATGAGCAGCCCCAAGTCCTGCCGTGTGCCCAACCAAAGGCTGGGGGGAGGTAAGAGCACTAAACCCCGGGATGAATGAGGAAGATCAGACCAGTTTTGTGAGTAGAAATACAAATACTAAAGAGAAAGGAGAAAAAAAAAAAAACTACCTTCTCATACTTAACTCAGGTTTGTTATTTTAACAACTTGTGCTGGTAAAAACCACCTGGATCCTCACACCAACTGAGGCTGTTTCAACTTTCACCAGCCAATCCCAAATTTAAGCACAAGAATATCACTACTGCTAATGAAACTGCCTAGTGCACTGACTTGCAGTAGACTCAAATGCCAGCACAGAGGGTAAACCTCAAATCCAGCAGCACAGCTCAGAACAAGACAAATTTACCATAAGACAACCAAGTTTTATTTGCATGTTCTCATATTTATTTTCCTTCAGCATTTGATTGCACAGTATGTTCCTGACATTACCTGCCCCGTGTTTTACTGTAATTTCTTCAGCTATCATGCTCTGACAGTTTTCAGGTCTCCATCAGGAAAACCATTCACCAAGTACCAGAACTGAGGCCCCTGAGCTCACCCCCCAGGCTGGCTGTGCACAGAGTGAATTACCAGACTGCTGGCCCATGAACACTGCCAAAAATGAAACTCCTTCAGCTACTGCTTCCTCTGTGGACACAGCAAGGAGAGCTTATGCTGCAGGAACTTGTGAGAAGAACACAGGCAATTTCAATACCACAGTCTGTAAACATTAACACTAAAAGTGAGTTCATTCCAGAGGCTTATAGTAGACACATTTTCTTCCAAAGGCTACTCTTGGATCAGTGAGCTTGCTCATAGGAAGGCCAAGCATCATGCTCTCATGTCAGGTGTTGACCTAGGAATGCATTTTAAAAGTCTGAGAGATTTTTAATCTCAACTTTTTATTAGGTTGTCCCCTCTAACTCTCATTTGAGCTATTTATTTCGATATTTATTAGATTTTTCACCCTTTTTTTTTTTTGTCATTGTGATAGGTTAACTTTTTTTTTAAACTTCAGAAATTAGGAACTTCTCACTCCTGAGATGAGTTTAATTCCCCTCACCCTTACTAGAGATTTCTCATTTGTTTAAGTCATAAAACTCCTATTAGAAAATTACATTTCTGGAATAGGGTTATAGCCCTTAAGCTGAATTTAGACAGTATTCTTTCACTAAACAGGAAATAAGCATATTTTATTTTCTAACTTTTAATTGCTTGTTTGTTGGGTTTTTTTGTTGCATGATTGTTTTGGTTGGGTTTTTTTTTGTTTGTTTGTTTGGGTTTTTTTTAATAATTGCAAGAACCAACTACTGAATACAGGAGAATGCTGCAGATGAGAAATCTCAGTCTTCTGCAGGATCTAGCAGAAACTATGATTAAAATATTATTATCCATTTTAAAGATTAATTCAGTATGTTCTTCTCTTCCACTGCAGAAAGCTGGGTCACACTCATCATGAGCCTTAATAGACTTTTCAGCAGTTGTCAAAGCTACTGCATCTGAAACATCATTTTTAGCCAGAGGCAGCCAGCTATTCCTAGATGTTATTTAAATCCACATGACTGGAGGGCTTTCTGTGAGACTGTCTAAAGTAATTTGTTTTGTAACCGTCCTCCCTTCCCAACATATACCCTCACAATTTTTAACACACGTACAAGAACAGTGTGTTATTCCCAAGCATGTGCACATTTATAGTTAATTCTATTACTCTGAAGATATTTAATGTCACAGTATTAGCTCAGCTAGTGTGCTATTTCCAGAAATCTCTGAACCATTCTTAGTCTAATGAAATCCAGATTATTAAGAACCATCTAACAAAAAGATTCTATTCTTTTTCTCATTTATAGCATTACATGACCATGTTATTGCATCACTTTATTTCACAAGATTTGGAAGGCAATATTTGTGCTAAACACACTGGGAAAAGAAAAAAAAACAAACAAAAACAAACAAAAAACTGAGCAAGAGTAGGATTTTTCCTAGTAATTTACTTTTCATTTAAGCAAGTGTTACAATGCTGAGATCTTTCTACGGTTTTCTCTCATTACTCAGGAGAACTTTCAACATAGATTATTTTTCTTCAAAGCAGTTTTGTGGTCTGAGTGTTCTTTCAAATTCATTTAAGTACTTTATAACCAGCTTCAGCAAGATCTTTGAGAGACTAATCTTTAATCATGTTTAATTACTCACAAGCATTACATCTTCAAATATATAGTTACATAAACTAGCTAAATCTTTTGTTGAAATATTTAATCTATTCCACAGAATATAAAGTTAAAGCCAAGGATTCTGAATCTAAGAGTCAATTGCTCATTTTCTTCTGTTAACCTTTTATTTGCTACCAGTCAAGATTTACTAGTTTCAAGAAGGAATTTAAAAGTACATTCCATCCAAATGGATCATGAGAAGTAATTTTCAGGGAAAATTTCTAACATCAATATGTGATCACTTTCAGATCACAAATTACAAACCAAAGGCTATGTTTCATTTTGAAAGTGGCTACTAATAGAACTCAGACTTTGTTTAGAACCACTAGAATAACATGCATTATTAAACAAATACTAGAACCCACTCCCTTATGCCTCCTAATGTACCTCAGGTAATGGTTCTGGATTACCTTTGTGATTTATTCTAATTGGATTAAAGGCAATTTGCTATTTAATTCAAATCCTAATTCAATCTATTTTTGTGAAATACAATTTCTTCCAAGTCAAAACTTTCTGCACAGCAGATGTCACAGAATGAAGTACTCATGACATTATTCCCCAAAATTATTTCAATTATACATATTGAAGTAATAATTACTTATGGTAAAACCTGGTCTATCAGATTTTAAAACTTCTAATAAACCCAATAACTAATCAAAAACTAAACAGCTTTTAAAACAATGGGTACAGACTATATTGCTACAAAATTTAAGTTATCTAACACATCAGACTGACATAGGAGAATTCTCAAAGCTCACTCAGCTCTTCAGTGCTTCAGATGCACATTCTTCTACTGACATAACAAAACAGCTTAGCATATAACTTCATTCATAATTTTCATATAAACATTTTCTCACAAGTATTATGAAAGCACTACCTATTAAGGTTGCTCCTTTCTAAGTGGAAGTGACTCGAGACATTGATTTTTGTACAGATAAAACAATAATGGAGAAACGTGCTTTTTGCTGTGCTTTATGCACACAGATTTGTGTGAAACATTTTTTTTATGGCCACAGCTTATTATGTAGTATTGAACAAATAGCAGGGAAGATATACATAACAACATCCACATGACAAATGCCCTAGTTTTTGAATATGAGAATTAAATAGTATTAGATACATCCTCAGACTACCAAGTGTCCCCAGATCTGTCACCTCCCTAAAAATTTATATTTTCACTATGAAATTAAAAAATACCAGAACACAATTCTGGTGAAACTGTGCCATCCTCAAAGATACAAAACTCTGTTGAAACTTTTGTTTTTCAACACTTATTTGTATAAACACTTAGGAGGGTTCTAAAAATAGACTACAGTTTCTCAGTGAAGATTTCTCCTTTTTCTTATACAGTTGTTCTTTATCACAGGAAAACCACAGATACTATATTCTGCAGCCCTGCATAAAACCTTTGCTCTATTCAGCAAAGTCACCAGATTTTCTTTGACATCTGAATAAGCTGCATACATCTATTTTTCATGTCCTTGAGTACATTTTTTTTCCTCTTCATCATCAGAAATTCCACAAAAATGCAATAAATAACAAACAGCAATATCTGAGTCCTCTGGTGGTTAATACCTCACATTAAAGGCCTGATAGAACACATATTCAGGAAGAGGGGAAAGCCCCAAGTTTTTGAAGTTTCTTTTTTAGGTCACTCACCTTAGGTAACTCCCACTCTGATCTGGAACCATCAGCACTGTAGTAGTATGGTCTACCTTGTTCATCTGCATGTTTTATCCACTGCAGAAAGAAATGTGATGATAGAAAAGGTAATCAGAGTGACAGTCACAACAGTAAATCTCTGAGACCTGAGATTTAAAGTTAATTTTTAATTAAGTGCCATCCACTTCAGCTGCGTCTAATGCACAACCTCCATTAACTAACCAAAGTTAGATTGCAGTAAGAGTAACAGTTTTCAGCATCCTGATTTTTTTCTTCTGTAACTCCTCAGAAAAAAGTCCAGCAATATCACACAAGAGATTGTGAAAAATAGATTGGTTTTTTTTAAGAAGCCATATCTCATTCCTATCAACATTATGTTGTCAGTTTAGGGAAGCACAATTTTTCCATCAGACCCGCATCAGGATCTTAGACACAAAATTACAAAAAAGCAGCTCAACCAACAACTGCTGAAAATATGAGAGATTTATGCACTTGTTGAACACCTTTTTTAAAACATCAATATAAACGTGAGATGCAGTCCCTAGAGAAATCATGGAGAAGACAATATAATTTCTGTAACCTCTACAAGCACCTCCCACAATCAAAGAAGTAAACCCATGACAACTGGGACTGTTCATGCAGAAAGAAAAGAATTGTAATGAGCAAAATTCAACAAGATGATTACAGAAAAACACAGAAACACTCACAGCAAGGCTCTTGGCTCAAGCAGGTTTCACAAGATTGCCTTTCTATAACTGTTTGTGGTAGGAAAGGCTGTTTTTTATCAATCCCAGTGCAATTAAAAAAGAAAGCTGCATATTTGCTAAAATGTAGGAATGTGCTTTACAGATGTTTGTCAGAAACAGACTAAAGAGGATAAAATTCTAAAACTGACAAAAAAAATCTAACTACTTAGAAAATTCTTGCAAATAAAACTTGCCTAATTCAACTCAAGAATGGTGCTATAATATGATAAAGTACTGATTCAATGAACTTTAGAAGTTATAAAAACTCAAAATGCAACTTCAGTGAACAATTAGAAAAATGGACTGCTTTACAAATATAAACAAATACTGTAATTTATCCTAAGTGGGAGAATTTTTTATGGCATGCCCAGAATCCCAGTAAGTTGTCAGTAGTAATTAGATTGTAAAAACAGGGCATAAATCTGCTGATATGGCTGTAGTTTAATTAAGAAGTTTGTCTACATCTGAAATCAGTAGTGAAAAATCTCTAATAAAGGAAATTATGAAAGTGATAAAGCAGCATTACATTCAGTTTAAAACCATCTCAACTAGAAGGTCTATGTAGACAAGAGCAGCTCTTAAAAGACAGTAAGAAAAACTTACTGATACGAAGTTCATTCCTGAAGTATAACCAAGAGGAAGGGGGAGGGCAGGAACTAAAAAAATTATACATCGTATGTTCATTTAATATAATCTAATACGTAACTGGAAATAAAACTTATTCTAAATAACAAAAACATACATAAGAAAAATGTCTCACTAAAGCTTCATGCATATTTAAAAAAAACAAAAGGAGCTACTGCTGAGGTACACTCTTCACTTTTGGAAATGCAGGTTTCATTTCTAGATGTGAATTAGTGGAAAAGATTTAGAACACATGATGACAAGAAGGAAAAAGTACCTTTTCATTAGTATAGTCATTGGTATATAAGGTTTGACCATGTTCATCCAACTCTTCTGACCAACCCTTTGGAGGAGAACCATACTGACTATCTGACTGGCTGTAACAAGAACTGTGGTCGTTTTCTTCTGATGAAAGATGCTACAAGTAGTCAGAAACATACAAGGCAGTTTTGAGAATGAAAGCGCTTTAAAATCTGAAAGATCAAAGATTATTTGACTAGAAAGAGAATAGTAATGAAAACAGGGAGTTCACATTTTTATACCTTATGAGAGAATGAGATGCATTTTTACAGTGCAGACAATTCAAAGTATTTTCAGAACTAGCTTTTACTGATACATTCTTTTTTTTTTATTTCCACTACATCAGATTTCACTACTCAAATTTAAACTCCAGGGGTTTTGTCAATCCAAATTTCATTCCTACAAATTTACATTACTGATGAAGAGAGTTAGCTTTAGTAATCTATATTGCCTTAAAAAAAAAAACCTGTGAGCCCTGCTACCTCGGTTTTCTACCACCATCCCTAATTTCATACCTAAATCCTTCTCCTTTTCTCAGATACATCTGGAAACACAGGAGTGATTAAGGACAACTTGAAACTCCAGTTTCACCTTCTTAGATGGCAGCATTTTACAGTATTTGTCCACTGCATCTTAAATATTATAAATTTCCACTCTCCTCCTTCCAACTCTGATGCACATGACAAAGAGCACTGCAAAAGCAAGGCTTTCCACAAGGCACAGCTAGCTGAGGTGAAAAATTGTTTCCTGAAGGCAGAAGTCAATTATTATCCTAGGAACAAGTTTGATGTGTAATGCAGAGAAAAGATTTTACACACACATCAAACAATTTCTGTTCCCCCATAAACCTTGTTCATCTCCTTGCTAACACACTGTAGGTCTTATTCTAAGCATCCACTCCATGCATCAAAAAAATTCTCCCTTCTTTCATCTCCCACAACACCTCTATGCTGTGGTCTCCTGAGGAATTCTATGCAGATTTCCTTTTACAGTGTCTTGGATCCTCAGCTAGCAGGAGGCAAAACATTGAAGACACCCTGCTACTCAGAAACTACAGGAATAAAACACTATGGTTCAATAACATTGGCATAAGAGCTTTGAGAAAAACTGTAAGGCAGGAGAGAGACACAATTTCAACTTCAAATAGGAAAAAAACTCTCCCAAAAAAATAAAGTCTTACAAAAAATATTCAATTATCAGAAGCTCCTCGGTTTTCAAAAGTCAGTGGGTTTAAAGACTGTATGTTTAGTGACATATCCAAGTGATTTCTACATAGGTTTTTGGTGTTGCTTTTCTGAGTACCTTACCACTTGTGTGACTCACACTCCTTTAACTGACATGACCCAGTTTACCAAGCACAGGAAAACCCACAGGAAATTTTTAGACCATTAATTAAGGAACATGAAAAAATGCAAACGTCCTCTACAGCTTACAAAATGTGAGCATGTAAACTATGGATTAACCAGTGCTACCTATCTTGCACATGGGGCAATGTGAAATTCTCATGTGCCAATTCCTAACCACTGTGGGGAGGAGAGCAGAGGGAGCAGGGAGTCTTCAGTCCCATTTTTACACTTGCAGAATGAAGACTGAAGAGTTGCCAAGGGTGCTATTGACCCCATTTGAACTACTGTTTCATAGGATAACTATATTGTATACACGTACTTATGTTTATATGGTTTTAATAGTTAAATATTAATTGCATTGTCATATGGCAAATCAATGTAGAAGACTTTGGACATTTTTATTATTACTATCTGCAGAGATTATGACCTAATAATATAATACATTGGTATTTGCCTCTTCCAAGCACTCCTGATACTGAAGAAACACTCTACACAGGTAAAACTAAACAGAGAACGTAAAAATGAAAATTCTCCTAGAAAAAACCACTGTTATATAGTAGGATGACTGTTAATGTGACTGTCTGCATGGCATCCATATAATAATAGTTTAGATGCTGCAAAGCTTAACTCATATCCTGTACATTTGCAGACCTAAACTTCAACAAAATTCCTGAGTTATTACAAATTTTACCAAGTCAAGGGATTCCTTGTCCCCTAGCTGTCAGGAACAGCTGCTAAAGCTGCATCAACAAGGTTCAGAGAGCACTGGCTAAACCATGTTCCACAGCTTTCAATTTCACTTTCAACACTTTTTCAGCACTAACTGCCTATATTTTTTTTTTTCATATCATCCATGCTTTATGTCAAGTCTCATCCCCAGGTACACTATCCCACACTTAAATAAAGCCATCTTCAGCAGACAGGTGCCCAACCTTACACCTTATAAGATCTTTGCTGTGACATTAAATGTGCAGAATTACAGAAAAGGCCCCCCACAGCATTGCTTCTATTGTCATTCTTGGCTTTTTTCTATTTACATAGAAAGTTCCTGGGCACAGAGACCAGTTCATCACCATACATTTACTAGGAACAGCTATCTATGTCCCTTCTATCACTTAACCTTTCCAGCTTTTAAGGTTACTACTACTTGTGAAAGTGAAAATAATCAGGAAGAATACTAATTAAGGAAGCTACCATCCTTTTATTACCATTTGTTTATATTAAAACAGAAAACACAGAATGAAATCACATTCTGGAGACAATTTAAATCTAGTTTTGAAATTCAATTAAAACCCATTGCTTTTCTAGAGCTGTTGGGTAATTTGTGGATGTCTACTTCACATTATGATCTCCTATCCAGGTATTAAGGGTTTGTCCTCTCTGATATTGTGACATCTCATTCCTTTTACAGTTCAACTTAATGAACTTTTACAGTTCAACTTCTTAGTAACTGTCTAAGGACTTCACTGCTTTCCCATATCCCATCCATGTAACATAGCATCCATTTAACCATAATGACCTACAGCTGTTTTCTTTGTGCCATGTCTGTGACCAGCTACTTTGGCAAATAAGGTACAATTCTGCCCCTTTTTAATTATCCAATAAAATTTGATTTTCTAATCACAAAGTTCAAAGACCAACTATAAACTATGTCATGTTTCACATATTACTCATATATTACAATATCTGATTTCTCAGTTCTCATTTTTACAATGCCTTCCATTTTGCTACCTAATAAAACACAAGCTCCTCTGAGGACAAATCAGTAGAAACTAGCTTTTAATCCTTCTGCATGTACTGTTTTATTATTAAAAGAGCATAACTCAGACTAGCATAAAAGTCAACTTATTATGAGATGTGTTAGCTCTAACCTTTCCTAATCAGACAAAATTTGAGATGCCCTACACTTGCCTGTAGCTTAGGCTTGGATCTCAATCTTTACTTTATATTGGATTAAACACCCAGAGGTTCCAAAAAGGAACAAAAACAGTGGAGTGTGAAGCATGTTCCCAAATGCAGAACGGAAAAGAAACAAAAGGAAAGAGGGGTGGGGGGAAAGGCAGCTTCAAAATCAAAACATGACTGCTGGTAAGTGGATTGACATGACCATGCAATGTGTATCTCTCCCTAGATCCATATTTTGATTACCCAGTCAAGACACAAGTTACCTAAGGAGCTTATGCTACTCGAAATACAGACTTAGTGTCTAGTTAAAAATCAAAACATGTATAGTCCACTGGTCTCAAAAAGACTGAAAACTTGATAGACATAACTGATGGCCAACTTGTGATACCTGAAGCATCACAAATAAACAGAGGAACTGACATGAAAGAAGTTGTGGGCAATTTTAAAAAAGTAAATAAAAAAATCAAGCATTCCAAAGATGCAACCATGTGGTGAAGTGATGCTACAGATGTATGAGTAGGAGTCAGAGGGACTGGTTGCAGATGGAGAGGGAGAAAGAACTCTTGCAATCCTTCCATGAAAAGAAGGAAGAACTACAACAATGAGAAAACCATTACTAGAGATGGAACTACAATGAGGAACCATTATTAGGACAAGGAGAATCACTACTCAAAAAAGCAATCGGCTCACCCAGACTAAAACCAGTCTTACTTATCCAGCAAAAGGACAGTCAGTGATAAATTAAGAGACCATCACCAGAGATACCAAAGGGACAGGCATAAACATTCCATCTGTTTGCCTGTTGCTGCCATTCGCCTGAGGCAAGAAAATTTGGCTATTTAAATGCTTGTGGATGTCACAGCTGCTGTGAAGGCCAGTGCCAAAGGAAATGAAAGGTTTCCATTTTCGCTTTCTCTCCTGTTCCTGTTAATAACTTTCCAGAGGTAGACTTCTGTGACAGGCTTCCAGCAATCAAAAAATGTTGAGCAGTCCATAATTCAATTTTAAAACTAAACTCTGGTTTTATAGCTTTATATATATATATATATATATATATATATATAGGAAATATAGAGACACTATATATAGTTGGCGCAGGAGAAAATCCACCAAAACTATATATATATATATATATATATATATATTTGAAAAGGGGATATAGAAGGGAAATATGTAGAAGATTTTTTGATAAATATTTGCTTTCTCTTTCCATCAGGAAACTGGTTAACCTCAGTACTGTTTGGACACAAGAACACTATTTTAAGTGGATCTAAATAGTAATATCCATCTCCCAACTATTCCTTTACTTTATCTGAACCACTGCAGTTCAGATAAACACACTTCACAATCAGATTTTCCTTAGCAACTGGCTGCACAGAATAAATTGGCACCTCAAATATTAGTCCAAATCATCTTTTAACATAACTTCACAGTAAGCTTCAACTATCTCAAGCAAGGTCAGCAGCAAAGCTTTACCAAAAGGCTTGGCAAAAGCAGAACTTTTACATAATGTAAAAAATCCATTGATATATCCATGAATGTGTTTATGGCCTGAATGTAACCTAGTCAAAATAGCAGAATCTGCTATGGGGCTGTTTTTACAGGCATTTTTACAACTCGCTACTCTTCCACACAGATCATGTACACATTCCTGTACACAAAAGCAACTCAAGAGTGAAAGTGCTGAATACTTCATACCAAGACACATAACCAAAAAGACAAGGAAGACACTCCTTGATGCCTTGAAACCAAGAGATACCAAATTCCACAGCAAAAGACCATTCATATGCATTACAATCTCATTGTTTTTGATCTCAGAAGGAACTACCTCATGATCTGCATGGCTCTGGGAATCCCCTTTATTACTGCTTGCATCTCGGGCCCACCGTGGAGGTTTCCAGGTTCGCTCCTGTGATCCTCTGTTGTAGTAATAACAGCGTCCTGTCGTATCTTTATGGGTTTCCCATTCCCCATTTATTTGGACTGGAGCACTTGTAGGTAGAGGTGGAAGTGCAGACTGAGATATTTTCAGTTCTTGTAAATTAGCATAAACTGGTGAATCAGGCCTCCCTTGGCTTGGTGGAGTAGTTGGCTATTGAGAGAAGAAATGCACTGTTAACGAGCAAATGGATTTTCGAATGCTCCCTTACAAATCAGAACACAGTAGTAAAACAAACCAACAAACTCCTTCTTTTGTTGTTAAATACAAAAGCACAAAGGACAGCCATAAAATGCTGGGGTGTAAGAACGCCAGATTCTTAATTCTAAGGTAGATATCACAAGCTATATTTATTTAATATTGAACCAATTTTTCAGCATTTCTCCAGATGACAGCTGATAATTATGTCTTAGAGTGGATTTGAAATACACTGGAATCGTCATCAAAAAATTATATGCTTGTCATGCCTTGCTGGAAAACTTCAGCTTTACAGTTCAAGTATTTCTCAGAAACTGTAAGTAATGTGATCTTGTTGAAGACAATGCATAGCATTTCTGAGATGCCCCTTGTTAGGCAAAGGTTGTTCCCCAACCTTTCCACCTCACTGTTGATCCAGGGATGGTGAATGTAAAGCAGCACTTTTGCATTCTCAGCAAGGTCTAAACAGGCAGCTCAGTCAGAAAGATGAGCACAATGTTGTGACTAAGAAATTCTGAAAAACACCTGGACAGTTCACCTGTATGCCTTTTCAAATATGCTTATTTGAAAATATTTTAGGCAACATCACCAAGTGTTTCAATTACCCCTCTCTTCTTGTAGAAATTAAGTGGATATTCTTATCCACTTCATTTTGTTCAGATACATGCACAAAAGTAGAACAACAAATACCTACAAGAAAACAAAACACTAATGACAATTGCTTATTAATAAATAGTTTGCTAATGTGACAGACAGCAGAAATTATGGTTATAAGACCAAAGAACTTAATGAAACCACAAGTATTTCCAAATGAGCCCCTACAGTGTTTAGGAGATAAATAAATCTTCAAATGGTCAATTTCTAAGTCTAATACAAACACACCATGCAGACTGTAAGAGCATGTGTTTTCATGAGAACTGTGATTATGAGATTGTGAAAGCAGCTAGTTATTAAACCAAATTAAAGAGTTTCCTGGTTATACACTGCCATTTCTGTATTTTGGGGTACAATATTTAGGTACTCTAAAGGAAAAATTATACAATTTATACCATCCCCTTAGTTTTAATTGAGCAGCTTTGCTGTAGGCAAGTCCTTGTGCCTCCCGTTGCTACTGCATTACATAAAAGACCTTTCATAATGTCCTTTTAAACATTAAAATCATAAGATGCTAATCTAGGCCACATCTAATCATAAATTATCAGGGTTTGCTCAGGCAAGACAGCATATCATACCACACAATCAGATATAAACTGATTGCACCATAGGTAGAACCAAATATGGGCAATATCCACAACCAAAGGGGGAAACAGCTAGAGAGGAACTTAATGCGATTGTAACGGGCATGGACTTGTTTTGCGTGCCTTTAAAAGAGAGAACACAGCTTACCAGATATAGCAAGTACGATACATTTAAGGCAAACCACAACTGCTGGAAACAAAAAAAAAAAAAAAAAAAAGCAGCACTGGCAAAACCTGAAAGCCAAAACCAACCAGTATCCTCCTATACCTGATTCAAAGGAAAAATCTATTACAAAACTTGATGAACAGTAAAAAGGTATTTTCTACTATCCAATCACACATGTTGACTTTTTTTTTGTTTGTTTTATTTGCTTTGGGTTTTTTTTTGTGAGGAGGGTAGAACAGCTGCCTTTGGTAGAGTTATCTTGAGAGCCCTAAGAGCATAAACAACACTACTGTGAATGAAGACCACCCTACTGTCTTCAGGGATGAACCAATTCCCTGGGATGCTGGGGCAGGAGTTTTGATGACTCCTCATTCAAGAGCACCATTTCTGCCTCGATGTCCAAGAGCTTGCAGATCTGCATCTCCCACGTAAACCAGCCAACCATTAAACCACGGGGTTTGTCACTGAAATGACACCACAGAACGCACAAACCTCCAGCTCCTTCCTCTCTTTTAAGGAAGTGGCAAAAGTAGCACCACCAAGCACCCTGGCTGCTGCCACGGGGGGCTGGCGGTTTGCACAACCCTCACCTCCCCCTGAAATTCCTCTTCCACACAAAGCAATAAGGCAGCTTCTCTCTCTGGCCCGTGTGTAACAGCTACTATTTTGTTTTAATTAAGGCAGTTAAGTGCCATCACTAAAAGAACAGTTCTGTGTATTAATAGAAGTGTTTTCCAAATAGCCTGCAACACAGAATGCTTGGTATATTTTTGCATTGGAATATTTTCTTAAGCAACACATAGGAATATGGCTCAGAGGCTTCACACGGAGGTTTTCAGCCATTCCAGCATTATAACCAGCACAACTCCAGATGAAACTGCAGGACATGGATGTGCTCAGCAAATACTCACAGCCAAAGTACTGCCATCTAACTCAGGCAGCATACAAGATAAGTTTAAAATAGTAACATGATATGATAGTGCAGATGAGGGATTTTCTTCTGAATGCTTAGTGCTTCCAAACTCAAGATATCAATTTCTGGTTTTCAAGGAGAAGACAGAACTTCTCTCCTGAGCAACAAACAAGACAACTAGCTGTCCTGCCAAGCCAGCCCTCCAGCTACTTTCATGCCCTGTTGTTTTCTCTTCTGACAGATTTTTCAGGGAGAACTGCAAGATTTTTGAAAGACGTCTGGAAATTACTGCTTTCAGTGAAGCATTAAGAAAATGCAAAGCCACCAATCTGACTATAACACACAGCTTAGTTCATAAGTATGTCCTTGAGGGATATGACTTTGTTATCAGGATCTATTTTTAATAACCTTGTAGCACACAACGAAACTTCCTCATACCCTGAGCCATGCGATGAGGTATGCTGTTTTGTCTAGGATTTTGCTCAGTTCAGCAGCACTCAACCTTACCAAGGCTAGTTTATCAATATCATATTTATTGATAAGAAAAACAGCTTTTTGAAAGTTCAAAGTTTCTGGAAGTTAACATTAGTGTGCATTCTATGCCAGTGCTGGCAGGAAGGTCAATCCCCCGTCTGGCTGGGAAGGGGAGTCCCACACAGGCAGGTCACAGAGGATGTCCCTGTAGAGCTCCCGGGCACTGCACCACCTCCCCCTTTCCTTTCAAACAATCATTTTGTGAATTCGCAACTGAGTTCTGCAAAAAAGTTGAATAATTTCAAGACAAAAGGCAGATTAATTTAACTTTCATTTATCCAAATCATTACTCGCTGACAATATATTAATGTGAATAGACAATATATTACCTAGACCAAACCAGTTCCTGATCATTTCCATGGGTGTATGCCCAAAACCATAAAGGAGATTTAAATATATGCTAACACTAAATAGGACTTCCAGGGAGAACTTCCCTCCCTGAGGCCTTTTCTTTTTTCACTATCAAACTCTGACTGCTCATAAACATGGAATTAAATCTTCCCAAAGAGACTCCTTGTCTTCTCACTATCAGAATTGCAAGAACACGTCCTTCAACATGCCCATGCATGCACACACCAAACACCTTATACCCCAAACACTTCAACATTCATTTGCTATTTGATATGGATTTCAGACTTTTTCATGTTGCTTTCTCCTACTAAGAACAGTGAAGGACTCTTGCTGGAAAAGTGATGTAGGAAAATTAGAAAGCAGAAATACTCCTATGACACTACAACATGAATGAAAATTGTACAGCCCATTAGGCACTCTGGCAACTTCAAGAACAAAAGGACCTCTCCCAGAGCTCAGTACTACTCTGTATAATACTGTAAAAATCTGCCGCATTTAACCTCAGTCTCTCAAAAGATCTCTCAATTAGAGAGCCTCACTAATTGATAAAGAAGAGAGTTTCATGCAAGCAGGACCAAGTTTCCAGGATCAACACACAACATTCTTCAAACAGACACTGCACACACAGCATTTTCAGAGCGTGCTTTTTATACTGGCACAGTAGGAAGAAGATATGGGCCTCTAAAAAAAACAACCTGTTAATCATTCATGAATGAACAGTCAACATTTTTAACAAAGGCTACAGATATGCTATCAGGCCTCTGGAAACCTGAACTCAGTGCAATGGAAAGCAAACGTACACATTTCAGTCATGAAAAGTACCTTGTGAAGTGGCAGAGTACGCCAGCAACAAAAAGCCAGAAAACAAAGTTTGCCTGCAACTGGTAATTACCTTTTTCCTTTTACAGAACTTAAATTCAAGACAAAAACTTGTAAAACATAACAATTGCTTAAAGAATTACTGCAATGCTAGCCTGCAAAACATGACCTACCACACATCAAATTGCTTTCACTGTGGTGCCTCTGTTTGCAGCTTCTTTTAATGCTATGAACCTGAATGTAAAAGCTTTCATTTCAGTAGCAGCATTCAGATTGCTGTAAGTAGCTGCTAAAAATGAAGAACCTTAAAAAAAACAAAAAGGGAAGGTAAATGTCAATTCTCCTTATGAAGTTACAAACAACAGATTGTCCATATTCATGCAAAAGAGGAACATTATATTGAAGGAAAGCAACGGAATACAGTCACTGCAGCAGCAAGCTGAAGAAAGGAGAACAGGCAAATCCCACAGCATCCTGAGACCGGGAATGAAGCATCCCAGTTCCCTCAACAACTCAGATTCTTGCCAAGGAATTCCCACTGTCCTTTTAGGAAGGCCTGGGACTTCAATACCAGCTTTATTCAACGGGAATGATACAAAAGAAATCTCAAAAACTACAGTTTCATGTCCATAAAGTGACAGCTTCAACTGCAATAATTAGCTCATCTTTTCCTTCCTCTTTCTGCTTTTGGTTTATCTTTTTACAAACATGTTCTGGACTCTGTTTTCTTTCTAATAGATACAGGCCTATTTACAATTTATATCCAAAAACCCATGGGGGAGATTTCTCAGTGAGTCCTTCTACTACCTCAGAGATGAACAGAGCAAGCTAATTTAACAAGCCAAATTTAAATGGGAACTGAAATTCCTACAACCTTCTCCAACATAGGCTGGATAATTCACACTGTAAGTCTAAGGAAGAACATATAAAACAATGAGAATAAGTATTATAAGCCTGTTAACAGCTGATTATAAATTTCAGACAAGCTAGAGCAATGCAAATATTATTTAAGTGCATTGAAGTTCTTGTGTTCAATTGATTCGCCATTGTAAATTGGTAAGAAAAAAATATGACAAAGCAATACAGAAATAAAATCATCCCATACAAATCATTCAAATATATCTGCCTAATAAAGGCCATTCAGCAGTTAAAAGTGTCCCATGTAAAAATTAAGCGGTTAGATTCAAAGTAATTTTTAATAGCAGTCAGTAACTTCCTATTAGACTGGAAACAGTTAAATTAAGCATGATTCACCTTTGCTAATTTTATCTTCCAGGAAATTTTGTATTTTACTTACACTGAACTACAGGCTGAGATATTATGTCTTTCTATAGTTGCATACAATTAATTTTATTATATATACTTCTATTAATATTTTGCTTAATGAAACCAGATTATGAAACAGTCTTAGGACATCCGGGTTGCCTGAATATGCTGGTGTTATTTCAGCCATGTAATTTCCCTTCTGTTTTAGCTCTCTCATAATACCAAAAAAAAAAAAAAAAATTGTATAGTTGATGAAAATATAAATCTTTATCTAGTGCTACTGTAATCTACCAATATCTAGGTGCATAGCAAAAAGCCCCTCAAACTAAATACATTTCCTCCCTTTGTAGCCCAAAAGAAGTAATTTAAATTATTTTCATACTCATTAAAATAATGGTTTGTTTAATTGCATCGCAAAATCGTGCAGCACATAAAGCTAAAGGTGGCTGCTTCTGCCACACTGACAAGCACTCAGGGACAGGAATGGAAACTGGCTGCAGCAGCAGGACACAGCCTGTGACAGGAGGGAGCACTTGGCTGGGTCTTGGAGTACCAGAGACCACTCCCAGATCATCCATCATAAGTGACTGATCAAAGAAAATTGATGGAAAACCATTTTTTTCCCCTGCATGCTCTGCAAACTTCCCATTCACATTCCTGCAGTTGCTCACTGCGTGAGCAAACTATTATATATGAACATAGGAAGTTTATAGCAATAAAAGAAAGTATACTGAAAGACAGCAACAGTGATGTCAAATATTTTAAAAAACGGAAATAAGATCTTACAATGGGATCCTTTGTCAAACATGCACAAAGATGACAGTGTTTACCGTACTTGTACTTTGCCACTTGCACAATCTAGCTTCTCCCTTCCATAAAAAAGCTTTTGTCCAAGGATATAGACAAAGCTGCTTTTCCTATAGCAGAAAATTTCAATACCATATGAAACATTTACGTCATACATGCTTACACAGCAAGCTTACCCCAGTTAGTAAAGAGGAGCCAAATTTGACAATGTTCAAAAGTCAGACAGTAAATTTCCTTCATTCCTTTTCACCACATCAAATGCTGATACTTTCAACACACATAATAAAGTTATCTGCAACTTTATTCAGAAATTTAGCCCACATCTTGAACAACCTGGATATGCCAAACAGAAGGAGATTTACACATTTATTTTTCCTACACTTTTGGGGAAGTTAATTTCAAGTTGTTTCTGCATTTTAGCTCAACTGCTGTCAGTTCTTGAGCTCTGTGAAGCCCGCAGTACATGTCTTAATGCAGATTTGTGAATAATAAAGTTGTTGGGAATCATTTGTGATCTCTCTCAAGGATATATTGTATATAAACTAAAATAGTACACTAAGAAAACACAAGAAAAGCCTAGCTTGCTTTGTCCAGTGGAAAATTATCCTGTAATAGGCCAATAGGTACTGCTTTTCAGATGGCAAGTATCACAAGAGCACAACAAGCAGTTCAATAGCTTTAGAATTGTTACAGCAGAATAATCTCTTGAAGTTTCAGAATAATCTCTTGGAGTTTCAGAAGTAGTGGAGACTCCTCACTTATTAAAGCATTTACTGTATTAACTGGTTTAATGTATAGCTGTACATCTCATTTGCCTCAGAGAGGTGAAAGTATTCTTAAAGGCAGATTATTAAGATCTTCATGGAACATTTCTATATTGTATCCATTACAGAAACACAGCACATCTAAGAAGTTAGCTCCTATGAAATATTATTGTGGGAATAGTGTAGAATAGAATTTGAACTCACAATAGCCTAGAGGTCATGGAAAAGTTTCCATTACAGTCACTTCAAACTGAATAGCAATTTTTTCTACACTTTACGTTTTCAAAAGTACAAATCCCATAGCCTTTAAGTGTACTTTTGAGGGTCCAGTGCTTACACGAAGTTGTGTAAAGCCAGGAACCCATGAAACTGCAGATGGGAAAGTAAACACCACCTCTGATAAAATTCCCAAGTTACTGAAGTTATACTGAGCAAGCTCAAAAACCTAAAAGATAGCTTGAGAACCACTTGAATGAACAGAATGAAGTCTAAATACTACCACACAAGTTACCAAAACCCCATCATTCAGTAGAGCAAAAACTGTAATATTCTCCTATTAGAAAGAGAAGGAAAAACCCAGAACAATTAAGAAATTCTATATGTGTATTATAATGGTACACTTTCACAATAGATAGTTGGGGATTCTTTAAAAAAATAGGGAAAATAACAATTTGCAAGCGATAGTTCTAAAACAGAGCAGTCATCAAATAGATGTTCTGTTAGAAAGGGTACTTCATTCCTAACACTTGACAAGAAAATGCAGAACTCCCACTCAGTTTACAGCTGCTGTCCTTTCACTCTGCTGCAAAAGCAGATTTCAATTGTGTGAAACTCTGCTTCACCAAATGTTGCTCGTGGCAGCAAATCCAGCAAGCATTTATTATGGTAGTATTTCTTTGTTAGGTGTTAGAATAATCTTCTTGAGCTTATGAACTGCAATACTTAAAAGCTTTTAATAACACATGCAGCTGCAGAACATCACCAGTATTCAAACATACAAGCAAAGCTGATGTATGAGCACACTTACTGGGATACTGGAAATATCTTATGGGATTAATTAAGGTGGCAAAACCCAGTGAAGAACACAGTTAACTGGCCTAGGAAGCAAAGCATCAAATCAGATACTAGAATGGCATCTGTTGGTTTGCCTTATTAATATATTAACAGTAATACATTCTGTTGTTTAACTGGTAGGCTCTAGTCACTTTTTACCCTGTTATCCTCCACATCTGCCTCTCCAAGCATTCCCTGAGTTTATTACCTGCAATTACCATTCACAAGCAACTACACCTCTCATGTGCCCCAGAACTCCAGAGAGCAATTTCCTTGATTACACTGCCCACTTGGGAATAAATCTCAGAAACAGCTGATGTAGCTGTAGCTATTCACATTGACTTCCATAAACATTGTATTACATTCTTGGAAAACAAGTTTCAAGAGTGCTCAATTTATACACAGGAACACCTGAAAAAGCATGTTCTAGGGATCATGACTGGCTAAACAATTTCAAAATATATTATTTGAAGAACCACATTTTACATACTAACTCTATACCGTTACCAACCAAAACACAAATAATACACCTAAAGTCTAGAGAAATTATGATAAAATCTATTCATCAAGTAATGTATTCATACTCTAATATAAAACGAACTTGGATTAGGGAAATAAGAATCTCAGGATGTTCTTAAATCTGTACACACAAGAGCTATCCTTTCTAACACAACAGAATGTCTACTATTAAAAAAAAAAACACCAAACAACTTTTTTCACTTTTTCCTTTTGAAAAAAAATGGTTTGCTAATCTTAGAAGAAAGGGAAGCCAAGAAAAAAGTAACTTGCCAAAGTAACTTTAAATGAGTTAGTTAACCTAACAACCCATCACACAAGCAAAGAATTTCCTTCATGCAGAAAGGTAGAAGCCACGCTGACACTTCTGCTTATACAGAAGTTCAGCAAATGTTTTTGCTAATTTAGTTCAGGTAACCAAATCATAACGCACATAGTTCAACAGACTCAGGCAACAACTCAAAGTTCAGAAAAAAAGAAAGCCACAAATTTATTTGTTTCAGAAAATCAAAGATTAATGATATATTTTTAAGACCTAGCTATGCTGGTCTACTGGCCACTGGCTACCAGAAAGAGCAACCCCACCTCCCTTGCCCTCTGCACCCCTGATGCTGATGTGAGCCTGCAGCAAAGGGATGGAAAAAACCGGAATGGCAATAAATTAATCCCCTTGAGACTTCAAAAACAAAACAAACAAAAGCCCCACAAACAAACAAAAAGCCCTCCCATATTTAGACTCCTTAGGTGTTTGCAGGTCACTGCAAGGTCAGCCAGAGACACCTCTGAAGTGTCTGACTAAGGTGACAGGAGAGCAGGACCTTCTCTTTCAGAACCTCTGTGTTAGTTCTTAAGGAGGTTTAGCTGCCTAATTAAATTCCAAAGGTGGCTCAGAGAAGGAATTATCTTCAAGTATCTAAAACAGAATCAGTTACAGAAACAATAAGTAAAGAACTCTTTCTCCCAGGGACAGGTAAAAAAAAAATTGCTAGATTGAAGGAGAGGAAAAAGTTACTTACATATGGAGCAAACATGGAACTAAATTTTGCAACAGCCTGATCAGCAAAATAAGGAACTTTCCTTGAAAGCTTAAGTACAGTTTAGTCCACAACCTTCAACAGCACTTTTGGTATTCTTGCTTCTGCCCCTATGCAGTGAGAAAGAACCACAATGGGGTTGTTCTGTATTTTCCTTATTCCCACAAGGCTTTGTAAACAAGGCTACACCACACATCTCTAACCCTCATCCTGAAAAGCAGCACATTCATATCTGACGTTTGAAACAAATGAAGAAGCTATTAAAAGTATATAGTAAGAAGCTGATTTATTGTACAAGTATGCACAACTGAAATGCTGGGTTTAAGTTCTTGTTTTTTCTTAAGAAAAAAAATAGCAGCCTGTTAGAAAGAGCATGTTAGAAGGACCATGGTGATCAGAGCATTCAAAAGCTGAAGCTGAAGAGACCTCATGCCATCAAAGAAGGAAGTAAGTACCCCAAGTAGCTCAGGCAGAGAATAAATATTTTTAAACTGACTAATGACAGCTCTTCCTGTCACCTCAGAGTACAGAAAGCAGCAGTAGGATGAAAGCTAAGAGTGAAAAGAGAATGAAAAAACTGAATTCTGAAGAACATGGTTTTTGTCAGCATTTTGAGAAAAACTGTTTTAACATTAAATCTAACACATTCAATACTTTACATATGAAGTATAAAATAAAGCATTTTCCTCACAGCATCTTGAAAAATTAAAAAATATTACTAATATTAATTTTTAGTAGGAAAACCTGGGTCAGGAATGTTGGGACTATCTTAAATCCATTTAAGCCAGGGAAGATGCTATATTCTCCTCTCTTCTGCAAACCACTAGGGTATCTCAATACTCAAAATAAGTTAAAACCCAGAAGTGTTATAAAATCATCCCAGTAAGGAAAGAGGACATTTTCTCTCACCTCCCTCTGCACAACTTCCTAAAAAAGAAAAATTTAAGGACAATTTTCTTCAACCTGTAGCAAAACTAGCAGGGATAAAACAAGAGGCTACCACTGGGTCTAGTCATCCTTCCAATTTCAGACATTCCCACAAATGTGAGGAATGAGTTGTGGACAATCAAGCTTTCCATATTTCAGAAAAAAAATAGGGACATACCCCCTTTTTCAGTTCACTGAGGCAGTTAACCACCAAAAATTAGTAAAATGCAAAACAAACCAGACAAGAAAATATACACAGTGCTGTACTTCGTGGATTTAATAAGTATTTTTTTCAGAACAAGCAAGTTCAAGAATGGACAAACCTACTTCCATGTCCAGAGATCATCAAAAAGGCAGTAAAATCATCTCTACACTAAAAAGCTGTCCAGCACAGAATTTAAGTCACCCAGGGCAATACCCTGAAACGTGCCAACAAGTGGCAATAATTGTGCTTCAACTGTACTTCTCCCCTGACTGTGAATTATCAAATTCACCATCCTCAGAACTGCAGCTGTTAAGTCAATTCCCAGGTACAATTTGCCAAAACAACCCTAAAATGTTATGAGCTGGCAAACCACACATGTTTAATTAAGAGTAGTTTTACTGGACCTGTGGCCATTTCCCCCTGGTTCACTTTCACAGCTGCAGCACTGACAGGAAACTTAAAGTCATTTTTCTTCCCTGAGAAGTTGCAAATACACAAGTGATGAAACATGCTGCATTTTGTAATACAAAATAGAGGTCCTGCAATCAAAATGAACTTTGGGACTTTTGCTTAATTTCTTTATGCTTCTGAGTAAATGCAGTGCAGTCTAAAATCTAGTATTCATCCATTCAGAAGCAGTTAATTATAATTTTCACAGTACAAACAACTTCTACATGGCCATGAGGATAAAAGAAATTCCGTTGATTGTATGCTACAATAACCAAGAAAGAACCACAAAATTGCATCAATGCATAGTGCCTATAGCATGTCTATTCTATCTTACATAAAACTATTGGTGAAGGGACTAAAGCAGTGTGTCTCATGATCTAGAAACTTGTTTTTAAAAAAGGGGGAGAGAGAGTGTATGCCACAATACTCAAAAAATAATAATGAATGGGCACATCAACAATTCCCCCAGAAGCTCAGCACATAACCCAGTTACATGTTTAACACAGAAAATTACTGCATTATGTCCACTGGTATGTGCTGCAAAACAGGTGTCAGAACATGTTCCAATGGTCCCTTATGTTCTACATGGACTGCTGAGCAATTAAAAGGCTTGGTACTATCTGTGCAAGGTGCTTGCTGTAGATGCCAACTGTGAAATAACAGGATACACACACCAAAAGTCTTATTCTAGTTTTCTGTGTGGATTTCATTCACTCAGACAAGTATGAACATCTACTGTAATCAAATGTTTAACAGAAATCCCCCTGCTTGTTTGCAGGTCCTTCTCAAACAAAGTTTGAGGTTGAAAGGCCTCCTATGAAGAGCTGAAACAAAGAGGTATGGCCTGCTAGAAAGGAGGAGGAGGTGTGTGTGGGAAGGGGGTCAAGTATTTTGATATTTGAAGTAGACTCCTTCTCCCAAAGCCTGCTGTCACAGTTATACCAATCCACAGAGGGTCTGCTAAAGATGCACTGATCATAAAGACTGCACCTGGTCTTCCCAGAGATGGCACTGCAGTCAAAGTAGAGCCATTCTGACCATGAGCAGCACTGCTGGATTAAGACCATAAAAACCTTGTTTGAATTCTGGGCTCCAGGAATGAAATAAGACTCTCAGAAGTAAGAGAAATGAGTGAGAGCAGCCATAAGTGAACCAGACCCTGCAATAAAAATAGGAAGCAGAGTTCTTTGTACATCCCTGCTCATCATGCAGACTGCCTGGGCTGTCTGGTACCACACTGGGGAGTGGGGAAACACAGTGACCCTTCTCACTTTTCCCATGATTGTAAGACAAATTCACAACTTACTAAAAGTAAAATGAACTGACATAATTGAATTCCTTCTGCCATGCAACACCATTTTTCATTGCTGACAATAAAAACTGAAAATCATCCAAGCCCTAGGTATCAGAGATTCATTCCAATTTATCAGTAAAATGAAGGACTTATTAAACTGCCCTATAAAATAACACCTGTCCCTAAACAAAAGACGGAGGAAAAAGAAACAGTCAGATTCAGATATCTGGCACTAACCCTCTCTGAAACTCACTCCTGATGATCCAAGTGAAAGAGGCCACACTAGCACACTGTGTGCTCCAGATTGCAAAGCATGCTCCAAAATACCGGGGGGTGAGACATAATCTAAATTAATTTTTAAAACCCCGAATAATTTCTGTGATTTTATTTTTCACTGAAGTAGGATTTACAAAGTCTTCTGACAAGTGTAAAACCATGACTAAATTTAGAGAGTACATTTAAATGAACTAAAAACATACAGATGCTTTTGTTGCAAGGAATCTATTTTGTAAAATAACATAATTTTAAATTCTAATGTAAAGGCTTTCATGTAAGAAGAGTTGTGTTGCAGAAAACACAAATAAATTACCAGCACATAGCACACAGGAATGTGTAATGGTACTCTTGTTATACAGTGTGAGGGAGTTCTGAAAACACTGTCAAACTTCATTAAGAGGAATGCTATGCTTATTCAAAATTACTAAAACATTCCAGGCTTTTTTGACTGTCCTATGCAATAAAGCAAACCTATTAGCAGTACATTATAGCTGAGATGGCAAGAATTTGCTAATAGTTTCATGCTGATTAAGCAACAGGCAGTAAGCAGTGCCCTGTGCCCGCCACAGCGAGCACAGCCCTCCCCCGTGCTGCTGAATTACAATTCCGTGCTCAGCATTCAGCGGATCAGCTGGAGCCACTATCCTTTAGAGAAGGTTCCCATTGAAACTGCAAGTATAATAAAGTATGGCAGCACTGTCTGCCAAGCTGTCAGGGGAAAAAAATGCTTTAAAGAACATGTATGTTTGCTTGAGTGTATAGTCATGCTCCTATGAAGTTGTTCTTGCAAGCTGACAGAAAGCTGGTGTTCATCTGCAGAAAACACAGGAGGAATGGAAGTTGAACTTCCTGGGAGTCTCAAGAGAAACATTAATTAATAATTAATGTATTTTGAATTACTGGATACACTAATACTTTGCTGTTTATTTCTATGCTGTTTTCCAGCGAGATTTCCATTGAGCTCATATAAAAAGGTGAATTATGCAACTGCAGGCATTGTAGGAGCTCTGGATTCCAGGTCCCACGGGGGTCTGTAGAGTAACAGTGCTGAAAGCTGATCAGTCCATTGCCCAGAGAGCCTTCTGCAAACACTGCTGGCAGTGTCAGAGCTTATTCTGCTGGATAACTGGTAAGATTTTGCTGTTCAGCCAGATTTAGTACAACAGCTATATTAAAGATAAAAAGCTTATTGGGAAAATTTAAGTGCCTGAATAGGCTTTAGGCTAACATTGCTCCAAATGCTTTTGTCTTCACAAGAGCAGTAATTGAGTATGGAGGGTGATTAGCTCTATCTCCTAAATAACACTTACTGGAAGTGTTAGCTGTGCATTTCAGATTGCCACTGAATTGGGGATTAGAGGACAGGCAAACTACCTGGCACAGCAACAGTACAGCAATCATAACAAAACCTCCAGTGAAGCCTCCAGCTTCAAGATGAGCCTTGCAGCCATAAATCCCCTCAGAGGAATGCAGGGAGATGTTAAACTGCTAAGAACACATACTTTCCATTTTAGTATATAGATTCATCTATTTTGAGCAGAAACTGAAGTTTTATGCCCCCTTTTGCCACAGCACTATAGAGCTTTGAGCCATACTAGCTAGCATACCAAAATCCATCTGGTAGCTGCAAGAAGTTAAAAGCATCAATTTTTTTAAAAGTCACTTCTTGTAAATCATGCCTTTATTGATATGCTTAGCATAATGCATTAATATGAGAAGATCCTGCAATGTGAAGAAGATTCAGGCAAAGAAGCTGTTTGATATGGTTTTGATGGCTTTTCATGGGCTTCTTTCTCCACATAAACCTTCCCTCAATACAGACTGAAGCTTGGAGATTACACAAAAGCCATTATCCCCACACTATTCAAATTTTTTAACATATTTAAACAATTTCAGCTAACAAGTAATCTTTTAATTGGTTAAATTAAAATTAAGACATCATGTTCTCACTCATTGTTAAAATAGATAAACTAAAATGTCATTATTTTAAAAATAATTTTTATTTCTTTTAAGAAATAATTTTCACCTAGCAGATTTCAAAGAACGGTCACCATATTAGACTTCCCTGCCTTTAAAACCCACTAGTCCCTGTATTAGATTATCCTTTATTAAATCTGTATTCAGCTCCAGTATTCTCTCACATGTTTTCTGTGTAACACTGAATATAATTAGTGGGTTCTATGACAGACAGCCAGACTTTTTTTACAAGGTGCAAGACAAAGTCACCGTATAAGGACTTAGAGAGGAGATTACAATTCCATTTTCAAAGGAGACTTTGGTATTTTAGGACACTGCATTTCTTTGGAATCCTCCCTGTCTCAGTATACTGGAATGGGACATTCACTGGCCTGCCTGAAGCCAACAGACCTTAAGGCAAAAAGCAATAGATGGGAAAAATACTTAACATTAAAATAAATATATTTCTGTTTTTCCCAATACTTCACATGTGTTTTGTGACCAATACTTTACATGTATTTTATTTTTCCTCTGACCAGGAAAAATGCCTCCGATTTTGGCACTTGTGGAAATAAGGTTCACAGTTCCACTAGAGAAGAATTTTAAAATTAAATTCCCATTATAAGTTGGGCTCTTAACAGGCTCTTTATATATTGTCACCTCCAGTATATGTAAGTATTCAGCTGTTTAGCTTGCATGTTGAAGTTTCTAAATAAACCATAAAATTGCCACATATATTGGCATCTGTCACTTATACTGGAGGGGAGAGAGATAAAAAGAATTAAGACAAAATGTCACAAGGTCTTCTAAATTCCCAAGACACTGCCTCTATTCTCAAGACAATGTATGTGCTACAGCACACAAGCAAAACTCTGAGGTTTTGTTAGGGCTGCTTGAACCCCTCAATCTCATGTATTTTAATGACTTAGGACAAAGAATGCCTCCTATTACATCACGTATAACATTTCTTTCTGGTAATGAAGGATAAAGTAGAAAACCAAGTCTCATGCCAGAGAAGACGTACAGAGAACATTAGGTCAAGACTTAGTTTAAAATTTTGCCTTAAAAGACATAATAGGATGAGCAAAATAAGTAGTATCAGTTAACATATTTATATGAGCTGTTTCAAATTTTGAGCAGAGCAGGAATATTTCCCTCAGTAGCTGTTTAAGACCACACAAAAAGAAGCCTGTACATAATTATGCCGTGGTGACTTCTAAGATATTTTTAATTTTCAAATTTAATTGAGTTAGAACAGGCTATGGTCACTCCAATTTTAACACTGGGATTCTGTTTTGCAAAAGTATGCTGAATAGCAGGAGGAACAATTTTAGAAATCTATCCAACCCATGGTGCCTAACTTAAAGAAGTTAGAGATTTTTTAAGATCACTTTTGAAGGCTTTTTAAAATGCTAAAGCCAAGTACACAATTGTACAGACTTTTCTCAAAATCCCAGAAATACTCAGCAATAGATTATATGTACTGCTTATAGCAGAATTAAGCAAAGCAATTAAATTCTCATGGGAATCTCAACCAGGTTGCATCTTTTTTTCCTCTCTACAACTACTGAAAATAGAAGTATTTGTTCTTTGATTGTATTTCTTAGTCTGTTTCTCTCTACTTGCAGACAGTTTGTTGGCACCCAGTGTAAGGACAGAAAGCATGAAACTCTCAGCCATGCATTTCTGCAGTTTTTCTTCCCCTTTATTTTCCTTACACTAGCAAGAATGTCTTTCATTTCCAATAACAGCTATTTCTGCAAATCAGTTTCTAGAAAAAGAAGTATACCTTTTCATTGAATTTTGTTTTTCAACATGAAAATGTTGAAGTAATTCTGCAACTCCCACTTTACTTCAATGAATATTAAACCAGCAATTTTTGTTTCAGATGGCAGTTAAGAAGATATAAAAAGATTCAGCATTTGTGGAATTTTATTTACTTTATAATTCTGAGGCTGCACTCAAGCAGACCCAACCATACCAAGGACAACACAGAAGGCTGGCTCGGGGCTCAAATCACCATTTAACATAACACTTTGAGAAGCAAAGCATCAGTTTATGGATAGACAGTAATGATATGAAAGCAGGACAAGCACACACAATTCATGAGACCACCTATGGGCACAGAATTTAAATACAGCCCTTCAAGCTACTTTCCTCAGAAAATTAATTGCAAAGAAAGAATTTGTCAATGTAGTACCATCTCAGCACAATGTTCACTTCAATTGTTTTAATAAGCAGCACACCAAGGACCTGCAACAGCTGGAAAGAGCTGTTTCACAGCCCTCTCAAATGCTGTACAGGGAATCATCACACCTTGGGTTTGGACACAATCTGCTGAGGCTTTATTTACAAAAGAAAAGAAGAAGACTAGTTTAGCGCTAGATTTTTAGCATAACACTCAGGATTTGGATTTTTCTCTTTTTCCATAAAAGAAAAAAATATGCACAAGCCCAAGTACATATCCAAGTTTTGCTCAACTGATAGTTACAGTAGCAACTTATGAACTAGCAAAGAGCAAAAATGGACACAATACAGTTTTTACATATATAGTTAACTGAAAAGTAAACAAAATTTAAAAGTAAAATTTACACCTTGCTGGAGCACAACCCACAACCTTGTGAAACACCATGACAGGTCGCCCTTTGAGACTGAAGCATGGAAGAGTAAAAAGAAAACCTATCTCTAGTTGAGCATCCCTCACCCTGTGTGTCTCCTCAGGCAGTCACATAAGCACAACCCTTCAGGCTGGCAAAGGCAAGAAGAATGAAAGCAAGGGAAGATGGAGGCTCTAGCTTTGACTGAGGAGGCTGCAGTGGGTGACTGATGAGGAGCTGCCAGGGACACAGGCGAGCAGATGAGCTCAGTGAGCAGATGAGAGTTGGGCAGAGGGACAGCCATGTGTGTGTGACCACTGGGACCCTAGCAGGGCCACACTGCCTCTTCCCACGCTCCTGCTCCCTGCCTAAGGCAAGGCAGCCACAGAGCCTGGCTGTGAAAGCTCTCCCAGGAGGAAGCATTGCAGTGCCCTGGCACAGCTGGTGGGCACCAGCACCATGGGGTAACACATACTGCAGCAGGAACAGCACAGAGCCTCAGAGAAGCATGAAAATGCCATTACAAGTTAGAGTGCAGCACCCGGGAGAGATGAACAGAACAAAGTCACAGCCAGGACAAGTGGACTTATCTGGATGACAGAAAAAAGACAGTACTGATGAGTACATCTCGTGAAGTTGTTGTGAGAAAGCTTAAAGTTGGTAGTCACACTATATGAGGTGCAAATCAAGATCAAAGTGCTATCAAACAGAACAGCTGCCCCTGTTTGTTTTTTTTTTTTATATCTCATATATACAGAGAACATAGGTATACAGATATATATACCCACACACATACATAGTCCCCTGTGCCTAAAGCACAATGCAGTTATGCATAAAAAACATCTATTCATTTTTCCAGCTGGATGAAGGTACCCAAAAATTGATAGTGCCAAGCATGTTGATAAATCTTCACTGGTGGGGTCTGGGGGGAGGAGGGAAGCACCTGTATACAATTTCAACAGGAAAAACAGTCAAATCAAAGTCACTTAACAACCTCATTTAGTGTTGCAACACTTTAGTGCAGGACAAAACTTCTTCTAAATACTTAAACCCCAATAGTTATGTGCAACACTGCAACATTTCTGTTGTACCATGAATCCTTTCCAAACAATATCCCAGTGATCCTTCAAGCTCTCTAGAAAATAAATGAGCATGCAATATTACTAGACATGTTAAACAACCAGCTGAGAGTCCAGAAAGTTTGCTAACTGTATTTTTGTTTTTATCAGACATAACATTTTATTACAGTAATGCATAAGCACACTTGTTGCCTGAGTCCCATCACACCAGTGACAGTAAAAAGGCAAGTGTGCCCTCGAGTCCTTCAGATCTGCTGACTCTGCACTAGACTGAGACTATCCAGGCTGCCATAAAGGAGTTCCTTATAGGCTACACTCGTCACAGCACTGCCCAGGCCAGCACTACCACCTCCCTGCAGCACCGGAAATAAATATTTGTAGAGCCAGGTGGTGACTAGAGCAGCAAAGTGATTCAGCTGAACAATCCACAAAAGCAAAAGACAGCAACTGTGTACACTACACACTAGCAGAAAACAGACAGAACTCTGCTCTTCAGCACTGCATTTAAACAAAATACAGGGAAGTTACTAGATGATCTGAAGATCATCCAGAAGCCTTAGGTAAACTATTTTAAAAGGTAATAATTAAAATTATATTATTTAAATTCAAAATGTAATACGTAATTTCAGATTTAAAATAGGAGTCCAAGTTTCTAATCATGATTTTGATTATAAGCAGAAGGTAAAGCCAGATAATTTAACATCAAA
The DNA here is from genome assembly GCF_026979565.1 of Vidua chalybeata. Lineage (NCBI taxonomy): Eukaryota > Metazoa > Chordata > Aves > Passeriformes > Viduidae > Vidua > Vidua chalybeata. The sequence goes on along the minus strand of NC_071530.1, from coordinate 14,652,762 downwards.
ACTCAACATAAGCAATAACCTAAATTAATTCAGACAGCTCCTCAACTTCTAGCTTTCATTTACAAAACTTATCAGACGGAAAACTAGAATGAATTAAAATACAGACTCCAAACACCTATGCAAGTCTTCACAGCATCACTGTACACAAGCTCCAATCTCTGTAAAAAGAGTTTATGACGATAGGACAAACTATCAAAAGATGGGGGGAAATATACCACAATTGCCTCTTTTTCAAGATGAGAGAGGCCAGCAATTGCATGTTATTTAGAACACAGAAACACCATGAAATTTGCATCCTGTATTTTCGTTCTGCACCATTTCCTACTACTGACATTCTCTATGCTTGTTTGAATGCCTCTCTGCACTAACCTAGCAGATGCATATCTACCAGAATAGAACTATAATCAACTAGAAATCTACTGTCTTTCCCAAGAACTAGGTCAGAAGTCCTTTTAAGATAGGCTAAATTCAAAATGGATACAAATATTCTAACACTATGTTGTCCAGTTACTCATGATCATGGAAATCATTTGAAAATCCTCAGTTCTTACTATCCTGAAAGACTGTTTTGTCCAAATGTATTGTCCTTAGCTTTAGAACAAACTCCACATAAAGGCAAAACCCATTTGTCTGTACCGTTTTCAAATCAAACATACCTGGCAAGGCACGTCAGAGACATATCAGCTGTGTGGGTGCTAGATATGCACAGATTCTGCTTTGTGGTTTTTTTTTTTAAGTACAAATGTCTACTATTCCAGAGAGCTGCCTAAAAAAAGGAAAAAAGTGTTTTGCATTTTATTCTACAGAGTCATACGTTCCCTGACGTTTTGTCACACTGCTGTGAAACAAATGATACTTTCTTTAGGATTCTACAGAATAACAGCACCTTTGTTCTATAGGCAAGCACTGCAATATTAAACGACTGCCTAGATCGTAACCAGGTGAAGACGTAGCAAAAGCCATTGTTTGTACCCAGAGCCAGAGTTATGTGAGAGAACAAGATATGATCAAATATTCTGAAAACAATCTCAAGCAGAGTTTTACCTATTACAGTCCTTTCTGTGTCTGGTGGTTCCCTACTGCAAATGACAGAAGCACTGCCAACGAGAAAAAGCAAGTCCCCAGTATCTCCAGCTGCTTTCAACTTAGGCAGCAGTGAGACAAAACACCCATTCCTTTTTCTAGGGCTGCTTTCCTGTTTAAGCATTTACTCCACCATCCCTAAAGACTCTGTCATCACCCTGCTGAGGCTGGCACTTGGCACGAATTCAAAAGAAAAGGCAGGTGGGACAGCATGCACCAAAACTCACACATTGCACACTAGAAATTATACTTTTCTAGATAAAAATAGTAAAATCAATTCCATATTATGACTATTATTCCTTAAGCAGTGCAGCTTGAGCTTCATTTGAGCTAGGAAATAATTCTACCAGGATAAAAGCCACAGGTTTATTCATCTAAATCAGTGCCTTCGAAGTTCCATGTCATCATTTTCTACATGAAATTAGGGTAAATAGGGGTGCAAGAGTCAAAGACTGTGTTGGCACTTGCAGAATTTTGACAGTGCACTAGATGTTTGCTTCAAGTCTGAAAGCCCAACACAAAGCTGCATGTACCAAGTAGATCTGTAGCTTACTTAGCTGAGCATTCCAACACCAGTATTAGAACAAACCAGTCAACTAAAACCAACTTGTCTCGCAGGTCATGATTTTCTGACAACTGCCTTACACAGATAACACTGGTGCTTGCTGTTTATTTTTTTAAGGAAGGTCAATCTGATTTGCAGCAGGGATGTGTAGAGGAGCATACGGGATATGGGCTGCAGGCAGTGTTAGTGGCACACAAGGGCTGCTCATTTTAGGGCACCTAAATCCAGATTTACTCACCTGGACCAACTATCAGCAATCTGACTCTCATATTAAAACTACAGAGGTCGAGCTGATCACAAACAGCAGCACTGTAAAGTGAAACTATCCAGACCTGTTGACACTGTGTAGGAAAAAAAAAAAACACATACAAAAAAAACAGCCAGGAAAAATATTCCCTAATATTATCTGTCCAGAACCTCTGAGTTATTAATCTAATTTAGCAAATATTTCGAGCTGTTTATAAAGCTCTAGCAGCAGCTACCGAAATCACAAAAAAAAATATATTAAATTAATGTTTTATAAAACTCCTTAAATTATAAAGCTTTTAGTTCCTTGTCATTGAAAGTTATTCTTCACCTCATTATAATGTGCATATTTCAGCATTTAACATCATTAGAATAACAAATGCTGTTTTGCAGAAGGTAAGAGACTAAAGGATGGTACTTAAAACATAATTCAAACTATTACATTATACATATCACCATGAATCTGCAAACATGTTCAGTTTTATTAAGAAAAAAAATCTTGTATGCTTCTTTCATATTGTCAATTACTCATCTCTTGGACAAATGAATGAATTAAAAAAAACAGGATGAAATTTCTTATCATAGAAGCAAACGGATTCTGTGCCCCGCAAAACAGTGATAGCCATTTATTTCAGAGATTTAATGTTTCACCAGCAAGGCAGTCTAACACTAATGATTTGCCACCAGTCTTTCAACTAAGTGACAAAGTCAAGAACGCCAAGACCTCCAGAAGATATGCTGTGACACCCACAGAAAGTATTTTGTTCTCCTGACTAAAAAGTTACTGCAATCCCACAGAAATTGCAGAGGCAAGACAGAAAGAGCTCTTTAAGATCTTTACTACTCAGAATTAATCAAAGCAAAACAGCCATCCTAGTGATAATCCCCTTTAGTGCTTCACAGTTTATGCAATAGTCAATTACTAAAGAGGATGAAAGACAGAACAATCTTTGCAAATAGGTCACTGTCTATATATATAATGATTAAAACCAACCTGTTGCTAAAAGTAACTTTTAATAAGCATAAAAAGTAACATTTAGACAGTGCCATATATTTACTCTTAAATACATTCTATGTCTCCTACGACAAACGAGGAGGTAACATGCATCAGAAACATAGTTATTTCCCATAGGTTATGCATTAGCATTGCCAAAAGCAGATTTTAATTGCTGTCTGTAATTCCAAAGTATCATCCTCAAAGATATCACCTAAACATTCTTGACATGATCTCTGAACTTACCCAGCTCTCTCCCTGTCTGCACACCTTCTCTCTCAAAACTTGACAGGAAAGCAAGCATTGCCCAGGGTGCTTTTTAAAGACTACTTTTAATGTCTTCTTCTTTTGCCTCAGCTTTTCCCATCAGTTTAGGCATGCCTGAACGTGTAAGTCCTTTTTTTTTTTTTTTTTTTTTTTAAACTTCAGAACAATTACCCAGGTCTCTGCTTCTACTGCATACTGCTCAGACATCCCATCTGCTTCTTTCAAGTACTGTCCATATCTGCTAAAGAATCATTCTTTCAGAACTTTCCTTCTCCCTTACATCCTTGGCCTCCCTGAGAAATATTTTTGCCCTTTCCTTGGGATCAGGACATGACACCTGACACCATTTTTCTAAAATTTTATTGATCTTAATTGATTCTCACAGCTTTGAGTGTCACCATTGTCTCAGTGATTCTTACACCCAGCTGTGCATTCACTCAAACCATTTCATTCAGTTCCAATTCAACCTGCAATTACTGTCAACACCAGAGATTTAAATCTGGTTAAACTGAAGCTTGTTTTCTCTCAAGCCCTACTTCCTCTAATTACCTCCAGCTTCCTACAGTTCAAGTCCACAAACTAACAGAGGGTTCTCACAATGCCTTATCCACCAGAGTGGCAACCAACTGTTGTCATTTCTTTGCATAAAATGTCAAGAATGTTCATTATCCAGTCCTGAGGTTTCTCTCAACCAAACCCCTTGCTACATCTTCATTAGCAAATACTTCTGCTCACACTGCCACCTCTCTGTCCTTTACTTCACATATTTCATCTGCTAAAAAATCCTTCCTTTATGAATTACTTTGGAGGCTCTGGATCTTCCAGTATTTCTGCAGCCATCAAGCCTATGACTTCAAGACCATACAGCTGCAGAACCTGCACTTCATTACTGGAAAGGAGGAGGAGGATAATCTTCAGGAAATAATGTAACCACTTAGAAAGATCTCACAAGAGAAGCATTCCTCTGTATCTCATATATTTGCACTCAAGGGCAGTAAAAACTGACACTGAAGGTCGGGCTAAAGCTGAATGCTATCACCTCAACACCACCAAAAAATTACTTACATGAAGGCATTATTAAGGTAATTCTAGCTTCTAATCTTACAAATTTAAGAGAAAACACCTGTAGCTTAGAGTTTATTATAATGCAGACCGCATAAAACTGAACTTCACAACAGGCAGGGGAGGGAGAAGCAGTCAGTCTTGTGAAGTGAAATCCTGTTTGTGCATGAAAGCCAGGAACTTGATGTTCTCACTACAGACTAAGAGCAATAAAAACAGCTTTCTGAGCCATTAATTTCTACACAGCTGATTTCTACTAAACAATGCTCATTATTGAAAGACTTCTAAAATAACTGCCAAGCTGTTCCAGTGAGAAGGCTGGCACTCTGAGCATCTAGACTGAGCTAAGGGTGACATCAGTTCTACCACTGCTTTAATCCCCACGGCTACTAAATGTCAAACATTTTCATTGCACTTAAAGAGCTTGCAATTACGCACCAAGAGATTAAGTTACAAAATAAGGCAAACTGCAAGGCATAGCAAGCATCCGCATTCTTGTTGCCCAAGATTCTCATGGTGGCAAGTGAAACTGCCAAGCATTTTCCACAGCCAAAATGTTGCATTTTTAGCATTTGTTATTCTTAAACACTGTGAAAACTCCCCCCTTTTAGACCTCCCATAACACAGTGTCTACAATACATGCACTGCTGCCCCGCTCAAATATAAATTTATAAATCAGTTGTAGCGTTGAATAAAGTATAGTGGAGAGAGGGGAGAATGGTGAAAAGATTAAGTGTCACTGCATCAAGAGGCACAAAGTCCAGTGGAAACTGAGCTGCAGGCCATATATTTATTATTGACAAAAGACACCCATGTAATATTAATTCCATCTGCTTCAGAGAAGGAAATGCATCAAATTATAGTCAACACAGAAGAAAGAACTGTCCTACCACGTAATATAAATTTTAATGTGGTAAACTATTTAAATTAGGATATACTTTCTAAACATTACTTGGTATTTTCATAATTTGTTTGACAATTGATTAATATGGCAGTAACATGCCAACACACACTTCTAAAATAAATATCTAGTAATCACTTTATCGTGCCAAGTTCTAAGTGGTTCATATCAACTACTCTGAGCTAGGGCAGTGCTATAAAGAAAGTGTAAGAAAGCTCATGGATTCTCACACTGCATAAGAAACATATCACTGAAGAAAATAAATTAAATTCAGTAATCCTATTCATTCCATAATATTTGTGTGAGAGGCGATGAATTTAAAATCAACATAAAATATACACATATTAGAGACATGATGCCCCATAACTATAGAAACTCTGAATATCAAGAATGAGGCCAAGAATATAGTAGGATATTGAAAAGCTATAGATTCTGAGTATTTCAATAAATACACATACACACAGTTCAAGACTCTGTAATTCACCTAATCAATCTTGTATCTTTAAGTTTTTCCCATACCGACTCATTCCTAAGCAGCTTTGTCTTCATTGTCTCTTATTACCAAAGTACTGATTCACAGCTCTCCATGGTAAAACTTTTCATGTTTAAAGTTAGCATCAAGTTTGATTTGAGATACTCTGGTACTCTGAACACATGCTGCCAAGTGGGATTTACTGTAACAATCAGTTTCTATCCAAGCAAAAACAGTTTCACACTACAGATTATGTTCAAGAGTAGGGAGCTTTGAACAGAATTTAAAATAATTGAACATGTCCCTACAGAAAGACAGGGAAGGTAAGTGTGAGGTGGAGGAATTATCTACACACACACACATATATAAATATATAACTATGTGTATGCACACATACATCACTGGTTTAAGAGCAAACCTGGATTACAAACTACTAATTAACTTGGTTACCCATACCAGAAGTGACCTGATTAAGTCAGAGTTCTAATCTTTTGATGGGGGAGGGGGATGCCTGTTAAAAAAAAAAATTGAGACAAACTGCTTTACCAAGGACAAAGGCCATCAATGCTCAGTTTTAGCCTGAAGTAGGAGTACATCATTCCTGAGATTCTTCCATACTAATTAACAAACTCACATGTTTTGAGTTTTAATCCAGAGTAAAGTTGTGAGAAGCAGAATTGGCAGGGTTGACTCATTAAAACAGTTTACAAATAAAATAATCAAGCCAGAAATTCAACTCCATGTAAGTCTTAAATGTAATTAAACCCACTAAGAAATTAATTTACAGTTCTTATGTTATCTATACACACTTAGGGAAAACTGACAGTAACTTGCACTATTACTTCAACAGGCCAAGTCATGAGAAGTTAAAGCAGTAGGCTCCCTTCCTCTCAAAGAAAATATAACCCAAACTCTGTGTCATATTAAAACAATTTTAATATGGAAACACCATTGTTCTTTAACTTTAAATCACAGAATAATGTAAATGGAATCAATTCCTATAGCACAGAAATTCTGCAAGAACTAAACGCAAAAATGTTTCGGTTTTAGTAACAATTTCATGTTAAGAGAAGACATTTTTTTTGAACAACTGGAAATTTTTGGGAATAAGTCTCAAAACAGTAGCAGACAATTATGGCAATAACGAAAGAAAATAAACCAGATGTGGGGGCCATTTTTTAGCTTACCTGCACTTGTTCTGTGGAACTACTACTGAGTTCATCTCCAGACTCCGAATCTTGGTGAATTTTTTCTGAGCCTTCTCCTGCTGAATCACAGGACTGTTCATGCAAAAAGCTGGTCTTCTCTATTTCCAAGAACTCTGGGCATGGGAAATGACCCATGGAAATGGTTCTAAACTGATTGGAAACCTTGGGAGATTGCAACTCATTGTTTAGTTTTCCATTGTTCTGGGTAAGGTCCAGACTCAAACCAAAAGTTTGACAGGGGCTATTGTTCAGTCCCAGATTTTGATTGGCATCTCGAACTAAGCAAGACACTTGAACTGGAGAAGATTTTCCAAAACTAGAAAGCTCTGGTGACTTATTCACATTTTCTGTTGATCTCTGTAATCCATGTGTCAACTTCAAGGTGTTATTTGGCAACATGCTCGCCTGCTTCACAGGTGGCATCAGTGCTTTCCGGGGTATTTCCTTCACATATTGAGCTGGCACATAAAAGGGTTTGGAATTTTCATCTCTTTTGACTTGCCACCAATCATCATTAGTCTTTTTCACTAAGATGTATTTCTCCCCTTGCTTGATCACAATTTTCTTGTCCTTGGCCTCATACTCATAGTCATACTCCACTTGAATGTAAAATTGTCCTGGAAGCATCTTCCCGCCCTTATCAGCCATTTCTATTTGAAAAGATTTCACCTTTTCAGACAAAAGGTAAGCGACATTCTGTTTCAGTGTTATTTTCCTATTAATGTTCAGAGCTGTAAGAAAAAAAAAAAGTATATGTAATCAAGTGGCTGTTAAAGAGCACTTTGGATAAAAATATTTTTTTAAAAATCCTGCCTACTTAGACTAATTGATGGGAAAATGCAGTATTTTCAGGTATCTTTCTGAGCGTTGAAATAAAAAAAAATCAGTAGAACAACTTGGATCACTGATTGAACGGTCCTATTCACACAAGCCTCCTGCTATCAAGAGGCTCATTAGCTTCATTAATTATTTAGTTATTATTTCTATTACTGATTAACATTGATCATTGGGGATTTGGTGAGGGGGCTCATCTGAGTCAATCTCTTCCTTACATATAGGCTTAATTTCTTAAATAAACTATTAATACACTAGTTTTAATCAAAATATTTCAAAGAAGACTTATTTACCTCACAGAAAACCTGATCTAACCAAATGTTTAAGGGTTAGATCTTAAAATGCAAACAAAAACCCCCACAGTGACAAAACAGGATTATGAACCAAAATGGGTAATGAAATAATTAATAATACATGAAAATTCTGAAAAGTTCTTTTCAGCATCTTTATAATTCAGACAACTGCCGCTGCATCCACACCCATGAACAAATTCTCTCTATTTAATCATGTAGTATCAATGTCCAAATTCATGGGTGCATAAACATTAGTCTTGCCAACTTGCTCTGAACACAATATAGTAAATTAATATGAAAGGTAGGATTTTTAACTTTGAAAATCAAAGCATGTAAGATCTCCATCATTCCCACAGAAAGTAGGAGAATTCAAGTAAAATGCTGCCATATTTAGTCTTATGAAGATTAACAAACACATCTTTTTATTTTTAAATGCATGTTTCATGAATGAGAAAAGTTATGTAGAAACTTGCAGCTCTGCAAGTTAAGACTTTGCGATGAGATTTGTACCTTCACCCTGCCACAGAGCGGAACTAATGCAATTCCATGCAGGCACACACATGCAGAGGGAACTCAGCTGCTAAACGGGACTAAGAACAGAAACAAAAACAAAAAAGAACTTCTGGGGAGATCTAAAGCAGAAACCACGAAGGATCATTCCATTTTCTTTTGCCATTTCTGTTATCTGATCTGAGCCTTGAAAAAATACATTTGCCTCATAACTCAGAGACAAAGTAGAAGGTAAAAAGCTAAGGTATTACATCAAGACAGAAGTGCCCATCTTTAATCTGTGTCTCTCTCCCACAGACCATCTTCTTTTACTTCCAAGAAGCATTTCCTACAGGTAGTAGCTAGGTAGCCACCACCATTTTCCAGGTTCCAAACAGAATCACTAAGTCAGATTAACAATTTTATCAAAGACTTAACAGAAGGAATGATGGTACCACATTCAACAAAACTGACAATAGGAACAGTAAAAAGAATGCCAGGATTCTGGTGTTTACTCTCTACCATAAAATGGTACGTTGACATTCAAAGTCTATTTACAGCCTCGGTACAAAGCAACTTGCTTACCTGCTATTCTACATAAATAGGTGTTTTTAAGTGCAGCTCTGCAGTTGTTTAGCAACAGCAGCAGAAGGTAAACATGAACAAATTGCAGCCATTCCCACTCTCTTCCTAGTTTTGGAAGCTCTGCCATGCAAATGCTATTTTTTTCTTCTTAGCAAACCTGACTCCTTCCAACACTTCTTCAAAGCTGCTACCAATCCTTTTCATGGCTTCCAGGTCAGACATCAGAAAAATGCAAGTCTTACCAAGCTGCAGTATACCTCAAAGCTCTGTTATCTCAAAAAGCTGAACCATAGGATAAGGATCCATTCAAAATCTCTTTCTCCCACACAGAAACCAAAGAGGACATAAGCCTCTGGTTTCCCACAGGACTAACGAGTGTTTAAAAGCTTGGATTTTTCATTCCTTTTTTGCTGGTTCCATATGACTATTTATTGAGAATGCATGCTTAACATTTTCTCAAGACAGAAAGGTTCAACAGGTTGCATGTTATGTTTCAAAAAAAACAAAATTTTGAATAATACAAGTTAAATAAAACAACTACTACAAAAATAGCTCTACCCACTTTTTAAGTCAGTTTTGCAGCCTAATGCCTTCCCAAAAAATAACAACAAAAAAGAAATAACAAAAATAAGCAGCACAATTTTTGGTCCTTCATCCAAGCTGCAAAATTATCAAGTCAATAGCAAACATTTGGTAATGTTGAACATATGATTAAAGAGAGACAGACTGTGTTCAGCCAGAATACTAAAACAGTTTTACAAACATATCACATCAACAGGATCGAGCAAGGCTCTAATTCTCCTCCTCAACCCAAAAAGGCAAGAAATATGTATGGTATAGATGGGAAATTAAGCCTGTAGATCAGCAAACAACTACCATGGCCTTGATTTCACAGATTCAAATGCATTAATTTTTGTTTTGCTTTAATTTTTTTAATGCAGCTCTTGTGTCACAAAAGATAGACTGCCTGCACTCTCTGTGCAGCCCAGGGGACAGCTAATTGTAATGCCCTTTCATGAAGCTGCCTCACAGAACACAGTTTAAAGAGCCACAGGAGCCTTGGTCAAACCTCTGCTGTAAGGGGCTCACAACAACGCAGTTGTGAATGGACAATATTGACGCTTGGACTGCTGACTTCACTGTGCTACTAGTCAACAGCTGAAGTGATACCTGGTCAGTTCTTGTAACCTCACAGTATTTTTTATTCCTTACCATTTACCTGTCATGCTCAATGGCATCCACATTGCTAAAGAAGGTTGAATTCCTCTAATTAGAGAATGGTAAGTATGAAAAATCATTTACTTCCACAGAGAACATCTGTAAGCTTTCATACCTTAAATAAATAACACCTTAAATAAAGTCTCAGTACCTGATTGAGAGATTGAGAGATTAGTAACAAATGGCCTCACTAAGAAAACCTATATTCATGAACACCAAAAAAGACTCAGACCTCCCTTTTCTCCTGGTGAAGAAAACCCCAGTCGCAACTGGCAAATGATCTAAGGTGGGTCACATCCCCACGAGAATGCACAAGCCACCATTTCACGGAGCATTCCCGCTGTCCCACGGGAGCGAGCCTGGCGATGGCAGACACGGCACCGGGTGCGGCAGCCGGTGCGAGAGAGGCGAGCAGGGCTTTCACTCGACACCGGGGCAGAGAGATCCCTTCGGACTCCGGCTGCCGATGGAACCGTTCCCATCTCTTACTCAGCTAAGGCTGAGTAAGGCTGGCAACCCTGGGTGTTCGCAGAGGTCAGCTCCTCCCTTCCCCCATCCCTCCGCCCGCGGGCGCGCCCCTGCCCGGGCCGGCCCTGCCCCAGCGCTCCGCTGCTCCCGGCACCGGGCCGGCCCTGCCCGCTCCGCACTCGGGGCTCCGGGGAACTCTCCCCACAAGCGGGTGCACACGCAGCACCAGGGGTTCGGCATGCCAACACTTGCCTCTAGCTACACGTTTATGTGAGTCCCCACAGAACGAGACCGTTTTTATCTAGACCCGATGTGACAGCTCCAATCACCCCCAGACAGGCAGGGTTCGGAGCGCTGTAGGTCCGCTCAGAGCTCAGCCTTTCCCGGAGCAACCTAAACCCTGCAGCTGCACCCTCATCTCCTTAGAGCACCCAGTCTTAACTACAGAATGATGCTCTCTGGGTTGATCCTGAAGTCAATGCAAATGCTTGAATGAGGCACGGTCCTAAGACACAGAATCATAAATATGGCCATATATGATACACATATAGTACGCTCATGTATCGTATGAGATATGATCACCCCTACCTTCAGCATTATCCTAGAATTCAAGACTCACCCCCACCCTCTCTTTTGAAATTATCAGGCACAGAGCATTTACTTCTCATCTTCCAGAACCAGGTAACTGAGTCTTGGGAAATAACCTAAAATGCTTTTTGCTATTTCTTTTATTTCCTCTAGGGGAAAAAAAAAAAACCCTTACTGGGGACAGGGAATTGTTACTTACTGTCCAATACAAGCAGATGATAAATTGTTAAAAATGCTACTGAGTACCAACGGATCGCCTTAAATTTCTTTGTGTGACCTTGTTCGCAGCCTCCTACAAAGCAGGAGCAGTTGACTTGTGTAATCTTTTTCCATTTTCAGCATCAAACTTCACCCACTACTGAAATGAACTCTTCTGCAGTGCTGATACAGAAATAAACTCAATTATGAAGGCTAAATTAGGATAAATTCTTAACAGTTCAGGCCAGATGAGATACCCTGGCTACACCTCAATAGATTCCATGATTCTGCTTCTCCCTGGGTAGTTTTCTTAGGGGTTCAGGCTGTATCTGCATGACCACTGCCTGGGAGACTGGTCCCTTGTCAAACTTCAACCCCATTCATACCTTTCTTCCCAAGGGGGCACCACTGCTTGTCCAGCACACCTAACTCCTCAGCCAGTATTTTCCTGCAGACCAGTCCTCACCAACGCCTGCAAGAGCCACCCTCTGCAAAGCGTGCACTGAGAGCATGCAGAAGTTGCATACAAATAGAGGCAAATGGAAACGAGAGATACAAACAAAACACACACAACTTACAAGCTGTACGAAAACAAGCTTAGCCCTTCGCTCTTTCCTCAAACACAGTTAGAAATGGAGCACTACTTGCAAGTAAACTACCTACCCGGAGCTCACACGTCTTTAAACGCTAGAGGCATAATAAGCAACCATTTAATAACTGCCCGTGACTCAGAGCACTGAATAAGCCATGCATTTTAAACAAGTGTCAGGACAACTTTTCAGCGCCGCTGCAGCCCGCGCCCCCCCCCTCCCCCCGCTCCCTCCCTGCCAGTCCCGCTCGCTCCCGGTGCGGGCTTTTGTTAAGTTGTTGACTGCGAGGACCGGCTATAAATAGCGCGGCACGGCCGCCCCGACCGGCCCGGCCCAGCCACCCCAAGTTACCGCGCTCAAGTTCACCCAAGGGCGGCAGATCCCCCCGGCCCGGCGGGGGCGCCCGGGAAGGGCGGCGGGGCCGCCGCTGCCTCCCTTTGTCTCCCGCAGGTGAGCGGGCGCCGCTCGCACACGGCAGCGCGGGCGGCCCGGCCCCGCCGCCCCGGCAGCGCGGCCCGCGGCAGCGCCCAGGTGCGGAGCTGCCTCCCGGAGCCGCCGACTCGGCGCTGCCGGCGCCACCCGCGGAACGGAGCCGCCGCCGCCGCCGCCGGGAGCAGCGCGGGGCGGCGCCGCCCGGACCCCCGGCGGGCGCGGGGGGCGCTCCGCGAGGCGCCCCAGGAGAGGGAGGGCGGCAGGGCGGCGCCGGGGGGCTGCGGCCCCGTGCGCCGGCCCGGGCGCGGACGTTCCCCCGCGGGGCCGCCCGGCCCTGCCCGACCGTCCCGGCGGCGGCAGCGCCGCGCTCGTCCCGGTCCCCGCCCGCCCCGGCGGGCCGAGGGGAGCGGCGCAGCCACCCACCTGCCGCCCGGGCCCCGCTCCGGCTCCCGCTCCGCTCCCGCCGCGGCCCCGGCGAGTGTCGGCTCCGGGGCACGGCGGCGTCACCGCGGGTCACGTGCCGGGGCGGGCCCGGGCGGGGGTGGGGCGGGGGCGGTGCCCGGGACCGCCCGGCCCCCGGCGAGAAATCGGTGACCGCGGCGGCGGCTCCGTCCGGCCGTCCTGCTGCCCACCTCACCGTGAGCTGCTGGAGTGCTCCGGTGCGGCTGCTGGGGCGATGCCAACAGCTCCCAGCTAACGCGGTGTGTGAAATACCCAGGCCTTTTTGTCCCTGGCGAAACGAACAGAGGGGAAACAAAAACCACGCACCTTCCTCGCTGCAAACAGGGGTCGGTCTGACTGTTTAATAGATGATACCTGAAGAAACCACATTTTTTAAACAGTTGCCCAAAAAGAAATAATAAGAAAGAGTCCTTGACATTTATTTCGAGTTAACTTGCTTGGTATCTTGTACTATATTAAAAAAAGTTTTCAAACATTGTTTGAAAATATTTAGGTGGCCTTCATAGCATTTTCAAATTGTAAGTAATCTTATCTTTCTCTTTGAAAAAGCAGTATCTAGTTCTCTTGGTTGCAAAGATAACCTTGAAAGCATGAACGACTGTAACTGATACAGTGGTATCTGAATGCATCTGCAAACAGCCTGAAACAATGGCGTGGATATGTGTAAACTGTCTGCACTCTATTAATCTAGTGAAGGAGAATGCTGGTCTACTTCTTTGACTATTTTAACACACGGAAGGAGGAAGGAGACAGTAAAACCATCAAAAGGTGGAAAGAACAGGTTTGCTGAGGGAAGGACAAGCAATGGGAAAAGACCTGAGAAGTGCCAGTGAGAGAAAAAGACTTTAACTGAGGAAAAGATGAAAACAGCATCAATAGGTTTAATTGAACATGTGGACATATTTTCATATGGAATTGCAATCCATCTTGAACTTTCAGTATTGATAGTTCCTTGAAATCCCATGTGTGTTATGCAAGACAATTAGAAAACACTGCATACACCTTAAAGCTTCTTCTTCTCAAGCCTGAATACTTGTGAGAATGCCCCCTTGACACCAAGGATCATTTGACTTTGGGCTGTCTGTTCACAAAACATAATTATTAAAATTCTGTTGATGTTGTAAGACTGATAACACTGTCACACCCATTTGTTCAGCAGTTATTCACAGGGTCTGGAAAAAACAGACTAGACACCAGCATTTCTCTTGTAAGGGAAACAACATCTTGTATATAGATGTCCATTATTTTTCATTAAAAGGCAAAAGAAACATGTAAAAGGACAGTGTTTTTTTATCCATGGTCACTCTTTTGTAAATTACACATACATGAAAAAGATATAGAGTAATTCTTGGATGTTTCTGTCTAGTAGGATTCTATCTGTATGCCCAGTTTTGTGGTAAAAAATAATGTACTTGGGACACTTGGGTACTTCTGAACGAGCTGACTGCATTTTACCTGCTGACACGCCTGAGGTGTACATAAAAGCATCCCAAAAATCAGTCGTAGTAACCACATAGTAATTATCCTTCCTTACTGCCAAGGCTTCACTAGAGTGCTGCAGGATACGGCGTTAGTGATTCAGTCTGAGGCACTCTTCCCTCTGAGTCAGGGTTGAACCAATGGTCCCACATAAGATCAACAGGCATAATAGAGCTGAAGGTGCCAGAAGATATGTAATTTTGAGTCCCTGCCCAAGTGCAGTCATGAAAGATTCCACATTACAAATAAACTGTCCAGCCCAAGTTCCAATTTTAGTAGCTGCCTATGAAGGATTTCTCTGCCAATTAGAAAGAGCTAAAGTTCACCACCTTTACTCACCATGGCTTGTTTATCCTGGAGATGTAGGAAGGCTGCCATAGTCATACCTCAGATGGGACTGCATGTATATATTAGTTGGAAACATCCAGTACATGTACTGACCTCACAAATCCCAGACTGAAAGAACTGCCAACTAAAATTGCTTTATGTAGTACATGCGAGCTATGGTAGAGAGTACAGGACTCAATTCATGTATCTATTGTGTTCTGACTGTTCTGTATCATACCTTGCACACAGCAACATCAATCTCTCTCTTTGTAAACTGATTCCCTATGAAACATCAGTGTTTGAAGTGTCTAGCTGTTCTATTACACCAAGCCTTCAAAACCTTTGTCCAAATTTAACTGTGTTTGCCAAAAGGGAGTTCCCTTAAAGGCGGTTTAAGCTCCCACAAGGTCTGTGGAAACGGTCAGCCATATAGAGGTGGAGAAGAATCCACATAAGAAAGTGACATTATAAATGCTGCAATTGTGAAGGAAAAGAGGACAGTTACAATCTATGATAAAATACAAATCCATAGAAAACAAGCTTCACAGTTCTGAAAATCCAGTCTTGAAAAAATCCATTTCTGGTGTTTGAATTAGACATAGAAATGTTGCTTTCACTTCTCAGATTCAAAAGCTCTCAAGTACTCAAGTGTTATATGTATAAAAAGCTGAGCCTATTAATTTTGAAGGTGAAATTGCCATCTTTTTCTTTTCTTTTTCTTTTTTTCTTCTGAGTCTATATCAAATCTCTGCAAGTTCAGCTGTCCATTATTTTATGCCTCAGTCACTGTAATTCTAGATGTGTGTCATGTTTTAATTAATTAGAAATGCGTATCTGAGAGTGGTTGCTGCCATCCTGTTACTCATAGTGCCAGAACTGGCGTTAGGTAACCAGCAGAAATGTGCTGCTGAAAACGTGATTGGTATTAAATCTGGGTTGTTTATTCATTGTTTGCCACCCCTCCTTACCAAACATAATCTCATTATGAACTCTGTTGATTCTTTCTTTCGGAAATGACCAAGAAGGCAAATACAAAAAGCTTTGTCACATTTAACAGGCAGATACTGCAAATATCCACCTTGGTCATTTTGCTGTTTCCTCAAGTTTTCACTCCTTTTTAGAGACCTTTTCTCTTATTGGTCTTACAACCTTAACAGTGATATGCTCTAGAGAAACCATTCTGAATTTAGACAAATGCACTTATTTCAGCAAATATTTTTTGTATAAATAGAATATATTTTTATTTTACTTTTAATCCTACTTACAAATGTATTTTATACAATGGCTCAGCTTTCCTGATCTAAAACACATTACCTGGGGCATCTCCTGTGTACTCTGCTCCTACTCTCAGTTTTTTGACAGCTTCCAGCCTCTCACCTCTAATCTAAAAGTACTCATACCACCTACACATAGACATACAATCAATTCCTTCTTTCTGTTCTTTCTCTGTACTACAAAAGCACTTTTTCACAAAGTGCAGATGCTGTGGGCTTTTTGCATGAACTTGTCAATTTACTCCCCATCTCCTGACTCAACTAATAGATGAGCCATTTTTATTTATATAACTGTGCATTATAAGGAAAATCAATTGACGAGGGAACAACTAAAGTAAAGACTACAGAAAAAGGAACCCAGATTTCTCACGAGTTCAGTAAAGAACTTCTTTCACCATGACACTACAAAGGAATTTTCTGCCTTAAGGAGGAACTTTTATCCACAGTTCAGAGAAGATGATTTCTTGTACTGTGAAAAATCAGCAAGGAATTTGTAAATTTTTTCCATTTTGCCAGAAGATTATTTTTGCAAATTGTATTAGGCAGAGTGGACAGTGGCCAACACATGCTTTTTCACTCTGCTCTGTTTGTTAGCCACATCACAATTGTGATCTTCAATATTCACAGCTCTCTCGGAGCATCCAGTGGAAGCTGTAACAAAAATTCAAACATACCTATTGTTTGTATTTGCAGTCTCAGTTTGCAAGTGAAGGACATTTTTTTGCAGCTATCTGATTGTCAGCCTTACTAAAGAACAAAGTGAGATTTGTTTTGGTCAAACTGATCTTTTGTTTCTGCTCTTGCCAAGAGCTGGTTCCCTACTCACCTGTGTAGTTAAACTGTTTATCGCTTTTCTCTTATCAAGCATGGTATTCCAAACTGTGCCACTTCTGTGTGGAGCACTAAAATATACCTCTGAGTCACAGCACAGAATTAAAAGTGGAGAAAAGTAATGAATAATTTTCTGACTGAATAGCTAAAGCCTACAGTAGATGAAGGCGGACACCTCTTTGTGCTACCTTGACCTAAGACCTTTGCCTGAGCTAAATCTTAGTCATCTTTGCACAGCTAGTCTTGTCTTGATCTCACCATGGTTTGAGCTAACAGGCAATTAATTCTTTAAATAGCAATATCTATTTTTATAAGCCTATAATAAAAAGTGCTCATATTCAAAGGCACAATGTAAATGTCCATTTATACTTTGGAGAATTAAGGATAGCCCCACATAAGTCTATTTAATTTTTACATATTTTACATATTTTCTAATGAAAATGAAGGGTTGTTTAGCAACCACTGATAAGCAAAATCTAAATAATACAGAGCTTTGCAAAAATAATTAAATAAACCCTAGTGTGATAAATGTTTTACTCACATTGAAGTTAATTTTATTATACTGCACCAAATTCAGGCTTAGAGAAGATTCACAGGGGAGTTTCTGGTTCCTCAAATCACAGAAGTTCAGAATTTACTCCAGTGCAAGGGTCTGATGTGACTTGGTAAACAACCCAGTCACTGGTGGGTGCTCTGAAACTGGAAGCTCCAACTCATACTCCACATTGCTGGTCCCATTCCACCACAGAGGCTTCTCAAGGTCCAGCAAAGCTCCCAGTGGAGTCAAAGTGAAGTTATGTAAGGTTGTCTGGTTAATACTGGGTGTTTTTTTCTGAGGAACAGCAGAAACTGACAACCTGGATAGGTTTCCCCTCAGCTTAACAAACATAGTTAAAAGTCAGAGGAGAGGTTCATCCTGCTCAATTTTTTTTTTTTTTTTTGGGTATCTATTAGTGTGTATTTACATCAGAGATGGATGACAAAGCTCCCTTCAGACTCAGTGGACTTCTATTTATCACAGTCAAAGGAGTCTAGGGAGTAATTCATCTCATCTTAAGGTAGGCACCCATATGTGATCAGATCAATTGCACTCTAGAGTCTGTTCATGTACTTACTGGAAATCACTGCCACTGGAAATGGTGAATGCCAAAAGTTTTCATGTTCATAAAGAATTAGACAAATTCATGAGAGAAAAATGAGTGGCTAAAATTTTAATTTTCAGCTGCCTGAAATCATGAAAAATAGACACACATATTTTATTTCAGGTGTTCTTCAAATTTTTTTTGTTATATAAGCATGATTTTTTTTCTTAAAGGTATTGCCTGGTCACCATGGGGTTGTCCTTGAAGAAAACTGAACTAGAGAGCAATCCTGGTGGAAGAGGTTTCATTCTATGCATCCCAGTGAGTCAGAAAAATACTTAATCTGCTAACTGTGATATTCAACTGAGTAAACATTCTTGCAAATCACAGTCTAAAGCTTGCCTGGAAATGGTCCTATTGCAGAACATGTGTGGGAGATGGCAAGCTAGCCTCTCACCAAAGCCATGGGGAGGACTGCTTTCACAATTTCACAGTATGGATGATCAAGTTCCAGCACCTGTGACTGTGTTTAATTGACTAGTACAGATGCCATCTTTTACTCTTCCTTCTCCAGTTCCTCTGTTCCATCATAGCCCCTGCACCAACTCTTCTGAATTTTATTCTGCTTCATAAAAGAAAAAAACAATCCTCCTGTGCCAATAGCTACTGCAGAAACAGTCAGGTAGAAGGTCACGACATTTCCATGACAAGTTGTGTTTCTAGCTTTCTTTTCTGAGTTTTGCTTCTGAAAAAAAAAAAAAATAAAAGTTATTTCAAGTCCCTGAGTGGGCTGGTATGAAGGAAACTATGTACTGGCTCAGAGTTCTTAGTAATTTCAGTATATCATAGCCATTCCCAAGGAGTCACTGGAGTTCAGGGCCCAAACCCTTTCCAATCCATCACTCCTTCAAACAGAGATATCTTAAGGAATCCATGTCCACATTTTGTCTTGTGTTTGCTTTCTTGAAAGTTTCTCTGCTGGTTTTCCTTCTTCTTTCCACCAAAAAGTGAACAGAAACCCTTATGAAGAATTTCATTGCTCGAAGGCTGGCCTAGGAATAACGCCATAGGTGACACAGCCAATGCTGCTGCTGTCTCACCTGCTTCTAGCCAGAAATGAGTCATTCCAGCTTTTTACTAGAGAGGAAACCGTGGGACATAGTGTTAAAGGGGGATTGGCTGTGTCTTTGTTATTTTCATGTGGTTTTTAAAATAGAGGTTTCATTAGAAAGAATGGAAATTTTTTGTATTTTGGCTCAGCCATCATAGTTTTACATCCCGAGCTGATGCGAAGGATCTCCTGGAATGTTTCATGTACATCATGGTTTGACCATTACAATTGCTCTCCAATAAAGAAAAGGAAAAATCAGAGTTTGTTGGCTGTGACACTGCACTGCACCTCTTTGCCATAGCTGTGGTCCTAATGCCTTTTTCCCCAGCCTCAACCATTCACTGAGCTGGCACTCCCTAAAAGGTTTGTGAAAATGCCTTACCCTTATCAAAGTCATTAAAGCAATCCCCAAACTCTCATAAAAATTGTTGATTCATGTAATCACAGACATCGTTTGAAAAGTCAGGTTTCAATTTAATAAATGCTAAACCTTTTAGAGGCATATATCTCTTTTGAATCCCATGAAATAAAAACATGCGCACTACATGGGCATTTTAGCCAGTTCTAATTAGCTCAGTCCCCTAATTGGAAAGTCTAGAGGCCTTGTGCATATCAGGCCATGACTTTACCAGTACATAATATGTTCTCTTCATCCGCTGTTTTACATAACTGAGCTCATGATCTCTTCCTGCAGCATGGGGAGGAATATGGTGAGCACCTGTCTGCGGCAGTGACAGAGTGAAGCTGTGTAGGATGCTGGTTTCGGTCAGGATGAAACTATGGAAGGGGCGAGCCCCAGAGCAGTTGCAAACAGCTGAGCCAAGATAAAAGCTGTTAACACCAAGGCAGATTCACCAGGAAGCAGTGGCAGAGCTGTAAGGATCTATTAAAGTACTGATAAAAGAGTCCCTTGAAGGTGCTTCCAATTATGAAATAATAGCTCTACCTTAGGGATGAATAAACTCCAAAGCCAAGTGAGAGGTGTTCACTGGCTCAGAGTTTTGTTAGCATTATGTCTGCAATTAATGAAAAGGGAGGGAGAGTTCTCGGGCTTCCTGCCGAGCAAAAAAAAAAGCAAGGAGGGTGGGGGAGGGGAAAAAAATTAAAACCAGGTCCTGACCAGGGTCAAAACAAATTTAAATGTTGGAGTTTTTATACCAAAACAATGACTTTGTAGTTTAGTTCAAATGAAGCAGAAATTTGCTCTAAAATAATGCTTATAATCTCTTCCAGATTAGCCTGCTAACCACAAGAGTCACTCTAAATGGGCCACCTTTGGTCCCTCTGACTGCCACAGTTTTGGTGCATGGAAAATATATGAGCAGTCATTTAAACAAAGGGTGTGAATGCTTCTCAGCCTGGAGCACTCCTCGAGGATGGAAGATATCTCAAGCCCAGTCCCTCTGCAGGGAAGATTTAATTATTAATGCTAAGTGGAACAGCAGCAACAGGATTGCAGGCACCCCAGAATACTAAATGGTGTGGTTGCTAGTGATGAAGGACTGAGAAATAGGTGATAGAGGGGGCTTAAATCCCCTCAAGCAGATACTGAACCTGCATTTTTCATGCCAAGCCTGAATGTTCAAAAGAGGCGTCCCCCTCCCCCAGCTCTGTGATAGAAATACAATGACATCGCTTTTCCTTTGCTCTCCCTAGGCAGCATCGTTCAAATGAATTCAGATCAAATCTGAATTTTTTGAATGACTGAAGCCAAATTTCTTGTTAATTTACTATTCACTGGGAAACATATCACCCATTTCCAGTCCTGTTTAATGGAAATTGTTTTGTGCATTAATAACCACAAGTTATCCTCTAAAGAACCACAGTATCGACAGTCATCTCTTGGTCAGGAAATAAAGGTCAGGACAGTTACTTCTGAGCAAGTCTCTCGAAGTACAGTTTTCTATGCCAGTCCATCCAACACTAAATGATCTCTGGCACTCACTGCATCAGCTCCATCTTAACAGAATAGCAACAGAAACGCAGAGCTGGTAGTCTGTGCATGCCACAAATTGAGTGTTTTGTCAGGTGTTTTGTTTTTTAGGACACACCATAATTCAGCAATAAGCATGAGACAGGTTATTGTTGTGGAGGCTGAGAAGCTGCCATGACAGCAGAAGTTAAAACACATCTGCTGATACAGCAATGAGGAAATAACAAACAGTTACTAATTTCTAACAGTTATAAGTCTTCAGATATTGCTCCTGCAATCAGATACCCCCACAAAACAATTACCTTCCTCAGCCCTTTGCATTTGCTTCTCAAAAGAGGACAGGGGAGACATAGAAACCAGAGTGTTGTTTTCTCTTATGTGAGCAGCCCTGTAGTTATCTGCATGTTTTCTGAGTGGGCATTACCCATTCTTCCCACTTTATTGTGTTTTTTGGGGGGGTTTTCTTGTTTGGTTTTTTTGGGGTTTTTTTGGGTTTTTTTTTGTTTTGTTTTGTTTTGTTTTGTTTTGTTTGTTTTGTTTTGTTTTTAAGACGCTGAAAACATTCATCTTTGGAAGAGATCAGTACCAGGAAACTCTGAAATAAAATATATCACCATGGTAAGGACAACTCATATCAAAAGTTTCTAAGTGCATTTATTCATAAAAAGAAAAAGGAAGAGAACATCCAGTGATACTGAAATGCTACAAAGCAGAAACTGAGAAAGGTTTTCACACAAACTAGAACATGGAACTTATTGCCAAAGCCTTTCACCAAGGCCAAGAGTGTAGCAAGATGAGAAAACAAAAGGCACTTCACACAGGTAGCCCTGGAACAGCGGCAGTCACAAATGCTCAGGTTTTACAGCAGAGACCAGCCTTTTATCCCTCCCCCCGGTGATTAGGAAACCAGGGCATGTTGTCTCACTTGCTATTCCTCCAGAAGAGCTTACGTTTTTTGACTTTTAGAGACAGGATACTGGCACAAACAGAACTCTGAGTTGAGACTGTGGGCCTATATTTATGTGACTTTCTGTAATGCAAAAAAGAATTGGTGGTGTTTAATCTTTACAACTGCAGGGTGTTAAGTTATCGCATAGAATCGTCACTTTCAGACACAAACATACTCAATTCCCAAGGAAACATCCTTTACAGACTCCGAGTTAGCCAACCTGTGCTCCCTTGTTCATTCTGCAGGAACACAAGAAAGTTGAACAGGTTTTCATTTGCTGTGACAAAAGTCAACCTCACTACATTTTATGGCTTGCAAAGTGAGCAGGATGATTAACCATGAATCACAAGATAGAAATTCCTTCAGGGTATTTTCAGGAGCTGTGAAATAGCCATTGACAAGATGGTATCGGCATTTTGTCCCGGTCTTTTTAAAGGTGTATCCTCAACGCTCACCACTTTGGGCCTGCAGTATTATAGGCTACAGTAATTTTTAGGTCATGCTTCAGTCACGCCTTGGCATCTCGTGTGTGACCAGCCCCGTCACCTGACAGATGGCAGGATGGTAGCTGGGTCACCTTTGAGCCCTAAGGCCAAGACAGGTGAATAAAAACACATTTACACTGCTGGAAAACTCAAAAGAGAAACAAAGGGAAACAAAACCCAGCTCTCTTCTTTATTTAACACCCCCCCCCTCCAAGCAATTACAGATGAATTATGCACTCTATCCCTCTCCTGTGTATGCACTTTCTCGCTGGCTAGATTTTAGTAATCTATTATTCATTGCCTTGCTCTCTCTTCCCTGCTTTTCCCTCTCCCCACACCGCAGGGATGTGCAGGGCTGCTGGGGGGACTCCTGCCCCAGCTGCACAGACCCTGCCACTCAGCCACTATGGGTTATTCCATCTGCTGGAAAACCAGCGGGCACTGCCAGGGAAACCCATCCCAGCTCCAGGAGTGAGGTCAGGGCCCTGGCTGGGGTGGCTGCAGTGCAAGTCGCATCTTTGGGGGTGTTGAGGGAACAAGTTACCCCCAAGACTCCTGGGGGCAATGAGATTATTCCACAGAACTGGGCTGTCAGGCAGGTAAGTAGGCTTGCTTTAAATATAGATCTTTTCAGGGTACTTTGCTGAATATACAAGAAGACTTCTTTCTTACAAGGGTTCAATAAATAAACACAAGTGAGAAGATTCACATTTAAAATTTCCCTAAGCAAGCAGGTATTTTAGGAACAGTAAGATCTTCAAGATCTTACAAAAGACAAAATAACCTTCTCTGGAAAAAAAGGAATGAAATTCCCATTTCAGGAGTTCCTGACCATTTCTGCAGCTTCTGACAAATGACCTAACAGTCCTACTGGGCCAAATGTGGCAGGAAAAGTCTACTGTACTTTGTCAACACACACTTTTAAAACAAGTTCTCATGCTTTCATATTATATGTCCTTATAAGGGACCTTGAAGATCATCCAGTTCCAACCCCCTGCCATGGGCAGAGATACTTTCCACTAAACCAGGTTGCTCAGAGCTCCCTCCAGCCTTGCCTGGAACTCTTCCAGGGATGGGGCATCCACAGCTTCTCTGGGCTGTGCCTTCTCTCTCGTGCCAGTGCCTGGCCATTCTCACAGTAAAGAATTTCTTCCTAATATTAATCTAAACCTATTCTCTTTCAATTTGAATCAATTTCCCCTTGTTCTGTCACTTCATGCTCTTGTAAAAAGTCCCTCTCCATCTTTCTTGTGGGTTATCTTCAGATATTGAAAAGATGAAATTAGGTCACCCCAAAGCCTTCACTTTTCCAGACTGAACAAATCTAATTCTCCCAGCCTTTGTTCACAGGAGAGGTGCTCCATCCCTCTAATCATCTTGGTGGCCTCCTCTGGACTCGCTCCAAGAATGTCCTTCCTGTGCTGGAAACCCAGAGCTGATGCAGTGCTCCAGGTGGGTCTCACCAGAGCAGAGCAGAGCAGAGCAGAGGGGCAGAATCCCTCCCCTTCTGCTCACCCTGCTTTGGGTGCAGCCCAGGACACGTTTGGCTCTCTGGGCTGTGAGTGCCCATGGCTGGGGCATGTCCAGCCTCTCATTGACCCCAAGCTCTTCTCAGCAGGGCTGCTCTCAATCTCTCCAGCCCGTGCTCATAGCTGGGGTTGCCCCAGCCCAGGGCAGCACCTGGTACTTGGTCTTACTAAATTTCATGATGTTCCCATGGCCCCACTGCTTGAGCCTGTCCAGGTCCCTCTGGGTGACATCCCGTCCTTCAGGTGTGAAGCTCAACTTCAACTATGGTGAAGCTCAGCTGCAATCACTGTCAAAGGAAAATTATTTAATCTCTTAATGGGAGATGAAATTGCAGCTCTGATTTGCTGGGTTACCATTTATTCCTGACTGTACGTTGCAGTCATTTTATATCCCCCAGAGACATGCTTTTATAGAAGCATACAGATTACTTTTTATAGTTCTAAATCTTTTACTTCTTTATTTGCAACTTCAAGTAACTTTTTAATTAGCTTGTCAGATAGAAAAAAAAGGCTAAGTAAGGTACTCCAGTGGGTAATAATCCCAACCAAGGAAAATACAATGTAGAGGAGAAACAACTATATTTACCAGACAAGCCTACAGTGTATAGAAAGATTTAGTTCATATGAGAGATAAAATTGCAAAACAATTCAAAACAGTAATTTAAAATATTTGAAAATCCAAGCACTTTCTCTGGAATCATTTTTATTTAAAATCACATGCTTAATCTTCATTTTAGTATCCTGAATATTTGGTTTGATGTGAGTGCTGGGAAGTTTAGCACAATTACTAGATGACAGATAGTACTCAGATTAACTTCCTAGGCTGAGGAAATCTGACAGTCACTTGTCTCCAGACAAATCAGGCTCTGACAAGATGATGTGCTGATGACTCTCCATTTTCTGTAAATTCTGCAATTTTTCATTCTGTGATTGCACAGCAAGAGAAAGGCAACTGACCTTGCCAAAAATCAATGCTCCCCAAAGTAAAAGAAGCCTTTGGTTTGGTCAAGATCTTCTTGTGAAGGCTGTTGAAACTTTGCAATACACTGATTTTTGATAAACTAAAAAATGTATCTGCAGAGGCAGCAGTGCCTTCTCACACTGGGGGTTTGTCACATGTATTTCATCCCCAGATTTATTCCTCTTAATTGACCATAGGATGGAGTTGTTATTTTATTATCCAACTCCTGTGCTGGTAAATATAATGAGGCAAGTGGAGTACTCATAGTTGTTCACATTTACAATCTACTCTGCCAGGAATAGCTGGTAATAGATATAACAAAGTAAAAAGGTGGCTCCTGTGCTGAAGAATGCTGCATAAAAGAGAGAAGAAAATGCTGTGGGAACTGGACAGCCTTGGTGCAACTGTAGTGTGTGACAAAGAAACCCATGGCAAAGTTCTGGGAGTTGCAGTTGTAACTGGAACATTGCAGTTCCCATTTTCCCTCTTGTCCCCAGGGAATCTATGTTTCTGGGCAACACAAAAAATACTGCAGCAGAATTGGTCTTACTGCTTGTTTTGGGGGATGCTTCACTGGCGTATTTTATTGACTTTTAACAAGAACTAATTTACTGAGAGCACACCAAGCCTGTCCTGCTGGAGGTTCATTTAGAGGCATAATTTAGGGATTTTTTTTGAGTTATTGATTTTAGAACTGCTTTAGGGTGGGAGATAAGGAAATGTGATCCATGTGGCTGGTTCTCATGATTTTCCTGGTGCTCATTGGATTTAGGGGCTGGCTTGGCTGATGCAGAGCACTGCAACACCAAGTCTGTGCTCAGGTGAGTTTCTCCCTCTCTCCCTGCCCTCCAGCACACAGGGTGCCTTCACTGGCCCCACTCACTGAGTAAAAGAGTGATTCTGTCCTCCCATGCAATGCCCAGGGCCGGGGAGGTGGCAGAGTGCACTTCAAGCCTCTTCCCAAACCCAAGGGGAGATCCCAGCAGCCCAGAAGCCAGAGGAGAAGCGGGGAGTCCTCGAGTCACTGCCCCATGGTGCTGCCACTCAGGAGGTGCTCAAAGAAAGGCTTGGCTGAGGGAGTGCTGGGGACACCAGAGGAGGATCAGCTGGGACCAGTTTCTGTGCAGGGAAGGGGAAGCAGCAAGCAGAGCTGTGGTCAGCTCCTGTCAAGGGTTTCTTTACTTCTGCCCAGGAGACCACACAAGTTTCCCTTCACCCCTCAAAATGCAGCAAGGCTGCTGCAGAACATGGATTTAAGAGAATGAAGATTTTTTTGTTAATAGGTTTCCATTTCAAAACCTGGAAGGTTTTATATAGTAGAGCACAGATTTTTCTGTCAAATCTAATCCCAGTCAATGCCCCGCCATAATCTCCTAATTACACTATGCAGTAGGATCAGTCTCTCTAATCCCTAATTATATCTTTGCATGGAAAATGTTTTGTCTCACTTCTGTCTCTTCTACATGGTTTCCAGCTGCCCAAAGGATTCTCAGAGCTGCTAATAGTGATAATCTGCTGAGGTAGATCTCAGCAGTTTCTTAGAAGGCAACTACAAATTCTCCTTAAAAAGTAATTCAGTTGTCCCAAAACTGTTCATCAATTTGACCCAAATTTGTGGGGAAAAATAACAAACAAGCAAACAAAGATGTGATTAATTGTTGGTGACAATTCACCCCACTAAAGAGAGAGGACACTGCAGGATGCTCATGGCCCCACGCCATTGGAGACTTTCAGTTTGCACGGAAAAACCCTCACCCATAAAGCATTGGAGACTCGCATCCCTCCTAATAAATCCCCACCCATCAGGGAGCATTTAGCCAAAGAACAGCCATTGCCTGGCTCTTCAGGAGATCATCCCTGAACAAGACATTATTTATTGGTCAATTGGTCACAGCAGCAGCGTTTTGGGTCAGTGTGAGATCCTTGTCATACATGCAGTGCAGGGGGGGCACAGCTGCTCTCTGAGGGAGGATTTCTCAGCTGATGCTGGCTGGCATCATGAATGTGTAGGAGCAGATACATGTATGGAGCCTCTCCTTTTTTTCTTTTTGCTTTTTTTTTTTTTTTTACAAATGCAAGGAAATAAAAGTTTTAATGTGGGTCAGATGGAATGGGTTTTGTGGACAAGGTTTTTTTTTTTTTTTAGCTAAAAGAAACACCTGCAAATTTTACATACTGCTCACTCTGGTAATTGCTTCTTTGTTTCTTTTATTTACATTTTGGTTCAGCTGCTGAACTGAAAAAAAAAATCAGTAATTTTCTCAAACCAGTTCATAATGCTGGGATGGGGCTGCCTCCCTGTTCAGAATAATAATGGTGGTCTGCTTACTGTAGGTGTCAGTTTAGTGACCTGTGGAAAGTCTGCAGTAAAAATAATATGTGGTCCTTCTTCAGTCCTGTACAGCTTCCACAAAACAAAATAAATCAGTGGTCTGTGCATCCAGCCTTACCACTGTAGCAGCTGATAGAAGCCCCTTTATAATATTTCATCAGGACACAGTGATTTAATAACAATTATTATGTAAAAAAATGCAGAATTAGATTAATCTCATATTATAAGAACTGTGAACCATTAATATTGTAAGAGGGCCATTAAAGGGTGGAAGGCTAAAAAAGATGAACCAGGAGGGCTTGGGGACATGTTTGAAAGCAGCATTTAGTTCAAAATGCTTTTGGAAAAACAGTAACAGGCCATGGGGAGTGTGGGATATAGAGGTGGGAGGCATTTGATGCAGAAAAAAATTTTCTTCCTAAAAATCAGTAAGAAAGAGTGGGAGTGGTGCTAAGGGGGAAGCTGGGGGGATCACCCTTCCCCTCCTCCCTCTGGCAGGCACGAGATGCTGCGCTGTCTGCACCTCCCTCTTTTAATAAGAGCCTCAGCATATCACAAGCAGCATGATTTTAAATTTCAGTCGCAGTGGGGACACCACTTCTTTGTCCCCCCTGCTGGCAGCCAGTCCTTCCTTTCCTTGTATTCAGATGTGACCATGAAAATGCCCCAACATTCGTCTCGACTGAGAGAACCCAAACACTGGGAAATACTAGGTTGGGTCCCCAAACCAAACACATCTGACAGTGCCTCTGTGGTGCTGGAAGCATTGGACAGGACCAGAGGACAAACAGGGTGGCACCAGCCCAGGATGTCTTTTGAAACAACAAATGTTATTGACAGGTAACCCGTGATCTGAGTCATTGCAAAGGTGTCTCAGCTCTTGGACAGGTATTTTGGATGTGGAGCACTGGAGGTAGGATACCCATGGACAAGCTGCATCACCCAGGGGTTTCAGAGCCCAGCACTGCTGTGCCATGGGCAGGAGGCAGGCACAGATCAGCTTTCTTCACACATCACATTGAAGCCCTGGGCCACGGCATGACCATTCCCCATGCTCCACGGAATGGGAGCAGCTCATATGAGAGGGAGGGAGCTCTTGGTGTTTGTGTAGGAGGAGGAAAGAAAAGGAAAGAAAAGTGGGTAAGAGGACTTTCAATATTCCCCTTTTGCAGGGGGAGAGCTGGCTCTCACCTGGGCTCAGGATTACTCTATCACTCAGAGGTGTGCTCCAGAACAGAGAAATTGCCATTTCTTGGGAGAGGGAGCTGCAAGAGGGTTCCTGTGAGGTGCAAGCAGTCCCTCAGCCTGATGCTGCACAAAGGCTTGATACTACCCAGACAACTTGTATAAGTGGACCAGGATTTCTGACGCAGCAATGGCCCTAAAGCTCAGGAATTTCTAATTGCCATCACAACCCTCTCATTGCATGACTTATACTCAGTATGTGACACAGCATTAATTATGCATTTTGATTCACAAGTTGCAGCTAATTACTGTTGTCCTGGTGAGTGCTTATATACTTTATCTTGTTCACACACAGAGGGTTGGTAGGAATATATCAGGGTTTTGCTGTCATCCAAGAACTATAAAATTGCAAAGAATCTTAGGCAAGTAGTGGCAGCAAAAGCTGAGGGCCAGCTGGAGGTACATCCCCAAGTCACAGTGTGAGGGTGAAATCAATACATTCTTTCATCAAGTGGGAAGAGCAGATTTTGACTCCCTGATTTGTTAACCTCACATCTTTCCTGGCATCACAGCCAGCTTGGAGGTGTACGTAGTGAAATATGACTATGAATAATACTTCTTCTCACAAGCCAATCTCCTAATTTTTAAGGAGGAGTAGCAGCAGAGGCTTCTTCCAGGAAGGACCATGGCAGCTGGGGTGCCCACACCTGCCTGGGGCAGCTCCAGGGCACAGGGGAGCCAGCAGGACCCACCATGGGGTCACTGTGCCATGGGGCACGTGGGTCCTCCCTGCTGAGCCCCTCCTGCACCTCCGGACCTTCGAGCCATGCAGCCATGGAGGGCACAGCTCCAGCAAAGTGACACAGTGCCTGTGCCTGTGCTGAGCCTGGGCTGTGCCTGTTTGTGACAGGAAGGGCCATGTGTGCCACCCCAACCTCCCATTCCCTCTGAACGTGCCCATGGCTGCCCCTGGCATCCAGCAACATCCTGCTTCGAGCCGTGCCCTGGCTGCTGCTCACAGCCACCCAGGGTGTGAGTCACCGGGCACAGGGAGCAGGCTGCTTCCCTTCAAAACACATTGCCCTGTCCTGAGCTTTGGGGGCTGGTTTTGGTTTGGTTTTGTTTTCATTTAATCTGCCTTTCCCTGTGGGCAAAAGCCTGCCCTTCTTTGCAAGGGAAGGTCAGGGCAGAGCTCAGTCAGGGCAGCTGAAGTGCACGGGTAGAGCAAAGATGCTGTGTGCACCTGCTTTGGAGCAGTTTGAGAGGCAGACCAGGAGCAAGGAGCTTTTGTCTGAACACAGCCCTACCACCTCATCCCTTCCATCAGCATCTTAGTTATTAACATTAATTATTTAATGCTTAATAATGGCATTCTACTGCTGCTAGTGACATACTGCAAGACTCAAAAAATCATTCTGTACCCACATGTGCAATCTTTACACAGAAAAGAAGTCTGACCTCTGTTAAGTGTTTCATAAACCAAGAACAATAAAAATTGTTTTCCCCCAGGAGCTGTTTTCCCTATTTCAAGTGAGACTTTCCCAATATTTATTTGTCTGCTTATAAAAAAAAGTTTAAAATGTTCAGCAGTAAGAAGTGCCATTATAGAAACAAATTGCACAGAGTGTTCAACACGTGACAGTTTGGAGTAATCTCACTGACAGTATTGCACACACATTAGAACACACATCAAATGAAAATAATATTTCAGAAGGGAACATATTCCACATCACTCCCCCACAAGAATATTTCAGAGGGTAGGAGAGACCTGCAGCTGTTTGGAAAGTATTAGTCTCATTGCAGAATGAGTCAATATTTAGTGACATATCTTTTTCCAAGTAAATCAGAGTGCAGGACAAGATCTTCCACTTTACTGACGCTCTAGGGGTGCTTGTGCAGGAGAGGTGGCACAAAACAGCTGCCTACCCCCATGCCCTGGTGCCCGAGTGCAGCAGCCACCCCTGGTCCCTGACAGCGAGGTGCCCCCTCGGTCTGCCCTGGCAGGAGCAGCTGGTGGGCTGCTGCCACCAGCACTGGTGGTGTGACCACAGTTTTAAGAGACACACTGCAATTTCAGGGCAGTTTTGCACCTCGGTGAACGCTCGCTGTGCCCCATGGACTGGGCAGCAAAGAGCTCTCAGTGCAGGACTGCAGCCACCTCAGGCTTGCCTTGGAAACAGACACACTAAATAAAATGTGACCTCTTCTGACACTTGGTACCAGGCCCAGTCTGCACCAAGTTGGTTTATGCAGACAATGCCCCACTGGGTATTGGAGTAGCTGCTCCTTTCCCACCTTCAGAGGGACGCTCATCCACAGCTGCTCTGCTCCCTGGAGTGGGAGGAACTCTGGCCATGGTCACCTGGGCACTGGTGGGGCTGCTGCTGACTTCAGGCTGTGTGGGCTGGGGCTGCACTGACAGTGAGAACAGCCCTGCCTCACCCACACTCGTGGTGTAAACTGAGTGAGGTAATTTCAACTGGAGAGCATCCACAGGGATGACACTGTATTGAAGGATCAGCAGAACATAACAGTCTTCAAACATACATGCACCTGCATGCATCCACACACATCTTTGTGTATACACACATGGTGTGTATATAAATATATATATACATGAATAAATAGTACAATCATTTTGTAGTGCTAGGAGAAGCCTGAGGTATTTGGTGTATTAAGCAGCAGTCAGCTTCTACCTGACTTTAATGAGTGTTTGTTAATGCCTGTGTACTAAATGACTGCTGACTGAGTCAAATACAAATGATCATATCAGTAACATGTACAGAAGATAAATCTAACTCCTCACCTAAATTAATTTCCCTGCTCTCCTTCTCTAGCTGGTATTTACAAGCTCCAAGCCTAGAAAACAATCCTGCTACAGTAATCACACATAACTAGCTACAAGTACAGACCAGAGTCACATGCATGATTTAGGCTACAATAGCACCCTGTGATATTTCATTTTTGACTAGCATTCATAATATCACAACCACTCAGGGGATGCAGAAGAGGTAGGTAAGTACCCACAAAACAAAAAGCCAGTGCAGGGAGTGCAGTATGCCCCAGGCAGGAGCTGAAATAGCTGCTGAGGAGAGTAGAGCCCATCCTGCTCCTCATGAGAGTTTAAGCAATAGTTTTTTGCAAATATTCTTTCTAAACTCAGCTTAAAAAAAGGGGGGATGGGGGAGGGGAGGGTTTTTACAGCTCTTGGAAGGTATATGGGAAGTGGGACTAGGAAATTCTGTGCAGACCCATACACCATACATGAGTCATGACTTTCTGTTTCAGTTCATTTAGCTTCTGGGTTTGGTGTTCATTGCTGCTACATTCACCCTCTGGTTTAGGAGTTTTTTGTGGTTAAAACAGCCAAGATGTGGGAACTCCTGGTCTGGCCCTTCCTCTGCCCAAGGGCAGTGGCAAGCCTTGTTGCCCTCTCAGCTCCACTGGTGGAAGTTCTCCACTTCTGTATGGAGTCCATAAATATTTATTGAGTCAAGTCAGGGTGAGTCCCTGGCCTAAAGGACACCACTCATCAGCAGATGTTGAAAAGCCCTCTCCCATCCTCACTCCTGAAAATGCTGAATACCAAATAATGTAACCTGTGATGTTGCCTGCAGCACATTCTGGGACACTGAGCCCTAATCTGGGTGCGAGGGGTCAGCACTTCCCCTCTCCCCAGCTGTGGTGTCCCAGGACGTGACAGACATCTAGGGACTTTGATGTCTGCAAGTGTGGAACAGGAGGAGATAACAGAATTAGAACCCTCCTGGGTCAGAGCAGGTTACTGTGATGCATCTAAATTTTGGGTTATGATTTTGTCTGAAGCTCCTCTTAGATGTGGGTGGTATGCAATCTACACAGCTATAAAGACGCAATGGGAATTAAAACAAAAGGTGGCCTCATTAATCCTTTCTAAAATATCTGAGGTCTGTATGAGTTCAAAACTTCCCAGTGGGTGCTCAGTTCTCTGTTGATGTCCTGTCAGTGATGCTGCCCATTGCTAGCAGCAGCACCAGGCAAACTCTTCCAGCACTGATCTGCCAGAGGCCCTCAGCTATGCTAATGCAGCAAAACCTCTGCTTAAGGTGAAAGACTTTTCCTGGGATAGCATTCAGGAAATGTAAAGGCAGGGGAAGAAATTGAATTGAGTAAAGAAACACTCTGTACCTCTTTATTCCTTTCAAGTACAACACCACACTCATTTTCTGAAGAAGTCCCCTCGACTTTCCCCAGCTATGAGCCATTTTGTCTTTGAAATTCTCTTCAGGCACATTGGTTTTGTCTGCTCTTACGGACCTACTCTATTCTTCCATGTTTGCTCTCACCATATCAAAGCACAGATTCTTCACAGTGATGCACTTGACTCAACAGGAAGCAAAGCCCCACCGGGCCCACCCTTAACCATGTAGCAGATTGGTGCTTCCCTCTGGCCTCACCTCCCCGAATTTCGAGGTGTTAAAGCAGCGAGGGACCTGTCCTGGCAGGGAGGTGCACTCCAGCCAGCAGAAACCCATAACGGCACAAGTATTCTGCTGTGTCAAGCCCCTGGCAGCACTATCACTGCATATTTTCCCGATGGTTATCTCCTCCTCTCCCAGGGTGCAGCTCAGGGGAAACGTGTTTCACCAAGTCAGCGCCAGTCCGTGCCAAGTCACCCTGGTATTCAGCAGCAGCGAGGACTCGGCATCGATTCCAGCGTTCCTTTTAGCACCCAGCCCTCGGCATTCCCCAAACGCAGCTCACCCTCTGCCGTGTCCGCGATGGGGCGGCGCGGCGTTCCCTGCCCGCCCCGCGCCTTGCATTCCTGCTTTTCCCCAGCTCCAGGGGAACAATCCTCGCCTTGTTCCCGCTCAGTGACCTGGGCAGGGATTAGCACGCATGAGCGGCTGCAGGGTCTGCACGGGGGAGAACGCCGGGGCTGCCGGCGCGGCAGTGGCACCCGCCTTTGCCCCGGCCAGCTGCACCCGCCCACAGCTCTGGGGCGCAGGAGATCTAACACAACCCTGGAGAGATGATGGGAAAAAAGAAAAAAAAAAAAAAAAAAAAAACCAAACAAACCCAAACTCAACCTACCCTGGGTTTTGAGAGGGTGATCTATGCGGTTCCTTGGGTGGAAAGGCATCTGCAGGGACAGCCTCATGCGTTGTTTGTGCGGCTGAGGACAGGACTGCACAGAAATGGGGGTCAAACAGGTGACATTTAGAGCAGCAGAACACCTGAATGACTTGCCTGACAGCTGTGAGTTTGACTTCCATCATCATCATCATCACCACCATCACCATCATCACCTAGGCCCTTTGTAGGATGCTGCCAAGAACCTCAGCCCTTCCTGTGCAGCCCAGAGAAATTCCCCCTACCAGAGCGGGATTTGGGGAATGCAATCACCAGCTGGGGGAGCAAGTTAAGGACACCAAAGTGTTTTGCCCTGCTCACCAGCCATGGAGCTGGTGGGAACATTTTCTGGCCTCGACCTGGCAGCATTTGCAGCCCCTAGGGAAGGTGTCTGCCCTTCACCCTCCACAATTTTCTCAGGGCTGTGCTCTCCAGCACTTCCAAAGGCCTATTTTTTTTCAGTTGCTGAGAAGCTGATGTGAAGGTTTGAATGTGTAGAAATCTTTTGGAAGTACTGGTTATACTCATATGCAGCTTCTTGCAGACCTGAAGAAGTCAGGCAGCCACAGCTGGATCTGACTTTCTGCTCTGGCTGGAGGCTGAGGGTGGTTCTCCACTTGCCTTGCTGGAAAGCCCTAAAGGAAAGCAAGGGAGGCAACCACCCACTGATTTATTTGGCTGTCCCAGCATCACCATTTTCAAGTGCTAGCAGGATGCTGCTGTAAGGCAGGATGAAGAAGCATTGCTAGGAGTGCTCTCAGAGCCAAACACTGGAGCTGGAAGCAGAGGAAAGATCCATCCCACAGTGCAGGCCAGGTTACCTGCAGGTCCCACTTGTGCCTGAGTAGACGCAGCTGAGAAAATCTCTGATAAGAAAACTTGGTAGTGCCAACCTCATAAGGGTCTTTAGGCATCAGAGCACACTCACAGGTTATAATTTCATCTTAACTCCCAGGTACGTTTTGGGAGTGCTTCTTGCCTCCAAGAGCAGGAGCAAGCCCTGCTGCTGTGGGCAGTGTTTGGGACCCCTGCCTGGCTGGGTAGTAGAGGGAGGCCTGCAAATGTATGCTTTGTACTCTCCATGGTCTGTGACCACAGCCTGCTCATGATCCCTGCAGCCCGGCAGAGGATGGGAGCAATGGGCAATCAGCAAAAAAAGACTCTTGAGACAGCACATCCATCCATTTCACAAGCTTCCACAGAAGAGGTAGTCATTGAAAGATTTAATTCCTATCCATTATTTACTGGATCAAACCAGAAATCTCAGAACTGGTTACAGAAGAAGGAGTTATTACAGAAGGAGTTATTAGCTGTCTAGTAATTTAAATTATCTGCTCCTCCTTACTCCACTTTTTGTGGAGCTATGTTAACGTTTAAAAAAAAAAAAAAAACAAGTTCTGTTGCTATAGCTACCAAGATGAGCTTCCAGCCATGAGATTTTGATCAATAAAATATGCCAGATGTGTCTCCAAGAGCTTCCATTAATAAAATACCAAGTGTGGTGAGAATCTTCAGACTAATTCTAGGGGACACGAATGAGTTGCTTTTAAATATCTCAGTTGATGAAAAGTAAAAAGCAACTGGCACCCGTAAGATTTTATGCCAAGCACTAACTGAAGCATTGCTCTCACTGAGAAGCATGCACCAAAATAGCCTCTCAGAAACACACAGCCCAGAAAGCTGAGCACAAGTGAAAGGGGAACCCTGTGTTTTCCAAGGCTGCCATTGGTCCTTTCCCTCCTGCAGAACTGCTGATGTGCAGAACAAAACCCCGGGGCATGTTGTAAAAGTGAAGGCTCCTTGCAAAATCTCTTCTTCTTTGCAAGTTGTCTTAAAAAGCTCAGTATCCACTTCCCTCTGGAGTGTTTTCCCACGTGTGCTGTAACTCCAAAAGAAAAGAAAGATGCACTCAGGGTCGGGCCCAAGGAAGACCCACCAGCCAAGCAGGAAGGAACAAAGGCAGCAGAGGAGGAACAGAGAGGAGCCTCAGAGTCAGGTCTTGCCTGAGGGCCAGCAGCTCCCTTCCCAGTATCGCGGCAGGTGCTGGGGGGCTCTGCTCACCCTTCACTGGCCCTTGCAGTCTCCTTGCAGTGGGTATCTGCTCTTCTCTACTGGAGATCTTTGGTGCAACAGTTTCCAGATACCTCTGGGTCTCCTTCTCCACAGCCTTGCTTTGTCCTAGGTTTCCAAACTCTGACCAAGAATACGACAAAACCAAACTCCATCCTTTCCCAGGCTAGCAGTGCAATTTCTATCAGGTTTATCAGCCCAGCATATGAACCAAGGATCCTTTTCCTCGTGTCCACATGTGCTTACACTCCTGCAGTCAGTTATGGAAACAGTTCTCCTCCCCTGACAGCTCCTTTATAGGTTCCAGTTAGAATTAGATGAAGAGTAGAAATAAAATTTTTATTAGATTTGACTCATGCTTTTATGCTTATTTTTATGCATTTTGGCTCTTTATTATTATTATTCATATTCTCTTATTTTGCACTTCCCAGCTCATTTTCACCAGCTAATAAAGGTTGATAAACTTACTCCAAGTTATGTGGATGCTTTGAGTCCAATTTGAATACTGCATCACTGATTAGCCCACAACAGGCAAGGTACATGTCTGCTGCCATACTGTCATTGAATTATCCTGTGCTGGAATTGGATGCAACTGTTTGTCGCTGTGGGAATGAAACGTTAATTTAATGCTATCTGCATTTATTAGAGAGCAAGCCCATTGTACAGGCTGTCAAGGGAAACTGACAGTCCTCTACAATAATGAGCGCAGGAGGAAAAAATCCATTTCTCATCAGGAATGACTCTTCCCATCTCTCTTGTGCTGCTCAAGTGTGTGGATCAATGGAGACAAGTCAGCTGGAAATGAGAGAAAAATACAAAAATGTCTCAAGCTTCACTATGAGTGGATTTGATAATGATTCACCCTCTGCACAGGTCTGACTTTCTGCCATTAATTCATACCATTAATTTTGCAGTTCAAATAAAGAAACCAAATGTTGCAACATTTCCAAGTATCTTCCTGCAAAAAAACTGTGATTTAAACAAAGAGTGGAAAACACGATACTCTGGTACTTATTCAGAAACATATTGCGCGTCTTTTCCCAGTGTTTTAACTGGGGAAAGAGCTGCCAGGATTCAATCCTGTGCAGCTCAGGGGGAAGAAGCAGCACAGCCGCGGCCCCCGGCAGGACAAGAGGGACCCAGCAGCACAGGCGGGTGGGTAAAGGTGCCGGGAGCCCCGGGCCGTGAGCGCGGCCGGTCCCAGCGGTGCCGGACGCCGGGAAGCGGCGGCGCTCCCGGGGATGCTCGGCGAGCCCCGGGCCGTGAGCGCGGCCGGTCCCAGCGGTGCCGGACGCCGGGAAGCGGCGGCGCTCCCGGGGATGCTCGGCGAGCCCCGCGCGCCCCCTGGCGCTGAACGGGCTCCGCGCCGGGGCCGCGTCCCGAGCGATCCGGGGCCCGGCTGACACCCGGGAGTCCGGACTGAAGGCAGACCAGAGGCCCGGGCCGAGGGAGGGAGCAGCGGATCGCTGACCCGGCGGTGCCCGGCGCACGAGGCCCCATTGCCCCCGGGCTCTCTCACGGCCGGAGGTCTCGGGCAGATTCCTGCACGGGCCAGGTTAGTGCTGCTGTCCCTCACTAGCTCGGCACCGCTGGAACTTCAGCCCCGGCTGGACAATTCTGGGTTTAGTGCCCCGAGCAGTGAGATAACAAGACTGGCTTACACTTCATCACGACTTTGCAGGCTCATCGACAAACAGTCCTTTGCTGGGCAGGGAGGATGCCAGACCTGGCAGTGGAGTAACTCATAATTCGGCCTTAAGTCAAGCTGAACCTCAGACCTAGAAAGTGTCACAGACCAAACTCAAAACCTTTATTACTCCACCACAGCCTGGCCTATATTCCCTCTCTCCGTGACCTGTGGCTCAGCTCCCTTCTGTTGTGTAACCCTGAGCACATGGCCTCGTGTCTGAGAGGAAAGCAGACCTGTAGGAGCAGCAATATCAGTATCTTTCAGGAAAAGCAGGCAGTTCATCCCTTCCCCCAGCACAGGGACAAGTCACCCACACCCCAGGTGGTCAAAGGGGAGCTCTGCAGTCTGAATGGGAACGGTGATAGGGGCTGAGCCTGGTGGTGACAGGACCAGGACTCTCTTACCGCTTGTGAGCAGCAGGAGCTGCGCTGCCTCTGCAAGACAGCCCACCACTCAGCGTGAGAGGATATCCTCTCCTACAGGACCAGCAGGAAAGAGGCTCACCCTGCTGCCCCCCTGTAAACCAGCGCTGGGCACTGCGGTCACCAGGCTGCTGCAGGTACAGGAAGGCTCGCAGAGAGCTGTGGCTGAAACGAGCTTTCCTGGGCAGCAAACTAAACTGTCCTGGCTTCTGCTGAAGGGTATTTCCTGCAGTAAAAGCATTTAAAGAATCATTTACACCCTCTCAGGGAAGATCATTAAAAAATACCCTCCAAATACTCGCTTATCGGATGATGAGTGATCACTTAAAACATCTGTCCCGGCAGCACAACACGCCCCTGGCCGATGGAACTGGGCCTGTTGGTGAAGGTGATAAGCAAACAGGAAAACGCCCGACATTTACACTTCGCTGAGCTAATCTACCTTTACTTTTAAATGCTGCTCCTGACAAAAGCAAAATCAAGAATCCACTGAAACAGCAAGTGGCTTCACATGTATCTTCAATACACTGTTATAAACTGTGAACTGTCTTTGTCCCACTGTAGGAGACAATTTAGCTGACTTACAGGACGGGGGGTTCCAGGCATTTGTTCCTCACAACGGGAGCTGTGGAAATAGCTCTCTTTAACACACACCCGGGGGCACCTCCGAGTTATTTCCACACCCAGTTTTGTGGATTCAGGAACGCGGAGAATGTGGGTTATGCTGCCCTCCTTGCTGCAGGTACATATTAACACTTCCCTCGGTGCTGGAGGTGGAGACAGTCGATGGATTTAGCTCTGTTCCACAACACCGCTGTGCCCACACCATGCAGAGCACAGCCTGCAGGACATCTCAGGGCACAGATACGCCACATCATGCTATGCAATGCCTCAGCTTTCCCTTTATAATCATTAGCCTCTTACTTTCCTTTTCAAATGCAAATAGGCTAAACAGGCTCCTTTTTTTTTGTACTGTATTTTCCTTCTTCACCTAATTTCCTCTGCCCGTTACCCTGGACAGCGCAGCTGACTGACTGGTACCCTCTGCCCCTCCAGCTTTGGCAGTGAAATACTCGAAGGAGTCCGCGGCTCCAACTGCCCTCCCCGCATTGCCCCCAGCAAGGGCTGGTTAAAGATAAAACAATGAACAGCCCCGTGCGGAGTTCAGGAAGACTCACGAGCTCAAAACTCCCCTGGCAAAAATTCTGACGTACCCATCAGTCCTCAGTGATCATCTTCCACAGGTGTTTCCTTCGTCATTTAGTGAGGTTTTATTATGCCCTTAATACGTACTTAAGTGGCAGTTTTGCACATAGCACCTGTTAAATAGTGATTCATTTTGACACTTCCTAAACGGGTGCTACAACTCCTCGGTACATGCAAGGAGGAAGGCACCTAGGCCAGCCAATGAATTCCTTACCAGTTTGACAGTGCAGGTAACCACAGCTTTTCCCTGGCAGAGATGCAGTAATATTCTTTTGCTCACATTTGAAAGGGATTTTGGACCATTCCATTGCCCATACGAAACTTCAGAGTGAAAGATTTCCTATCTTTTCTGAGCAACCCTTAGTGGTTGTCTGCAATTAAAGAGGTCTGAGTCGATCCATCTTCTGTTAACAGGGCACACTAGAAAATAATTTACAGGATAGACCAGCTCACTGCTGAACAGTTTTACAGATGTAATTTCTCCCTCCTGAGTTCATTGCTTTTACAGTAACTGTACTGGCAGACTTAAATCATGACCTCCTTTATGCTTTTTATATATATGTATATATTTATATATCAAAGCTATACATCTAGCTAAATATCTTTCTGTGGAAATTATCCAGAAGTTGATTGCAGCCTTGCATAACTACACTGCTCCATAAAAAACATCAGTTCAATAGAACTAAGAAAAAATAGAATCAGCCATTACAGATACTGGTAAAGGAAAATGAGTCCCTGGAAAGGAAAAGAAAAAAAAAGTCTAGATGGCACAGAAATACTGGAAATGGATTAATCTGTCTCAACCAGAAAGAGGGGTCACCAAAACAGCAGACACCAAGTTTAAGAAAAGAGAGGTTCACACAGCAAGTGATAATTCATAGTAATTCCTTTCCAACCAAGTTTACATGGATTCTGGAAACAACTGTCCAAGCGTGTGGATAAAGAGAGCTTTGAGCACCACCATACAGAGAACTGACACCACACTCAGGAGAGCCCCAAGCACAACACAACACATCCTGGACAAGATTGTTGCATCACCACATTTGACCACATGTAGAGATAATAAATGGAATAAATGCACAAAGAAGTTCAAAGATTTTTCTCCTCTTTATTTAAACACAAATACATTTACAGCATGCAGGTAAGTTAAAACTATATGGCGTCTTCCCCAAACCAATTGTTTTAATGCATCTTAAGTGTACTGAAGTTAAATCAGATTCCACAGGTAGACTTGTCCTCATGTCAAATTTAGAGTTACACACAGTAGTGAGTCAGCATTTAAGTTATGTAAATAATTTAGTTGTTCACCAGAAATAAATATTATTTCACCAAGTTCCTATCCTAAACTGTTTTTTAAAAATATGATCTAGAGGAACATAAAAATAAGAACCACTCAAAGACTGCAAGTTGAAATAGCAGTGTTGAACATTCCCTGTATAGACTGAGTACTTTCATTTACAAAATACAGTAATTGTCCTGTCTGGCTGACCTATCACAGCCAAACCAGAAAGCAAAGAAAGTTGTGTGTTTTTCTTTTTTTACATTTTAAGAGGCAGTTCTTGGTAAACTTCATAAAAGGTTTAAAATAAAAAAAAAAGTTTAAATATAAAAAGGTGATGTACACTGAGCTACACACTAGTTACTATTTAATCTAATTTTTAAACACAACAATTTTCAGCACCAAAACCCATGACAATTACCTACAGGAATGAAACCCCCATTCACAGGCATGAGAAAAAAATCCTGCTTCATTTGAGTGGGTTATTTTGTTTTTATGATTGCACATTGACAAATGAAGGCCTAAAACCTGTAGTTAACATAGAGAAAGATAATGGACAGTGCTGATTCCATGATGAGAAATTTAATTCAAAATATTTTGTTGTTTCTTTATTTTTTTCTCTCAGTATGCTGCCTTCAACTGTGCTCTAATACAACTGCAAGTTTGGAGTGCTTGGCGGCCTTAGTGAAGAAAACTCCAAAATAGTGGGATTTCCAACTGATATACTCAACCTTTAAAAATCAAACTACTAAAAATTCAGACTACTGTAGATATAGAAAAAAACTGGTTCAAGGTCTAAAATTTGACTATACACCATCATAATATAAATATTTTGCCTATTTAAAAATATAGAAATTGAAAGTGATTTGCTGTCTGAACAGTCACAGAGTTTCTACGGTTTCCACAATAACTGAATACCCAGCAAAAAACTCAAGCCAGAACAAAAAGTTTTATCAACCAGGTCTGAAAAACTCATTGAATTCTTCCAGCAATACTACGTGTCTTCTTTCTTAAAGACCCGGTAACTAACTAGTTTCTATACAGAAGAAGGCTGTCCTAAAAATTATAGTGGCTAAACCCTATGAATAAGTTAAGTAAATTATACTATAAAACTTTAAACCCTGGATTTAGCTCAGTGAGAGTACCGGGGCTCAAAACAAACTAACGAAAAAAAAAATCAAAACCCCACGTTTAATTGTTTTAGCCACTTTACAGGACTTTATTGCAAAGAGAAGAAATTCAACAACTACTACTTTGGACATTTTGGACACCTACTTACAAATGAATTACAAATACAATTCAGGGTAGCACTTTATTTTATTATTATTTTAAACACATGCCTCTGGCATTTCTGGATACATCAGTTTTAAAAAGTTGTGTCCTTTATTTATGTGTCTGAATTCATTGGCCTGTTGCTGAAAAAGGCTTTTTAAACCGAAAATTAAAATTTTAGTCAAAAATTCCAGTGCTGTATGTAGTGGACTATAAAGTTACAGTTTAGATTGCCCTCATTTCACTATTACAAAATAGTGAAAGTGAACTGTCACAGATACAGACAAATGGACAGACAGGTTCATCAGAATGAAGCAGAATGTTTTCACTCCACCAGACTGTACTGTGTGCAGAACCAGGAACAGGACAGATGGGATAATCCATTGCCAAAGTCTTTTTTGTAAACTCAGGTTTATTCTTATTACTGTACAGTATTTAATTCTAAGTCACCCAGTGGCCGGGCACGGGATGAGATAACAGTTACAGAGCCTTGTTCATTCCGGACTCTTTAGGTCGGTGGTGTCGGTGCCTCGAGGCAGCTGTGGCAGCACTTCAGGATCCTCACACTGTACCAACACAGTTAGTTCCAATGCTCTATGCAGCATTCCAAAAGAAAACTGTAACTGTAAGGAGTGCCGCCCTAATTCAGTGGGACATGTAGTGTTATGTGAAGTGATAAAAATGAAAGAATACTTAAACACTGTTGCACATTCCCTAAGACAATAAGATGTACACAAATTAAGCTAGAAAATTTGAACTAAGATTTTTCTCAACGTACATTCAGCTTGGCACAGTGC
The DNA here is from genome assembly GCF_026979565.1 of Vidua chalybeata. Taxonomy (NCBI): domain Eukaryota; kingdom Metazoa; phylum Chordata; class Aves; order Passeriformes; family Viduidae; genus Vidua; species Vidua chalybeata. Next base: position 14,610,481 of record NC_071530.1, on the reverse strand, counting down.
GGACTAAATTTAAGACATGAAAGACAAACTGTGTAATAAGCAGAGCTACACTTTAAGTAACATGTCATTTTTCAAGACGCCAAAATTGCACTCTAGTTGGTTTTTTTTGGGAATCAGTTAGCAGAATTTGTAGAAGGGGAAAGAGCTGTACAGGCCAGGTATAATTTATACAATTTTCAAAAAATAATCCTACAGTCCCCAAAAGGAGAGATTATTGTCATGGAATGACTCCCTCTACACAATATCCAATCTTCCTCATGCTGCATTTACTTTTCAGCAACTGTAAATGAAAAAAAAAATCACAGAGTTATGACAAAAAAAGCAAAGTTATTCACATTTACAGTAGACCATATGACTATTTACATGGCCCTTAAGAGCCTGGCTCTTAAACCACTCAGATAAGTGCTAATAAAAAACCCACTTTAAAATAAGAAATCACACAACACACAAAGCATTTAAGCAATGCTGTCTGCTACCAATGATTTTACAGCACCACAAACGGACTGGGTATGCAATCTTGACTGCAATAATGGAGTCAACATTATAGATAGAAACCACTTAGAGTCCAGCTCCATTTCCCATGACTTTTGCTGCTATTCCTGGCTAGTGGCAACTCCTTGGTTATTCAAGGCAAATGTTATTCAAGGTTAAAGTACCCATCAGTTCAATCTCTTAGTAAATAAGAGACATTACTGAACAGAACCAGGTACCTTGACTAGTACTACTGCCTTTTCTCTGAATTGGAGAGAAAGCTTGGAAAAGTCAGTAAGATAATGAAAAGAAACAAATAGAAACAAGATTCACATAAGCTGTTCTGGAGCCCTTCAGAAGAGGAGCACCCAGATTTCAAGCACCCCACCCCATTTTAGATGTATTTCAAACTGAAGATGCAGATAATTAACTAAGGGAATGTCTACAAGACATTTATAGGCACATTCAAAAGTGAAGATGACAACAGAGAACATAAAGTACAGCATTACTGTTATGTGAACAACAGATCAACCAACTATAAAGCAGATATTAATTAAAAAGAGAGATGATTCTGTAAAGCAACTTAAACATATTAAATACCATGTAACATGTAATTACTTTGGAGATTAGAGATGTTTCAAAGTAAGTGCACATTTAATTTCAATTACTCTAACTGCATTTTAGCTAGGCTAACATTTAAAGTTTACTGGATAAGGACATGAATTTTTCTGTTAAATAATGAAGCAGTGTGCAAACACAGTAGAAAAGCAAATAAATAACGTGAAAATATGGTAAATTTTATTTCATCACTGAATGTTTTCCTGAAGAAAACCGTATTTAAAAAGATACTAGCAAGCCAAAAGAATTTAAAATATCCACTCCTTTCCCAAACAGTGGCTACTGTCTTTGACTGGTAACCATCTCCAACTGATTGTTTCCATATTTTGTTCTACTTCTGCAGAACGCCATCAGAATTACCATTTTACAGCAAACACGTTCCAGAAGAAAAGCAGCAGTATCTTTAGTCAGGGAACATCATACCATTACACTGGCTATAAAATTCTGTAAAAAGGAGTTAATCTGACTATTCAAGTGACTTCATGCCACAGAATGAACTGCAATAAACCTAATACAAAGTAGTTTGATCACACATTTTTAAGAATGCTACAGGACAAACTTACACTTTGTCTTGCCGTCCACCTCCGCGCAGCACAACTGGCTGGCTGTTCTGAGTGAACGCACCTCCACCACGAATTGCACTTGGATGAGTTGGAGAAGCTGCTGGATGCTGGCCAGGGCGGATAGGCTTAGCTGCATGACAAGAAATGTGACTTACAAATATATACACAACACCACCTTGGATTATTCAAATTTACTGATATCATTAGCCAAATGTAATAGTCACAATTGAATGCATTTTGAATAAGAAAACAAAGAGGATGGCATTCTGAGAACATAACAGATTAGTGTCAACTACAACAAACTCTGGAAAATAGACAAAGTTTTGCTTTACTGTTCCCTGTTAAAGTTCGCAAAGCTTCTGATAAAGATTATCTTCACAAGAATTATCTATCCCACCTAATGCATTACCTTCTATGAATCCTTTTTTTTTTTTCTTTTGGCAATAAGAACTCAAATAAGACATAACATTAGACAGCTTCCTGAGAGTTATGTATCAGTAAGGAATCATTATACTTGCTGTCCTTCCCACATCTACTTGATTGATCAAGTCACTAGTTACTCTCTCTGCAGGTGGTTCTGGGTACCAATACTCCACAGATAACACTGTTTCATCAACCTACCATCACATAAAAATAAAACCTGCTTAATAGCCAAAGTAAAAATCCAGTAGTTTTGACAGGTCATTCATAAGCTGCATACACTTAATAAACAGTATTTTCAATCAGTTTTGCACTTAGCTCTTAATAGAACATACATAATGTATGTATAGGACTTCACAAAGTTCTGTAATAATAAGCAGAAGCACTTAAAATTTCAGCAGGCAAAAAAGAACCTACAGGCAGCAGATGCAGCAGAGAAACACATCTCAACTACTGCCTTATAGGAAATTGATCTCCAGGAAGACATGACCAGTTCATCTAGACATTTAATCACAAGAGGCTGTATACCTCAGGTGAGCTCACTAAAGAATTGTTTGTTTTCTTGGAGACCACTTGAGAGATAATTGAGACACAAAAGCAACTGTCTGCAAGCTGCCACTTCACGTGACCAAAAAATTTAAATTATTTTGCAACAGCTCTTTGCAGAATATGAGCAAAATTTAACTGCAAGGCTCATTTTAGTCACATTAACATTTAAGAGAAGTGTATTGATGGCTGAAGTCCTTCAGTTCTACAGCTTTAGTGTAATGTGCCAAGTTCTCCACAGGTCACACACCTTCTCAGTCCTCAGCACTTGACAGAGTAATAGCAGGGAGGAGCAAAGGAATATCACTATTTTGCCTCCAACTTCCCACCTGTTATTTTCCCCTAGAGAGGGCTGTGGATACTGTACGTGTAGTTTCAATGAGGACTGAAAGATGCACATATACACAAAAACAAAACAAAAAAAAAAAAAGTAGGAGACAGATGAAGCTTTAGGGGACAGGGGATTCTTTACTCACCAATTTGTGCTGAATGTCCTCTTCTGGCCATATTCTTGGATCTTACAGCTTCCTTTATACGATCTACTTCTTGCTGGTACCGCTTGCGATCACGAGAAGCATTCTCTTTGGCTTCCTTCAGTGCAGACTCCAAAGCTTTAACTCTTTCAGCTGTAGCTCTAAGTCGCTTCTCCAGTTTAGGAAGTTCACAGCGAAGATCAGCATTATCACGTACCAGCTACAAGACCAGAAGTGATTATTTTCTTGGTATCTCTCTTCATAGGGAGAGCTAACCAAATACGCTCCTCACCCCTAAAGAGGCAAAGCTGTAGGTTTACCATATTAACTTTGCTTAAGGTTTTAGTAAATCTATGGAGGTCAGTGACATTGAGACTGTCATTTGAAAAATCAGTTACTGTGGAAAAACCTGCTTCCAACAGAGATACCTCTTCCATCTGAGACAGGCAAGCAGCCCTTAGACTCATATATGTAGTCCAAACACAAATTTGGATCCCTTCCTGTTTAAATGCAGCCACTTTGTTATACACCCACATGAACTTAAACCAGCTAATTAATTTATGTTACAAAATAATAGACTAAAGTTTTCCTGTATCAAGAGAGACATTTAAGACGTAGAAGTATTTACTTAAAAAAGTTATTTTATGACCAATAGACAGTTGCTTCTGTAATAATGGATCTGGAGTAGTTTCACTGTAATTTGAAATGAAGTCTCACTGTACCTGCTTGTGAACCTTTGTAAGTTGTTCAAGATTATTCTCGAGGAAGGAAATCTTCTGTTTCTGTGCAGCACTGCCTCCTGTGTCATCTGAGTCGATCTCAGCACTCTGCAGTAACAAAGGCAGGGGGAGGGAGACAGGAGGCTGAGTACAAAACTGAACTTCTATACTAAGATCAAGCCATAAAAATTAAACCAAATAAATATCAGTTCCTAATTTAGTTCTAAACTGCAATTCATAGAGCATTCTCAGAAACAACGAGTTTAACTACAGCACCACATTACCTTTTTCACTCTAGTAGCCAGATCTTGAACAAACAGTTTCCGAAGATTGTGAAGAGTCTGAAGTTCTTTTGCCTACAGTTAAGGACAAGAAATTAACAAAACAACCCAAACAAACTCTGAAAGAAAAAAAAAAAAAAAAAACAAACATTGATATTTGGTTTGGAATATATTTTATCTTACCACAGTCTCTTCCAAACCCTTTAAATCTTGCCTCGCTTGTTCCCGTCTGTCCTGCATAACCCTAAAAGAGAATAAATTGTTCCTGAAATATCCTAGAAAAATTAGAGATTTTCTTTTAGAGGACTAGAGTAATTAACACACTATGATACAAATGAAAAAAGTCTTTTGGTTGAAGTCTTAAATTAAAGATGTAACCAACACATGACACTCAGAAATCTGTATGGCATGGGGGTGGTGGTGGGATTGGGTGAGTTGCAAAATGAAAAGAGGGATGTACTTTTAATATTGAATACAAACAAGTACATTCAGATGCATGAACTATAAAAGTTTCTAGAATAGTAAAAGACAAGACTCTCAGAGTCAGCTTCGGAGTGAACATTTGGGGAGATCTTATCCTACAAATGTTCTTAGCTGTGACCAGTTGAGATGATAAGTATCATGTGCCAGATTAAAAATCTTCTCTTTGTTTTCTTTAACACCTCACCCTCAACATGTTGGCAAAATTAGCATCATAAACAACAATATCAGTCTACAGGAATAGAACTTGATGATTATCAGTGTACAGAGCTGCTGTCTTGCCAGTTAATGTGAAAGCATTTTCTGCACAGGAAACTCAGAACTGTACAGTCAGTGCAGTTACCAAGATAACAGAATACAGGAAAGGAACCTGGACTTTCCTTTTTATGACCTGAGATTAGAATAGAAAGGCCAAGGACTGCACAAAAACGAAGTGTTCCTGTTAGGTAGTTAAAAAAGCTTCTTTTCCTCTTGGAATTTCTCCTCAGTCAGTTTCACTACTTTCTCACAGTTAAATGAGCAAACATTTGACCTAATAAAACATTCTATATTATGCCACTATCCTATCCATTTTCCAGGTGTCTCTGGATAAATAGTTCCAGGCATCTTCTGCAACTTCAAATTGAAAAAATTTAAGTGAATAATCTGCATTGTTCCTGGTCTGTCATTTGCCATGCACATTTATGATATTCAGTAGAAAATAACTGGATTTTAAAAGTCTGGGGAAGGACACAGAATACAATTCTTAGAACTTCTTTTCAAATCTTTTCAAGAGGAATGTTCCTATACAGCAGGTGGTCAGTGCTAGGTGTAGCTGAGCCTACAAACTGAAATAGAAAGCAATAATTGGTATGTATAGCAAATCTTACAAGACAAGAAAACCTGTTGTAGTTAATTAAAGTTTTGTAATAATTGTGGCAGATAAATCAAAATAAGATGGAATCACAAGACCGGAGTACTTTTAAAATTTCAGTCAGTTAAACAGGACAAACAAACAAAAAGGTAAAAAAAAGCAAGCACTGCTTCTTGATTACCAGCACAAATCAGTCAGGTCTCTCTGATTACTTCAAATCCCATGATAAAAACCCCTGAAAATCACTGTGTGTTTTAAACATAGCCAAAAATAACTTTTGAAAAAGTACTTTAAAGTATAATGTATTTTTAGCTTCTGTAAAGATAAATTTGTATGCACCAGGAAGGGGTTATAACTGATACACTTAGAAAGATTTCCAGGAGATTAAGGTCAGATTTCTAGAAGCTGAGAACTCTTTTTGAGCTTGACTTGGATACTTACCTGCAAACAGAATGTAATTCCACTTGTCCACTAACTTTTGAGTCTCTAATTCACTAACACATTGTATTTAGTTAATCAATGAAGCATGCAACTGTTTAATTTTAAGAATAAACCAATTAGAGCCACCTAACAAGTTAAATCACATAAGAACCATAAAAAGATTAAGGGAACACAAGAACTAGAAAAAGAGTAAGGGGAATTGTTAGAGGACTCTTGTAGCCTTAAGAGAATGCAACACTTAGCTGCAAATTGAAAAGTTAATTACTCCAATCCATAACACAGTCATGGCCTTCATATCTTTCATAATTTTACTTCTTATTTTAAGTATTCATGCAATGCAAAGGTTTTAAAAAAGGTTCAAGAAGGCCTCTTTAACAAGCATACTATAAAGTGAGAGGCACTGCATCATATTAGGTCACTAGTTTATAGAGTAAGCATCCCCACACACATTTGTTTTATGCATCATTATCACTTACGTAAGTTCATGAAGTTTTCTGCTTTTCTCCTGATCAGTCGCTTTCAGCTTCTCATGCTCGACTCTCAGACGTTCCTGTTCAAGCATCATCTTCTGGTTTTGGCTGAACACAAAGTAAATATTTCATCAGCTGAAACTCTCAGCCCATTCAGTAACATAATGGAAGATCGCAGGACAGTTCTGGAGGAAACTCTCATCACCTCCTTCCCCTGTACTGTGCTTCTGTACTTCTGTGCTTCTGCCCAGTCCAGAGACATTTGGCACCACTAAAACAAAGACAAGTACTTACTCTTGAAGCTCAGTGATGAGCTTCTCCTTTGCATCAACTTCATCTCTCAGGCTACTGATTTGTTTCTGATGTGTCTCACGATGGCTCTGAATTTGCTGCTCCACAGCTTGCTATTAGAAAAAAACAGAACATATTAAATGCTCTGAGTTACCACCAGGCTTCACTCTGTGGGGATTTGGGTTGTTAGGGTTTTCTTCTTTTTTAAGCAATGAAATTGACTTACTTTGACTTCATTTGCAGTTTGAACCTTATTTAAGTGCTCTTTCTCCATCTCATGGACCTTTTCTAGAAGGGATAGGGAACAAAAAACACAATTCAGCCAGGTATCTATGTAATCACATGGATGATGGCATTTATTTCCCTTCCCTTGCTGACACCTTACAATTTGGAAGAAGTCCCCACCCACCACAAAAATCAATTGAGTTAGTAACATCTTTACTCCTATCAATAACAGTTCTTTCAAGCAGCAAACATGTTTTACGATGGATTAATTCTACGTGTTCAGTAGCAAAAAGCCTTTCTATAGCTCTGCCTTTCAACCTAAACAGAACAGAGCAATTCCCACTTTATCACTATATTGTTAAAATGGTTGCGGTGAGTGGGGAGTAGGGAGGCAAGTCCTACCCTGTGCTCGGAGTTGAACTAATTCTTCATTAAGGGAATCCACAGATTCTTCCAGCTGCCTCTTTTTCTGTTCCACATTCTGAAGATATTCAGTCAGTGACTTGATCTTGGCTTCATGCTTGTGGAATGAAAAGATTCATTTGCTTTGGAACTAGGTACCATGGAATTACATCTGCATACTTATTTTTTACACAACAAGTAACCTCATCTCAAAACAAAAATGGTGCCAGCTAGACTCTTAGAAGAATATGACTACTCAAGTAGAGCTGTAATGTAGCCTTTAAGACAATGTCTTTATTCTGGGTTGGAATGAATTACATTTTTGGCTGGGAGAAGAGACGTTTTGAATGTTAAATACTAACAGAGGCAAGAGAGGCCCACTGTATTTAGAAGATTGCCTTGAAACGTGCATCTCCTGATTTTAAAAGAGATGATTATCTGTATGAAAAACAATACACAGAATTATTAAACTGCATATCTAGATCACAGTTTTCAGAAGTGTTAGAAGTCACATTACTGATCTTTTCTAACAATCACATTAAAATGGCCTTTCTCACATTAGAAATAAATTAGAAATAAGTCTGCTATGCAAACCTCCTAGAATTTTACTCTGCTATTACCTCTCCCACTTCCAGCTAGGGGCATTAGCAGGCAGAGTGAAAGAGAGTAAAGAATCCTGTGATGGAGAACACACGGGCTCCAGTATTTACTACAAGTGCTGCAAAAGCATTAGCAGGCTACAGATAAATTGCAGGAATTCTGACATCCTGCCATGCTGAATTACTTAGAAGCATTCAATCTGATGAGAGTACTAAGGAAACAGCTGAGTCTTATGGCTGTTCACTCACAGTGTGCTTTGTTAGGTGCCAAAAAAACCCTGCAACTTTTTTTTTCCCCAACAGGTTAATGAATTTAATTTATAAAGAACACTGTGCACTGTAGAGAAATATTTACCTGTGAGATGCGGAGCTGGCACGCAGCCAACTCCTTTTCATTTTCTTCCATTTTCTTATTGCTTTCAGCTTGTGTGCCTTCTAACTGTTTGCAACGTTTTACCATTGTTTTCACTTCTGATTTCATTTTGCTAATGTACAGTCTTGCGACTGTGAATTCTTCATCTATCATGCCAGTTCCCTCAGGCTGCTGAAAAGGGTAGAACAGCACATTTAGAAAGCTCACTAGCAGTGCACTGGAGCATCTTAATGCCCAGGACACATCCCCAGCCTCAACTGATAACCACAGAAGGAAAAAAAAAATACCCTGTCATTTTGGTATTTAAGTTTTCTGACTGATGATTTAGAAGTTTGTACAAAGACAATGAGTTGCTTGAAGAAGGAAATACAATTCACTATTGATTTCTTATACTGCTTATGTTCTTGCCCTATAGCCATCTTCTAGACTTATCTTTTATTTCATGTCCTCATGCTGTTTTTAATACAAGTATCACTCTGATCATCGCTGTGGGTCAATACTAGATTCCCAAGACAATGCTGTTGATTAACACCACTTCATACAGCAGTTTTAAAACATCAATGAGAACACTGCTTCAGAAAAAAATCATGCATGCTCTTCCTTGGCTATGAATAATCTAATTCTGTCTGGGACCTGATTAAGTCACCATATAAGCAATGGAGAAGCTTATGTCCAAATAATTAATATACATGAAGCTTCCTATAGTGGTATTTTTTACCATACTAAGAAAATGCCCCCACCTATCCACAATGTGTTTAATACATGGCACTGAAGACAGCAGTGTTTAACTCTTACCTTGACATCATTATTTCCTACTGCAATTCCAATCTCTGCAAGATCTTTTAGTAAGGAGGCCATCATTTCTGTTGCTCGTTTCTTCTGATGGTTGGTCATTTCTTTAAGTTTCTGAAGCTCTGCATCTATACTGGCTAAAGTGACCTATAGTAAAACAAGTTACCCTTGATTAAACAAAACACATTCTTGTTCTTCGAACTAGTTTCATACTATTTACAGAGAACCAGTATTTCTTCTGAAAGAGCTAAATAGTACTGGGGACAGAGACCTTCAACTCACAAAATCTTAAAATTCTGCAACAAAATTAGTGTTAACACTGTTAAACAGCATTTAGAGTTATATACAATTAAATACTGCAGGGAATCACATTTATAGAAAAAGGGTAAATGGACAGCAAGTCCAACACTTTTCACCATATTTTGGTAAATGAAAACAACTTCAGCTCTATCTGCAGAGCTCTTAACTCTTCCCTGCTTGCAAATCAAAAAATAAAAGTACTCTTCCAGTACTGATATTTCAGATGCACAACCCTTATTCTTGAGCACTTTTTCAGCTGGTTTGAGCTGCTGTGGTTACAGTGGCTGCAGCTCAGCAGCTTGCATGCTCAAGAGTCTGCTATTTGCTGTCCAGTTTTAAAAAACACCAGAAGTTTTACAGCAGAAGTCTCAGGCAGAGATGCCAAAGAATGGTTACTGCATGGGTTAGCAGTGCCAGATTGGGATGTCTTAATTTTATGACACCTCTGAACAGATGCTTTCTTGCAGATTGAGTTATTTGTGACACTCAACGGATGTTAGTTATAATAACTAGAATCAGTACCTATTACTAAAAACTACATCAATAAAGCAAATAAAGAAAAACAGCAAAAAAAAAAACCCCATACACTTCAGAATCATACACACACACAGAACAAACCTACTCCAACAAATTTTAAATACTGCTCATAAGACTCTGACTTTTGGCCAATCTTCAAGCGATGTAAGTTATCAGTAAAGATTATTCAGCTTAGAATACTCAGAAGTTTAAAGAGAAGTTTCATGATCTTGTGAACTTCAATTACATCACTAGTGTTCTACCAAGTCAAATCTTACTAACTGAAAGTTGAAAGCCACAGTCACTAGAAGACCCAGACCCTCTTATTATCATCTTCAAGAACAGAGAAGAGTGAGACTTGTGCCATTAATACTGTCTGCAATGCCAGCAAACATGCTGATCCTTTCCACTACTTAGAATTTTAGGATAGTAGGTCGAGTACTAACTGCTTAAAACTGATTGAGGTCTGCCAAATAGCTGGCTACCAAAACTGTCAGTTCAGAAACTTTGCAATTATGTAAGGAGGTGCACAGCAGCCTGTGAGACTGATACTGCATCTGTATTTTAACAAGGGTTATCTTGTGGAATACGTCCCCAACTACCCCTTTTCAGAAAGTAAACCAAACTGCTTATTTTTGAAGGCATCAAGGTAAGTTATCTCACACTCCAAACACACAGCAGGCAAATACATATTCCTTTCAAGAAAAACTGCAGCATGCTCACTGCAACTTCAAGATTGGAAGAAGCAGATTCTTAAGTCAGGATTTCTCCAACTGCACCAGAAAGACAAACAAAACCAGCATGTAATGAAAGTGTTAAGTTTTGCCACCTAGGATATTTCTGAACGCCCTTCAGGTAGTAAAATGCCACAGGCATTAAAAAGACAAGCACTATCAAGGTCAATAATCACCATACATTTTTTCTTAAGCTTACAGGTTGCTGCAAAAACCAAGTAAGTTTTAGACTTAGGATCTCATTTTCCTTTGTAAAATACTTTCAAATGACTTTAAGAAATACAGGTAAGGCAAGAAAGTCACACTGAAGATTGTCAGTAATTTCTTATCCCAATTTCATACCGATTTTTGATTGAGTTCATCACTAAGCAGTTCATATTCCTTTGCTTTATCTTCTACTTCCTGAGACTTCTGATCATAGTTGACAGCTAATTCTTCAAGGGCTTGTAACACCTCTTTCACTTCCTCTTTAGAAGCATCATTTTCAGCCTGAAGGCGATTCAACTCTGCTTGCAGGTTGTCTTGGTCCCGTCTGGTTGATGCCAGAAGCTGCAATATTGACAGAAGTTTAATAAAAATACAACAATAAATAATCATGAAGAAAATCCCACATATATCTTGAATTTTATTAATGCTTTTAGCTGCTACAATAGCTTGTATCTACATTCCAAGTGACTAGCTTCACGCAATAAGGATACCAAGAACAGAATATAATGAACAACTAAATTCACAATCTATATTCACAGTTCTTTAAGTTTTTAAATATCTTAAAAATGGAAGCGATTACAAATGAAGACATATAGAAGCAGCCACTAGAAATGTACACAGAACATTGCAAGTTCTCAAAAAAGCCACTGAACACTACTCATGAAATTATCAATAGTGTGGGACTAAACTTCCAGCATTTTAACACTGTTAGCTGCTGAAGAATAACTAGACAAAGGGTACAATTGCTAAAAAAGCAGATTTATTTATTTAAATTAGATTCAACAGTAGCTCCAACTTCCCTACTCCTTGGCCCATTTCTCTCTGAGTATGTACACAAGGACTGCATTTTTTTAAAACTTTTGTGGTATAGAGAAATAATTTTTCTAATATTTTGGCTAAATGAAATTTTCGTTATTAATAGGAATTTCCCCTCATTAATTTACATCCTTGGCAACATGTGCATACAAATCATTTGAATATTCTAGCAAGTATGGTCTGAATTAACACATAGATACTTCCTTTTTTGTTATGGGCCAATACATTTCCCTCCTCTCCCATCTCTCTGTACAGCAACTGACCAGAAGCAAACCTTAGAACAGATTTCTTACATTAAATCAAGTTACCTTCACTTTTGACAACCTGCTAACTTTGCATAGGGAAGATTGTGGCTGTCTTTGCATAAAACACTTCAATTCTTTCAATCTTCATGGGTACTTAAGATCCAAGTAAAGCTGGTTTAAGTTTGGCCATCAGCACAGTGTAGGTGGGAGGAATGAACAGGCAGAGCATTTAGATAAGGCACAGAAGAGAACTGCTGTGCAGTAGTCAGCTGCCATTCTATTCCCTGGTCATAAACTGAGAACTATTCCAAATACCACCAATTTCTTTAAAGGAAAGACAAATGAAAATAAAATATAGATGCAAGAGCAAAACTCACTTCTTCCTGATCCAACATCTGTGTCTTCAGTTTTTCTACTAGTTGACTCTGCTGATTAATTTCTTCATCCTGTAGTTGAAATAATGTCATTAAACTGACAAATACCACTCAGAAAAAAGTAAACTATGAGACAGCAGATGTTAGGTATCTAACTTTTCCCTATTATGAGATAATCACACAACAAGGCAATAAAAGTAAAAACCAATTCTTTTCAGTGGTTGATTAATTAGGCTCCTAACTGGCATGTATGTGTAATACACCATGCTTCAGAGATAAAAGCCTTATACCTGTGCTTTTGCAAGTCTTCTCCAAGTTGTTCTAACTTCCAAGGAACAATTAATATTTATTTAAAATATTTTTCTATTTAAATACAATACTACTGCTTAAATTTGAGATAATTTATTTCAAATAAAATATCCAAAACATGGAAAGAAAAAAAATTTTGTCTTCAAATTACTCATTTTCCCACATCCATTGTTTTCCAACTAACAAATGATACTCCCTTAGCACTAGATAAGGCAACTTTGATTTCTCTTAATTGGAATTAAGAGGAAGCACTCTCAGCAAATACTTAATCAAGCTGAGCTAACAAATGAATATTGGCAAATGAAACATAGAATCACAGAATAAGCTGAGTTGGAAGGGACCTGTCAGGATCATCAAGTCCCACTCTCAGCCCTGTGCAGGACACCCTGAGAGTCACGCCCTGTGCCCAAGAGCATTGTCTAAAGGCTTCTGGAACTCTGCCAGGTTTGGTGCTGTGAACACTTCCCTGGGAAGCCTGTTTCAGTGCTCAACCTCCCTCTGGATGAAGGACCTTTTCTAATATCCAAACTAAACATCCCTTGACACAACTTCAGGCCACTCCCCCTCAGGTCACAGGAGTGAAGAGATCTGTACCTGCCCCTTCGTTTCTCCTCCTGAGAATGCTGAAGATATTTTATACAATAATATAGTTCAAGACATATTTTCAAGAGATCTTACATTAAGTAAGAACGGCATACCTTGTCATCCAGTTGTTTGTAAAGTTTGGCAATTTCTTCCTCACATTTCCTTCTCTCAGCATCAGTGAAATTGCCAGTTACTCCAATTGTGGTAGCTGGTTTATCATTAATAACAGTAATATCCTTGTCCACTGCAAAAGCTTCTAAGTTGGCTTTCTCCTTGTCAAACTGTTCATCAACTGGTACAGTCTCCCCTTAAAAGTAAACTTAATTTTAGTACAATTAGCCATGACATATTTCTCACAAAATTACCCTTGAGAGTTACATATTTCCTACTAACAGTTTTACACAGTTAATAAGTAATTGAGTTCAGCTGATTACTTGGCAAAAAAAAAAAGACCATTAGATCATTCAAACTATTTCCTGCTTAGCACAAAACATTGTATTTCACCCAGTTACTCTGCTATGAGCTGCAAATTACACATCAAACCTTATCTTCTAGAAAGTCACCTAACTTTCCCAGAAGACATAAAACTCTCTCTTCCTTGGCATTGTTTTACTAGGTAGCCACATTTACTTTTACGTTGCTCTGCTTCTAGTTTAAAATATTTTCAGTTACACTTTTATCCTTTTATTTTCATGAAGATTTTTCTGATGAGAACACTTTAACTTCGCAGAGAAGAAGACAGAACATGCCAAGGCACTTCTCTGGTAAATTGAACTAAATTCCTTAGTGCTTTATTCAAAACATTTTATGCAGTCCTTGGAAAGTATAGGCTCTTTCCAACACTCCAGTATCTCATGTTAAGTATAGTTCATTCAGAACATTGACATTTCAGGTGTGGCCTCACACCAGCTCTACAAAACAATAAAAAAAACCCAACAAAAACCAAAATAACCCCACATCCTACCAAACCTATTTCAGCAAACCCCTTTTTTTTCAGATTTGTATCAGGATGTGGTGCAGTTGTCAGACTGCAAAATCATCTTCTACAGCTGTGAAACTCCAGAGTATGTCTGTATGACCTATGTTCTCTTTTCCTGAATTTATGACTTCACTATTAACTTGCATTTTGCTAGCAACTTGAACTGATAAGAAGTTAATAATTCAGGAAGAATTGACAGGCATATATTTGGTACTATCAGCAACTTTGGGGTTTGGGTGAGTTTTTTGCCTATTCACATGTTTGAGTTTTAAATGAGGGCAAGATCTTGTGATATTGTTTTGAATCAGAAAACCAAAAGAGAGGAATCATTTTACTTAGCTTCTGCACTTACAAATAGTATCAGTTTTTTGTCTCCCAAAATAATTTTTTTTCAATGTAAGTAACTGTAGTCCTGCTAGAAAACCAAGCATTGAACAATCTAACAGGAATACACTTTCAGACATTTTTGTCATAACACAATTATCAGAAGTTATTTCAGTTACAATAAAGCGAAAAATATCATGTTCTAAAGCTGACTTACATCCTTATTACTGCTTTGCATAGTGCTCTTAGCTATTTCTGGTAGCCTGAAGACTATTTCAGTGTGTGCTGTCTTGTCTAAAGTTTGCAGAATAATAATATAACTGCTTCTTACCATTCCTCCATCTGTTGAGCTCATTTTCCAGCCACTGTATGGTGTTACGCAGAGTCTTGTTTTTCTCTTTTTCCTTCTCATACTTTTTCTTCCACTGTTCTGCAGTGAGCTCCACATTGACACAGACTGTGTTCTTAATGGTCTTTGCTCTACACAGAGAAAGCAAAAAGCTCTGAAACTTCATTTTCAAATAAAGGAATTAAAGGTTACTAAATAACATGTTCACATATCACTAGTGAACACATAAACATTCCCATCTCTTCCAGAACCTTATTTCTATTCCCCGTCAAGTAACTATTCTTTCAATTGGATTGATACAACTGTCAAAGGACAGAGCAACACAACTTTTGGGAAGCTGAGAAATCTCAAGCTGATTGAGTTGGAAAAATTAAGCTGCATATCTTCATCTGAAAGAACTGAGGTCAGGACAGTTGTACACAGTTTTGAACAAAGGATAGTATTCCACATCTAGCAAACACTGTCCAATAGAGAGGACACTTCTAGCATGCTTATCTAAGAAACAGCTCATTTCAACCAAAAAGTCTATTTACTAGATCTCCACTAACCAAAAAGGTGTTACAAGCTACTTAGGTAAAGGCAGATGTGAGTGTCTATGTTCAGGTGAATTCCATTAAATTAGGTTTGGAGACAAAACTACAGGTACTGATAACATATTCATGAAGTAATGTATGGTTTTCACTATAGTGCCATACCTCACTTATCTCAGTAGTTTTCCTGTTTGGTCTTCTACTAATGAATATCCTACTCCAAAATTCAGAATAGGAAAAAAGCTTACCGGCAGTTAAACATCTCTCTTGCCCTGCATTGACTCCAATAAGGACCCTTCTGCAAAGTCTTAAGGAGACATTACTACTAAAAGAGATATGATTTTCTACTGCATTATATGAATATTACATAGCCTTCAGTTACTACAGCTGAGAGCTTCATCATAAATTTGATATCCCTAGGAAGTTGAATTATTATACTGGACTAACTATAGTAGCTGAGACAGGAATGCACTCTGTTAACTCCTGAAGACATCAAGAGCACAAGGCAATGAAACTACATAGCTGCAGCTGGAAGACACTTTCCAGTAGCTCATTCACTAAATAATAAAAGGAAAAGACCTCCTACCTTCTAAAAGGAAACCAAAAGCCTCCACTGCTGCAGAATGCAGACATTACTCCACGCTCACTAACTATTCATATTCTGCCAGATTTCTAATGTGGTCTATTTTCCATAATACAAAACTTCTCAGAGAACACCAGTAGGAAACTATCTTGTTGGACTGAAGTGGAAGAGGTATACTAACATCAAAGACCAGGTGGACTAGCAAAACACTTACTGGTTTTGTAATGTGCTCCGCTAAACGGTGTGATTCAATCTAGGGGTCAAGAACTGGAGTATAACAAAGCAGCAACAATAATACAATGGTAAAGAAAAACCACCTAACAAAGTAACTAATTGGAAATGAGTATGTATAAATTCAGTTACAAATTACATAGGAATTCACATGTATAACTTCAAAGTTTACTGGACTGTTAGATACAGATCAGAGAACAGACTGTCCTGGCAAATAAAGGATTCAACTTACCAGGGAAGAGCCGCTTCCTACCTTCTTCCACTTTAGGGAAGGCAGGGGACGGGGAAGTATTTATAGCCCTCCAAGATTTTACATTAAACCACAATTTGAACCAAATTATATGCTTCTCCTGAAAATACAGTCTTCAGGATCCTGTCTGGTTTAAGGATTTTTATATATTATGAGACAAGATAGATCACAACACTTAGCCATGTATACACTGAAGAATTACACAAAGAAAGTAAACATTCTAATTAATTTGGTTCAGGAATCTTAACAGAGCAGCTTACTTATTTCTCAGTGTGTATTTATTCCTCTTAAGTCATGTACTCACCTTTGGCCAAACAGAAGAGTAGATTTAGTTTCAGATTCATTGTAAGAAGATGGAGAACAGCAAATAACAATAGTGGTTCTGCAATTACCCCCTAGTGAATCTTGAAGGATTCTGGTCATTTTGCTATCACGATATGGAACATATGTCTACCAAGGAAGAGGTTACATGATCAGTCATGGGTTTTCAGACACATTTAATTTGCTGAAATATGAACTACACTTTTGCTAGGTATGACCTCATTAGAAAGACATTAAATTCTACTTTAATTCATTAATCATAAGACTGAAGATCCATGGGATGACAAAATTTTATTTCTATGTTTGGTAACCTTTAGAGCACAAAGAAACTTTCAGTATGATGCTCAGGTCCCTCAGCATTAAATGTAACTTATTAATCTTTACTGTCAATACAGTACAAGAGTAATGGCCACCTGCAATGCACTGGCTCATATCACTGAGATTGGTAAGAATTTCTGCACAGTATGTTCAGAGATGCAAACTTTCAACCTTTAAGTAAAAAAAGACAAAAGAGAACACTTACACTGCTTTCAGCCAGGGCTGAGATGACATTTCCAAGAGCAGACAAAGACTTGTTGATGTTCTTGGCCTCATCCAGCACAGCACCTTCTGCTCCAGTTTTACTAACCTATACATTATTTCAGGACATTACTAAATACATCTTCAAAAAATACCTTCAACATTTAAGAGAAAACTTATGTAATTTCCCCACTTATAAGTCAGTCTTCCTAATTTTATGAGGTACACATAAGCAAACTCTTAGACTCTTTCCCCAATTCATTATAAATTTCTCATTCAAAACTCAGTGTCTGAAGACATTTCTCATGTTTTTAACTGAACTAAATATTCTCCCTGCAAAGTGCACCTTTTGTAGTAGATAAATGTATAGTTAATAACTTCTGTCAAATGAACAACTTCAAAAGTTTTTTGAAGTCTGTAAAAAAGATTAATTCCTTAAAAGTAAATAAGCATTAAAAATAGTTTGTCCAGAAATCATCCTTAAAACCAAACTACCTCTCCCCTTTAAAAACCCTAACAAAACAAACCCTAAAACCCAAACCACATACCACTACTACCCCTGGAAAATACAGCAGAAAATCTTCACAAGCATAAATCTGTGAGAACAGATTTTAGAGGCAGAATCTGACCTACATGAGTGCTCTAGGAACTTAAGTAAGTAGCAGAAACATGAAAAAAATCTGACCTGATGCCATTCTATTTACCTTGCCTCTTTTGCCTCAAGGGCTGAATTTGACTTACAGTTCTGTAAAACCTACCTTTACTGTTTCTACCAAGCTGTGACCATGACTACAATGAAACAATTCTACTTCCCTGCATATAAACTGATACAAGGCGTTAGGAAACTCCAAATATTTCAAAGGGACTGGGGAAATGCACCAAAGTAAAGTTTGAAATGCAAAGGAACTACAGACAAAGGAGACCTGCAACCCAGTCCTCTTCTTTAAAAGAAAAAAAGACACTGACTAAAGAAACACATTTCAGAATAAATACAGGATCAGAGACAACAATAAGGTCATAGAACAATGATGTAAGGAAAAACAGCAGCAAGCAGAAACGTCTGAAAAAGCCAAAGGCAAAGATAGGTATAAACACAGAAGCAAAGATGAAAACAATGTCAGAAATGCAGTTCTTAGAAGACTAATTACAGTATCTATTTCCTTCCCTGCTTTAAGCTACTGATACAGGAAAGCAAGCTGTCAACCAACGTTAATCAGATTTTCATATTACGAAACTTGGTATCACTACATAAGAAAATCCAGATATTCCACAGCCATAAAACTTTATTCCTGTACCTGGCTAACCCACACATCTGTAACACTTTTTTTTTTTTTTGCACTCTCAGATGTTGAAACTGAACTTTACCCTCTTTCCCCACCCTAGTTCAGATTTACAAACCCTCACTTTCAGAAATGGGGATCAGCTTAAAGTGTCTAACAGCCAAGCCAGCCTAGGATTCAGAAACCATGTTTCAACATCAAAATTAACACGCCTCAGAGATGACAACTGAACCATCAGTATTACACTAATGTAAAATACTTGACTGTAAAGAAAAAACACTGTTTCAGAGTAGAAAGAGAAACTTATAATTACCTTCTCACTACCTGCCAAGTCCACAAGGTAAAGTTTTCCACTTAGTTTCTGTTCTGTTTGAGTATTCTCTTGTTTTACATTAATAAGAAAAATACTATGACTCCGGGAGCTGTGTTCATTCATATCTATAATTCAAAATAAACACATCAAAAAGATTTGTACAACCTTAAAACAACACCTCCCCCACAGTGCAGCAAGAGATCCAAAGCTAATGAAGCTGTATAGTGTAATCTCTCAATGGCAGCAGACCTAGAGGCAGCAAAACCAATGGTATCATCAATTGGGTAAGAAAGATCCAGTTTTTCCTTGGACTCCTATTAATATCACATAAATTCACTCATCAGGTTTGCTAGCTTGTCAACCATGGATTTCACACATTAATTTACTTTATTAGAACAGAAAGTATATTTAGGTCTTAATAGGAGATTCTTTTGTAGACTTCCAGTGTACCCCATTTTATCCTTCTCTAAAAATTTTAACTGGCCATAGCCTTTCATTCCTGTCTTGTACTGCCCCCTCTGCTGTGAAACATTAAGAGAAAACAAGGCTTGTTGAACTTAAAGTATTATTTTAATCCAGTAACAAAATTTAATCTGAATGAGAACATCTGGCCATTTCTTCTCCCTTTTAAGTATAAATCTCTCACAGTTTTAAAAGTACTGGCTTACTGATGTTAAAGAAGCACAGGACACAAAATAATATTCTATCCAAATTTTCTTAGTGCAGTCCCCATTTGAACCTTTTTACTTAGGAGCGATGAAGCAAAGCCACAAGACTGAAACATTCCTTAGAAGGAATATATTATTTTTATTTTTGATCCTTAACCTAAGAAATGAGAAGAAAACACTTATATTTTCTTAATGACTGTATAATCTCTCTTTCTGAATAAAGAACTAAACACAGAAAGTTTGTAAAACATCCTCAAATTGGCTCTGAGACATCTGACAGTCACCTCAGTTGCTAAGAGCTCAAGTTGCATGCACCTACATCTTCCCTTGTCTTCTCTAACCCCTCTGTCATTTCCAAACCCTGCTCTCTGTGGGAATTTGGAGACCTATGGCATGGCTCCTTGCAACTCAGTTGCATGCTACAGCCAAAAATCTTGGGATGATGCTTAAATCTGCAGCAGGTCTGAATTCTGATCAGCTGCTCTTAGAATATGCAACAGAATGATCAAATTGTAGACAAGCCACACTTACAGATTTCTAGGTTAATTGAAACAAATTCCACAAACTGGGATTTTGCACTACTCCTAAAGCAGAACTACACCTTTTTCTCCAGTGATACACAGTTCCTCACTGATGACTTACTTTCTCTTTTCAATCCCAGTCTAAGAGCAGCATGATCTAACCAGAAATGAACTCAAATACTAGTTTCTGAAGTGAAACTGCTTATGCCAGACCCTTTCAAACACCTGAATTATTTAGCTCACTATCTGTGCCTCCCTTACTTTTTTAAGGCATACCAGAAGCAAATAGATCTATCACTAAAAGGAAACAGAAGATGACACTTACTTGTAACTGCTACGTGTCGATTTGATTTTCCTTCATCTATAGTATCCATAACTTCTTCTGGACTACATACAAAACGCTCTGTGCAACCCTTTGGAAAAAAAGGGGGGGGTTGTGAAAAATAACACCACATAAACAAGGCACAAGTAAGTGGTGCACACTAGAGGAGTGCAAGATGAAAATATGACTGATGCTCACCTTTACATAGGGAACTCTATTTTTGTCCTCATGAACTGAAAGATTGGTCTTTGAAACTGGAAGAGAAAACATTCCAAAGCTAAGGCAAAACTGAATGAAAGCACTGCTTATAATGCATGCCTGAGTCATAAATGTTACCTCTCAGCAACACCTGACAAAAAACTTAACGTGTAAGAAATCACCACCACTGCAGCTTTAGTAATATCTTATAGAGGAGCTCCATGCTTTCCCATTATGATGTACCTTTATCATGCAAAGTTATTAGCATAATGAATACCTAAGTAACATAAGGGGGTTTTTAACATGTCCCTCCAGAAAAACTTATTTTATAGTTCAATACAAATCAAAGTCTTACCGTCCAAAAGGTCCCTTATTTTATCCAAGTATATTTCAAAATATGACACCTAGAAGTAAGAAGAGGAAAAGAGATACATCAGGAGGCAAAAATGCTTTGCTTCTTGATCACAAGGATTCAGTATGATTACTACGACCTCCCACATAACGCTACATCCAGCTCAAGTCCTTAAGGCTGAATTAAAATACATCTTTAAGAAGAAACTGTTTTGATCAGAAGTTTCAATCACTATGAGCACTGCCACAGGTTATCAGCATAGCTTCCATCAATGTTTACTGGAACAAAATGAAAGTTTTAACATAATTCTTCTTTAGGAAAAATTAGTTACTTCAGTAATAACTCAGGTTATCAGGTTTCCAAGTTACAGGCATTTGAAACAGATACAGAATATCCATTTACACACAGACTACCTTCAAGTTTGAATACAGATTCAAGTAAAAATCAAGAAAAGTTTACCTTAATATGAAACTCAAGATTCTCATCCATGGAGTAAATATAATTAAAAATATCTTGCACTATTCTTGGAATAATGCCCATTCCATCTGGGTCATGAAGCTTCCCCTTAACAGAAAAAGACAGAATATAACAAAAATTTCATACTCAATCCAGCACTACAAACAGTATTCAAACACAAAACATCTGGTTCAGTTTAACAGACAAAATGCTGACAGGTATGATGCACTTACTCCATGAAGTAAAGTGAGTCCACAGTTCCCCAAAAGTGAAAAGAACAGCCTCAGAACTCTCCCTAACTACAACAAGTGAAACTATGCTATTGATATTACTCCTCTGTTTCTCATCCTGCTACTGAGTGTGAAAAAAACCCACTCTAATTGCCATTCTCAGTCCTAAAAAAAAATAATGGGATATCAAAATGTTGCAAGAAGAAAACAAGCTGACATCTTATTTCTACAAAGCAAAGACTATTATGATGAAAAGACATGACAGTGACAGTAAGAGAAAATTATTTTAACATTTCTTACTTCCATAGTGTGTGTCTTTCCAGATGATGTTTGCCCATAAGCAAATATTGTACCATTGTATCCCTCCAGTACATCTAAAGGGAAAGAGTATTTTCATTAGTGTTCATTTCCTTCTTCTAAAGGTAAGTTGAATTAAGCAGAATGCAAGCAAGCAGGTCCTAAAATGCCCAGCAAGTTAAATCACTCAGTGTCTGGGAACCTTGTGCTAGAGTTAGGGGGAGGGAGGGTGTTCATCCCTACATATTTTAATGCATTTTGCCATCACTGATAGTGTCTTAGAAGCTGGCTGATTAGAAGCACCTGTTTCTTCAACCAGAGAAATCAAGACTTCACATTTAGGAAAAAAAGGAAATAGATACAATTGCCAGGCTGAACAGATGGTCTTTGATATCACAGAAGAAACCAAATAGGAGAACACCATCATATTTTCTGCTTTCAGGAAAGTTTAATTGTCCAATTGTGATGACAATGAGCAATGCCCTAAGTTTCAAGCATCTTACTCTTAGGTCATAAGCTTCTATTTCAAATTATGAATGAGCCAAGCAAAGTTTTAGATTAAGGGGGGAGGGGCTTGTGGGTTGGCTTGTTTATGTGTAAGTTACTCTAAAATTACATCCTGCAAGCAAACTTTCATTTTCCAAAAACAAGTACGAGGAGATACTCCAAATGGGGAGGTCTTTGCCACTCCACCATACTCATAAATGCATTTCTCTCGCCACTAGACCTCATTTGCCAGTTGATGCAGCACAATTGAGAAATGCCACACAGAGCTCAGAGTCTTACATGAAGAAAAGGGGCAGCATTACAATTCTTAGCTACATTCAGTTTTCAAGGAGCAACCTTCTGATCTGAGCCTGATTACTATTTAACTCATTAATGGGTTAAATACTTGCAGCAGCATGAATTTCCCACAGCAATTTACTTTTCTAATGATGAAAAACACAGTATGTTTACCCAATATTCTGTTGGTATTAACTAATAGTTGGTATTTCAGGGATTTCTGACAAGGCTTTGTATAGCTGTTTCGGAAGCTGGATCAATTAGAACTTATTGATGCCCTCAAGAAATGAATCAATTTTATTTTCAGGGAACTAGCTAATTGCTTACTACAAAAACTTACTGTGGCATATCCTTCTTTGCGACAAGACTTGATTTTCTGAAGGTACTAGGCTAAATCTGAGAATTCAGTTTTGGAGAAATTGTATACCCTAGCATGCACAGCAGTAACTCATATTTCACAATTTTCATTTCCTCTTGCATTCCTCCAAACGAATTTCTGTATGATGTTTGTCACCAGTAAATTTGGGGGGACTTGGGGATGGTAGATGACACGTCTCAAACTTATTAATAACAGTTATTATGTTTAATTTCTGACAAATTGTTTTAAATTATCATTGCAGAGAACTGTAAAAAAAAACCCAAAATGTAACAGGTAAATGTTATCAAACGTTGCAATCAACTGAAACAGCAGGTTAAGCACTGACATAATTTATTAGCTCAACTACAGGATGACTGTATGGTGCTACAATCATGTTGGCACTTATTAAGCATTCCAAAGATAAAAGGCAGCAATAGAAGTATTCATTTCCAACACTGAAATCCACAGGAATATAAGATTTTCTTATGGTAAATTTGCTCTTTCACCTTACCTTTGACAATCTTTTTAGCACAGTCATTGTATACTTGTTCTTGTGAAGTGTTCGACTGGAATACACGGTCAAATATATATGGCTTGGACTGCAAAAAAAAAAAACCAAAACAGAAGAGTTATCAAAAAATGCTGGAAGTGGAACTGGAAGGTGTTTGTTAATAGTTTAGAAGTACTCTACACTGTCTCAGCCCAATCTTCTATTTTAAGCACTTGAAGACTGTAGTGCGGAAATCAGCTTTCATAGTGTTGCCTAAATCTTCACACGCCTGCTTACAAGGAAGGCCTTGAATTAAATAGATTTGGGTTCAAAGTGTTATTTACATAGTTCTGCAAAATTACTCTGCCACATGACCTCAAGTTACTTGATTTACAAGGTAAGCCAATGCCTGGTCTGTACATCTGAGAACCCCTTATTCTCACCTACCCTGGTAGTAGTTTACTCTGGTAAACTCAAATTATTAAAAACATACCCCATGACATAGAATATCTGTCTTGGTAGTGTTTCTTGAAAAAAAATCAAACAAAAAAAAACATTCAACATAAACTATTGTGCCATATAAGACATCCTTTAAATAAAGACCCCCAAGCAGAAGAAAAGGCACTACTGGGGAAGGGAACCTTTCACAAGACTCATTTTGGAAAAGACTACATTAGGAAGATCTGACAGAGTTTTGAGAGGAATGCTGGATATTGCTTTGTTTTAGAGAAGAGATTCTCATAACAGTTCTAAGCAGCTGACAATCCATTAGGATATAAATGATTATGCTCATCTTACAAAGCTCAAATTTTTGTAGCATTTTCAGAGCTTGATTTTGTAGGTAGCCAAGCAGATGGGCGAAGTTTATGAAAAACCTAGGTCAGTTAACACTGTTAAACTCCCTGCAAATGTTAAGTGTTCCATTCTGCCTAAATTTAATTCATTATCATCCTCCCACAAGGATATTCTGGAATTGTCTCTCCAGCAACGAAACAAGTATGGTTTCCATCTTTTACCCACACACATTTGCATTCCCTGGCCTGGCCTTCCATTTGTGTTTTAATAACATCTAGCACCATACCAAACAAAGCTTTTTGAGACTAAACACATTTATCTGAGGCCTTGAAATCAGGTTGGATGAGCACTCTCCTGGAAAAATAATTACAGCGTTCACTGTATAAATATGTTCAAGAAACCACAAGACTCAGTAGGCAGAAACTGTCCCTAAGGGCTGAAGTTTGTCAGAACACTTGTTTCACAGCAGGGAAAACACCACCCTTCTCTATTACTCATTTCAGCTTCAAAGACACCTCAAATACCTATGTTCTACAGGTAGAATTGAGGCCGTTAGATACACCAGGAGGGAGGCAACTAACAAGTACCCCTGAGGTAAGAAAATGAAGACTGAGAACACATTACACAAAAATGAAGATCTTGTAGAAAAGACGACACCATCTTTCTCACTAGCAGTTGTAGTTTCAAAAAGCCTCCAATTTCACAGATATCAATCAGCTACACTACACACTGCAAGTCAGCTACACCACAAACCATTAATCAGCTCTGTTTCATGCTCTAGTGCATATTTATATGCACTGAAACAATTCCATTGTGGAACACAAAATCAAGCTGCAAGGCCTTCACCTGGGCAGTATTGCCTTTAATGGAGCTTGTTTATTTATACAGTGAAAGCTGCGAAGCACATGACCAATTTCAATTTCCCTCAAGTTAACAATTGCTACCAATATACAAAACTTAATTTTGGCCAAGAGAATCCTCAAAAGGGGTCCTGTCACTTGTCATTTCTTCATCCTTTGCATGTGGAAAGTGGAATATTTTCTCACATATCCTCATTTTTTATCACACCTATGAAAATCCATATTAGTGGCATGTCCCTGCTTCATCATCACTGAGTCAGTATCTAATCAAGTAAGTTTAGACAAGCAGGTTCCAAGATAATTATGTTTTAAGAATGCAAATTACTCCCACTCAGTATGGTTTCACATCTTTGACATATACAATGCTATGTCTTATCACTTCTCTTCATAGTCTACTTTCTGCAGTAAACAAAGCTAAAACAGTATTACAGGGATTATCATGCCCTAGAAAGTCTCCTCATTACCTTTAAGAGATTAATCAAGAAAGATTAAAGTGTCAGATATTTTTTCTGCACCAGATGACTTTTCTTCCCCAAGCAGTAAACAATCAGATCTAATGATGAACTGAAGACACAAAGGGCCCAAGCAGCATTACTGCGTGGTGTCCCTAACAGGGGCAGTAGCAGTGTCACCAACACAGTATGAGGCTGCTTTGACACACTCCAGAAATTTTCAGAAACTGGTGCTCAAATTCTGTTAGAAATTTAGTACATATGGCCTTATAAGCAAGGTCTAAAATACCAAGCAAACAAGCAGCACTTGTAACTTCCTCTCTCAGACTCTTTTAGTTCCCTGCCCAGCATTTCTTTTGTCTGCAGTCAACCACAAGACAACTGCAGCTCCTGCAGTTGCCTTGCACTTGAAGGGATGTGGTCTCACAGCAAAACTTTCCAAGTGCTCTCACAGCCTTCAGAAAGGTGCAGCTGCCAACATGATTTAGCAGTAGTTAAACTGAATCTTAATAAGGGATAATGCTGAAGTACAGTTCCACAGCTAATTTAAAGACTAGTTACCCATTATATAAAAGAATGCTCAGCCAATCTAAATTATACAAAATCTGGAGTACATGTGAGTTTCTGTGGAAAAGTTTTTTGTCAACATATGCAATGAAGACTACAGAAAAATCTGCAATCACAATTACACTGAAAACTTACATCAAAAGTCCGAGAAATACTAGAAGTTATCTGCATAATTGTAATTTTAAAAATCCCTTATTACTATTGCAACTTTCCATAAAGTACAGAATTGGTTATTCATAAGATCACCTGAGTTTACCTTACTTCTTATGCACTGATATCTGAAGCAAAGTCAGCAGTAAAAAATTCACTTGAAAAATCAGTAGCATATTTTTCTACCACAACACATGCAGAAGCTCTTTAATGTTTTTTTTGCTAGAATGGACAGATAAAACAGTGCTACAATACCTACCCACGTTTAGCCTATTCTTGGTGAAAGCTTAAAGTAGTACATAATGGGCTTACTTTGCCTTTAAGATCTGCATCTATATTAAAGAATGTTCTTCACATCAGCACAAAATATGTTAAAAGATTTATCCAAAATGGAATAATTTCTGGAAAGTATGATGTCAGATACCTGACTCACTTCTTCCTATTACTAAGCTAAGGTATTGCTGCTTTGACACACCTAATCAAGTCCAACACTGTCAAAGGGTGAAAAGGCACAGCTACAAATTAATATTTTAATTTTAGGATAAAGAAAGAGGATTTTCTTCTTGTGTTAGCCTCATGCACACAAAAGTGCAGCTGATACAGAACAGTCAGCTGCACTTTTTGTCCTCTTTTTCTTATTTCTGTGGAAATACTGCAGCTCAAGTATTAACTTTTACAGCAGTTATTTATTGCTATAGAATTACTAAACCATGTGATTTAAACACTGTGACTAGAAACTCAATTTCCAGAATGGAAACAGTATTTTTTGAATAAATGTTTCAGCCAAACTTTTACTTTAGTAGAAAGTGCCTTCTGAAGAGAAAAGCAAGTACTGCTGTTTATAAAAACTGGCACTGAATTTCAGGACAGAAAACTCCAGCAAATATGAGCAAGGTGTTTCTACGCAAGTGGCTCTGCAGCCAGGGAGAAAAGCTCTGCCTTGACAGATTCCTGGACATCAGAATATTTCCTTTCTGTTAAATCATCACACCACTGTCACCTGAAAAGCACCTTCGTTAATTTAATGGAATAAATTAAGAAAAATAAATAGAGAGAAACATTGGAAGAAGAGTATTATTTCAGCTACAGATTAAGTATGAATCAGGAATTGCAAAGGTCCACTGTAGGCCTGATGTCTTTTTTTGGTCTCTAATTAAACACTGCTTTCTTTTAGCATTAGATAATAACAATAATAATAATAATATTAAAGTTATTTTAAAGAATGCATTTAATTTCTTGAATTTATACGGCCCAATACAGCCTTCAGCATTTTTCTTTTGAAAAACCTACTACTAAAAGCTGCAGTAGTACCAAGTGACCTTCATTACCTGATTCTAACAACTTTCTAACCTAGCTTTGTCTCATTTACGATACAACACTAGTTTAAAAGATAATGAAAAAAGAAAGCCAAATGTCTCAAGCTCTTTCCAGGATCACAAGGGTACATCTTAAACAAATATGAAAATACAGATAAGTAGCCATGATTCTTTCCTGAAAGCCATACAAATAAGGAATAGACAATTATCATTGCTAAAAACCTTTTGGACAGAGGCATACTGCCCATTTCTGTGCACACCCATAAGGCCTCACCACTGCAGCCACTGGGTAGTGCTGCTTTTGGTTCAGGCTTCAGTTCCAAACCCCAGAGTGTCACTGTATTCAGCAATGTATCTTTTGGGTAGTTTTAAGATGAACAAGACTAGATATAGAAAGGTTTTTAAAGATGTAGAGATACATTATGCAGAATTATAAAGCTACTCAGTTGCAAGCAGCTTTATGTTTGATAAAACAAAGGAGATAATCCCATATCAAACTGCTCTTCCTTCCTGGTCTATCTTACTCAAAGCCTGAAATCCACTAGCAAATTGCTATCAATTTTCACATACAGGTACATTTCTAATGGTTAACATAAAAGTCATATAATGAGTAATCCTATCATCTCTTTTAACAAATTCCTTATATTTAATTAACAGAAGAAGCCATTAGGAAAATATAATTAATATACTATATTTTATATATATATATATATATATATATATATATATATAAAATATACTAAGATGGAAAGAAGTCACCGGCAATTAAAAAAATTAAAAGTCCTTTACTAGTTAAAAAGTTTCATTCTGTGGAAAGACAATACTTTGTTTCAGAGTCTGCTCTTTATAGCAGACAAGCATCATATGTCCCCTCAAACTGCTGTTACACACACTGGCTATAGTTAAAACTCTTATTTTATCTAACACAGATCAAAATGACTCACTTGTCCAGAAAGACAAGGATGACATTAATTTCATAGGAGCTAGGAAAAGAAGGGAAGACAGCTAGCTCAGAGATGACAGGGGAGTAAAGGAAGGAGGAGGGTTTGGCTATAGTCACTGATTTTCTTCCCCACCCTCCTCCAGAGGAGTCAAATCTGCAGCCTGGTATCAGCTCTGCTTCCGCTGCCTCCCAGTCTTCACCTCCCATCGACCATCACAGGCAACTCCCAAGATCATTAAAACACAGGCAAATCCCAAGATCCACTGCTCCAGCCCCGAGCCAGGCACCCACGGGAGGTGCAAGTCCTTCAGGCAGCTGAGGGAAGCAGCTATAAAAAACCAAAAGTGGCTCAATTACTGCTCAACAGGCAGCAACAAGGGCAGAAACCAAAGAGCTGAGGTAACCAAACACACAGCTTATGGAGGAAGCCTTTCAGACACTGTTTCATGAGCACTGCTTCTGTTATCCTCCCTTGGGCAGTTCTGCAACACACAGAAAGAAGTGGTGCTTGGCTACAGGCTCAGCTTAGAGGGTCCCTAAATTTGTAACAACTCAGTCAAGTTATTGAAAACAAAACCACCAAACACAAGTTATTGTCAACAGTTTTACAGATTCAAGTAATAATTTTGAGGATATCAATCTTGTCCTACAGCCACCATTACAAAGACAAAAGCAGAGAGTATCAAACGTTTATTCAAATTTTGTGAAACAAGACACAAATACTGTCACTGCTACCCAATTTAATAATTTTGGGTCACTTTCCCCCAAGTCAGACATAGCAAGTCCTGGATCCAGGACAACTGGGAAATTTGTTGTGATTTTTTCCAAGGTGAAATCACCAAGGTACAGCTGGCAACACTAAACATCAATCCTGAGCAGAAAGCCCCACATGATCCCTCAGGAGCACAACGTCAAACTGTTCTACTCGGATACAAAAACACCTCAGCAAAATCTACATTTTAGGTAATTTTAAAATGCACCTAAAGAGTATTTTTAAAAGATAAGCTTTCATTTATATGAGGGCTACTGAAAGAAAATTTATTTTTTAAGTCAAAACACATCAAGGTTTCTACACTAAACTGTGGATTATAAACAGACTATGCAGTGTCACAATGAATGGGTATTCAGTGATGAAAGTGAGATTAGTCACTCAAGTTAAATTTTCCATTTTCCAGGATTGGTTCCTTCCTCTGAGTTTACCTGTACAACCTCAAGAAAAAGTGATGTACTCCAAGATAGTACCTTGCCAGCTGAAATAAACCCAAATTACCTCATTTCACAAGCATGCTATTGTTCTTGTCACTCCAGACTAATGGAATTCCATATTTTATTGACAAATTCAGCTGAATATTAACAGACTAAAGCACTAGTATTTATAACTCCTCTTACAAAAAAGTATTTTATTAAATTGCCTCCACTGCCTCCTGCAACTTCAGATATTGTGCAAAAAAGCTATTATTTTTAGCCTTAAAAAACAAAACATAAACCCCAAAAAATTTTAGACAGATAACTGGCCTCTAAGTTACTTTCAGCAAGAATCAGCAGTCTCTCATGAAATATATTTACATAAAAACACAAATTAAAAGTTAACAAAAACAAAACAAACACTGGGGCTAAAGTGTGTTTGTACAACACCAACCAAACCAGGCAACAAACTACTGTACTTTGTTTTTATATTCCAGCTCCAGATTGTAGCTAGCTATGATCCACTGAAGAAAAAGGAAAGGATTATCTTTTCTCCCGCAACATCCATACTGTTTTTAACAGGCCTCATACCTTGCAAGGAAACTCCACTTAAAATACATTTACGAACATGCAGTAAGGCAAATGGTCTGTTTATTCTGATTTAACAACAACAAAAATGAAGCTGTCAGCTGAAGACCGATGTACAGATCTTGAGCACTAATTCTCTGGAGCCTGCACTGCCGTTCCGCATTTCTTGCCCAAAACTCTCCGCAGGCAGCTATCGGGCGGCAGCTCCCACGCGTGCATTTAGCAGTCACTCAGCACGGCCGGACGGCCCGGGGAGCGCCCGGCCGGCGGACACTCTGCGGGACTCGCCCTCACTCCGCACCTCGGCACTTGGGCCTTTCGCTGGAGCCTCTGCCAAAGGTCTCCTGACCTGCCCCCACCGCCCTGTCTCCACAGCCCCTCTGCCCCCACCGCCTCCCATACCCAGACCAGCCCACCCCGCTCGCAGCTGTCCCTGCCCCCTTTCCCCTTTGCCTCGGTCTCCAAGGAGGCTGCTCCCCTCCCCGAGGCGTCCCCGCCCGCGGGCGCTCCCGAGCCCTCCCGCCTCACAGCGCGCCCATCCCCGCGGCGTCTGACCCCGCCGACCCCTGGCACCCCCTCCCTCCCTCCCTCCCTCCCTCCCGCTCGGCGCTTCCCGCCTCTCCCGCCCCGGGCGGGCCCTCACCGCGATGACGACGGTGTCTTCGCCCTGGAACTTAGCGATGTACTTGTCGCCTCGGGCCACTTCGGACTCGTTGAGGGGCCTGAAGCGACACATCACTTTGATGTTACACTCCGCCGGGTCCGCCATCTTAGGCCACCGCCGCCTCCGGGGAGCTCAGCTCCGCCGCCGCCAGCTGCCGCCGCCGCACCGCCCGCACCGGGGGTCTCGCAAGCCGCCGTGGCCGGGAAACCCGCGTCCGCCCCGGCAGGAGGGAAAAGGGAAGGGCTCCTTCCTGGCCGCCGCCGCCGCCTCCCGCTCTCACTTCCTCCCCAACATGGCACCGGCCATGGCGGCTGCGGCCGCGGGTCCCGCCCCGCCCCGCCGGTGGGGCGGGCGGGTGACGTCATCCACCGCAGCACCAGCCCCGCCCCCTGCCCAGACTTGTGCGCAGGCGCGGCACCGCCCACAGGTGGGCGGGGCGGTGCCCGCGGGGCCGCCGGGGGCGCTGGCAGGGGCGGGGCTGCCTCAGGCGGGCGGGGCTGCCATGGCACCGCCCGCGGCCGCCGCTCTTGTTGCCGTGCGCCTGGAGTCGTGGAGCCATAAACTCATCGAATCATAGAATTATAGAATTATAGAATCATGGAATCATCAAGGTTGGAAGAGACCCTTAAGATCATCAAGTCCAACTCTCAACCCAGCACTACCCCTGTGACCCCTAAAGCACTAAACCATATCACCCAGTATCAGATCCAGATGCCTCTTAAACACCTCCAGGAATGGTGACTCCACCACGTTCCTGGGCAACCTGGCATCATCCACACAGAATCAGGTTGGAAAAGCCCTGAGGTCATCGAGTACAATGTATGTCAACTAAATGCCACATCCAGTCTTTCCTTAAACACATCCAGGGACAGCCACCACAGCCTCCCTGAGCAGCCCATTCCAATGTCTAACAACCATTTCTGTGAAGAAATTCTACGGTCCAACCTGAACCTCCCTTGGGCCATCTTAAGGCTAAGTCCTCTGGCCCTGTTGCTGGTTGCCTGGGAGAAGAGGCTGACCCCCACATGGCTACAGCCTCCTTTCAGGCAGTTGTGGAGAGCAATAAAATCACACCCGAGCCTCCTCTTCTCCAGGCTAAACACCCCCAGCTCCCTCAGGCAGGATATGGGCAGAGGGCTGCAGGGACGAGCCTCGCTGGCCTCCCTGGTGAGGAGCGTCAGGCACCGATCTGTGCTGCCACCTCAGCTCCGCTGGCAGCTGGTGTCGGACAGGTGACATGGCCATGTCGGGCACCGATCCGTGCTGCCACCTCAGCTCCGCTGGCAGCTGGTGTTGGACAGGTGACATGGCCATGGCAGGCACCGATCCACACTGCCACCTCAGTTCCGCTGGCAGCTGGTGTTGGACAGGTGACATGGCCATGGCAGGCACCGATCCGCGCTGCCACCTCAGCTCCGCTGGCAGCTGGTGTTGGACAGGTTGGACATGCCCCAGCAGGGCATGGCACTGCTGGGGACAGCACTGTATGTGTGACAAAACTGAGGGGCTGAGTGTGAGGTAAAGGCTTACCTATGATACTTGGGATTTTTAGTTTGTTTGTTTACATTTCTTTTCCTCTGTTAGCTAAAAGGGAGAAAATGCACATCCATGAGGTGTTCACAGATGCCAGGGAGAGGCCAGTGTGCCCATGAGCCTCATTGCCTGTGTGCATCCTAGAGCTGGAACCCAGCGAGTGGGATCAGAACACACACAGCCCACAGCTCATGATGTCACCCCTGGGATGGAGACTCTCACCACCTCTTCATCCCAAATGAAAAAAAAAGAAAAATGAAAACCTGGACAGGAATTTCTTAAAGCTTAATTTATTGGAAGTTTTGTTTACCTATTTATTACAGGGGCTCTAAATCTAGTTGACCAAAACTTAGGGACTGTGTCTAGACAAAAACATCAGGTAAACAATTCTAAGAGAGCCCCAAGAATCTCACACTTTTACAGCTGTGCCTCTTTCATCCAAGAATGAATTTTCAGATTGGAACAAAGTACAAACTCACAGCTTGGCTGAGTTCAGCCAGTTTCCTTACAGAAATCATTATTTGTACTGGTAATTTTTCAAATAGCCTTGAAGTTAAT
Source organism: Vidua chalybeata (assembly GCF_026979565.1). NCBI lineage: Eukaryota > Metazoa > Chordata > Aves > Passeriformes > Viduidae > Vidua > Vidua chalybeata. The sequence continues at coordinate 14,577,413 of NC_071530.1, read as the reverse complement.
TAAAAAAAAAAAAGGAAAAAATAATAGGGAGCCTTTCTCTTAAGTTAGTGTATTTTAGTAGGCCAGAATTACTCAGAAGAGCAGTTTTAAGTGTACTTAAAAGTACTCATTTTTCATTATAAAAAAAGGGGGAAACTACTGTGAATTTTAACAGGGACCATCTGTAATCAGATATCCCCCATTTTTAAGACTTCTCAGTTTAGGGATTTCAGTGATGTGTTTTTACTTAGGATAGGTGTGCAAGGCAAACACTTCAAAACTGCTCCACATGACAGAAAAATAACCTAATAATCTAGTTGCACTTACAGGTTCTTTTCACAGAGTAATGCAAAAAATATTTCTGTGCTTAGTTTATCTTATGAGGTAAGCTAAGTCTTCTAAACTGAGTTCGTGTTGTAACAAGTTTATTTTTCCTCTGTGATTAAAAATGCAGCAGGACTGTGCTGTCTTATTCAGGGCAGCAACAATGATGTGTCCACACCCATGAGCACATGTGGAAATAGTTGTCTGGAAAAGCCAAGATATAGGCGCAGTCTATAGAAGGTGCTGTGCTAGTCCACAACATCTAGCATATGAGATATACACAGACATCTGTCTACAGTTTTCAATAAAATGTTTTAAACATAATTGTTACTAGGTTTTACATGTCAGAAAACCTAGTTTAGTTGGTTGCTATTTTAGAAATTATTACATTGTATCTCAAGCAGCAAGATGTATTAATGCTTCTATCTCATCTATTTCTGGGATTATTCACAAGCTTATGGCTAGCAATATTCTTATGCAGCTGCAGGATTTGAATCCTCAAAGATTTCCTGTGACAGAAGGTTATTACTTTTATGAAAGGAGCCTGAATTATTTACTACTTTTTCAATTCATTTACTCCTGTACATAAGGAAAATAAATATTAGCTGCATGATAAACAACTTTGTGATTACTAGACTCACAGAAGTGTGTTTCACCTGCTGAACATCCTTTACCCTAATGTATTGAAGAAACTTCTAGTTCTTGTTATCCATAAGCAGAGGGGATGTATCTTTAGCTGCATTTACTGACATGTAGTGCCCAATGTAAGAACATCTCAGTCAAAAAAGAAACCTCATAATTACATGATTGTCAAGAAAATAGGTGCTTGGCCTTGTTTACCTGTTGAATGTTTGACAGAGCAGACATTCCACAAAGACAACACAGACACATGAGTAGATAATTATTAATTCTAACTATGTTGAAACAAAAGATGTCAGCATGTGCAAACTCTGGAGTAAGAACTGGCCACTCTGAAGCTGTTGGTTCTGTGCAAGCCCGTAGGAGAAGTGGCTGATGGTGTCCCATCCCAGCTGTGGGAGCCCTTGGTAAAAGTGCTCTGCTGAACCACACGTGTGCTCTCAGATCCCTGTCAGGGACTCTGCCATGAAGTTTCTCTTCTCTGATCTGTTGTTCAAAATAGCAACTGCTCCTTGGCATGACCTACTTAAAGACTGACACAACAAAGCTGTGTGCTCAAAGAGGGCACTGTGTTATCTCTACTGGCGCCAGGATGTGTCAGAAGAGCAGCCTTGAGGACTTGTGTTTAAAGATGTGGTCTCACGAAAACATGGCAGAGACCAAGCATCCTGGAAAGTTTCCCATTTTGTGGCAATAACAGAATGCACTTACTTTGCCAATTAAGATTATATTTGCTGCCTTGTATGTTGCTATGTAATGTGTGTAGCATACATTTTTTGACACTTAGGATAAGAGACTCTCTTTAAAGGTAATATATTATATTGAGAAAAAACTATATCTCAGTTGTCATAAAAAGTGAATTGTTTAGTTTTGTGTTTAAGCTTAGTATGCCCTATGTAGCTGACAATAAGTTTGGTAAAGTTTCTTAGTAAAGACCAACATGTTTTATTAAAGCAATTTATGTAAGGAATTTGTGTTGTTAGTTCACTAAACATGTTTCTTTCCATTTGTTAACTGTGCAATAAACCCCTACAAATTCTTTTATGACTTATGGCTCTTTTAGATCTTCAGTCTTTCCCAGCAATAAAAACCTGCTAAGCAAAGTGAATTGGCAAACCTAAGCCTTACAGGGAAGCTATATCGGGATAATGATGTAATTAACCTTCAAAATTGTTTCAGCAGAGCAAAAGTGATCTTGATTTGGTTTTAAAAGAACATTACATATTTGAATAAATCTTTAAACCAGGTGTTTGTGGGGAAGCAAATTAAAGCTGCTTCCTCCTGCCCTTTCAAGTATTAAATTCTGAGATTCATTGGTTGATAGCACTTGTTGGCATTCAGTGTGCCTAATGCAAACACAAGTACTCTTCTCATTTTAATTTGCAGTGTGCTGGGAAAATATATTACATGACGTCTGAGAATTTGAGGTGCATTCCAGGTCAAATTTATTCCAAATTTGCAAGTCAATTTGCAGGACAAAAGAGCGATTAATCTGCCAGATACAGTGTACCTCAAACAAAATTCTTGGTTGCTTGTAGCACACTCTGTAAATAAAGGCTATTAAGATGACTTATGAAGTCTAGAAACATTGCCTGACACTGGAACAGTGTAATTAAAATTAACAAAGTGTTATGGCTCAGATAGCTTGTGCAAATATATCTTAAATAATATAAATATATTTTAAGTCTCTTTACCAAGACACTGTGTCTGGTCAACTCAGCTTGAGGAATTCACTAACTGGTTTATTGAGATTAAAAGGTTGGTGGATGAAGTTCAATGGCCTTAGAAACTGCTGGAATCCAACTAGATAATTTTAAGCTCTTACCTGGTTGCAAAAAAACCTTCTTTTCATTCCAGCAAACAATATGATACGGAATGTATCTCCTGTCCAAATCAAGTTTTGGATTTTAGGTGACCTAGAAGGATGAAACGTGTTGAGGGTGTTTCTGCTGATACATGGTAACTTCTTCTTGGGAAAAAATGTAATTAATTAAAAAATCAGTTTTATTTCACTTTTTAGTTGGAAATGCATAAAACCTGAAAACCCTCTAATTTGTTCCTAATCAGCAAGATCATATTTAATATTCTGATGGCGATAGACTAATTAAAAGTAAAAGCAAGCTCTGGGAATAATGTCACATTTTAGATGTTTATTTCAGCTAATTTGTGCAAATTCATGCAAAAAAATCTGTCTGCTCACTACCTAAAGCATTGACTCCAATTCTCTTTGAAGAAGAAACACACTTGTGGACCTTGTTTATGTTCTTAACCATTAAAAGCATCCAGCATATGTTGTCTGAAACATCCTGTCATAAATCTCTGTTCTTAGTTGCTTTCATTGTTTATAACCCTTACTAAACTGATCACTGAATCTTAGCTTGCTGGGTGCCTGCCTGAAGCAAGTTTCTTATAGTTGTGCAAAAATTGATAATTTATTTCTTTTTTTTTTAAATTAAATTAGAAATGCCTTGTTTTCCATTGTTGCAAAAGGAAAACGTAGAATCCTTTCATGTGGGAATTATAAAAGAGAACCTAAAGACTGAAATTCAGTGGGGAGACTTTTGTAGGGCTCTGATTTTGATTGTCAAAAAACCAAAGCTGACATTGGGGGAAAAACCTCATATGAACATATTTTTTAGAGTCCTGCAGAATCTTTTATTGGAATTAAAACTCCCAGCCCATGCCCGCTGCTGTCTGTGCATCACTGAACAAATTATCTTGCTCCATGTCTCGGCAATGGGGGTTTAGCAGCCTTTGCTTTTTCGGTCTGTTTGATCTGAGAGCCAGAGCTGAAGGCAAGGAGCAGGACTGTCTTGAATTTACAGAAGGAAACAAGAAAAGTAGTTGGGATAGAAGAAGCAAAGTGGAAAACAGAAGTTTGGGAACACAGAAGAACCATGCAAAAAAGCCTGTGATTTCTGCAGAAACTCTTTCAGCATCAGGAATGAGATTTACAATCCCTCATTGTCTACTGTGAGCAAAGAAACATGGACTGAGCGCATGAAGCTTGGCACACTCAGAGGCACACCATCCTATAGCTGCCATAGGCTTTCTTAGCGGAAGGGGCAGGGGCAAAGTGTGATCATGAGAGTGTCTGTGTGGTTTATTCAGGTACTCCAGAAAAGAGCTGGCTGGGGCGCTGAAGAACAAAATTCATGCCAGTACTACAATATAGCAATATATAGAAATAGAGAGAAATTTCCAAGCTTTTTAAAGGACAAAGAAGTTATGCACTGAACAAGCTTTGCAAAAATTAGCATCTGAAGGGTTCAAAAGAGCATAAAATTGTTCTTGGCTGATCCACCTGTAAAGATCTGGTATTGACAGGAGTGGTGGTCTCACAATAACCTGATTTCAAACCACTGGTGGCTATGAACATTATTGCTTTGCACCTCAGGTTGCATACAGAAATGGCAAGAAATCCCGCTGAGATGATCATTCTGTTACACACTTAGCTGGTGGGGAAACTGCCATTTCACAGGAAGCAGCCTTACCTGAAATGTGAAATGTAAGTCAGCCTTAACTGTGTAACACCAGTGTAATCAGAATGCAACATCTTTCTTTGATTCTGTTTTGGATTTGCTCTTCTTTTTTTTCCCCCTATTTCTTCTCAATTTTGTTTTCTCCTTCTCTTCACTGCAGCATTTTTCTTCTGAAGGAGCATATCCTGATAACCTTGCCTGGAAGCAGCAAAATTATGGATAAAAGGTCTACATTTGAAATGGAAGCCTTGATTATTTCTTCAAAATGCAGCCTTGCTTTTTTTTTTTTTCTCAACTTTTAAATGGTAAACAAAAATTTAGGGAGTTCACAAGTTCACAAGTTACATTGTGAACTTTAAAGGATGCACAATTTTTGGATCTATTCTTAATTGTAAAGTGCCAGTCACATCTCCTCATTGGTATGGTCTATAGATAACCTTGCTTTATTAATGTAAATGCTTTTACCTGCCAAAACCCCCCCTCCACTCTGATATAATTTGGGTTAGGTCACAGCAAATTTGCAGTCCTTCAGTCCGCAAACTTGGAGAAAGAAGAGTGCAAAAAGTAGGTTGAATGAGAAGGAAATGTCAAGCTATGTACTTTTATGACCATAAATCTATATGACATGTATTATCTACCAAAATACATTAGTCATATATCCTGGGTAGTTCCAAGCACATCAGAGTCTGTCCAGTGGTCTCATATAGCTGGCTATAAGGGTGTCAGAAATGATATGCAATGTCCCATACTGAGTGTGGAAAAAAGTCCTCCAAGGCCCCTAGGTCTTTTTTTGCTGTTTTTTTTTTTTTTTTTTAAAGCTTTTGTCTTGAGATTGTGCGTGTAATTCAGCGAGACCTTATTTTCAGTGATTGATGGACTTTAAGGAGCCTTCTCTGAGACTTTTTCCTCTGCTGTTGTTAAGGGTATTTTATTGGACACTTGCAAGAAAAAAATCTAAATTTTCATATATTCATTCATATGGTTTTTGAATTTGAATTTAGAAGTATCAAAGGAATAAAAGGCCCCTAAATGTAGCAGTTAAAGCCCCATTTCTTCATAAGTTTCTTTAAAATCTAAAGCTCAAAAGACAGTAATATTTGCGAAATACTTTTTGATTTCTTAGGGAAGGATCTAAAAAGCCTGCTTGAGCAGACATCCCATCTTGCCCTTCTTCTTGTTTCTTAATTCTTGCAGCTAACTAGCCAAGCTTGTCATGCTTCTATTGGCCAGTGAAAATTAAAGTCAGAATCAGTTTAAGATAAGAGGGGTTTGCCTCCCACTGATATTGTTCTGAAAAATTATACCTGGCTAGATCTTTTTGTCCAATTCATGCATCAAAAAACACCAAACGTCAGAGGCTGTGACTGTTGAAGTAAAGCGTGTTTTTCACAGTCATTACACACACACACACACACACACGCAAAGTGACTGTAAAATTCAAATGTATTTTGTAGGGATAATTCTGTTTAAAAAGATAGCTTTTTACTCAGCAAGTTTGAAATATGCTTATACTCAAATTCATGTCTAAAATCTCTTGGCAAAATTATATTTTGTGAATCTCTACTTTAAAGCTTTGCAGAAATAATGTTGGAAGAGAAGAATCTAACCTTTTTTCTAGTTCTTTTATCAACAGAAATGTCTCAATTCTGACATTTATCATTAGTGACAGTACATCTGATAGGTGGAACAGAGCTGACTTTCAGAATTCAGTTTAAAACTGCCAGGCTGAAAGTTCTTTTTCAAGTTACATGCTGAAGAAACTTCTCTGGCAATTGTAAACACACCATTCATGAAGGGTGAGAGGGTGGGACAGCTGTACCTCAAAAATCAACCTTTCCTGTGAAGTTCCTGCTGACCTCACACAGACTCACCATCCTGACTTCCACTGCTCCCATAAATGGATGTGTGCTGCCCTAGGTGGAGGGAGTGATGGGGTGTGGGGGAGTGTGTGCTTGCATGCACATGTATGTGTCAGAGTGCAATTCATACTGTTTTCTCCATCTCAGTCACATTTTTATCAAGCTCATTTAGCTTGCTATCCACAGGAAACAGTAGAGAGGTTACACCAGATTTTCAAGCTGTTTAGTAAAAGTCTCCCCCCCTTTTTTTTTCCTTTCTACTCTGGATCTTTGCCAGCTCTTACAACATGGATTTAGTATGTGGGAAAGCAGCAGTTCTAAGTGGTTGTTCTGGAGCTTTGGTGCTAAAGTGCTGATTTAGCACACTAAGGAGTGGCTGAATAAAGAAAATAAAATCAGGTAAGGGATGAGACAGGTACTAATCACTTTTTTTGGCAACATCTAAAGAGCTGTTGTCATCCTAAAAAAACTTTTGTCTCATCCCTTTTTCATTCATGAAGGTGGTCACTTTTCAGCTTTAATACAGCTCTACCCTGTCTATCCAGCCCTGTAATGGTTTTCTGTGATACATTTGTCACTTTCCCGATGTCCATCAGGCATCTCAAACAATTTTTAAAAAGTATAGCTATTAATGAAACCTTTCTTGCCACCACATATTTAATTCTTTCTTTCTCAATACCTTCATGACATTAAAGATCATTGGCTTTGTGTTTCATGATTTGTATGACTTTGCTGCTCTTTTTTAATCTGTCCTTGCCTCTGCTCATGATTTCCTGTTCTCTTTTCTTCAATGTTGAGCATAGAGTACAGTTTCTCTCCCAGAGTTGCAGCAATGCTTTCTACTGCATCACCCTAGCTATTAAATAACCTGGAAGAATGACTTCTGTCATGATGCCTACCACAATGGTGAATAATATGGGCCGACAAAAGACAAAAGAACTGTGAGAACAATTTATGAAACCCCTTTATTTTTGATATTAAGAAAACATGGATTAATCTCAAAAGCCATTAATCCTTTTGACTCTGGTACTCTGAGTTCTTTTTCCATAGACATCAACGACCTTGTTGTTTTCCTAATTGTTTGTAGAAAATTTTAAGGCATTGCCAGAAATACAGAGAAAAAATTGAATAGTGAAACTGAAATTGCCCTTGTGATTCCCACGCCTCTTGAATAATTGTATTCTGATTTGTCCATATGCATCTCTTTCAGAAACAATAGTATCATCATTCCTGGCAAAGAATATTTCCTTCTTTGCCTACAGCTCTCAAGAGAGGTCTTGTACTTGGATAGAAAAATAAGGAAATGGATTCCTCAGTTGGTGTAGGCTTCATTTTTGGAGCCCCCAAAAGCATTAGACTTGTCATCTGCTAAAAATGAAGAATTCATAGTAAACTTTTCAGTAAGGTTTATGTCCATTAAAATGGAAAACAGTGCCCCTTGCAATAGCTGAAACTTACATAGCATAATGTGATTAAAACTAAAATTTTCTTTGTGCCCTTTGCTCTGGCCAAGCATTTTACAGGCAGCACACAAGGGTGATAGATCACTGCATTCCTCTGAATCCAGTTCAATGATGTGGGATTAAAGGTTTACCTTGCAGAGTGTGTGAGGGTTAGGATGTCAGAAGAGGGTTGGAAGCTTAGAGTGAGGCAGCTGAAGCTTTAGCATGTGGTTCATTGGTCGTTGCAGTTTGGCAGATCAGCCTGTAGAAGGTTGTAAAGGACGCTGTAGATTTGAAGCCTTGTGTGTCCTTTAGTTCCCCTTCCCTCATCCACCAGCCCTCTACCCAGTCACGGCTCTACAGAATGGTTACTCCTCATGGTCCTCATCATCACACAAAATCACTGAAGGACTTTTAGAATAACTTGGAAAATAATTTTATACATTGACCTGAAAATTCTCCAGACTATTTTCTAAAGTGAAAATCCATTTGAAACTAATTTAGTAATGTCAGACTTGTAGTGTGAAACATCAATTGTCCTTATATGCTGTGGCCCAGTGTACATTGTACCTGACGCTTGTCAGAGTCAGCAGCCTTGGAACAACTGCCTTCATGGATATCAGAGTCCTTTTTCAACTGTCTTCCTTGGAATAGGCCTTTCTATGTTTCTGTTATAGAATTCCATCTTTGTTTACATGTTAATTCTAAACCTCATCAACATAATCTCCCTTTCTACTTACAAGTCAATAATATTGGCGTTTTCCATTTTCAACAGTTTAACTTCTCCTGTTTTTGGAGGTATAATCAACCACATTAACAATATGCTGAAGTAATTTTAGTGCAGAAAATTTCCACTTCTATTGTTATGGTTATTTGTGATTATTGAAAAGAAAATAATTTGTATTTATTTACATTGTAAATATACTATCATTATTTTTTGTGTGATATTAGAATCATATATACATTTCTTACTGTTAATAAAATTGATGATCAAGTATCCAGAGCAGATATAATTCCCCAAATTCATTTAAAAATGGAAGAGGAAGGAATACCTCTTTAATCCTGTCACTGTTTCTGAAAATCCTCCCTCTTGAACATTATCATCATGTCATGGGTCACAGTGGCTTATATGGATACCTAGTATGTCTTGAAAAAAATGATGCTTGTATGCGTTCTGCATTTAATCTAGGACTTATGATTTCAGTTGTAGCAGTGTTCTATGCATGAATTGATGATCTGGAGCAGCTGTCCTTTGTATCTGATTACAGATACATCAGCCCTACTTCCATTGCACAAAGGTATAGCCTCGTCTACAGAAAACAGCAGTGGTCACTATTATTTTAGACATATAATATTTAGCAGAATGATGTAAGGGTTAACACAGAAGCTCATGCTGTTTAAATTAAAAAAAAAAAATGCATCACATTCCTGCTGTATTCCCCAAGGCTAGCTTTCTCTGGGGAAAGGTAGACAACAATGGTACATTGTTATAAGAAACTCAAAGTGTTTTAAGATGGAGGTTGATAAGTTTAAGGATGGGGATCCCGAAACAAGATAAGAATGACTGTGGAGTTAGAATTAAAACTTGAGTTCACTGTTCTTTTGTATCAATTTATTGGTAGGGCTGGTAACCAAATGCTTGTTAGAGAGGAGATTTTGTGTGTTTGCAGTGCTTTAGCCTCCCATTACAGGATTTCTGTTCTTAGCTCTGGCAGTCAAGTGGGTCCTGGGCTGAGCACTCAGTGAGAAGCACTGCTGTTGTTTCTGGTGTTAGGAGCTCTTGGAGCATCTTAGGATCTTTTGGTCAATTTGCTTCCAATTCTTACTGCTGTAAGGGTGTTTGGAAATGACCACTCCTGCTCTCTTCTCATGGTACCCCAGACGTACAGCTTTACTCCTTTTTCTTTGTGTCTCAGGCCCACAGGGAATCAGGAATAGCATGCAAACTGAGGTATGGGGCTGTTCATGGAGTTGTATGGACCTTTTAAGACTAAATATCTGTTGCAGTTGTTCTTGGATTGCCTGGAACATCGTTCAGTGACCCAAGTAGTCTTTTTCAATCCTCTATTACTATGTTCTAGACTGTGCTGGAGCCTGAACCCAGAGAAGAACAAACAGTACTTGTAAGCTTGGAAGACTGTTGGTTGTGCCTCTGACCTGCTTAGGGCTCTTTTTCTTGGCCAAATTAAAGATTTCTCCAGAAATCCCTACTGAGCATTTTGTGGATACTGAATATGTCACAAGAACTGGTTTTGGCTTTGAGTGCAAAGTACATTTTTCCTTTCTCTTCTTTGTATCTAGATGTAGCTCTTCCCAGAGAGACAGGCATTTCCTTTCTTGTACTTCCCAGCTCAACAGCATGACTTGACATTAAAAAAGACAAGTACTGGCATGTTGGTCACATCATGTTCAAATTAACTAAGAAGTCCAATGTGAGCTAAATCCTCATTAAGATCACTGAAGGTTTTATGAGGTATACAAGATTATAGAGGAAACCCTTTCAGAAAATCTTGTGTGTGTTAATGAAAGTATAGCAGTGTCACCCTGTGCTTTGAGAGTTTTAAAGTTCTTCTAAAAGTTCCTATGCCTTCTGATATTTGCATATTTCAACTGAGTTTTCTCATGCATGTTCATATAAATAATGATTGTTTTGCATTCTTCTTTGTGGGTAGAGAGAACTGATAGACTGTTAGTTTGACCAGTGTAGTTGGAGATGTGGCAGTTTCACCCTCCAATCCACTGTCATTTTTGCTATTGTATAGTGGAGTCAGAAAATAAAGTTTGCTTTTTTGAGTTATTTTTCCTTCCTTTTACATCTAACCTGCTTCTGTGAGTTATTTTGTGTCGCAGTGTAACACAGTAGAGTGCTCACACCAGTGTGTTCTGATGTGCAGAAGATTTTTACTTTAAAGATCATTTCTGCTCTGAGAAAAAAAATTATATGAACCTGATAGATTTTCACTTAGCAAATCCATTTCTTTGTTCTGTAAGGATTTTATCTGCACACACAAGCAACAAAAGAAATTTTCCTTTGTTTTTTATTCCTGCTAGACAGGGTAATTATGTCTTAGGTAATAAGCTGAATTCTGTTCCTTTTTATACATGGCCAACAGAATTTACTGCATTGCTAGCAAGGATATTTATGTAACTTAATGAGAACACAAAAAAAGGAGCAAAGGTTTAGTTTGCTTCAGACAGGCTTCCCGTGAGATTACCAATATTTATTGCTTTGATCTTTCCTCAAAGTTCAACATTAAAAGAGGCAAAATCATATAAACAAGACTTTAAAGTTGCTGTCAACTGGTTAATTGATTATTAATTTTTTGAGATTACTTTGCTCCTGCAAAGAAAAAATAGCCAAAATAATAATATTTTATATGTGGAAACACTGTTCTTCTGCCAATAATTTTTTCTTGAAGAAATAGCAAGGGAAAAGAGATTATCTAAGGAAACATCATATACCACAGTATATAGGAACCTTGGTATTCATGTTCTGTAGTCTGGTTGTGTCCAGGAAAGTCTCTTCAGCATTTTGACCAAGGAAGGCTGAAGTTCTGTCTGCCAGAGAGATGTTACGTTCTTTTTTTTTTTTTTTTTTGACCTTGCCTTGGGCAGGATGATTTCTAGTGTTTAACAGAACAGCTAAAACCTAGAGCAGAGTTCACCTAACCTGTTTATGCATCTATAAGCTAGCATATAGTCTAGTGTTCCTAGTCTCCTCTTGTAGTCTGTGAACAAATTAAATAGCCCAGAAGGTGATTTATGTCACTGCAAGGTAGGTCAGATAAATTATCTTCTGAAGAGGCCCATGTACCTTCTATTTACTGTATAAGAGTCTAAGTAATCCAATTTAGCTTTGGATATCCAAGTACTAGAGGCCTAAAGCTTAGATAGGATGAAGACTGAGCTGGACTCCTAAGTGGGGTAATTTTAGTCAGGTGCTTAAGTTTACCCACAGAACCCTTAAATGTAAATTTGGACCCACCTTAATTAGACTTCCAGAAAACTGCAGTAAGATATGCAGCAATGTGCAATATAGTGATAACAGCAACACATTTCTAATCACATAAGAGTCTCAGATGTGCTGCACACATTTAGTACACTCCACAGAGCAGTTTTTTCCAAAGCAGAGGCTGTATTTGGTACTCACTTGAAGGAGAGCATTCAAATGACGTAGAACTAGATTGGTTCTCTGTATCTTGCAAAGATCAAATAGAATCCATTAAAACATTATTGATTCAAACTTTGTGCTGAAATGCTGTCTGTGAGAGCTCTGCCATTAGCCCTTTGAAAGGGCTGATTAGACTCTGACATGAGTTATGAGCAGAGAGAAGCTACCAAATGGTATTAGTGTGCATAATGAAAGGCACTGGGCATGAGCAGGGGGCACTAGATCCTCTCCAGAGCTCGCTTCCAGCCTCAGCCATTCCATGATTCTGGGATAACTCATTTCAGGCATTCATGTACATCCCCTCTTGCCCGTGCCTGAGTTCTCTATTGCTTTGTCCACCCTATTATTGCATTTTCTCTACCAAAAAAAAAAAAAAAAGTGCCCAACTGAAACTAGATTTTAAAATATTTTAAAGAAACCTTCTACTTTTATGTCAAAGAGACAAATTTGCCAGGTGCCTGTGGTATATTTGAAAGGAAAGTAAGGAGCAATCAGATTCAAAATGGAATCTTTTAAAGATTGACTAAGCAGCCTGCCAGTAATGGGCTACTCTGTGCTTTCCCCACCAGGTGGGAACAGAAACATCAATATCAATGAATGCATGTCAGATTGAGTGGAAACAAGCCCTAAGGACAGAATAGTGTGGAGAAGTTATCTACCCACACAACATTAAAAAAAAAATTGTGTTGCCAGTGTATTATAAGTATTTAATTGATACTTTGCAATGATCAAAATCAGACATTCCATTGGCAGAGCACGGCATGCACTTTTCCTTTTAGTTTATGTACTGTTACTATCAAAGTGATCAGCATTTTTGGAAGGGATAATAAAGATAATTGCATGAAAAATAAGCTACCGCATCTTATGTTAGAGGGTATTTTTGCTGTTTTCTGTCTTTAAATACACAGTTCATTTTCATAAAATTGAGCTTATAAAATGGTCCTTACTATAATTTAAAGTATTTCAATAATTTAGAACCAAATAATAAAGTTCTTAGCATATGCAATCAAAATTAAGTTTATATAGAAGGGTAATATCAATATTTTTTAAATTTCTGCAGTCTTTTCAAGTTCCTTTTTCCCAGTAAGAGGATGTTTTCACTGCTGAACTATAAGTGAAAATAATTAATTCCACATCATTCAAGATACAGGATTTGAAAATAGAAAATTGTTTAGTATTCTAATTCCAGACTCCCTAAACAAGCACTCACAGTCTGATTCATCTAAATGTGATGGTCCTCATTCAAACCATCTCCATGATTTTTTTGTCCAATCTTAACCCTGCGGCAATACTTTTGATTTCCTAAACAATCAAAGTAAGTTGATGAATAAGACTATGGAAGTTTTATTTATTGAAATTGAAAGATAGAAGAATTATTTTGATTGGATGGATTTCTTTTTGATTTTTTTTCTGCTTTGGCATATGGTGTTTTTAGATGAGTCAAACTGATGATTGATTAATAAGTATCATCTCTTAACATTATGTGCATATGATGACACTGCCAAAATTCAAACTCCTTGACTGCATTACACTAATTTATATTTTCAAATAATGTAAATGGAGCTCCGTGTCACAGAGATAATCAATCAGATGATTTGCCTTCCAACTGCGCAAATGAATGCGATGGATGTGTGTCATAGATCCTTTGTTATTTCTGAGGTTGTCACAATAAAATACTCTTTTTAACAGAATACTTAATTATTTTGTCAGAAGAACAAATGTGTCACTAACAAAACTTGAAACATTTGCTCTATCAAGCCATATAATTTCAAGTCACAAACATCAGGTCTGCACAGCTGACTGTATTATATTTTTTGGCAATATGCTGATTGCCAAGTGTCTGACAATCTACCATGGGCAGTTCTGCACAAACTGCCATGAGTCAGTAAAGGAAATAATTTCATTCAATTTGGAATGTACAAACTGTTTTGTTTTCTTTTTGTAGGGCATGTATTTTAGCTTTTCAAGGTGAAATTATGATTGTCATCTCTGATATTGCAATTCAGGTTGGGAATGTAACAGAAAGAATGTGTAGACTCAGTCAAACTCAGAATCCTTCTGTGTGCCCTGCATCCACTCTGTTTTTCACTAGCAAACCCAAGAGCTGTCTTTTTACTTTAGCTAGTGGCACCTTGGGATGCAGATAAAGAACCTTTCAATATCAAAATGTTAATTAATAGAATAAGTCTACATGAAGGTCAACTGAGATACTTTGCAGATGCATTTTCCTCTTCCCTTGTATGTCTGTATAAAGTTTTTAAAGCAACACAAGGCTCATCAGTGTTGAGACTGCTTGGGTATTCACCCAATCTTCATGAAAAAAGCATTCCCAGTGCCTTTACAAGGCAAGAACTGCTATTTGCAGAGGTATTAATGAGCCTTTCCAGCACTTTTTCCCTTGCATGCCATTTCTCTGCCTGGGTTACAAGTGCAAAGACAAATTCCCAGTGGCACAACTGGCAAAGGATCAAACACAGAGCCACACTGCTGATCTCCAGTTCAAGATGCAGATCAACTTATTTTAATCCATTTATTGAGTTGTCACACTTCTGCTGATGAAGTCTTTCTTAAATTCAACATTTCTCAGTGATTTTCTGCTAGGTGAGATAATACCCAAACCCATAAGCTTTTCAGAAAGGGTTGCAAAGAGTTCTGCTTTATTTGACCTGCAAACAAAAGCCAGTAGGCATAGAGCTGGTTCAGGTTTTTTACAGGTGTTTTACTTTGTCTTTTCTGCATTTACTTTGGAGAGCAAAATGTCTGTATTACTTAAACAAGTGATGAATCAAAAGCAGATCAGCTATTGCCTGTAAGTATTTAGCAGTCATAGCAGGTTCACTTCATGTGAAATATACATGGTAGTTTTAAATTCTGATTTATTTCGTTTTATTTACACTATTTCAAGTTTTTTATCAAAAGAGAGGTGTTGAACAGGAGCCAGTTTTTCTTTTTATAAGGCTGGGATTAGTTTCACCATACAGTAACTGAAACAAAAAATTGCAATTGTTTGAGGAGCTTCCTTTTATGGTTAAACAGTACCAAAAAAAAAAAACAACAAAAACCCAACAAAACACTTCCAAATTTCTAAATGCCCAGGTGCTTGCAATGGGAAGCACAATTTATGCTTCTAACAAACAGTTTGGGTCAATTCTCCCATTGGCAGCAGCACATTGCTGCCAGGTATTTGGTGTTCTGCAAGGAGCCATGGGCCAGTGTTCTGCAAGGAGCTATGGGCCAGTTCCCAGGACAGAGGTGTCCCCAGAACCCAAAATGCCACTTTTGTCAGACATGGCAGCAGCCTGGGCAGCAGCAAGTGAAGCCTGAACACAAGAATGACATAAATTTCTCATCCTACCTGTGGTCTTTTCAAGTTAGGTGTGAGATACACTAGGTAGAAGTGGGTGAAAATGCTTCTGCTGCTTCTCCCTTTGTTGAAGCAGCTGGAGCTATGAACGCAGTGAGGGCAGAGGGCCCACAGACCCTGTTACTGAATATCCCCAGGTCTCAGTTTGGGCACAGCGGGACTGAAAGGAATGTCATTGATCCCAGTGCCCCAGAGCACAGCTCCAGCCTACGGAATGGAGATTTGCAATTGTCCTCTGAAAACAATGTTCTCCTCCTGGCCACAGCCCATGGTCCAGTGCATTACCATCTTGCATGGGATTTTTTTGCCTGAGAAGCAGAACAGAACACTAGAAATTCCCTTAATATTTTCTTGTTAATTTTATTTTTCCTTGTCCTGTCTTCATCCCAATTACATTCAGAGAATTCATTAGCATAGAAAAAAAAAAGTGTTGCTATCTGCTGTTCTGGACTAGATCAAAGTAATTTGAGGAACTAGTCAAAGCTAGAATTAATTTCTAATTGAAAGAAGAAAACAGTTCCTGCTTCCTTGGTGACAGGAATATTCCTGCCTTATAATACTGGAATGGATTTCAAGGAAGATGCATCTTTGGGTACATTATGGAAGCCATGAGGATGTTTGACTTTGCTGACAGCAGAGTCACGAGAAAAAAGAAATAAAAAATATCCTCAGTGGCCTGTGTGGTAATTATAAACACATGCAAAGTAGGGTTCTCATTGCTATCAGTTCTCCTCCTGCCAACTGGGCATCAGAAAGGTCCTCTCATGTGATTTCTGTTTGAAGTGCTGAGGTGTTTTCTGACTATTGACAGTGGTCTCTTTGTATGTTGAGGAGACCAGGGTATACTCACAGCCAGTCAGCTGATAGAGAAATTATTTTAAAGTTTTTTCCTGGGTTGAGAGTTGGAGAAAAAGTTATTGTTAAAATTTTAGGAATTAATTCATTTTTTCCCATTTGAGATAAAAAAGGAAAGAAAAGAAAAATTAATCATAAAATCAGTAAGACACATTTGAAGTTAAATAGATCTGTTCTAACCCCTGCAAAATATCCTGAACTTTGGCTTAATTCAGAAAAATAAAGATAATTCTTCAGGCAGTATCATGTGCTTTTCCTGTTTCTAGAAACAGACCCTTCATTTCCTTTCTCTAGTATACGTAGTCTGATTTTTCTCTAGAAGAGCACAGAGTCTATGAGTTCAAATGGAATAAAGTGGACAGAAAGTGTTTTTGCATCACTCACCTCTCATAGGGGTTAAGAAAGGAGTGATACTACAAAAAGAAAATGGTATAAGGACTCTCACTGACCTGTGAAGTGTCTTTTCACACACAAAAGGTCTTCAGCAATGAAGTCTGGGCAGTGCAATAATCCTGCTCCGCCCATGGCCAAGGAGAGGGAGCAATGTGCAGGGTGAGGGCAGGGAGACCCACCAAGCCCTCCTGCTGGACCCACATCTATCCTGAGGCTGTTCAGCAAACAGCCAAAGTCAGCTGGGAGCAAATGCCCTCAGCATGCCTCCCATCCCCACCCACTGAAAGGAATCCTGCCCTTGGCACCACACTGCCAGAGCAGGGCAGAGCTCTCCTCCACTTGTTCTGCAGCCTGCTCTGGTGACAGATAAGACAGAAGTCAGTCTACAGAATGCAGATTTTGGAAACTAAGCAGCAGTAATTAAACATTTTACTGAAATGGGCCAGCAATTAGGCCTTTCTAAAGTATGTTTTTTAATTTAAAATTTTAAATTTTGTCTTAGTGCCTGGTCTGCAGTAGATTTCATTTGTTCAAGACATTAGAAAGTCTTTTTGACCTCAATTAATGCTTTGAGGAACTAAGCTAGTAAGCATTTCAGCCATTACTTTGCCATCATAGGGACATAAATGTATGTTAGAAACATGTGCTTTGCTAAAATGGTCTTGGAGCAGTTTCTGCATGCCTCTGTCCCCCCTTGGATCACTCTTGCCATTCTTTCTGTGCTGGCATTCCAGAGCTGCTGATTCACAGCCTACATCTGGTCCTGTAGCATTCTTGCCAACTCAAAGCCTGATGGATTATTTGGACACTTAACTTGCTCAAGTCATTCTCCCTCTGTCACTGATTTGTTTGACATCCCATGTGTTATAAATACATTTCTGCAGGGCCTTTCCTGACTATATTTGATTAGTCTATTTGATTTATCAGAAATGAGGTGTTTTCTTTCCTTCTTTCTTTCATTCTTTCTTGCTTTGGCTCGGTTCCGCTGTTGAGGATGAGAAGAGAGTTGCTGATTCTTGTACAGAGGCCTGCTGGCTTCAGAAATCATGGTGTAGTTAAGGACATCTGCTTAGGAAAAGCGACTAGACCAAGGACAGCTTTCAGCTGTCAGCTGTGAGCTGACCAAGCTTTGTGAGCTGTCACTGGAGAGAGCAAAACCAGAACTTTCCAGATGTGTAACTGTGGAGAGTCACCTGGGATTTTTGAAATTTAGCATTAAGATATTTTTAGACTGACATATACCCCATTTTCTTAGTGTTGCATTGTGTCTGTGTTAATTAATTTATAATTGCTCATGAGTTCTTTGGCCATGTAATACAACTTGGGCATCGAAGATAGTATGTGAGATCAGATAGCAGCTGATTTCTGCCTAACTTGTGTCTTTAAAGAGGCTGGGAACAGCAGAACAGTAACTGTGCTTCATTACATGCATGTTAGAAGAGATGCCTTGCTTGGAATTCCTGCACTAACACATATGAAAATGTACTAAATGTATTAAATGTACTAAATTTACTTGCCATCCTATGGAGTTCTTCTCCACTACATCAAAAGTAGCCAAGGTCTCATCCTGTTGAAATAAAACAAAATTTGCAAGTAATTTCAATGTATCTAGGATTACTTCCAATGAAATATATCCCTTGCCTTACCTAAGGCTGTTTTTTCCTCTTCAGCAATTTCAGTGGGAGTTCTTCATTGAAAAAGCTGCTCAGGGCATGAGTGACTCTTACAGAATGAGGGTTCCTCCACTGAAATGCTTAATATGGGGAGTATCTGTGAAGCCTTCTTTGTCAATGCACTTCACAACTATTATTTCCAGCTTCACTAGGCAGAAATAATTTCCAAGGGTGGGATGTGAATTTGATGTCCATGGCCCTTCAGTCTTTTCCTGCTGAAACTTAGTTATACCACCCATGTGCTCTGCCATCAGTGGCAGGGCAACGTGCCCTGGGAACAGGACAGGCAACTCCTAAGCTGCTAAAAAACTTTGTACAGTGCTTTCAGTGAGAGCTGGCTGGTGTTCAAAAGCCAAAACCAGCTGTCTTTCAAGAAACCTGCCTATAAACTGGCACAGAAAGCCACCATTACAGACTTGTGACAGTGGTCATGTTATATTGTGTGCAGAGGGAGACAGGATAGACATTGTCTGTAGTGGTCCTTGTCCATAGCACAAATAAGCAAAATAATCCAGACTTGACAAGTCCTGTGTTCCTGCAGTTGAGTGTTCTCAGCTGCCTCCACTCTGCAACAAGATTTGCAACATCAGTTTTTTTTCATCCTATCCATCATTCCTGCAGTCTGACCGTTGTGTGGGAATTTTCACTTTCAGGGATTTTCTTGCTAAGAAGCATATCTCAAGTCCTTGAAAAAACTGCTGAATGTACACCCCAGTGGCTCAGAGCCAAAAGTACAGCACAATGTGTGTGGGTTTTATTGGTTTTCAGCTAGTCATAATTTTTTTACTAACTTGAGTCCAGCCTAAGGAAGTAGAAGTATGTGGTCAGATCTATCCTTCAAAAATGTAAGATGTTGATTCTAAGTTAACTAAAGCAGGAGGCAAATTTAGAGACCCTTGGTCTGGTTCCTGTAAGCTTTGCACCTCTGTGCTGCCTTGCCTCCTCTCTCTGCTTTTCTCTCCCCTGAGCACATGCCCTCAGGATCTTGACACTGCTCTGTGTCTCACACCAGAGCACAGAGCAGCTGCTGTGCCAGGACAAATCTGCCTTCTGAGAAACAGTGGGGTCCTGGCCAGCCAAGCCAGGGCCAGCTCAGGAACTTGCCCTGCATTGCAGACAGCAGCTGAGTTTCCATGCACAGCCTTTCCCTACCTGCAGGCTGAGCTCAGGTTTTCAACTTTCTTCTACACATTGCCCCAGAGCAGGATGCTATGGGAAGTATTATGATTTTCATTGCAGGAATCATCCTGGAGGTTTTCAGTCTCAACTATTTAAAGCCATTGTGACTTATGTTCAAAAATAAAGTCTCTATCAGCAGATGGAGCTGAGCTGAGGTCACAATGATCCCATTTGCCATATCCTGAATAAAAGCCTTCTAGATGCAACTAAAAAAAAAGGTACTTGTGATGCTTCACCAGTACTGAAAACAAGGCAATTTAGTGCTGGCTGTGACTGGTGAGACACCTCCTGTCTTTGAAGTGTCCTAATATCCCTTGTGATGTTCCCTACACAGGGAATGGGGACCCAGGAAGGCCTGCTGCACATCCCTGATGATGGCCAATCCTTTTCTTCCCAAAGAGTGATAGCTGCTCTCAGACAGTGCAGCTCCACTGCCAGCCAGTGCAAAGTCAGTCTCCTGGCAGAAAGTCAGACTTCTGTTCTGGTTATTCTTTCCCCTCATCTCTGTGCTTTTCTGACTAGAATTCTCTTTGCTGTACTTTCACTGAATCGCAAGCCTGAGAGCTGGCCAAAAAGCCATGTTCACAGTGAATTGATAGAAATTTGCACCAGGAAATGTAGTGGGAAGGACAGAGAACAGCAAAATGTATCCAAAATGACTATCAAAGAGAGGAATAAAAGCCAAACTAGGTTAGAGAGATGAGACTTCTGGATATCAAGCACATAATCACTAGAAATCTTCTGATAGTTATGGTATGGGTGTTTTGAAGATATTTGACGAAATAAGTACCTAAATGGAGGTAGATGCTAAGTCACTGTAGGAGCATATAGTAATGACCATATGAGAAAGGCCACCAAGTCCAGTGGCATGGATGTAATTTGCTCCCAGGCACTGCGCCAACCCAAGGCCTAATCTCTGCCAAATTATTTTGGGCCAGGTTTCTGTGGTTGCTGCTGAATCTGTCTTTTTCCATCCTACAGTAAGAGGCTGTTTAACCCCAGCAGACACATGGAATTGAACTAGCAATTTATTTCAGGGAACTGGCTTAATATTCCTGACAAGATGAAAAGTCACCAGCTGGAATATCTTCTGTATCTCATTCAATCAAATATTTTCATTATAATGTCTATTAGACTGAGCATAAGTGAAAGGTAAATTTTCCCAGTATCCACAAAACTCCATAGCAACTGAAAGGGAGGCCAGATATCACATAATTTTTTTTCTATCGAAACAGTAAGTATCTAAAAAGGCACAAAGCCTTGACAGGTTTCCATATTTCAGTGAGTGCAATTTTAATGTGTTTTTATACAAATAATCTCATCACTGAAAGTTGTTTGTTCAGCTGATCTGGCAGAGCTGCATGTATTATAGAAAGATTGATTATGAGATGTCTCCCTGAAACTTCCAGGTTAAACATAGAATCCTATTAGAAAAGGCAGTGTATGAAGACATTCAACACCTTCAACCAACTTGTTCTTGCTGCTGAGAGTTCTTTCAGGTCTACCCTGGGATCATCACAGGTAACAGTGTCAGGTGCCAAGTGTCAGCAAGATTTCTCCTGTTCTTGCTATAATTTCAGCATTGGATTTTATGCAAAGTTGGTCCTAATTCCAATTAGGTTATTTGGTTTTCTGGCATGTCAATATTCAGTAGAAATTTTGTGCATGTTATCTTCCCTGCTGCTTTGCCTTGTTGCGTGCCTCTTTCTGTGGATCTCTGCTGAATCTACAACTTCCTCTCTATAGAGTGTTCCATATAATTATCTTGTCACCTTGATTTACAGGGAATGAAAGAAAGTAGTAAATCCCTGAGAAATAATGTTTGTCATCACTTGACTTAGTCTGAGGAAAGGTTTTTTTGAGATCATCAGCAAGGAGATAATTACATAGCTGGATTCAGTGTATCATCTAACCCATCTTTTTGGTGCCTTTACTTACATAAAACAATTCTTCTTTCCTACATCTGCCTGATGCAAAGGTTCAGATTACCTTAGTACTGCTAAATCTGAGGTGGGAAATGAAAATGTAATTTCCCAATGAAAGGGAGCTGGTATGTCTTTGTTGGCTCTGTTTAAAGCTGAATCTTCAATGCAGAGCACTGAAGCACATTTACATTTCTTCTTCAGGACTGAGATTGTATCACCAAACCTCATATGTATGCTTACAGAGGTCCAAATTACTTGCATTTGTGGTGATTGGTTTAATGATTATGTTGATCCATGTCTGTCAGGACCTGACTTGAGACAAACTGTGCAAAGCTCTACTACCAAAGAGCTAAAAGGTGTCCTTTGATGAGCTCTGGCCTGTGCTGCAAGCAGACAAATGCCCTCAGGGCAAGCCCTTGCTACACTCCTGCAATGCCTTTGATTCTTCTGAACCAGACAACTTAACTATATCAATGTTGTCTGTATTAAGAGAAACAATAAGGTAAAGCACAAGGCCAAAAGACAGCCAGGGGCAGTGGCCAAATCTAAAGGAACAGCAGGAGAAAAGTCAGAGGTTGGTGAGCAGCTCGGGAGGGCAGATCTGTGAGCCATACACCAGGAGAGAAACAAGGACAAACAGTTGGAAATATGAGCTATAAAAAAGGCTGAAAGTGGGTTTGGCTGATGGCATCTGACTGCTGTCTGCAGCCAGAGTCAGGCGTTCCTCCAAAGCACCAAGGCGAGCCGGGCTGCCAAGGGCTGCGCTCCCGCAGGAACTGCCGGCGCCAAGGAAACTGCAAAGGAGGCTGCTAATTTTCATTCTCCAGGTTTGTTCAGTGTTTACCCACATCCATCTCCTCTTCCTGGGCAATCTTCTCCCCCCAGCCCTCTTTCCTACCCACAGAGAGTGACACAAGCCTTCTGCAGGAAGGACCCTGCCCTCTGGCCAGCCGTGATCCCAAGGGACAGTGATTATCCTGGCCACCAAGGCTGAGCTGGTGCACACCCACATGAACGTGCAGAGGCATTTGCTGCTAACAGCTCTTACAAATAAGGAGGATGGTTATGGAAATGAAGAATGGAATAGATGATTTCTTGGTGGACACACTTTGTTACCCCTCCTGAGCCTTACCTTCTAAGATACAAATGATATTGATTATCTCTGGAGCAAAATGTTAAACCACCCAAAACTCAGAAGGTTTTTCTTCTGAAATTTTTCATTTTGGTCATATTGCTGACAAAATACTAAAACACACCACAGATTCCAACTCATTCCAACACACTCAGATTCCACACTCATGTGGCAGTCGCCTGGGCTAAAGCAACAACTATTGCCATATGCTTTGAGCTTTAAATCAGGCATTTTTTGAAGCTGAAAGTTATGCCTGTTCTCCTGATGACATCAGTGAACCACAAACTATCAGAGAATTAAACAAACTCTGAACTCCCAGCAGATGCCAGACTTCAGATTTATCTGTGCTATACTATCTCTGTCCAGATTTTTGATGTGGCTGGCTTCCTGCCTCTGTGCACAAACATACTTTGAGAGAAAGGTTTATCACACTGAGCCATGCAATTATAAACAGAATGAAAACTTTCAAGCTTTATGGAATACATATCTCAAAAATACATATATCTCAAAACTAATATTGCTCTTAAGATGATGCCATCTTTGTTCTTAGAGAATACTATTGAACACAGAAGTGCATTTATTCAGGTGATTTGATCCCATTTTATCCATGGAAATTTGTTTAATGTGTTTGATTACTGTAATCAAACACATTAAACAAATTCTCTCTTTTTATTCAACTTGAATTCTTTGATGATAAAAACTCTTTTATCCCAGAAACTTACTAAACCAGAAGGCCAATTTGGAAAGCATGATATCTAACACACTATCAAGAAACTGGACCATGATAGTTTATGTTGCAAAGCCTGGATTTGGCTGGTTTTTGGTGTCTGGTGGTAACCTAATGAACCAGTTTCTATCGACAAAAAGCCATGATCCTGGTCCTTTTGTGTGTATGCCATCATCTCAGGCTTTTATGGAGACTAAACACTTTCTTGGGCAGCAAATTTTCTTCTGGCTCCTGGGCCTTGTGTTCATGTCCTGCACAGCATTAATTTTACCTAAAAATAGTTGTTCACTTCCAGCACATCAGCCAGGGCCAGACTGTTAAGATTTTAGATCACACATCCAGTGAAATTCACTTTGCAATCTTGCCAAAATTATTTACAACCACAGTTTCAAGGGTCTGCTCCTCACATACATTGGTGCTAGCACTCACATTTGAAGTTCCAGTAAAACCACATTGCACTGGAGAAGTACAGGAAATTTGCTTTGGGGACAGTGGCCAGAGTGGTTTTGATTTAGTGGTGGAGAAATTCTCTTTTGCCTCCAAGTTGTTTAGATTTCTCTGCACCCACTGCAGCCTGAACCTGAACTGCTGTGCCCCTGAGTTAATCCTTCCTTCTCTTTCTGGTGGTACCAGGGCTGCTCCCTGCTCAGCTGGAACTTATCCACTGGGACCTAGGGAATGTGGCATTTCCTAAACCTATGGGGTTTAAGGGAGAATAAAAGGGACCCTGAGTTTTTCAGTGGGGTCTATGGTCACCCACTGAAGAGACCTTCTCAGCTTCTCCTTAAATGAAAACAAACCCTGCAGCCAGGTCAGTATGTCACTGTCAGATGCATAACAGATATAACCTTCATCCAAGCAAAGCACACTTGCTGTTAGAATAGCTCAGAAATTATTTTATCTTTGGTGTTGTACACTTTCCTTTTTTTAATTTAATAACTTAAAAATAGATTTAATATTAATATTACATTTAAACTTTTTTCATTATTATTTATATAACTTGTACAGAAATATCTAGTTTCTGGGTAGATTCAACTTCACCCAATTAATGTAATAACTGTGGATTTCTATAAGAGCAATATATGTCCCACTAACCTTGAAATACAAAATATTGTCTTCCCAATCTGACAGTTAAAATATATCTTGTTTTCTGAATGCTTTTTCAGTTATCCTTCACTTTAGCAGTCAAAAGAATTAGTTTTGGAAATGATTTGTTCAAAGATACAGACTCAGCTGAATAAAAAGCTGAATTATGCCTTGTTCTCAATAAACATTTATGTTGTTTATTAAGAGTAGCTACAAGGACTTACATGAGCTTCTAGTCCATAATTTCATTAGTGGACTGTACTTGCAGTAGCAGATGCATTAATTTACTTTCCCTAGGCTTCTGTTTTTCATGCTCTGTCCTGAGACCAATTATTCAGCTGTGATTCAAGCACAACACAGTAAGAGATGAGGCAAATTAAAAGCAGTTTTCAGGACTAAGAACATTTACAATTCCAGGGGGCTTGAAGACTATGACAGCTGAAGGGGAAAGGTAGGTCAGAAAAGGGTTTTTTTTTCCCCTCCAAAGTGCACTGCAGATATGACTGTGAATTACAAGAAGCTCTTAACTTGTGAATACAGGAACAAAGTACAGCCCAATTTGAAACATTTTTATGTTGCTAGTATTAATTTATATTATTTATATGTATGTATCTCTGAAGTGTTTAAGTCATACTCATTTTTCTTAACTACTTCAATTTATTGTACAATGCAGCCCCTTTGCTAGGGAGTCATAGTGAGCCCTTTCACATCAGCTGTTTTTCAGGTGTAGAAGCCCATTCCTGCTTGCACCATAAGAGGCAAAAGGAGGAGCATAAAGATGCTAAAAATTTGCATCTTTAGGCAAGGAGGTGCAGCAGGAGTCAGGAGAGCTGTGTCAGGAAGCACCATCCCTTGTGCCATGTTAATTGTGGGCTGCTCCAGAGCAGAAATCCTCAGCACCACCCTGCACATCTGTGTGAGCTGATATTCCCATAGTGCTGCCAGCAATCATGCTCATTCCCTGGCTTCAGCCAGAGGGGGATGTGGGTGCTAACCCCTATTTTTGCCCTTTTACCTGCTGCTGAGGCCAGGCTGGTGGTGATGGATGTCTGTGTGACTCTCCGCAGCCTCTCTGGCTTGAAACTCATTTTACTTTCAGACTCCTGCTCCCACCTTGCTTTTTGCTTGCTTTTTGTTTTTTTTTCCTTCTCATTCTCCCTTTTTCTTTTTTTTTCTTTTTTAATAAACTGTTTTAATTTAGAGCTGTGTCTATGCTTAGGCTGGGCTGATCTGCAGCACTGTGAACCATCCCTAGCTCAGGACAGTAACATACAGACAGAAATCAGTTCCATGCAGAATGCCTCGGCTCTAAACTCCAGTGTTCCCAGAATTCCAGAACTTCTATCCTTTATCCACAATAGCATTTGGTACTCAAATGCTAAAGACAGTCAGCTGCACTTCAAAGGTGTGTTGAAAGGCTTTTGCTAAATATGGATTAAAAGGTGATTTACCTCTGTTTCGTGTACCTGAAGATTAGAGTAATCCCTCATGGCATGCAAATGAAATCCACTAAACCCACAGAGCCCTGGGCACTGCTGTGGAGAACACAACTTCCCTGCTCATCACAGGAACCGTGGCCGCACCCAGAGCATGGAAAGCTTGCCTTGCTTCCCTTTCTGCTGGAATCCTCATGAGGAGAGTGGCTGTCTCACAGAGAGGGAAGGAAGAAGCATTAGATGGGGAAAATGAAAGGCAACTCTACAGCAGAATCTGGCAGAGATGAAAAGATCAACAGCTGGAAATTTGTCAGTTTTGACAATCTCTTGAGACTACCCTGCATATGCTGGCTATATTCCTTTGCAATTTTGACAGAATAAGAAAAATAACACCAGAAAATGGTTGGAAGTTATATAAAAAATAATGGGAATCCATGGAACTAAGCAATACAGGGTAGCAATGACAGGTACCTCTGAGACTGAGAAAATGAATCATAATGGAAATATCACCTTCTGTGTAATTTTGCTATTAGATGTACCAAAGAAGTGTTGTTAAGGTCAATGCCTGGTATTTATGGTGGGGATTGATTTGACCTCAAGTTCTTTAATTTTGTTATTCTGCCAGTAGTTAAAAGTACACATTGTGCTGCCAGAAGAGTGGCTACCCAGGCCTCACTTCAGGCACTTTTCTTGTTGTCCTGCCTCGCCTTGAACAGTGTGAAGTAGCTTGTGGCCACAAGCTCTTATCCCATTTAGTGTAAGGCATTTGCTATACAGCTGGGAAAGGAAGGGACTGATAACAGAGACTCAGAGTTTATATGAGTAAAGTACAGGAAGTTTTACCAAAAATAATTCTACACCAACAAGGGTTATTTTCTTTATGGCTAGGCCTCATGGGTTTGTAATGTACAGATGTAATTCCTGATTACATTAGATTAAAATAAATTGTCTTGGCATGGTGACCAAACTCTTTAAAAGAAGTAACAGTCCTACTAGTTGCAGCAATTAATGGCATAATTATGCAAAGTGTGCTTCCTATTTTGCTAAAATATCTCCTAAATCTTGCAGATTTCTTGATTTTGGTTGCTATGTTTGATTCTTATATTTACATGTTAGGAGCCGGGAATTTATTTCCTGGCACTAATAGACTTGTGTCTATGTTTACTGGCTGGCTGGAAGCTGTTTGGAAATATTTCTATATCACTAACACCTCCTGTTTCCGGAGACATCACTAAATACTGGAATACCAAATTAGCAATTACAAATCACTAATGCTAATCACTACAGTGGTGCCTTGTTTCACCAAGGCTTTCTTTAGCCCAGACAAGTTCATCTCCCTGTGCTGCCTCTACAGCCAGGAGGAAATTTCTGTAGCAAAATTTGGAGCAGAAACCCAACATTCAAGTGCTCTGAACAATTCTGGGGAGTCAACTTGGCTACAGGGGGTCTCCAGAGACAGCTTCCCAGGGCTGCAGGAATCCCTGCATTATACCCATTATACCCATGATTTTTTATATATATTTAAGAAAATAAATTCTAATAAATCAAAACAAATGGTCATGCAAAGGACAAAAATTAACAAAAGGAGAAAGTTGCTGATCTCATGCTTCCCTGCAGAGAAAATGAGGAAAGGGTGGAGAATAGCCCAGGCACTTTCTGATTATCCTGTGAGATAGGATGGGAACAATGAGTGGTTGGTGTGAGCCTGAACAGAGCACTTTCTTTTTGGCACTTCAACAAATGTTGGCAGCTTTTTCTTTTTTAATGTCAACATTATGTGCACAGCTTCAAGGTAAGAGTTCCAAGTCACTCAAGTTAATTGATACATCAGGGATGCGGAACTGGAACACAATGTCCTTGATGCTACTTAAAAGAATTGCAGAACTCTGTGTTGCCTTTGCAGGAGGGACTAGAAAATCCAAATGCACTACAAAAGTGCTGGCCAGAAACGGGGGAGTTCACTGCAGCCTTTTCCTTCAGTGCCTGTCAGATTGATTGAAAAACTCTGAAATTATATCTTTTGCACTAGTTTTGATGATTAAATACTGTTCTGCCTCCCAAGATGGATCTACTTTTGTCTTATGCAGAGCTGTCCTTTTGCTGGCTGCAAGAATGTTTTCATACAGAAGAAGTGAGTACTTTGTGCTCTGAATTCCCAGCTGTCTGCTGCAATGTAGCCTCAAGGCTTCAAAATTTGGTGTGAGATGCTGTCAGTGCAAAGACAGACCCCTGTGCTCAGCGGAGAGAAGGAATGCTGCTTACCAGTAGCTGCTGCTCGTGGGATGGATCACCTGCCCTTAAACTCAGGCTGCAGCTGAACATCCAGCTGTGATGCAGGCATTGCAGAGGCTCAGGCCACGTCCTCTTCACCCTTACCTTGTGCTTGTAGGTTCCTGTCCCCAGCCCCTGTCCTTCCACGGCCATGCAGGTGGAGCAGCGCCTGAGCCACCCATTGCCACCGGCAGCACCGGCAGGGGAGGGGCAGAGGGAACAGGATGGGGAGGGGATGTTCAGACAGGCACCATGGAAATATAGGGTCAAGAGAGAAGTGCCAGGGCAGCCAGCCTGGCCTCCAGCACTGGCTTCCATGGGCTGTGTGTCACATCTGTCAGCCTGGTGTGGCTTCTCTTGGGAGTACCCAGGAGTGTGACAGGGAATAAGGTATGTTTACTTGGGCAAACCAAGCCCTGTGGCTCCAGCAATTATGGCTGCTAACAGAACACGTTTTTTTATCCTATAAGATATTGCTTGTCAGATCTATTTGGTGTAAAAACAGATGTTACAGGTGAAAGTGCCCTGACTGAGAGGAAAATTCTTCTCTGAGATTCCATGCTTTATGAGAATCTAAAGAGGCTCTTTGGACCCCCCAAAACCCTGACTCTGCCCCCAGGAGCAGCAGCTCTGCACAAACTTAACAAAGCCATGGTCTGTTCTGCTTCACTGCAGGGGCATTTCAGCAGTTTACCTAATCCAACAAAGGCAGTATTTGTCTTTCTATAGTCAGGTAGGGAAGACTTGTAAGACTTGTCCTAACTGTATTTTTATAATCACACACTTCCTGTGCACAATGGTCACTGGGTGTAACTGTAAATAAGGATTGCTTTCATCCTCAAGTTCAAAATGATGAGGTTTCTCCATTGCTTATGTAGTGATTGTGCACTGAGACACAGGGGGATGACAGCTGCCAAGGCCAGCCAAGGGCTTGGTGTTCCTGAGAGGATGGCTTCAATTAAAGTATTTTCTATCTCACTGCTACTCCACTTTTACAGTATAATTCACTCTTGCAAATCAAAACTGACTTCATGTCAGTGTACCCACATAGTGAAATCTGTAAGATCTTTAGTGCTTGAACCCAGAGCACTTCCTAAGTTTTGACACCAGTTTCCAGGTTTTAACATCAGTTGTTGTTCTCATGTGAGCAGTAACCCCTGCGTTCATTTCACTGGAAGATGTAGCAAAGGTGAGGAACTAATCTACCATACAAAGGGAAATCTTGTGACACCTTCAGCTGAAGCTCAAGAGATCCTGCCTGCCATTTACACATCTCATTTAATTCAGGCCAGTTCTTTATTTATGCAAGCTGCATGTTCTGCATAGACCAATCGCAATATTAAAAAGCAGAGAAAGGGTGGCAGTTGCCTGTTTTATTTGTTTATAAACAACATAACTGGATGTGCAACCTCCATGCTCAGAGGGGAGGACACGGGCTGCAAGGGAGATGCCTCCAGAACCTCTGGAAGCCAGGCTCTGAGCACACTCTCCAAAGGCAACCATGGCTCCTTGCTCTGTATGCTGAGATAGCCCAACATGAAGGGATTTGATTTGAAAGGTGAGTTGCAGAGTTAGGAAGGAGCTGCAATCTAGCACAGTTTGTCACTCCTCAGAAGTTACAGCTTGTCTCCATGACCAACAGAGCTCCCAGGCCAAGGCCAGGATTCTCTGATCCTTCCACAAATCAGCCTTTGCTTCTGAAAGCTCCTTCTGACTTCGGATTTAGTGAATGCAAATGCAGGAAAATCCCTTCCCCAGGGACGTGGGCTTGTTCCTCTGACAGAGAGCTGCTCCTGTCCCTTTGCCTCAGCATGACTCCACTCCCACTGACCTTGGATCAGGATCACCTTCCTCCCCCACAGTTTAGCAAAATTTAAACAGGGAATCCTTAAGTTGTAAAGACCTTTCTGAAATGAGACAATTTAGGATTGATATCAGCAATGTATATTTATACTCTGCACTGGCTTCAAACCGTATTTAACTTTTAAACAGGTTTGTTATGAGAGAGTTTGTAGCCAAGATTAACTTAAAAACACAAAAAGAATCCACAAAAACATCGTAAGAGCTCTGATTTCTGAATAAATATATGCTAAATAAGCTAGCTTTGAGTGCTGCTTTCACAGTAATTAATTTAACCTTAATCTTTACTCACTGCAAGACATAGTTTATTTTTCAGATGTAGACACTAATTTTCAAAGAAATTGGATATATGGCAAGCAAAATTCATGCATAATATCAATGTAGGCAACACTTTGGTATAATTTCCTTCTACTTTTCTAATATAGCTCACACATTTTTTGGTGGCACAAAATTATTCTATGCTACATTAGCTATGTAAGAATTGCTTACAGAAAATGAAAGCATATTTTTGAATGCTACAGATCAGCACCAGGTGTGCATGACAATCCTAACTGGATAATATTAATTTGTCCACAAAGTGCCCTGGATTCACCAACAGTTAGTTAGATGTTCAAGCCTTAACAAATAGCACATGACTGAATTAGTGATTTTTGAAAAGTAACCAGCAGCTAGTCTGGAACCTATCCAGAATGAAATCCTGCTATGTTATGCTGCTGCATGCTGGGAATCAGCACAGCTGCTGATTTCACAAAAATAAGAATTTAAACAGACCCTATGCCAATGCTTAGTCACCCTCAGTGAAATGTGTTCCCTGCTGTTCAGAGGGAGCCTCTTGTGTTTCAGTTTGTGCCTCTGGTCCTGCCACTGGGCACCAGGACCTGCTGCACTGTGCAGACCACTGGGCTGCTGTTTGCTCTGCTAGCAGCTGAGCCAGTGTCAAACACTGCCCCAGAGCCTACAGGGTACCTGAGAGAGAAGCACTTTTATTCACGAATAAACTCTCAGGAAATGAGTGCAGATCTCCATCCCAACCTGTGTCCCATCACTGCAGGCTGGGTTGGCCCAACAGGCACAGTCAGACCTGCTGTGGCTGCTCCTGAGCTGTGCCTGACATCTGCTGTGGTGGTGATGATGGGCTTAGACTGTATGGAGTGAAATCTCTCTAAAAACTGGTTTGTTGTGGACTGTGAGATCACAACTCTCTTCCCTAATATTCTCATAGAGAAGTGATTTTAGCTGTCTTCTTAGTCCTTCTGCCTTCTTGCCTCATTTAGTGCACCCAGCCAAGCTATAGAGCCGTATGCAAGCTACTTCCAATTACAAATAAAGCTGAAATTAAGCAGGATTGCATTAAGAAAAACAAAAGACAAAGAAAAGCAACAGGCAGGAGGGAAAACATAAAGTCACCTGCTTTATCTGGTGATGTCTCAGTGCAAGGGCAGGGAGGTGAGAAGGGAGGCCTGGCCTGTCCATCCATGACGGCTGCTCTGAGGGACATCAGCAGTCAGGCTTAGGAAGCAGAGCCAGGAAAGGTGCAAATTCAGGAAGATTTCAGGTCAAATCTGTACAAGAATGATTTCTATGGGACTGGCTCATGATGCCAACTCAGCCAAGACAGACACAGCCCCAGAGGAGCTGTAGATAGACTTCTAATGATGCATGCTGCTGCTTTCCCTGGTCAGCTTTTATACCATTTTTCAAGCCTAAAATTCTAAGCAACTACTGCTTTATCTTAAAGCTTGATTAAAGCTGACCATGAGTAATCTGACACACACTATTCATGTTATTCCTGAGGGGAACAAATGGATCACTCAAAGGCACACTAGGAAACTTTTAGAGACTTCAATGTGCTGGTTTTGGCTGGGGTAGAGATAATTTTCTTCACAGTAACGAGTCCAGGGCTGTTTCAGCATTGTGCTGAGAACATGCTGATAACAGGGGATGTTTCTGTTATTGCTGAGTGGGGCTCACAGTGTCAAGGCCTTTTCTGCTTCTTGCAGCATCTTGCCAGGGAGGAGGCTGGGGCTGCAGCAGGAGCTGGGAGAGGACACAGCTGGGACAGCTGACCCCTCCTGACCCAAGGGATATTCCAGGCCATACAATGTCAAGCTCAGTGTATAGAGCTGGGGGAAGGAGGAAGAAGGGGGAACATTCTGAGTGATGGTGTTTGTCTTCCCAAGTCACCGTTGGGTGTGATGTAGCCCTGCTGTCCTGGAGGTGGCTGGCTGGCCCATGGGGAAGTGGTAAACGAATTCCTGGGTTTACTTGCCTTTGCTTGTGTGTGCAGCTTTTGTTTAACCTGATAAATTGTCTTTACCTCAATCCAAGAGTTTTCTCACTTTTACTTTTTCCAGTTTTCCCCCTCATCCCACCAGAGGGGGTGAGCCAGTGAGTGGCTTAGTGGGCTGAGGTGCCTGAGGGGCTTAAACCACAACACTCAGTACAGAGTGTGCTGCGGGCTTTTCAGGAACCTGAAGGCAGTCTCTGTCTGCTGGCCTGGCAGGCAAACTGGGCACAGCAGGATTAGTCTGTGCCTTTCTGGGAAGCAATAAGAAAATGGGAACATTATCCAAGACTGGATTCAGTGGAAGTTTCTTTTGTATTATTTGTACCTATTGTTACTACTGCCCCTCCATGTGTCTGAGGCTGAAGGTGGCCATGGTCTCAAGGAAGTGCCTCAAGGATGGTGAGGGTTTGCTGAGCAGGTACCCACAACCAGACAGTGCTCACAGGAACAGTGGCTGAGCATCAAGTTAGTTCCAGGTTACTGCCAGAAGGGATGCCAAAATCCTGATACATTAGTGATTTTCTCTACACTGGCATCTGACCTGTAAAGAATCTGTAAAATCTGTGGGTTTGTTCTGTTTTAGCCACAGGCTTTTAATTTACTGCTTTCCTTACTGGGAGCTGCTGTAAGTAAAATGTGCTTTTTTAGTTTTGGGTCCAGCACTTCCAAAAGGGTTTATGGGCTTTTGATACTTTATTGCATTTTGATACAATATTGCATTATTATGGTGTTTTTTTTTTTTTTTTGGCAAGCATGTTAAAAAAAAACCCCACATTATATTTAAAATTAGAGCTTCTTAAAACCCAAGTATTGTAAGAATTACTGGGACATCCCTAAAGTAACATCTCCCAGAAGCAAGAAACATGAATAGCAGCTTTGTGCCAGAGCATCGGCACATGTATGGTGCTCACCCCTACTAACTGGTT
Source organism: Vidua chalybeata (assembly GCF_026979565.1). Lineage (NCBI taxonomy): Eukaryota > Metazoa > Chordata > Aves > Passeriformes > Viduidae > Vidua > Vidua chalybeata. The sequence continues at coordinate 14,544,403 of NC_071530.1, read as the reverse complement.
TGTCTGCCTTCAGTTCCTGCTTCAAACTATCATGAAAACATCAACTAGAAAAATTTCTGACAGCTGCAGGCTGATTTACACTGGCAATGCATGGAAAAACCACAGAGGAAAGGATAGGAAGTCTACAGACTGCAGTGAAAAGGATTTATCTGTATCTATCAATGCCAGTGGCTGATAATCCCTGAAGACCTGAGATAACAACAAAATTGATGGAAGAGTGTTGTTATGAACACCTCACATCTCATCAAATGTGTCTTCTACTGAACCCAAAAAATGCTGGTCACAGCACTGACAACTCTGCCATAAAAAATCCTGAGCTGCTTTTACAGCAGGGTCTAACAAAGGGAGAGATGGATTTAAAATGAACACCTGACACACAGAGCATCATCTCTGGCTGAATGGTACTGAATTATTTGTGTTTACTCTCCAGCACTGTCATCAGTGGGGGCCTGTTAGCACTGAGTAGGACGGAATACACAGGACTGAATTGCTTGAATAGACATTAGGAAAATGGGAATCACAGTGAAATCCAGAGAAGAAGAATGTGTGTCTACACGTGTTAAATAATTTCAGCCCTTTAGCAGAAAATCAGTAACAGCCACAAGTTCTGCAACACTGACAGTGCTCTCCAGCTCCCGACAGCAAAGACTCCACAAGGTGAGCAACTACAGCTCACAAAAACCTCTGCAATCACAGCTCAAAAAAACCTAAGGAAAACACCATTCTCATCTGCACTTAGTCTAGATTTGAGGACATGCCTTTTTAAAAAATGGCTATAATCAGGCCCCAGCAAGATTGGAGACTGCTTGCTTGTTATTACTGGCAGAAAGTCACACATCAGTGGTATGTGACTGGGAGGGACAACTTCTCTATCCAAGTACTTGAAAGTGTTTATACTAAGAAGCAGGGAAAAAACCCACTAACTAGCTCTAAATCAGCAACGTAGGGCTTTGGTAGTTTCATCAAAGCACCACTTTTACGATTTTTAGCTTCTCCCTAAACACCATTTCTAAGCAATACCTGGATTTGGATTTATACAAAATTTACAAACTGGAATGGTAATTGTTCCTAGTGTCCCTGACCACCATAATAATCCCAGATCTGGCAGACCTCCACACTGGGAAAGCATTGCACCCTCTTTCAGCGTCTTCAGAGTGTAATTCTTCCAGCAGATGTGTTAAAGCAGGACAAGAAGAGAAGACTATAAAGTTTTAACAGAACTTAAGATGTGGGTGGTTTTGATGTTGCATGTGTCAGGAGGATGTGAGGATGCATATGAGGATGTGGCACATCTCACTAATAATTCAAGATGGGGAAGAAAAAAGACTTAATGCTAAAGTATTTGCTTTCCCTAATCCCTACTGAAAAAATAGCCCCTGTTACCCTGAAGAGTTGCAGCCAAGTTCCTAGTGCTGCTCTAAACATCTCTGTCAGCATTTTCTTCTGGTTGTTCTAGACCACCACCTAACGGCGAGGCTCAGGCTGGGCCCGCGTGGCTGCTGCGTGCTGGGCAACGCCACAGGCAGAGCTCACAGCCCCAGCTCAGCAGGGGACAGGCAGGATTCTGCCAGGAGCAAACCTTCCCTGTCCCTTCCCACTGACCCTTGGGACAGCTCTAACAGGCTAAGGCAGAGCTGCTCTCCTGCATTGCTGCTGCACTTGTGGCAGCAGGGCTATTGGGTATTAAATTTTTTTGCAGAACTGAACTGTGTGACCTGGATCAGCACTAACAGGCCTGACTCACTAATTGCTTAGGACATTCTTATCCTAGAGCCTCATTGCTGTAGATTACTGAAGCTTAGTACTTACTCTAAAATAACTTGCTCTATCTGTCACAGTGCAGAGCAATCTCCCAGAACAACAGCAGGATGGCTGCTGTTCCTTGCCTTGCCTTGATGGAGCAGTGCAGCGGCTGCTCTATCATCAGTCCAGGCTCTCTCCCATTACTGGTGAAGAAATTAGTTACTCTAAATTAGTTCCCCACTCTAAATTAACTCTCTCTTTCTTTCCCTCTGCGGATTTTTTACTTACTTATTGGGAACTCTCAAAAAAAAAAAAAAAAAAAAAAAAAAAAAAAAAAAAAGTGCTCCTGCTTTGACTACCTTCTCTATGAAAACATGCTGTTAAATGCCAGTAAGATGGGCACACTTGCTTCCCCAGGACCCACTCATGGAAAACACTGGTGAGGTTCTGACTACCTCCACAGTGAGCCATGCATGCAAACAAGTAGAAAATGTTCACGTAAAATACTCAGTGAAAATGCAACCAGCAGTATCCCAAAGTACACAATTTTAATCTGCACCAATTTCATCTGTTTGGACTCAATTGTCTCTCAAGTAAGGAACAGGCTTATCCACCTACTCCCACTCACCCTGTTCCTGCAGCAGCAGTCCTTCAACCCCTATTGCTAGTATTTTGTAGGATTTCTGTATGGACTAACACACCTGTATTAAACCATACCCTATGGAGAACCTGTATGTCTGAAATTCACTTCTCCAGTTGTTCACTCTGCCATTTGTTTACCTCCACCTGGTGGCACCTCACAGGTTAAGCCTTCAGGAAACTCTAAAAATTAGGACAGTCCAGTTTATCCAGTCATTACATTTTCAGGCACATTAGACATTTCTGCCACCATTATTCATTACCTCATTTTTTTATGTCTGCAGTGTTTTTGCTATGTGACAGTCTACTTTTCTTCGGTTTAGAAACTTGACTTCTATGATTTTATTTTCTTCTCTTCTCAGCAATGCAATAAAGAGCCACTCAGATGGCAGCCACATCCTTAATCTCAATTTTCCAGAGATAACAGCAACTAATCACTAGGTAAGACTAGTAATCTGGAACTCAGTGGCACTGTCCTTCACCTCACAGTTCCTTCAAGGAGAAGTCCTCTCCAGTGTAATTTTGCTTCCTTCAGCTGCATGGTCACACATATGCACAAGAGCAACAACTCCTGTTTTAAATGGAAGAAACAAGAGGAAGGGATGCATCTCATTTTCCAGTACAACAACAAAAGGGCTGTAAGGAAATAAAAAGAATTGCAAGCAAACCATTTCTAGACAGATACAGAAGACTTCTGGTTTAGGTCTTAATCTGGGACTTTAATCACTGAGAAAGGCAAGTATTAATGATGGTCTAGGGCTAACAATGTCTAACCACACCCTTTTTGGATCAAGCATTAGCATGATTTTAACAGGCTTTTTGCTTGAAACCAAGATGACACAATAAATTCATCACTCTCTGCCCCCACATGTTCATCTCCTGTAGAAGACAAGGCACTTCCTTGGAACATTCCATATCCAGGACAGAGGCACTGGACCAGCACCTCTCTCGTACAACCGGCCACTGACTGAGCACAGTGTGAAAAAGAGACCAGAAGGACTGAAGTTCTTTGCAAGGATGCAGGACAGTTGTAGAAACATTCAGACGCTGTCCCTTAGTGCTTCATACTTTGTATCTAACTTACAAACCAGCCATTGTGAAATAACTCTGTGAAACTGCAATCTCATTTTTATCAGGACATGTAAGCCAAACCATAAGGATGAGATGCTCTTTATCAGAAAATTTAAACTTTTCTGTGGCTGGTAGGAAACACACATATAAAATAGACATTTCCTTGTGCTG